>NW_026947499.1:70561077-71241077 GCF_034190915.1 Cavia porcellus | reverse complement strand
GAATCAGTCTTCCAAAATTAAATGTTAACATTAGAAACATGACATTAGCAATTCAATAAAATTTAGTTAACTTTCATTATTAAGTGTAGAATGGTGATTAGAAAGTTTCAACTCTTAAGAAATACCAAACTATCCGGCCAGAGATATAGTTTGGTGGCATAAGTGCCTGCCTGTCAAGCACAAGGGTGCCATTTTCATCCACAGTAACAACAATAAAAAGAAAGAAAAGAAATAAAGAACAAAAATACCAAAATATCAATCACAGAATTCTATTCATTGCTAAACAGAAAAAATCTTAAATATGCAAGAGCAGTAATGCGAAAAAAAAAAAAAAAAGCAAATCTGTATATAGTACTCTAGCATGAGTTGAGAAATATTTTTTTTTTAACTTGCTGGATTTGACTTTAGGCTGAATTTATCTGTTGCCCTTCATAAAGGAGGTCAAATTGGACTATATTAAAAATCCAACAGAACATAACAATGAAGTACAAAAACTAATCTCGAAGTTTTCTACTGTAAATTTTTTTAGCATAATAGTAAGCCAGTTGCGCATCTCAGAAGCTGTGCCTGAGGGATACAGGGAAGCAATCTTTGTGTTTACTCACTCATTATATTGAACAGCAAAGGTGGACATGTACGCAATAGTGCCAGACTGGGACTTTTACCCACATAATGCCCTAACAAGTTTGTGTATATTTTACCTGAGCATGATATTGGATAAAATACACCCAGATCACATTCCTGTTCTGTATACTGTATTTTAGCATGTATGGAATGTAGGTGTGACTCATAGTAGCTGCACCTAGAAAAATGCAAAACCCCATTTGTTTATCCACTTGGCAGACATACTGCAAGGTGTGTGCAAGAGATCCAAGCAGCATGGGCAAGTTTCACTCATGAAGTGCTCACTACTAAATATCTATGAATTTAGGATTTGTTTTAAAAGTGAATTTTTAAATTTTTTCTGCTAGAAGTAGCCCACTTCATTACAATGGCACATGATAAACCATATTTGCAAGTGTTGAAGGAGGTTGAAAATAAATCATCAGATCATTCATGCATGGATATTGAGGATGATAATAGTTTTGATGTTAAGGATGGGAGTCAAAGTTCCTGCTACAGGGAAATGGAGCAAGACTCAAATGATCATAGACAAGGAATTCAGACTCCCTTGATTCAGATGAAGAAGAAAACAGCAATGTGTGTATATATTTGACTAAGAGAAATGGTACAAAATAGTCACACAATGAAAGACCCAATCTTAGAACTAGGTCTACAAATATAATGAAGGTCTTATCTGGGGTGAAACTTATTAGATAGAAATCCAGTATTGCCTTTCAGTATTGGAAATTATTTGTAGCAGATAAAATGCTATAAGATGCTGCAAAATATGGAAATGCTGAAATATATGTAAAACATTCTGTATGCATCAAAAGTCATTCATAGGTTTGCTGTACCTGTCAGGGATTTTCATTGGTAATTGTGGGAATACAAAATTTTTATGCAAAAGTGGTGGATGTGGCTTGAGGTTTTGTAGAATAATGATGACACTGAGGATATTTGTTTCCTTGAAAAATGCCTAAGGTTGGGTGACACAACCAACTGCCTAGACAGAAAACAAACTTAGAAATTGACTGCTATACACTTATCATTTGAGATATTTGTGGGAAATTGTCAAGAAATTTGTGCAACATCTGATTACATAATTATTGACAAATGTCTCGCAGTATTTTATGGTTGCTGTAGCATTAACCACTATATTCTTTAAAAACTTTCAAAATATGGCATAAAAATTATGCATTTTATATACTAACTCAGCCACCAGGTCCTTACTCATGTGGTAATAAACCAAATGATATTGTGAAAAGACTTGTTTCTCCTAAGTTCTAAACTAATCCGAATATGATATTGAACAATTGGTTTATCACTTTCCAGTAATGTAACATTTGCTAGCAAATCACAAGTTTACACACAAACAAAGCAGAAATTCCAAGTGAAATGCTGCATTTTCAAAACAGAGAATTATATAGCACAATCCTTTGTTTTCAGGAAGATGTAACATTGACCTGAAACATAGCAAAGAAAAACAAACTGGCACTGCTGATGCCAATGCTGCACCTTGATGGAAATGTTAATAGGGAGGTCTCCACAAAATGCTGTGATGATGACTCCCTACAGCAAAACCAAAGGTACAGGAGATGTTGGTAAATTTTTCAATAACCATGATGTTACTTGAAACACAAAGCAGGGGACAATCATTTTATTTTAGTTAATTCTAAACAATGGGTGACATAAGTAGTTTGTTAATTTACAAAGAAAATTACAAGTACAAAATGTCATGGAGAAATTTTCTTAAAAGTTCAGGACTGGAACTCATGCCCAGACAACCATGCAAAAAATTGTGGAGCACACCTGTGAACTGGCAAAGGAACAGGTGGGCACCGCATTGCAAAGGACTACGATTGCAAAAGCAAAACCAAAAAGATGCCAACTGTTCCCTACAAGAAAGGACAGGAGAAAGCTATACATGCCATCACAATATATCACAATGTATGTGTATGGAGCATGAGGTTGTCATGGATGCGATGGCTGAAGCAAAGTTTATTTCTGCGGTAGACTTTAATTTTTATTTATACTGTAGTTCATGTAGGTTTTTATTCCTGATATTATCTTTTAGGTTTTGTAAGCAAGTAAATAACTGATGTGAAAGTGTTGATGTTTACTCTAAATACTCAATACATATTTGATATATTATTTTATTGATATTTATTTCCCACTAAGTATACATTGTATAATATAGTCGGATTCTCTTGACAAAATGAGAAGACCAGAAGATGACAATAATGACTTAACACACAGGAAAGGAAACCTACTCACATGTGCTATCAGCATAAGCTAGACTTGTGACTAGAGCAAACATCTGTCATGTGTGCAGACTCCGAGTGTGACAATTGAAGTAACATTTATTTTTGTGGTGCAGTTCTATCAATATTTTCATTGTAGTTTGTAAAGAAATTTATTTCAGATACTATTTTTTCAGGTTTTGAAAACAAACATTTAATGTGAAAATACTGATGTTTATTCTAAATGCACAATAGATACATTATTTAACATTTTATTTTATGGATATTTTATGTTCCTGTTAACTACACATTGTGTAATATAATAAAATCCTCCTAACAAAGCAGAAGGACCAACAAGATGTCAAATATATCCTACAAACTGGCCAGAAAAACAAAGCACATGTACCACCATGGTGGGTGATGCCTGTGTATGGAACACGTGTGAAGCCTGCATGTGTGCTGTGGTGCACTGATAACTGCTGGTCGCCTTGTAACACCAGCTGAACTGCATCAGCATGCTGCTGAGTGTGCAAGGCCCATCTGAGAATTGTTGCCAACAGCATTAAAGGAGAACCGGAGGGGAGAAGAAGTGCTGCGCATGCTCCATGGTGTTGTTGGTTCTCCTGTTGCTGTTGGTTCTCTGGGAGGAGCTTGTTGAGCTTCCCTCCTGCTGTGTACTTGGCTGTTCTCATCAGAGGAGGAGCATGGATCTTTGCTGTCACTGAGAATGGCTGTGGTTCACTTTGGAGCATCTCAGCTGCTTACTTACTGCTTCTGGGTCCTGGAAGGGAAGATGGTGTACTGTTCAGTCTCCAACAGAAGCTCGTCATGCTGGTTTCCTGATATGAACTCAGCTGCTCTCAGAGGAACTCAGGACCTTGTTGCCACTTAGAGTGACTATGGTACTTTTCTGGGGACTGTTGGTCCTTAGTTTGAGCATCATTTCCTGACTCCAGTGCAGAACCCTCAGCCTGCTGGAACTGATCCTTCATACCACTGACATGGACTTTCTAGCTTCCACCACTGACTTTTGGACCTTCCCAGCACAAATCTTTGATACAAAATGCAGGAGACATTGTGGTGAGCACTAGGCCTCTGGTTGGGCTTGTGGGGGTGAGAGATTGTCATGGGTTGTAAGTCTTCAGCTGTACTGTGCAGTACATTGTTATGGGACTCAGGCCCACAGCTGGATTTTTGGGGTTTGAGTGTGTGCACAGATTTACTACACGTTTTCTTTTGTATTTGACTCTTTGGGTGACCATTATAACATAATGCTATAAATTATGTGGCCTATATTGTCTTGTTCTCCTCACAAAACTTTAAGGAGCTGTTGAGGCAGGAGATTGATCACATGTGTGTGGCTAAAGCGAGACCAACACTGAAAACACAGAGAGACCAAAACAAGCCACATAAGTAAGCACCAAGGAGGCAAGGGGCCCGGGCCAGCCCAAGAAACAAGTTGCTAGGCAGCAGGGATGAAATGACATTCTTCCTTGGAGGGCATAAATAAACCTGTTACAGAGGCTGAGCAGTTCCTTTCCTCCCATCAGGAGGATGAGGGCCCCACCGACACCAGCTTTGTCTCTTCTTAATTTTCTCATCCTTTCACTGTCTGTGCTTCTCCCTACCAGGGAACATCTAGAGCTCAGCTAGTGGCTACACAAACCCTGACTAAAACGTGCGCAGTAATTGAAGTAGTGAATTTTTGCAGTGGTGTTTTGCTGTAGCTCAATAAAAATTTGTTTCTGTTGTTACTTTTTATACTTTGTATATCAAAAAGCAGTCAACATTGCAAAATTTGATTCTTTTTCATAACCAATAAATATTAAAAAATTAAAAATATATTTTTTTAAAAATTTTCCCTAAGTATTCACTGTTCAATATTATAAAACCCATAAAATTAAAATTAATAATACATCAATAGAAATATTCTAAAAACATAAATGTATTATACACCCACAGCGAAGTACTTTATGACAAAATTGGGCTACAGACATTAAACATCATCATCATTTCCACTCTTTGTGGGGGATTCTAGGTGACTTTATAATTCCTTCTATATGTCCTACAGGTGGTTTCTGGATTATGCGTTCTAATGATGAAATGTTAGGTCTTTTCAAAGTTCAGCTCACTCACCCTGGACACCACTGTATTGCTCTCAATCTCATTACTAAAGTCAAGGGTACTGGCATTGAAAAATGTTTGGCCAGTTAGAGGATCCCTGAGTGAAAATAAGAGATGCAGTGAATTTTTTAAAGGTGAAATTTACTTTTTTCTGGTAACTTTTCATTGTACAGAAAGAATGTATAATTTTTTCTTTGAATAAAAATGCAACTACAAAATACAGCATGTGAGATCTTTTTAGTGCAATTGCATAATTGAATTCTGCAACTTGACTTAAAAAGTTACTTTAAAACAGGTCATATTATCTTTGTGAAGAGTAGTAGAAAAATAAAAAGAGTTAGGTCTTCTAGTGATTACTAGGTTAGGAACATTTGATGATTGACAAAATGATCAGTAAATTTCTTCTCTGTCAGAATAATTGTGGCTTGATCTACATTTGTAAATAATAAATAAATTCAATCAAACAAATTCCCAACATTCATTTTCTACCGAGCCCTGGTAAGATTTCTTTTCTGGTTGTTCTATGTCTGCAATTCTTAGTGCTGATAAATTTTTTGCCTGTTCAATGTTTAAGAGATAAAAAATATTAATTTAATATTAATTTATGGAATCACTTTCTGTTTTTCTTTGTGTGTGTTTTTAACAAAATATAAAGTCAGTATGTGAATACTGTGAAATCTGAAGTACACTCATGTTCTGTCTTGTTCAGTGTTGTGTGCTGAGATACTTTCCACAACATAATTTTTTCAATGAATATTCTTTCAATGCTCTCTACCAGTGACATCGCCCAAAAAAGAAGGAAAGAATCCTGGATGACTATGAAGAAAATATATAGATGTTTTCTGCAAAGGTATTAATAAGAATCTCAGCAAAACTTAGTGAAGAAGACTGATAACTGGCTACACCATAGGCCCCTCTAATACCTACATTCACATGGCACTCAAAAGGCTGCCTAGCACATTACTCTTAGTTCTCACTTTGTAGCATGGATTTCTTGATTTTTAATCAATGCTGGTTTGGTTTTTACAGTCAAACTACAGTCTCTGACTAATAGATTTCCGTATTGGCAAGAATACCAATTAAGTAGTGCTTTGCGAATGCACTGTTTTGCATGCATTTAATGCTGTTATTCCAGTCAATTAACTGCTTACATCCCATTCTATTTCACATGTTGTGGTGCGGATTGTGAGTTAGAAAGATACTTCCACGTATAAGATACAGTAACAGCAGGTGTTACTCCGATCTGAATGAGTAACAAGGAAGCACAAGTATTGACTGCCAAGAGTTTACTGTATTAGCTTGGCTGTTGTTTCCTAAGTAACTGACAATGGAACCAACAAACATGACAAAGTAAAAGCAGAATTTTATTAAACAACATGATGAATTCATGGAGAACCAATTAATTGTTTGGAGATATACTACCAAAAATCATCTTGCTATTTTTTTAAAATTTTCCTGACATACATTAAAATTTTTTTGTTAATCACTTCAGAGAGCCTTAAATTCAACTAAAACTTCCCATTAAAAATAAATCTAGTATAGCCAGGAATTTAGCTCAGTGGCATAAGCGCCTGCTTAGCAAGCGCTAGGTCATGAGTTCAATTCCCAGTAACAATAAATAAATAAATAAATAAATAAATAAATAAATAAATAAATCTGGTTTTCACTGTATTTCATGTTTGACCTTCTAGTTTTCCTCTCCACTTCTCATTTTTGGAATGTTTTATATACAGCTGAAATACTTGTGGGTCATTTGTCGTCATCTGTTTATGTTTATATGTTTACAGAGATTCTCTAATTATTTTCAGGTAGTCAGTTTGCATATGTGCTAAAAATATTGTGTGAAACCTCTGTGGATTCCTTTCCTATTGCTACCAAAACAAGCTACGATTTAGTCATGTCTTAGGGTTCTAGAGGTCGAAAGTGAAATCAGTGTCATTAGACTCAAGGAAAATGTCAGCAAGATTGATTTCTTCTGCAGGGACCGGGAGGAGAATCTGGTCTTTTCCAGCCTCTGTGTATGGGTGCCCTAGAGTTTCTGGTTGTGAATCTCTGCTTCCATCTCCAAAGAGCATCATTCTCTCACTGGTCACTATCACTAAGTTGCCATTTTGTTTCCATAACTTACTTTTTAAGATACTAACGACTGCCTTCACAATGAGCTGCGTCCCCAGACCCTTGTTTATATCTCAGTAAGTCCCTAACTTGCCCAGGCCGGCCTTGAACTTGCAGTCCTCCTACCTCAGCTTCCCAGAGTGCTGGGATTACAGGGCTTTACTATGGCACCCTGCTTGTTTCTGACTTCTCATTTGGCCTTCTTCTGAGCACTTATGTGATTAAAGAGTGTCTGTCTGATAGTTCAGGATAATCTTTTCATTTCAAAATCCCTAAGTTAATCACATTCATGAATTTGTTTTTGTTGTGTTATATCACATCTGTCAGTTGTAGACATCAGAATTTAAACCACTTGGATGCCATCATGCAGCCAAAAATCTCTGTGCCCAGACATTTCTCATAAATTTTATACTTTTGGTTTTCATTGATTTCTCCTCAATAGTGAGAGGTAAGTTACTTAAATAGTAAAAAACTTCTTCAAGCTAGTCCCTCCCATTTCATTTCCAGTCCAGTTTTAATGAAGAAACACTGGCATACTAATTTCTCTAAGACACTGAAAATAACAAACTTGTTTCCTTTGAGTCTGCTTATTTTAATCATTCACAGGAATTTTACTGAGTCTGATAAAAAGATACATGCTTCACATCTGCTTTGCTACTTGCTTTTATAAAAGATTGATAATATTAAAGGCAAATTAAAATAGAAAAAATTCGAGAAGTTTCTGACTCCAGCAATATGTCATTGTTAGTTTTATGTTCTTTTCTATTAGTAGCATTTATTATTACAATCAATTGGTAGAAAACTTTCGGAATTACAAAATACTACTCATTGTAATCAAGTTGATTCACATAAAGAGAATGAGCGAGTGTTAATGACGCTAACCTCTGAATATTTTTATCTGAATCCTTGAATTACTAAGACACATACACATTATTTCATGCACAAAATTCTTGGCATACCTTGGAAATCATGAGATAATTTTTAATTTCCATTTATTCTTATAAATTGAGGTCTTCTAATACAGTATGCTTTCTCAGAAGAAGCTAAAGGACCCCCAAAATACTATGTAAGTTTGATCATAAAAGAAATTACTGTCATATTTATGATTAACAGTTGTACAGGAATGAAACAGTTTGAGAATTACTTAACCATGAATTCTAGCAAATATATTTTCTTGTATCTTTTGAAAATAGTCTTCCAAGTCCATCTATATTTTTGTTTACATATTTGAAATATGAAGGTGTTCCAAGTGACTGGAACGCACTGAAGAACTAGATGAAAAAAAAGGAGCACACCCAGGACAAAGACATAACTTAAAGTGAAGAGGCACTACTATAAGCACTGGTCCACTTTCCATTCAACAGTCTGCAAGCAGCAGAAGAAAACACCAAGTTACTGAGGTCGATTTAGAAATCCATTGAGAAATATGCTCACGAAGGACAGGAAAGAAGAAATGGCTGTCTCCAGGATATAAGGCACAGAATAGGAAGGAACAGGAGAGACTGCTAAGTGGATGGCACTGCTCCACCCGGATGAGGTCATTCCAGTGGCCCCGGCTCAGCTATGTCATGTTTAATAAAGCTAGAATCTTGACACCTCTCCTTTTCCTTAAAACAAGACAGAAAAGAGCTCTATTGGTATCACACTACTTCACACTGTTTAACACAACTGCAATCTTTTAACTCAGTGTCCAATAATATAAATGAAGACAGCAAACAATCAAAATAGCATGCAATTCAAAAGTGTTAAGTTCAAAGAAGGAACTGACAGAGTTCATAGTACACAGATATGAAAATATATACACACATACATTTCTTTACATAAGGAAAAAAAATCTTAGTCTTTTTCCAACAAAGGAAAGCAAAAAGCAGGAATATTAGATGGGTTAATTAATTATAAGGACTCCACTTTCAGATGGAGGCTCCCCAGGAAGGAAAAGAGGTTTCCCAGTGGGGAGTCTATCTCATCTTAAGGATTTCAAACCTGAAACAGATTTGATAAGTCTAATGCTCTCAAATTTTCATAAAGTCACACGCTTTGTATCATTCTGCTTCATTATTCTCTACCTTCCAGTCTAAGCTTTCTCAAGTAAATATGGTCTCAGCCTTGAAAGCATTGACATTTTGGATCCAGGGTTTCCTTGCTGTTATGGGGACGTCCTGTGCATTACGAATGATTAGAAATAAGTCTCGCTTCTCCTTAACGGATATCAGTGGCAGACTGCTTAATTTTTAAACAATGCCAAATATCACGAAGGGCACAGAATCAACTGGGGTGCCACCAAGATTTCCCAGTTTCCGACCCTCAACATTCCTTCCCACATGTCCGCAACTTCCAGCACAAATTAGGACAATAATCATTGAGTCCCACGGTCTGAAGAAAGCAAGGAAGCATCTCAGAAGAGTACAGGTGTTCGTGTACTATGAAGAGGTGTCTTTGGCTGCTGTGGAATGTGTTTCTTGGGCTGCTGGGATAAAGTGCCTACATTTCTGCTTAGATCACACATTCATAATTGCTGCTAGGTGAATTTCAGACTCTGTAACTGTGTATCAATGTATATTAATATCTTGGCTGTGTATAATCCTCCTAGTTTACCCAAAGTATTTTTCTTTGTTTGGCCTTTATGTGAATTATATTTTATGTGTAATATAATTCTGCTATTGACCACTATATCATCTCATCTAAAATTTCATGTATTTCTGGAATATGTGGAGGCTTGATCAGGCTAGGAGTGACCACGCCAACATTAAGGGTGTCTTTTTTAATCAGGTAAAGGAGTCTATGCTCTTTCTTCAGGAAGTCCCCTTATAAATACTTTACATACACCAGAGTAAGGTGATTGGACCTGCTCACATCTCTGCAGTGGTCAGTGCTGTGCGAAGAAGCAGAGCTTTATCTCCAGAAGCTTATATTTCAGATTTTTCCCTGACTAGCCTGATAGTCAATAAAACATGTGAAAAATATGTCAGGAGAAAGGATATATGAATAACAGGGCTCCCATGGTGGATATGGGTAACATGAGGGCAAGTCGGGGATAGATGAGGTCAGACTGCAGGTGCAGGACAGGCCTATCTGAGAAAGAAACAGGGGGGAGAAATACCTAAAGAGAACCCGGTCTACAAATCATAAACCTGAGGAAGAAAACGTAAGATGAAGGACTGAGAGCAGCAGAGTGACTGGGTTCTTCCATGAAGGTCAGGGAAGCCACTGTTAGTGTTTTGAAGAAAATGAGAAGGCTTATGACAGATGATCTTTTGCTTTTAGTTAAAAGCTGTCATTAGCCTGGTTTTTGCAAAGTTTGACTATGTGAACCTTAGCATTCCTTTGTTCATGTGGTTGGGAGAGCAACATTGGTAGACAGAAACATTTTTTAAAAAAGGATTCTGTTTAAATGATTTATTGTTACAAATAATACACAAATCCTTTTAACAATATCCAATAAAACTTGTATTCATATGGAGCCTAATTTGAGTTTTATTTTTCTGAATGTGTCTTTATATAAGTTGCTACTCTTATTAAAGAGAATTGTTGGAAAGGAAAAAAAAAGATTTAACTAGAAGATGGAAGTAAAAGACAGACACAAAGCAGATGGTGAAGCTGAAGTAGAATAATTTTAATTTTTTCTTGGTTCTCTTTTGAAGCTTTATAGGAGAATTAGAAAAATGAGAGAAAAAAGCAAGCCAAATCCTTATATCTGTATCCCTGGGCAAGTTATATATATAAAAAAAAGACAATCAAAGGAGCTTTGTATATACCTCTAAAGGCATTTCCTTTTGATGGATAAAAAACAGCAGTCAACAATCCTAAGTCTTCATATTAGGAAGCTATAAAATAAATGTGTAGATTGAAACCAGAAGCTATGGCTCTACATAACTGTATTATCTACTGAAATGGAAAGAAAATGTTATCAAATCACTGAAGCTCTATGGAAAAAATATCCTGATTCATTATATAAGGCAGAATCACAGCGCCAATATTTCTATTTATAATGAGTCATTTTAATATGCATTCCATTATACCTTTTATAAAAAGGAAAACATTTTTATAGGTATTTTTCTATGAGCTCTTCATTTCTTCAGTAGCTTATTCTTAGGTAGTAGCTTTTAGAAACACAGTACTCGTAATTCAGAAGCAGTAATTGTTTATCATTGAATCCATTTTTATTAATAATGTTATGAATGCAACTGACATTGAAAAGTGCTTGATTAGATATTCCTCATCACAATTTCAATGAGAAACTGCAGCATTCTTATGCCAGTTTAATTATAAAGAAAATGAACTGAAAATAGAGAAATTTAACTCATAATGAAGAGTATGGTTTAGAATTAATGTTTTTCGTCTACCATCCCCCTCCAATATTTTCTAGCCTATTGTGCTTAATGTCAGATAACTAATCACAATTCCATCAGAGAGTAAGTTTCATTCTTTCTGGAACTTTATTTCAATGCATAATCAAAGGTGGTCTGATTATAATATAATTTTAGTCTCATCCCATTAATAGGAGTAAACCTCTGTCAGACTACTGGTTTATTTACTTCTAGAATTATGATGGCTGCACGACACAAATATCATATGGGCCCCAGCTACAATCAAACCTCTGATTAACTCGGATTCCCACATTATCTCAGAACTCTGAATTAAGCATTCATTTTTCCTCATGATCTTCTCTGGATCTTTGTTTTTGTGCACCTGACATTGTATGTGTGTGTATATATATATATATATATATATATATATATATATATGCATGTATGAAATATTGCACTGTTAAATATTATAAAGTCCTGAAGGATTCTGGCATAGGGTGGATGACGGTGGACTGGTGTTATCTTTTGCCCTCACTGGCTGCTTTTCCCTCCCTTTTGCTCCCTTCTTGCTGGAGAAAGCTGGCATCACAAAATATGGTCGTTCCTATTTCTAGTAGCACTGCTGGAAGTGAATTCTCGAAAGGTAGCCATGCTATGCCTTGTCGACCTTTCTATAACCCCAGAAAACACATAAAATTTACTTTGTTTTGTTGTAAGTAAATAAATAGTTGTGTATCTCTCAAAGTTAATTATAATGGTTATAATATAGGCATTTTTTAACTTAAAAACTGTTTCCCCAAAGTGATGTATGTTCTCTCTTACTGGGTGCATGAGATTTTAACTATTCTTGCTGATTATTTTGATTGCAAAAGGGAAGACTAGGAGTGAGAAAAGTAGAGAATTACAGTGAATGCAAGGGTCTAAGCCAAAGGGCCCTGCTTCGAGATACGTGAGCAGTGTCTTAGCTCAGCCCAAGCTGAGCCCTTCCTTCCATTCATTCCCGCAAAGAGGCAGCCTAATGAAAAGCCTGGATGAGGAATTCAGTGCTTGTGAACAGGACTAGTAAGGGGGTTCTAGGAGCCATAGCTGAGTCCTTGATTGTAACTCCTTCCAGGAAAATACAGTGTACTGCATGTGCACCAGGTCTGGTGCAGTCGAATTCCTCCATAACCCCTTTACACAGAGGGCTGCAATTGCCGTTAGTTCGCCAGGCAGGAAGGGGCGCGATAGGAATTCTGACTCTAGCGATTCTTCTCATTTCTTTTTGTGCTTTCATCAATATTTCTCTCTATGTTTTTCAATTCACATTCTAATAAAGAATTACAGGTACATTTAAAAGTATCTTAAAAATTGAATTTGTTATATAAAATTGATCATATTTTGTTTTTATCATAATTTTCTGATTTTATATTTTTCTTTTTTCTTTTAAAGAGAATAAAACCAAACAAAATAAAAACAGAATAGAGCCAATCAAAACAAAAAATGAAAGTGATATATGTGTTCAAAACAAGGTAATAGAAAATCAAAAATGGCTACCATAATATATTTTATTTTCAAAATAGCTGCCCATACCACCAGACATAATAAAATCAAACAAGCAAACAAACAAACAAAAAAAAAAAAAACAGATTAGAACCAAATAAAATGAAATAGTGAAAATGATATGGGACTTCAACACAGCATAATAGGAAATTAGCAATGGCTACAATGACTCTTGTTATCTTCAAATAGCTGACCAGACCATCAGACATAGGTATGTAAAATCAACAGAATAATACAAGAAGTTGCTTCTTTAATTCAGTGTTACTTTTTCAGAAGTTTCCATTGTGTGACTTCGAATTTCTACTATGTCTGTGTCCACTGAACTTGCTCTGTGTGGACTGGAGATCTGAGATGGTGTTTTGCCCCTTTGTCTCGACCTTTTCCTGTGTTCCTTGGAATCATCCCACGGCTGCATCCTGAGTGCGTCTGCACTGGCTGCCATTCCCCCCATGCTGTGGTTTGCTTTGGGCTCCTGGCTGCTCTGATCTCTGGATGCGGTTTACCAATGCTCCTCTTACGGAGGCAGAGTCTTAGGGCACGGCTTCTTCTCCAGGCCAGTGTTGGGCTCCTGGATCTCTCCTGGTGGCTGGCATGGGGCCTCAGGGTGTGACTTCTTCCTGTTAACTCCATTTGTTCACAGGATTGGTTCAGCTTTGTTGTTCCTTTGATGATTTTCTGTCTAGTTGGTCTGTCTTTCTGTGATAATGCGGTATTGTGGTCTCTTACTACAATTGCTCATTTGATTTTCCACATCTACTAATAATTATCTCATATATCTGGTTGCTCCTCTATGAGATATATATATATATATATATATATATATATATATATATATATATATATATAATTGTTATGGCAGTTGTGCTGTCTTTAACTTTTTTATTGACCCCAATCAATCTTGTGCTTTCTTCTATGCTTTGTCTTATAGTTGTTAGATTGATATCTCATGGTTTCTACTATTTTTGAAGTATCTTTATTGTTGTGATCACTAGCTTCAATTAAGTCTTCAAGATCTGAAATTCTACCACTCAGTCTGTTGCACACGCTTTCCATGTATGTTTTGATTTCCTGCATCTCTTTTTTGATCTGTTTCATGGATTCCATTTCTCTCTGATGTTGAGCATTTTTTGTTTCCATCTTTTTCTAAGATCATCTATACTTTACCTGTGTCTTCTCTAATATCTTTGATTTTAAGCATCATTTGTTTTTGTATCTGAGTGATCACTTTTTTTTCCTTCTTGTCATCATTTTAGAAAGTTCCAGTGTTTGACTTCCTATGTCATCCAAGTCATTGAGTTACAAGCCTGTCCTGGGTGGGCTGGGGATCTGGGGATGCACCCCACCTCTGCATCTTGCCATTTTCCACCTTGTCTTTTTTCCTTTTATTTTGCCACCTGAGTTGATGCCCATCAACCTCCAAGGGTATATAACTGTACCACTAGCACTGAGGCCTCTCTCAAGGAAGAAAGGAGATGTCCATTCCTCAGGGTTGTCATCTAGATGCAGTGGGTTCTTGGTAACACTCCAAGAACATACCTTCTTCTGGGGTTCACAGTCCTGTGATAATGTCCATGTTATGCCCAGAGATGTGCAGGGTGTAGAGCTGATCTAGGCCTCTGGATGTGGGGGCTGAGACTGGTCTTCCATCGTTGGAAATCTCCAAAGTCCAACTGCTGTCTTCTCGCTGCTGCTTCAGAACGTCCACATTTCTGTCTTCACTGATTATTTCACCCTCGAAAGGTGCATGTGCATCTGCACACTTGGCTATTATCTGGGTTTTGAGGTTTGCATTGGTCTTATATGCTTTCAGCCAGCCCTGCTGTCCCTGGGGTCAATGGAGGAGGCCAGAGCACAAACTCACTCTCTTCCAGCCAGCCCCACCATCAGGGATGTGATTTTAAATTTTAAAATCTATTTTGCATAAAATTCGTATGGCATAAGCACATTTTTTTAGTATTTGTGATGGAATCTGGGACTTGTGCATGTCAATCAGATATTCTACCACTGAGGTATGTGTCCTCATTTGCTTTTTTTGCTTACGTATGTTGCCCAGGTAGGCCTCAAATTTACCATCCTCCTGCCTCGGTGTTTCATGCAAAACAAATATTTGCTGAACATTTCCCTGATAGCAATATTTCTATCAGATTAGTTTGCTAAAAATGTTGCATCTTAGGTTAATTAATTGAAAAATAAAAGAGACCTAAATTAGATTTAATTTAATGTAACTTTAATTTGGTAATTATTGATTTTTATCATTTGATGAGCAGACATTTAGTACTTGAAGTCCACGTACTGTATTGCAAGACAGTGAAAAACATCTTTTCTGTTTTTTCTATTTCCTAAGAGGTTCATAATATTCTTAATCTCAAGTTAATTACTGAGTGATAAAGTAGGGGTAAAGATTAATCTTTTTCATGACATTGGACAGGAACAAGTTCTTTCCCTCATTAAATTCATTTATGATTTTTATTAGGACTCTACAGTTCATTTTCTTGCAGTTATATTCCTGAACTACATGTCTCAAAATTCTTATTTGCTGGTCTATCTTTACTGCAATACCATTTTCTTGTTCATTTAGTTTTAAAATAACACTTGTGTTCGCATAGGGATAAAATGACAGCTTTTTTTCAGTATTCATCCCTTTCTCAAGTTAATGTCATTTGCAGGTCCATATAAACTTCTTACACTATTTTCCAGTATCTATAAAAATCTGAGGAAGACAATTAAGAAGAAAGGACCTTGTAAGTGTAGCATGTGTTTCCATCCACGGGTGAGTTATAGCTGTACTTATTCATGACATCCTTCTATTAGTTACTTTTCCTTTGTTGCTGAGACAAAATACCTGATACCAAAATTAAGGAGGGAAAGGTTTACTTAGATCCCAGTCTGTGGGGGTTCAAGTCCATAATCAGCGGGCTCTCAGGCAGGGTAGTGTGGCTGACGAGCAATTGTTCAAGGTGGCTGAAGACAGCCATAAAAAGAAGAGCAAAAACAGGGGGACAGCACGCCTCTTTTCCTCCCTGGTATTTTAGGTAGCTACGCACCCTCTGGTGAACGTGGCATTCACACCATTTCTGTGTTCCCCTCCAGATGTTTACAAAGTGAGGACCATGACCCTGCAGAGTCACTTAAACTTTTAAACTTTTCAAGGTGGCACAATGAACAATATCCTAATGCAGTACCCCGGGATGTAGAACTACTGAGTTACTTGGTTAAGTTTCTGGAATTTTCAAGTTGACACAGTATATCAACCATTACAATATCTAATTTTATTTTGTATTTTTTATAGTTTTCAGGAAGATTTGGCTCTATTCTGTTCAGTTCATTTTTATTTATTTTTTAAAGATTTTCAGTACAGATATACATAATGACCACATTCATCACAAGGGATTTGAGTCTGTACACAATGGATCTTTGTCCTTTTGTTTTCTGATTGCCTTCCCCTTTCATCATTCTCTTTCTCATCCTTGTTTACAAAGCTATGTTTCCATTTTATTCTTGTTCTATTATTTTTTTTTCCTTCCACTTTCTACCCTCCAGTTCCTCTTTGTTTTTTATCATCACTTCCTATTTCACAGCATATATTATACATTTCACTGTTACTTATACTTATGGCTTCTCATGACAGAGATATAATGCAATACTTTCATGTGTGTCCAATTGGTTTCATTTAAGAGTGTGTTCTCAAGGGCCATCTATTTAGTAATAAATGTCTCCAGTGTATTCGTGTTTATGGCTGAGTAATAGTCCATTGTATAAAAACATCACATCATTTTTTCCATGCATTAGTTGACAGGCATTTGGGTTGTTTCCTAGATTTACCAACTGTGCTGTTATAAACATAGGTGCACATATATCACTGTTTATATTTTTGATGATATCAGAATCATAATTTCACTTAAATGCAATTGTTATTAATTTCATTTTAAAAATTTGTTTCTGGTGTATTGTAAAAATGTGCTAACTTCTATATGGATTCTATATGCAATGAGATTTGCCAGATTTACTTGTACTTTTAATTTTATATATTTCTAATGGATATTCATGACATATGTATGTCAAAACTGTATTACAGTTATTTCTTTTTCCATATTTTTACTTTGTATATTTTCCTTCCGCATTATACTGGTGGGAATTTTTATTAAAATGTTGTTATGGTTGATATAAAATGTACTGCAAATTTGTGTGTGGACAGTGCATTGTACCATGGTGGTGCTACTCTCCTCTGTGGTGATTCCACAGATGAGTTCACAGCTCCCACGTTGCTTGGAGGTGGTGACTCAGGAGGACAGATGTCGCTCCCTGGCTCTTCAATTCTTTCTCTGCTCCCTGTGTGGCACGGGTTGACCAGCTTCCTCTGCTCAGACCTTTTCCCCTGCTATTGCTGCCTTGGAAGCAGCCATCTGTGAACTAAATCCTAAAACTGTGGCAAAGCAAACTTTCCTCTTTTAACTTGTGAGCACTGAGTATGTTGCCTCAGTGATTAGGAAAGTGATGCGGCCATATATGTAGTATAAATCTGTTTATGATCTATTCCCAAATTTTGCTTTTTTTATTTTAGAATACTTAAAATACTAAAGGAAAGTCTTTATTCACAAATCTACATTTCTAAAAATTTAGTGTTAGAAATATGTTAGAATTCTAACTTTTTGTAATTTCTCTCCCTATTCTGTCGCTCAGAGGCAGTTCTTCCAATAAACCAGGTGTGTATAATTTTCCTATCTTGTTTATATTTTTTATGTTTCATATATATGTATATATATATATAATCACAGAAAATATTTATGCTTGTATTAAAATTTAAGTAGCAGTTATTATTCTGTGCATATATTTTTTGAGTAAAGTTTTGCAATTCAGCTTTGTTAGGGTTGTTGATACAGCTCAGCAGTACAGCTCTTGTCTGGAAAGTACAAGGTCCTGATTCAGTTCTTGTTAGAAAAAAATCAGGTTGCTGGATAATGGCTGAAAGGGTAATTCATCTGTTTTAAACAACTTATAATTCCATTATACAAATACTCCATAATGAAGTCATCCATTCTACCATTCTTAAACTGTAGTTAGTTTCAAATTTGGAACAAAAATTTTTGAACATTATGCTCATTACATTCATGGTAATTCTTCCAATAAACCCACTTTCATGCACAATTTGTTGAGTTATAATATATGGTAGAATGTATATAGTACAATTCTTTGTATTCATAAAAATATTTCACAAATCATACAGTAAAACAAGTACAACTATATACCATGACAAGCAACCTAAACACAGATGCTATTTTTCATTTACTTTATGAGTTTACAACATTAGTTACTGATAAACAGAAATAGATCACCACAAGTCAATTATCTGCATGATTATTTCATATTAGAAATACACCCTGGAACACTTATGAATGTCCTCTCAACATAAATCTTTTAATGATCTCTATACTATGATTAATACCTGATACATATAAATGTGTATATGAATTTACATTGCCCTCATTTAAACTAATAAAAGCATTTGGAATACATACTCACTGAAGCTATTGTACTTGCAGTGGTAAATTTCTTTGCAGTATATTAAATGACTTACTATGTATCTTCCAATTACTTTGAAGCACCATTCAGACAGCTGATGCTGAGCAGTGTACAGCAGTCAGTTACTATCTCATAGTTCTTTCCAGCAAACTCTGCCATACAACTGTAAATACACCATTGTAAATTAGGCAAGTTACTGTTTAAATATTTCTATAATAGTCTATTAGCTGTCTTCTAATGTAAAATATTTTGTTTAAATTAAATATAACATGTATTATGACATGATAGTTTTAATCATTTCTTTTTTCTATGTTCAACAAATTTAGCTTTCAAAAGAGGTTTATATAAAAAGAATTTGAGCCAAAAACAGTTTTATTGAACCATCTTAATATTATCTCCTAAGAATAAAAAAACAAGATCAATTTTAAATTGATATTATATAGGGCCAGGAATTTAGCTCACCAGCAAAAGCACCTGCCTTGCAAGTGCATGGTCCTCAGTATGATCCCCAGTAAAAAAGAAAACTGCTATTATACAGTTTGGGAAATAATTATTTATTTTTAAAAATATTTACTATAGTAAATATTTCTTATAAATTAATAATTCCAAAACAATATAGTTTTGGAAATAAATAAAATGTGTAAAAGATGATAAATCAGATCTTAATGCTTGGTAGAAACCCTATGTATGTACCCATGATCTGTTAGTAGGAATAACGATGACACAAATGGAACATCGTGTAGACAGTTACAGTAGACACTAATGAAATGGTTACCCTTGGGGTAATTACGGTGATTTAGTTTCCTTATTTATGCCACAATGTGGTGAGTGATTGTCACCCACTATACTGTAGTTCATTAGCTGTGATCTAAAAGTTGTTACAAAATGGGCTCTGACTTCCCATATCTCTATTCCCAGTAATTTTTGAGAATTATCCCTGTACATAAAACTACACTTAATAAACTTTCTATTGTAAGTGAATGGGGCACTCAATGAAAGGATATGTCTCTGTGAATTAAGCACCAGAGATTTTAAGACTGAGAATCATACTTTCCCCAAAACTTAAGTTGTTAGCAAGCTGACTTCTTAATGACATAACTATATATTCTTTTTAATGGCATCATAAATACACAAGATAATTTTACAGAAGAAGGGATTGAAGACCATATTCCCTCAGTTTAAGACAAGCAACATCACTAAAAGGCTTTGATACATTAACTTTCTGCTCTTCACAGTTTGCAACTTGGCATCTTTACCTGATACAGATGACTCATTTTCATTTATATTAGGAATAACTACCCTCATTTTTTAAATACACACTAATGCCATCCCCAAGCTACAACTTCCGAGACATTTTATCCTCTTCAGTCTTTATAAATTCTGTGTGCCCTGGATTAAAACCATTACATTTTAAAGGAGGAACACACTCAGGAATGGTAAATTGTTTCGGTTATATGACACACGAATTTCAGTACTGTTGCCATAAATAGAGTAATACCTAGGTTCACACATGCTTCTGTTCACTGAAATAATGTGGTTCAAGAAGAGGAACATTCAGCAAAATCTCCCTTCAGTTTGTGAACTCCTCATTGGCTGATGAACACAGATGGATCCACCCTCCTCAACCAGATAAGTGATCGCAGCTTCCTCTAGTCAAGATCACACTCATAAAAAGACCTGCGTGCTCAGTGTGAAACGTGTTTGTGTGCTGTTTAGCACATGCAACATTGTGCAGTGTTTTTCAATCCACTATGTCTCTAAACCAAGCATGGAGATAAAAACAGCAACAACGAAGTGCGAAGCAGTATGAAGGTGACAAGAATGCACAGAGCAATAATGATTAGAAGGTTTTCAACAAAATAGCCATTGGTTTGAAGAAGAAAATTGTAGAAAAGCATCTTATGAAGAATAAATATGTCATCAAAAGAGCTGCTGTGGCAAAAGGGTAATGATGCTCACCAAACAGAGGACTCGCGTTTTGGAAGAGGTGGAAAAATTGCTAGTGTTTTTGAATGAGAAACAGCTGGAAGGTGACACTGGTAATGAAGACACAACCTGTGAAAAAGCTAGGACACTGCACAGTGATTTACCCCAAGAAAACCCTTTTGGAGTGCAACAGAGTATAAGTCTAAAGCCAGTAGAGGATGATTTGATAAATTCCACAAAAGAAGTGACATCTACTGTGTGACAAGACATGGTAAGACTTCCAGTTCTAAAAAGGTCACTGAAGAAGCCCACAAGAAAGAACTGATGGAGTGCATGAAGGCAGAAGGGAACTAGACCTGACAAGTGTCCAACTGTGGTTAAACAGGGCCTTCTGGAAAAAGATGCTGAACAGGATCTGTATCATGCAGGAGGAAAAGGCACCGGCAGGGTTCAAAGCCATGAAGGACAGAGTGACCCTATGGCTGTGTGGATGCAAGCTCCAGTCTGAAGATTAAGCCAGCCCTGATGCCCTGTTCCCAAACCGCTCGTACACTCAAGAAGAGAATGCAAACAAGACCAGAATGCCTGTCCTGCGGGGCCTATGTGAAAGCTGACAGCCGACTGCCTGAAAGGTGCCTTCCTCTGATGAACAAAGTGGCAGTGCACCCTCAGCTTTAGGAGGCTGAAGTGACTTCACAAAGGTCAAGGTCCTCCCCCTACATGACGCCCTCTTTAGAGCCACAGACCAGCAAGTGACCAGCAACTTCAAGAAGCTGCACATAAAAAGCTCTTTATCAGATGTTTTAATGTCACTGAAAAGATGTCCTGGACCATTAAAGAGTTTGGGAAGAGACGTTTCAGTATTCTCCAGTGCATCAACCTCATTGCCAAAGCCTGGGAAGATGTCACCTTTCAGACTTCAAACACCCTGGAGGAAGCTAAGACCAGAATGTGTTGCTGACCATGACTCTGAAGGTTCTGCCACCAGGGAGTGGAGGAGGTTGTGTCCATGGGCAAGAGTGTGGGTCTGCACATTGATGGTGCAGACACGGAGGAGCTTGCTGAGGACCGTAAGGATAAGCAGGTGATGGGAGAACTTGCTGAACTCCAGGATGAGCAGCAGAAGGTGCTGGCTGAGGAACAGGCCCTGGGGAAGAGGGAGACAGCAGTGTAATGAAATACATTGCGGAAAATGGGGCGAGTTCCGGGTTTCTTTGAGATGTATCATCCCAACATAACTGTAAGGAACAAATTGGAAAAATTTAGACTGACTAATGACACATAAAGACATGAATGGTACACATTCTATTGTTTACTCCTCAACAATAAGATCAGGACTGTGAATTAAAAGAGGAATCAACAGTCAGAATATGAAATCCTAGGGTGTGGTTTAACTTATTTTTATTTTTTAATTTTAAATACAATGTATCCCACTGTCTGTCCTATCTGTTTCTGGGCCCCATTTCATAACCTATTTTTCATGTATTCAGCTATTCCACCATCTATTTAGGTTTCAACTATTGGAATTTACGTATCTGCATGTAAACAAACGCACATTTCAATCTTGATTTTTCCACAGTATCTTATTTTATTTTCTCCTTCACATCCCTCCTTTCTGGGATTATGCTGCATTTGATATTTAGTAAGAATATTTTCTCTGGATGTGGCACCAGGATGACAGACTTTCTGATCCTTTTGCATACACATAAATATTCACTGGCCATCTAAGGTTTATTAGTGAGGTTTAAAATATAAAGAAAACAATACTTTTCATAGTACCCTGCAGATGCTTTCCGCTGTTTCCAAGGCTGTAAAAGTGTGTCGTCTCCTACCACAACTGCAATAAACAATGTGATGCCTTTCTTCTTTTCCTTCTAATTACTCTTCCTTTGGAGAGAGATTGTCTTTGTTGTCTTGAAGCTTGATATATTAATTTTTGTTTGCCTTCATGATGAATCTAGTTTGAAGTGAGTGCTTCTTTAATATGCAAACCTGGTTCTTTCCCTAGCTAAAGGAAATATTCTACTAGATGAATTGTCACTTCTTCATGTGATCTTTTCCCACAAGAGTTCATATTCATATGTTGAATCTCTCTGATGTATTCTCTATGATATTCAACTTACTATAATTCACTCATTCATGAAATAATTTTTAAAATTCTTAACCTTGCAGTATAATTAAAGTAGATTTTTGTTCTTTTGTTTGTTTGCTTCTGTTGTTTGGTTTGAGACAGGGTCTTGCTGCTTAGTTCAACTGGCCTTAGCCAAGGCTGGCCTCAAGCTCAAACTCATGCGCTCTCCCTGCCTCAGCCCTAGAAATGCTAGATTGTAGTTGTGCACCTCCATGCCTGACCTGCAGGTAGCTGCTTTCATGGCATGGTGTATCTGCCCTCCATCTTTATCTGCATCTTCCTTCTCTCAGCAATTTAGATGCTTTGGTCCTTAAATTCAGAATGTGACTGTTCTTTCCAGATAAAGCAAATAAAAAGACTTAAGTGGGGCTGACTTTGACTATTCTTTTTTTCATAGGCAAAATATTACACTGATAAAGTGTCCTTCTCTTCTGGGTATTCATCTGGTGCTCACTGTGCTAATTTAACAATCCCTATCTAGCACAAAATCTGGATTCACTGCTTCCACTGGGATGAACAAAGTCTACTATCAAACCCACAGAGGCTGCTCAAACTATTCGACAGCCAGCTTGGTCAAGGGGCTCATTTCCTAGAATATTCAATTTATGGTTAGATTAGTTAAAGCACAGTTAAAATTTTTCGTAAAGTAATTCTAAATAGGTAATAAATCAAGAAGCAAAGTGATGTAAAATACTGAAGTTATTCTTTTTACTGCTAAAATGGAGACAATGACAATATAGAGAAAATCTAAGAAGATCCATATAGAGGGTGAAAAAAACCTAATAGAAATAACACTTTAAATGCAAGTATTTAAATGTTAGCTTTTCAAAATATTAGGGATAATTCATAGATGCCATAAAATTTAAAATGCAGTATTCTATTAATAACATTAATGGAAATTATTTATATACTAAAATAATGAATGAATATCTCCATAAATAAAAAGTATATATGTTAATTACATCTGTGAAGAACTAGTTTGAGAGGCAGGGTGTTACCAGTGTCTCTCTTGGTGGGAGTGTGTGCTCACTTCCTGTTTTCCAGCTAATGAAACAGTTTTCTGAAATAATAGGAGTCTAACAAATGGAAAAAAGATTGTTGCAAACTAATTCTATAGAGTTTTCTTTGCCTCAGTTATCTTGGAGTGTTATCATTCCTTGTTAAAAACTAAGAGGAGGTTTCTGGTACATTTTCTTTTATTCGGTGGCTGAACTTTTCTGTGACAAGTGACTTGCAATTTTTGGCTCAAATAAAGCTTCGCAGTTCCCTTTGTCTGTTTTGTTTAATGGCAGGTAAGTGGAGATTCTGAGGCAGAGCTACTTGTATCAATTTCAGTCCTGTCATGTAGCTATTGTAGTTCTTGTGAGAAAGCATGTGAAGCAAATAAAAACTTATTCTTACAATAGAAATTTCAGGGTACCACTACAAGCTGACCTTCGGCCACGTTTACGAGCATAGAGAAAGGTCTAAACTCAAAAGCTTACTTATTTTATCAATTTATCTTCTTGGCAAAACCCGAGAAACTACGTCACTCTCTTGATCTTAATAAACAAATGATTCATATTTTATCCTTCCTTAAACTTCATGATAAACTTATTCAACAAAAAATTCCATAGTTGATGATTTGATTAGTCTAATAAATTTGACCCTAGAAGATAAATACTATTGAAGTTCTTCAAAGAATAAATTATTTGTCTTAATATAAGTAATCTTATTGGGGAGGACAGAAATTTTAAGTATATAAAAAATGTAATGACAGTGACAGGTTCTCAGAAACAAATAGGTAAAATAAAGCCAGTAATAATGAATAAAAATGTAACTGAAACGAGTTACTTTAGGAATGCTTGTTGAGGTTGGCAGGAAAGATAAGGTTAAAGAGACACAGTTCAGGGAAATTCATGAATGAAGTGCCCACCGAATGAATGTCGCTTCTGGGAAAACGTACTGCAGACGGTAGCCCCAGATACAGAGACCTGAGGAGGGAGACTCCTGGGGACTAAAGGATACTCTGAAGAGCAAAGAGGTCAGAGCCGCGTGTATAAGATGTTGGAGGAGCGATGAGGAAGAGAGTGAAGTGAGTATCTGGAAGGCATTTTGCATCCTTTGTATTTGTTTAAATGTCATGGGAACCTGAGTGGCGTGGGAAGGGGACAGTGTGATCTTAAAATAAATACAGATTTTGTGGAAAACACACATTAACAAGCCGTTTCAAATTTGCTTTAGTTGCAGTTTTAATTCTGTAAGATGATAGCAGTTCTGCCTTCCAGGTTTTCAGGATAAAAGGTACAGAACCATTGTACTCATTCTTTTTCATTCTTACTCAGTGCAATCTAAAAGAATATCTTACTGATTTTATTACGGTCACCTCTTGCATGCCCTCCTTGCGGTGCATTAGAGCCTCTATCATCTACTCTGCGGATCACTGTCATAATTTCCTAACAGTTCTCCTCGTACCTACTTGTGCCTATGATTTCTTTTGTAAACAACAGGAAAACTGTTTTCGTTTTCCTTTTATCTTTATTTAGTCTACCATGCCTTGCTTTCTCCAGGCCAGGAATTCGGCTTTTGAGACTCTCTTTGCCAGGAGCATATTTTCCCTACACAGCTGCATCATCTCCTGCTTCATCTCAATCTCTGTCAAAGTGTTAGCTTTCTCAGTGGTGAAAGGTCAAAGCGAGGCTAAATGGATGGCGATTGACTGTTCCAGATTAGAAGACATGAGGCTGCATCAACAGTGTTGCAGGTTGTGATATATAACTGTGAGAGATGAACCCAAGTCAGGAAGAGGGCTAACTTTATACAACATTTGTCAAAGGTCAAGTAACCAAGGTAGATGGATTTCCAAGATAGGAGTCAGTCATCGAGAAAATGAGCACAGTGGGGATAATAAGCAAAAATGTCACCAAGTGAATTCCCCAAATCTTTAGTTTTGGTGAAAAGGAACCAAGATGGGAAAAGACATTTGAAAAGGAGAAGGGGAAGGGAGGGAGAAAGTCGTGTGCTACCTCACCTGACTAAAGTTTTTGGGAGGTGAAAGAAAACAGAACAAGTCTTTTGCACATATACGCTCCTCTCGTGGGGTACACGGGTGGAGGAAGGATTAACACTGACCATCTAAGAGGCCTATGAGAAAGACTGACCTTTGGTTCCAGTTAAAAAAGGAAAGGAAGGTGGAAAAACATATTGTAGATACTGGAAAATGTGCTGCTGACCACATGAGCTTTAGAGGGCACAGTGGAAGAGTTTTGCGTGTTCAGAAATACTGGAGATTCTGTAGAGCACTGGGAGTCCTTAAGATTCCTATAAACAACAATGCCCTCAGAGACTTGGAGACCACAGAGTGTTAACACAGACTGAACTAACAACTCTTAAGGATTATGCATTCTTTGTAAAAGAAATTTATACATGTAGGGTTAATGGAATAAAGTCATATGATGAAATTGTATCTTCTCAAAATGAGCTCCTTAGATTATTAAAAAATTATTTCTTTCATCTGTAATAGTCTCTGAAAATACCAAATTATATTAATCGTAGTACATGTTACTCTTATCAAGAAATGTCAAAGAGTTCCTATGCATTTTAACTACATTATAGCTTAAAATTGAAATATTAAGTTAAGCTTCTGTGTAAACTTCAGCAAACACTTTCCTTTTAGGATTTGCTCACAAGATAAAGTTAGCCTTATATATGTGACTTAATGACATCTTGCAAAGGAAAATATAGCAGAACATTTCTTAAAAAATTGACTCTAAAATATTGAGGTTTCTTCTTAGTTAAGAATTATTGAATGACCAACTAAAATATTAATTAACAAATTTCTGATCCAAATATGTAATCACAACTTTAAAAAGTATTTTTTAAAATGCATGTGAAATTTATAGTTTTATTTTGAATAGATACACTGACCGAGGACTTTGTGAATTCAGAGTTCTATTGCAAGTCACAGTGAATTCATAATCAGTTTTACTTGTGACATGAACTGAAAATCTCAACTTTACCTGTGTTTGATAGGTGAGACTTATCACAAATTTAGTGAAATGGTGACAATGGCTTGTGAAGAGAAAAAAAAATGTATGTTAATGCACTGAACTGACACACATTGTAGCTCAGTGAATAAGCAATAGATAAAAACAAGATGAGAAAATAAAATGGAACCTTACTATCTCATGAAATATCTTTTAATTTGAGTGGGGAAAAATAAAAGGCTTATAAATCAACACTCAAAATTTTCTGATTTTTTAAAGCCATGGATATATTTTTGGAATGTCCAATTTTATTTTTTTTTACAAAAAATGATTATCAATACATTTTGAGTTAAATAATTACTGTCTGAGGAAAACTAGAGCATATTTCATTAAAACTTTTTGACTCACATTTGTTAACTCTATATATTTGGAAGGTGATTGTGCTGATATATGCATGATAGAACCTTTATTGCATTCAATAATCGTTACATTAAGCAAATTGTAAGTGTGTTTCTATTGTGCAAAATAGTTCATAATAGCCTGCAAACCAGGTGTGTAACCATCAGGCACGAATGCATCTCTCTTTAGTGAACATGCAGGACCCTCCTTAGGCCCCACACTTCAGGATCTGAGTACTCTGTAGATGGCCCATAGTTCCTCACTATGGCATTCAGACCATTATTTTATCTTCCTTCCGGGACATTCCAATTATCTGAGGATGAGGCCATCAAATCACGATACTCTGTACATTTCGTGATCCTCAGGTGACTCCAGACTTGCTTACTCCTCCCGTCGTTTTATTAAGCCACAACAGGCAAATAGAATTACACAAATGTAAGACGTGCGACATGACAATGTTTTAATAAACAGTATACAAAGACCCAGTCACCACGGTACATTGTGTGTGGGGGAAGGGCGGACCTACTTAGGACCTACCGTCTGAGAAAACTTCAAGAATACTACACCGCATTATTCACTATAGTCGGCATGCTGTACATCCTTTCCCTAGAGTTGATCCATCATTTACCTGATGACGAAAAGCCTGCAGTTTTTGATCAACATACACACACTTCCCTTCATCCCCAGCCCCTGGGAAATACTATTGTACTTTCTGAATACTATGTCCCAAGATCCCACATGTAAGGTGGTATTGATTTAGTTTACTTGGAATAATGCCCTCAAGTTTAAATAATGTAATCACTAACATCAGAATATAGTTTTATTTTTTGGAATATGCACTCTATTTATAGATAGAATATTTTACAGTTTTTTTATAACAGTAGTTGAATTATGGAAACAATTGAAGTGTCTCAATTACTACAGTATCTGGAGAATTTACACAGGACACTATCTTCTCAGAGGAAAACACTATGTCATATTTAAAGAGTTAAATCTAAACTGGGTACAGTGTCATGTGCTGAATTCTGGTTGGCTAATGCAGAAGGATTGTAAAATTCTAGGCTGATCTGGGCAGTTTAGGGAGACCCTTCAACAGATGGTAGATAGATAGATAGATAGATAGATAGATAGATAGATAGATAGAGGCTTCAATGTAGTTCATTATGAAACTCATGGCTTCAATTTCTTGAAAAAGAAACTGTAATTTACTCTCAGGTGTGCTTTATGTATTAACAGCATACATAATTATAATTACATTCTCTCCAAAACCACAGCTTCTGTAATCTTACTTTCAAGAGTCTCATGTTTCACCCTCAGCTTTGTTTCTCTGTCCAGTTTCCCACTCTTAGTTCTTTTTCTGTTAACAATTCTTTGACCCAGTAATGCACAGGCCTTACCAGTTATCCAGCATCTCTGTCTCCAGTGTACCCGCCCTTCCATAAGTACCTACACTGAATTACATGACCTATGGCTACAGGTATTCTTTGGTCGATATTCTTAAATCTCTTGTTTCTTCATCTCCAGTTACCCTCACTTACGCCAGGAGATGTCTTTTGTTGTACACCTGTATAACTATGCTTATCTCACTCTCATATGGAAACTTATTTTAATCTTCAACTTAATTTCCATTTATATTTATTGAAAGAGTGACTAGATTTTGTAACAACTGCATAGAAAGAAAGCAAAGAAACACTGGTACAAACATTTCACTTTTCCTCCTACTATACCTGATTTAAGGGCCGCCATCCTCCCTAAGCCAAAACTCATGTAATACATCTCATCTCATTTTTGCTGTCGTTTAAAAAAGGCCTGTTTTGAAGGTAGCTGCCTTAGGTTGCCAGTCCATTTATCTACAGCACTGTTACCCTGCAGAGAAAAAGCCTATTTCTCCACTTCCATTCACCTATAAGGTAGCTTTAATAATTTTCCCGTACTATTCTTTCAAACTGATCCTTTCAAGGAAACCATCTTTCCAGCTGACAGTTGCAAACATCTTGTCCCACATTCCTTTATCCAGTATTGGTCACATATTTTGTCTTAAAATTTTAAAAATATTGTGTACTTCTCTGGTGATCCTCTGTATTTTTCTCATCATAAGTGACTGAATCCTACATCTTAATTCTGTATACGGATCTCTTAAATATAATTATCCAAGACCTAAATATGAAAACCTCAGTTTTCCCTATCAAGCATTGCACTGATTGATTTTTGTGGTTTTAAATATCATGGTTATGTTTTTGACAGCATACGTATGTAGTTTAGACATCTTCCTTAAAATGATAGAAACATTCTAGAATACCTACCTCAGGTTCTCTTTGGCTCTGACAGATGTCTTATCTAAAATGTGCAAAAATTATTTTACATTTCCTGTCCCTCCCAATTATGCCTCTTTCCGGTACATTGGACAGTGTCTACATGGTTTTAGTATACCATTTTCCAACCTTTCAATTGAGTGAGTTACCAAGAGTTACCCCTGTCTTTATTTTATATTTTACAATTGTAGCAAACTTTGAAAGGTTCTTGGAAATACATTCTAAATCAATTCCTTAACTACTAGTATCAAAATTCCATTTGTTCAGAGTTTCAGTCCCGACAACACTGAGGCCACACAATCATAGCTGTGGAGATCCAAAATCAAACAAACAAACCAGTGTCTGATACTACAAAGTAAATATTTAATGAAAGAGATGTTTTTTTCTTTCTTTCCTTACTCCTGCTAAAGAGTTTCTAATGATTCCATGTCACATCACAAGTCAGTAATATCTAAAACATTTATTACAGGAAACATTTATTACACAGGAAAGATAGTGAATAAGTAAACTGTATGGAAATATTATATGCAATGTGTATAACAGAGTTTAATGACACCAGTATTGATAAACTACACTTATTCTCTTGAACAAGACATTCATTTAAAGACATTATGCAAAATTTACTGTGTACTGTATAGAATATTGTGTTTTCATAGATAACTAATATTTGATCAATTGATAAAATTAACAATACAGCAAAAATGGACCAATTAAATAAGCCCTCAAATGAACTCAGCGACTTGCAAATTGTTTCAGTCAGCTACTTTGAAAGTTTTCAGTTGTAAATAGTGTAACTCCACCTCAGACTACATGGGTACAGGGACTCATTTGTTCCTGTCTCTGAACTATGTAAAGGTAGTTCTTGCTTCATGAAGTTTCACCATGGACCTGGCTTTGTTTTTAACCCTCTCAGTACTAGATAAGACTTTTTTTTTATATTTTGAATGTCTTCCTCCTTAATTTGTTCATGGTTGCCAAATGTCCTCCCTGGTACAGCTATATATTCCAAGAAAGTTTTTGATATCACAGTAAAAAGAATTATTTATTTTTCTTTGAAGAGCTGCAGTAGGATTGTGGCACTAAAGTTTAGACATTTTTCTAAATGGTAAGTCTATGAACACATATAAATGCCAACTAGAATTTGAGTAAGTTGATTTTACAGCCCTGGGTTACTTTGGGTAACTAGGTAGCAAATAAATTCTCATGCATAGAATTCCTATTTTGAAAACAAGTATAAAACTATGGAGAAAATGAAGCTGTGTGACTTCCAGGACAGACTTCAAGCAGCTGCCTACCTACTGTGCGATGCTTGCTTTCATCCCAGTCATTATGAAGAAATGCAAGCCACAGGATGAAATCATGTTTAGAGTTCTGGCTTTTAGCCCAGCTAAGAGCCCAGCTGAGAGCCACACTAACGATATACATGTAATTAAGAGGTGCTTCATGATAAACCTAACTCCAGATACTTTCAGAGAACAACTTAATGAGTGATTATAAATAAGAACTTCTTGGTTAAGTCAACTCACAGAATCAAAAGAGAAAATAATTGTCTCCATTCACCAAATTTTGAGGTGATCAAAATTGGAAAATAGGGTCAGGGGTTTAGCTCAGTGGCACATGCCCCTCAAACTCCGGTAAAAAAAAAAAAAATTGAAAACAAACAATTGGAAAAAAACAATAAATCCATGTACTAATAATGGTTAGGTAAAACCAAAAATAAAATAAGATTTACTGGACTTTTCTGTTATTGATCGCTGTGATCCAAATATTCATTAATCATCAGGGCTTCTTTCTATGCTCTTTATTTCTTCATTTCTCATTGTTAACTCATTGTCATCTTTATTCTAACAGTGTCATTTAAGTGATTCCAAAATGAGGAGTTTAGACCTAAAATAATGTTGTTTCTTCTTCATGCAATTCAAGCGGATAAGATTTACCTAAGACAAAACTGAAGAGGCATAGAATGTCTAAGACTTCACATGGTGACAGAGGAAATGATAAAATAACTTCAAAATCATTTATAACAAAAATGTTCTTTAAATTTGTATGGTGAGTCCTACAGAGTAAATAATATAGTTAATTATTTTTGTGAATTAATAGTTAAATGAAAACCGTGTGCTTAAGTAACTTTAGTTTCAGAATTAGAAATACAACATTTCCAATCATTTTCTTAATAATATTTGCTAGACTTCTATTTAACTCCCAACTTATGTAACAGCATTGTTTTATTTTAAAAAGCAAAGCAGAAAAAAGAGAATAGAAATCATACAGAATTTCAAAAAATAGTAGAGCATTAACATTATTTAATATATTGCATATTGTTACCATAGATGTAGTTGTTCAGGTTGTAAGATCTTGGCACAAAATACAAACAAACAAACAGTGGCAGCACAAGCTATTCTTTTCAATGAACTAACAGAGTTTGATAGTATAGCTAGCTATCTTGCATATATGTTTACACACACAGTTTGAAGTGTTAACCTACATTCATATAATCTTTTCCTTTCTTCCTTTTCTCCTTTCCATACCCCAGTTCACTCCTTTTGAGCAATTTTTTTTTCTCTTTCACTATTACAGTATCTTTTTTACATTTTGGATTCCATATCACTCCAGAAAGAATGGCTGCCATCAAGAAATCAACACATAACAAATGTGGGCATTGGTAAAATAAACTATAGTTACAAATGTGAATAACACTAAGATACAATGACAATGAGTTTAGGGAATAGAACTCAGGACCTCATGCTTGCCGGCAAGTGCTTTTCTGCTGAGCTATATGCCTGGCTCTTAAAATTTTTTTAAAGACTTAAAAGGAAAAGTGAACAAATTATTTTGCTCCCAAAGTAGAAAACTGGTGAAAGAGTAAATATTTAGATTAAAGTGTTTTAAAATTTGCATATAAATATGGAAAACTTAAGTGTTCAAGTAAATTAAACTTTCTGATTTTACTTAGCCTGAAAATTATGACATACTGATAAGAATTTTAATTGTACTTTATCAATCACCTGGGAATGATGATTTTTTTCTAGACTCTCACTCATACCTTCAGTTTAATATTCCGTCTAGTGCATGTGCACTGCCCAAGCCACCCTGATATGACAAGTGCTTACATTTGTCTGTCTGACAGTTTGGAGAGTGATGCCCTCAATATATACAGATATTAGCACTGCTGCTATTTTTCCAAATATCTTCTTTGCAATAAGCCTGGGAGAACCATGCTTTCATAGATTCTTCACAGAATGGACCTTTACACAAAGAGAGAGAGAGAGAAGGAGAGAGAGAGAGAGAGAGAGAGAGAGAGAGAGAGAGAGACAGAGACAGAGACAGAGACAGACAATGAGAACATGCACTTTGTAAAATGTATAGAAAGTCTCTAAAATTAATGAGTGCTTTTTAAAAATCAGGATTATCACAGAATAGGTTATGTAATATAAAACACAGAGTTAGTTAATGGTCACCAATTAGTGACCAATTAGTGATTGTAGGAGGAATGGAAGCAGGTGAGAATGTGAATGAACAGCTTGAAGGATTTTTTTTTTTTTTTTAATATTAGAAGAGTTCTCTACATTGATCCCTGGGATGACAACCTGAATCCATGTGATAAAATGATACTAATCTACTTTCATGCACTGTTGAGATGTAAGTTTTCTAGTTCTGACACTGAATTATGGTTTTGTAACAGGTAAACATGTCTAGGATCTCTGTAACTGTGGAAACTCTTATCTCAAAATAAAATGCATTTTGCACTATTTATGATTTTAACCTGATGAATTACTTTAGAAAATGCCATGACCAGTATCCACAAAAAATATGCATTGGGTGAATTTCATTTGTAGAAGCCAAATCAATTTAAAGAAACAATTTTTTTTGTTTGTTTTTTGTATTTAGCATACGTTAGGTTCACAGCCAGAAAATCCCCAAAGTCTCCTACACTCATAGGTGTGATCTAGTAGGTGACTGGATCATGAGTGTGTGCTATCATCAGCAGCTTAATCTGTTGATGAGTTCACAGCTGAATGTGGTGTTGGGAGGTGAAGCCTGTTTGTAGGAGGTGATCACTGGGACCGTGGCCTATGCCCCTGCCTCCTTGGTCCCTCTCCACTTCCTGCCACTATGCCATAAGCTGCATCTCCTCCACCATGTCCCTATGCCATGTCACTCTGCTTTGGGTTCAGCTGACTGTTCACAGAAACCTTACACTCTGAGAGCCAGAACCCACCCTTCTTCCTTCAGTTGGTGGAAATTAAATATTTTGTCCCTGCATTGAGAAAGTTAACTGTGATAGCTATAATGGTAAACAAGAGTAGGAATGCTGGACAAATTCACACAATCAAATGGTATTTGAATCTCTGCCTTTTTTTCTTAAGAAAGTTAATCTAGTTGGCAAGGATTTCAGTGGAAGGAACATGGAGTGATTTGAGGATTAAGCAGTATTCACATTTTTAGTATTAATCTGCTACTAATTAACCAACCATATGACATGTGACAGTTTAATAATGTCGCATTAAATAATGTTTTTATAAAAGAAAATTTAAAACTGGATATATATATATACATATATATATTAAATAATGTTTCAATAATGGAAAATATAAAACTGGATAATAATGATCCTTTCTAAATTCCATGTTAATCTTAAGGATTTCATCAAAAAAGTATGGGTGTAAGTACTGTAGAAATGTCAAACATGTTGCAGTCAGGGGTTGTGCAGAGAACAATTAGAATCAGGACATGGAGTTTATAATATTGTTTATGATGGTCACCCAGAGTTAACACAAGAAACTACAGAAAATCTGTCTGCAACACCAAAGACATACAATATTTAGTCAAGGGCCTAAGTCCCACAGCAATGTCCCACATGAGTCCAGATGAAAACCCAGAACTCATGACAATGCCTCCCACGAGTGCAGCTGGATCTCCAGAGCCCACAAGAAGGACTCATACCAGTCTCCTTTATGGATCCACATCGGGAAGGCCCAAAGGTCAGTGGTGGAAGCCAGAATGTCTATGCCAGCAGGGTGGAGGAGCTGTGCTGGGGGGATGAGGGTTTATGCTGGAGCCCAGAAGCCACACTCATAACAAAGACCAGGGCTGTCCTGGAAAGCCCCAGAGCCATCCTCAGTGACATGGAGACCCCGAGTTCCTCCTCGACAATCACATGCCAGGAAGCCAGTGTGACGAGTTCATCCTGGAGACCAAGCGGCACATGTCTTGCTCTCCAGAGCCAGGAAAATGCTCGATGTGAGGACTAACCTTCTCCAGGAGAACCTAACAGCTCAAACAGCAACACATAGGAGAATCCACAATGCCTCAATGCAATACTGCATTAACAGCACCCTCTCCTTCTCCACCTGCCTATTCATGCTGGCCACTTTCCTCAGCTGTAGCATCTACGCTCAGTGCCATGCTGATGTAATCCAGCTGGCATTAAGCTGACCACCAGTTCTCAATCCATAACACAGATATACTAGTTTCACACAAACAATTTGCCATGATTCTAAGTAACATTTGTGGCACTCAGTACAATAAATCAACATAATTAAGAGTTATTTCTTGTATTTAACATATTCAATACAATATTTTAGTACTGACAAATATACATTCAATCATCTTTATGTGATCAAAAATATATTCTGATATTAATATCTCAAAATTATAGTTTGAATTACTTCAATGCTGTAATTCCAATGCCATGGTCACTCAAATTTTTAGTACATGATTTTATAATTTAACACAGAATGCAAATTTTAATGAATTAATGTCATATCATCTGTATAGCTCCTTTTTGCTTTATGGTGCTCTGAAATCTTATAGTTGTAACATATTGTATTTTTTATTTTAAAGAAAAAAATAATAATGAAACCAAGTTTCAAAATAAGTGAATAGGACAGTTAGAATAGGTGATGCAATGTGTATTGTTGTCTTTGTAGTAGTTATTCAGAATATAAGATACAGGCATGATATCTTATCCAAACAGTATTAGCACACAAACTTTCTTTCCAAGTAACTGAGAGAAGCTAGCTGTAGAACTATCTTAATTATCCTGTGCATACTTACATATTTTTTCTTTTTCCATTTCCTCATTTCCCTTTCCCCCTGTACCAGTTTGTGCTTTCTTTGAGCATTTTCTGCCAGCTAACAGTAACTATTGTATATTTCAGATCCTCTTCTTTCAGTTTCTCACACTAGTGAGACAATATGGTTATGACATATGTGGGTCTGATTTACTTGTTATTGTTTTTGTCTTACCTCCACTTACCTGTAAAGGTCTCAAGTTTATCCATCTTTATGACTGAGTAGTTCTCTATTATATTTTTAAAAACTCATATAGCTTTTATGCTTTCCTTGGGTGATGGACATTTGATTTGTTTCCAAGATTTAGCTATTAAAGATTGAGCTGCTATACACACATATATCACTGTGGTAGGATGTTTTAATTTTTCTGGGAAAATATCCAGAAGGGCAATAGCTGGATTGAATGGGACCTCCAATTCTAGTTGCTTTTTTGTTGGTTTATTTTAATCTCTACACTGATTTCCACAGTGGTTGCATCAGTCTATTTTTCCACCAACAGTGGAAAGATGTTATTTTATCTGCACAGCCCCTCCAGCATTGGTTATCAGTTTGGTTCTTGGTGATAACCATTCCTTCTGGGGTGAGATGGAATTGCAATATTTTTTGAATTTGCATCTCTCAAATGATCAATTATCTTGAACATTTTTTTTCATGTATTTATTTGACATTCATTTTTCTTTAGCTGAGAGGTGTACATTCATTTTTTGGACTAGGTCTTTGAATTTGAGGGAGTCTGAGTTGCTTTTTTTTCCAATTCTTTATGTGTTCTAAATAGAAGTTCTGAGTCTGAGAAACAACTGGATTTTTATCCCCATTTTTGTGGGTTGCCTTTTCACTCCGTTGGTGATTTCTTTCATTATGCAAAAGCTTGTTGGTAAGGTGAGCTGCCATTTGTTGATTTCCTGTAGTATTTCCAGTGCAATCTGAGTTTTGCTCATGAACTCCTTGTCTCCACTATGTCTTCAAAGTTTCTGCATATTTTCTATTCCAGTAAATTTAGGCTTTCTGCTTTAATATTTAGATCTTTGATCCATTGATTTTAGCTTAGTAAATGGTGATAGATATGGGGCTAGTTTTAGTCTGGGATATGTAGAGAGTCAGTTTTTCCAGTACTATTTATTAAAGAGGCTGTCTTTCTTGCAGTGAACATGTTTGACTCCATTGGCCAACATAAAGTAGTTGAGTGTATTTAGGGATGCATCTGCAGCTTTTATTCTCTTCCACTGATTCTTAGGCCTGTTTTTTTTTTTTTGTTTTGTTTTGTTTTTTTTTTTTTTTGTTTGTTTGTTTTTTTTCTTTGTTTTTTTTTTTTTTTCCTCCAGTAACCTGCTGATTTTATCACAGTAACTTGTGAATAATTTTAGGTCTGGGATTGTGATGCTTCCTGCCTTGTCTTTGTTGCTCAGAATTGCTTTTGCTATTCTAGGTCTTTTCTTGATCCAAATGAGTTTTAGGAGTGTTTTCTCTAAATCTGTGTGGTACTTTAATGGTATTTTGACTGAGTTTGCATTAGAGCTGTATAGCAGTTTGGAGAGTTTGGCCATTTTTAAAACCGTGATTATTCCTATGCAAGACAAAGGGCTATCTTTCCATTTTCTCACAGATTGAGGCAAAGACTATCTACCAGAATTTTGTGTAGAGTTTTGTCAAGAGTGGGTGTTGGACCTTGTCAAATGTTTTTTCTGCATCTATTGAGATAATTATATGATTTCTGTTTTGGGTTCTGATATGATGTATTACATTTATTGATTGGCATATATTGAAAGTGCTGCATCCCTGAAATGAATTCTACTTGATCGTGGTGTACAAACTTCTTGATGATTTGCTGCATTCTCTTTGCATATATCTTATTAAGAGTTTTTACAGCTGTAGCTTTTGGATTGATTTTTCACTGTCACTTGGGATTTTTAAGCTGTCTTTCTTTTCCTGGTTCCTAGTTTCATTCCTGTCTTTTATATTTGATGTTCTGTATTTGCCTCATTCAAACTGACACGTATCCTCTCAGTGGAATTTCTAGTCTCCTGAACTTCTATTTGAAACTGTTTCATTGATTGCATTTCTTGTCTATTTGGTATTGATTGTTTCTATCATTTTCCTGAACTCCTCTATTTGTTTATCTATGTCTGCTTAAATGTCTTTTATTTTGTTTTGTTTTGTTTTATTTTTAAGAGAATAAAACAAAACAAAACAAAATAAAATAATACAAGCAATAAAAGACATCAAACAAGACAACAGGAAATCAACAATGGCTACCATAATGCATCTTATTTTCTTCAAAGTAGCTGTTCATGCTTTCACACATAATAAAATAAAACAATACAAAATAGATTTTAACCAATCAAAACAAAAGAATGAAAGCATTATGGGACTTCAAAACAAGATAATAGAAAATGAAACAACGGCTACCATAATAACTCATTTTCTTCAAAAAAGCTGTCCATACCATTACACACAATGAAATCAAACAAAACAGAACAGAATAAAATCAATCAAAACAATAAATTAATGCATTATAGGACTTCAAAAAAAGGTAATAGGAAATCAACAGTAGACACCATAATACAGGCTGTTATCTTCAAAAGAGTTGTCCATATTATCAGAAACAGTAAAATAAAACAAAATAAGACAGAATAAAACCAAACTTAACAAAATTATGAAAATGATACAAGAATTAAAAACAAGGCAATAGAAAATTAGCGGCGTGTACCACTTTCCTTTTTAGGTTTTTCTTCCTCTCTCACTTTCATAACAGCTATTGTACTTTTTTATTTTGCTAATTCCTTCAGTTTTTTTATGCTAAGGAAGTAACTCAGTATTCGTCTGTATGAGACCAAACCATTTCATCCATGAGTGTGATCTTCAGTTGCAACCATTTATCTACAAGAGCCTCAATTTTATCCCACTTTATAGCTGGGTAGTATTCCATTGTATGACAAGACCATGTCTTTCTTATCAATTCTATGGTGATGGGCAAGTTATCTCTGTTTTTTTTTTTTTTTTTTTTTTTTTTTCTGGTCTCCTATTATATGGAACACTTGTTTTCTCTCTTTTGATTTTCAATCTATGAATTTCCTTTTGAGCTAAATGAATTTCTTTTATACAGCATTTTGATTAATCTTGTTTCTTGATCCACATTCCATGTGTTTCTTTATATTGTTCAGTTGAAATCATCTGCATTAATGGTTACAACAAGCATGCAAGAGTTCGTCTCCGGCATGCCACCCTCCTACACTGGTTCTTTTTTTTTTTTTTTTTTTTTTGGTCTTTTTTCGTTTTTATCGGTACCGGGGATCGAACTCACGACTGCCTGCTTGCAAGGCAGGCACTTATGCCGCTGAGCTAAACCCCCAGCCCCCCACTTCATTCAGTGGCCTGTCTTGTTTGGGATCCTCTTCTGCTGCTGTCCTGGAACCATGGTCATCTTTATCTTTCTCTAGAATTTGCTTCAGCATTCTCTGTAGGGTCGGTTTGTGGCCATGAATTCCTTCAGTTGTTCTTAATCATGGAAGTATCTTGTTTTTCTATCAATTTTCAAAGATAGTTTTTCAGGGTATATCAATCTTGGTCGGAAGTTGTCTTCTTTTGGGACTTAAAACACTTTACTCCAAACTCTTCTTGACGTGATGGTTTGTGTTAACAAGTATGCTCATGATTCTGATTGATTTTCCTTTATAGATGATCTGTTTCTCTTCTCTAACAGCTTTTAATATTCTGTTCTTGTGCCAAGTTTTGGAATCTTGATTATTATACATGTGGGTATAATTTATTTTAGTTACAGTTAGTTGGAGTCCTATACGTCTCACTAATCTACATGCTAGATCTTTTTCCCATGTTTGACAAGTTTTCTGTTATTACTTCCCATGTTTGGGAAGTTTTCTACTATTACCTCTTTAAATAGTTTTTATTTTATTTTATTTTATTTGTGTTGTTTTTTTCACTGATATCTAGCACTCTTAAATTATTTTTCTTTGTGTCATTGTGAAATCATTAATGTGTTATTTCCTGGTACCTTGTTTAAATTATTTTTTCTTTTATGATTGCTAGCTGTGATCCTGTCTTCCATGTCTGAAAAGTGCATCTTCAGGTTCTTTCAAGTAATTTTGCTACCTTTTGATAATTTTTGTTAATTTCCTGAATATCTCTGAATGTGTTTCTGCAGTATAATCCCTTTCTACATTGTTTGCTCAAGGTTTCCATCATTGTCCTATGCTCGCCTTTTTTTTTAAATCTATGTCTTTAGATTTGCTCAACAATACTTTCATTCTCTTTGTGATTTCCTATTTTCCTGAGACATTATTTCTTATCTGATTACTTGTTCAGTCTCATGAAGTGGTTTCTTTACTTCAGTTGCTATTCTCTCGCATATTTTAAGTGTGTGACTTACATTTTCTTCATTTCTGTATCTCCAAGATCTGTTCTGTGTGGGTTGGAGGTGTGGGATTCTTTAGGTCTTTGTTTTGACATTCTCCTGGGTTCCTCACACCAATCCAGCTGTGGGTTCTAGGTACTTCTCACATTGCCTACCCTCTGTGGGGCAGGGGAATGGGACAGGCACCTGGGTTTCTCTGATTCCAGGTTCTCAGTGAGATAGCAGGAAATGGAGCAGGCTTTTCCAGACCTGTGCATCTACACTGAGGCTTCCCTAATCGCTAGGGGTGCATGGTGGTGGGGCTTCTTCTCTCAGCCTGTATGCCTACACTGGGGCTCTCTCGGTGGCAGGCATACAGGAGTTGTTTGTGTAATTTGGGCGCTGACTGCCCAAGGGAAACAAGGATCTCTAATGGTGGCCTGCAGGTGCACAGTGCGTATCTGGCTACATCTCCCTGCCTCTGCTGGCTGCCTGCAGCAAGCAAGATTCCCAGCGGCAGCAGTGGCTGACGGGAATTGATCTGGCTACAACTGCTTGCCAAAGCTGCCTCAAGGCCTTTTATTTTGTCTGTCATTTATTTTGCACATTAAAGATTATTTTTTTTTTTACTGCCTCTTCCATTTGGGTTTCCACTTCTGCTGTTATCCTTTCAGAGAGGTTCATTTTTTTGGTTTTTTATTTCCTCCATCTCTGTGTTCTGGACTTATCCTGGATGGCTCAGCATTTGAGATTACATTTTGATTTTTCACCTTAACATTTTTTTCTTTCTTTCTTTCTTTCTTTCTTTCTTTCTTTCTTTCTTTCTTTCTTCTCTCTCTCTCTCTCTCTCTCTCTCTCTGTCTCTCTCTCTCTCTTTCTTTCTTTCTTTCCTTTTCTGTGTCAATGCTTTTAAATTTCTGGGGTTAGATAGCCTTATCACTGGTGTTGAGACTTGCCATGGTGGTGTCCATCAGGACATGTTCTGTAGCCAACACCACTGTCCTGGGGCAACAGAGGAAGTGCAGAGCATGGGCTCATACTCTCCTCCCCCACACCCATCTTGGGGAAAGTCTTTTGTTTTTTGAGACACAGTTTCGCTCTACTGTTCAGGCTGGCCTTGAACTTAATGTGTAGCCCCATCTGGCCTTGCAAATTCAGCACTGCTCCTGCATTAGACCCCTTATGATAGCATTATCAGGTCAAACTGATTAAAATAGTAACGAGTTTGAATTTTTCACAATATTTACACATAATATGAAGTTATTTCATTTAATGAAAATTTAAAATCTTCCAATTCATTACTAGTGAAAAAAGCAAAGATAAATGACAATTTAGTCTTCACATAAAAATACAGAGTCATTTTTGCACAATTAACTGATATACTATGTCTTTTAGAGGTGTAGGACAGAAATAGCAAATGTTTCACAACTGAAATGAATTTGGGTTTTTAAAAATCTGCTTTGAAATTCATTATATAAATTGTATAGTTTTTCTGTTATACTACTTAATTAAAATATACTAATTTATATAAAGTATATTTACACTCTTCTATGAAAATTTGTTTCTCAATTGACTACTGTTTTGTGACACAATAATAACTATGAAGGAGAAAGGTTAATGTATTACTATCAGCTAACTAGTGTATATGGAATCTATGTTATTTTTCTTCTCATTCTCTATTCAAAAAACACAACCAAATATCGTAGTCATTTAAAAAATAAGTATAAAGAAAGCAGTGGTCCATTTCCCTTCAATTAAGGTTAAGACTGTTCTGACAAGAAGAAAACTTTTATTGGTATATACATGATTTAAATCAACTGTAAACATCTACAGAATTGAAGAAATTAATTGTTATCTAATTTCTTGTTGAAAAGACAGAAAGCAAATTTTCCATGGTAGGAAAAATCTCAGGAATAGAGAAACTGTTACGTTTGAATTATTTGATCCAGTCTTACAATATTTGAAAAAAGAATCATGATTTTTTTGATATGGCTGGATTTCTTACAGACAATTATAGTACGAAGATGTCTTAGTTACTTCTTACTCATCACTGAGACAAAATATCTGATGCTCAAAGTTGGGAAGGGAAAGGTTTACTTCTTACAGTTTTTGGAGGTTTCAGTCCACACTCACTGGCTCCAAGGCAGGGTGGCATCTCAGGATCACAGTTCACGGCAGCTACAAACAACAACGTGGGAAACCACAAGAGAGAGAGACACACTTTCTTCCTGCCCTTACATCACCTTTGGCTCCACCCCGAGGCCAGTGTAGAGCTCACACCCCCCAATCCAAACACTGGACAATGTACCAATCACAAATGCATAAAGCAAATGCATGAGGCCTGGGGGCCACCGACATAAAAGATGACACATGGTAATTTCTTTCTTTTTTTTTTTTTAATTTTATTTAAAAGGAAAAAGAGAAAAACACAAAACAAAACAAAGCGGTGTAAGGGTACACATAATACAGAACTACAAAAAAAAAAAAAAACAGTAAGAAATCACCTGTTAATAGATTACATATTATCATCTTAGAAATAGTTGCTCAAATCACAGTATCAAAGAATACAAAGTGGACATTCAAACAGTGAGACTGCAAACAGCTGTGTTCAATGATCCAAAAACATTAATATAGTCAGCTATTTAACACCCCTAAACACATTTGCTGTTTACAGATGGTTCTGTATGTTATGTAGGCACCACACATGGTAATTTCAAAAGATAAGTGAACAGCGGCTGGGGATTTAGCTCAGCGGCATAAGCACCTGCCTTGCAAGCAGGCAGTCGTGAGTTTGATCCCCGGTACCGATAAAAAGGAAAATAGACCAAAAAAACAAAAAAGTGAATAATTACTTTACTCATATGTGTTAAACAGGCAGATACCAAAGTACTGATTTTGTGTCATTTTTCCCAATTATTGGGGATTTTTATTTCTGTCTTTTAAAAGTTACATCTTTTTAAATGATTTTTTGTATGTTTGTTAAATTTTCTAGTTTGTATCTCTAACAATTCTGTTATGTTATTTCTGTAGGGCACAATATCTCTGATTCTTAGTATACTAAGAATAATAAATTCACTTATTTGGCTTCCATTCTTGAGTGCATATATAGCATTATATGTGAAATTAAATTATCAATAAATATGAGTTCAGATTTTGAATATCCTGAACAAAAGATGAAACTTGTTTTACTCTGCCATATTATGCAGTCAGTGAAGAGGTTTAATGTTGATTTGTGTCCTTTGTTTTTCTACTGTGTTAGAATTTCTGTCCTGAAAATTCTTGGGAATTTTAACATTTTATCCAAAATGTATCCTGGAATGTTCTCTTTTTAATCAAACTTCATTATTAAATTGACTTTTTATATATATTTAAGTTTTTATTCAGATTTCATTTTTAATTATGGAATCATATTTCAATGTTCAATAATAAGGAAATTATTATTATTTTATAATTAATTTCTTTGTCATCTGTTTTATATTTCTGGACATGGTATCCTATAAAATTTGCACTCATAGCTATTTTCTATGTTAAAATTTTTTCTTTGATTGTTCTTCTTGGGTTTTCCATGTTTATTTTTAATTTATTTTCTTGGAAAAGTCATCTATTAAATCTTTCCACCCACTCATCACTAGCTATGTCTGAAAGACCATGCACACAATTTATAATGATATGCTGATTGACACCAAAGTGATTATTTTCCTTTATGAAGTGTCACAGTACCCTTTAAGAAGTCCTTACATAATCAATATTTTTACATTAACTCTTGCTTTTGAATTCAAAATTCTCTCTTAAATATTAATGAGTTCACATTTCAGTAAAGAATTATGCATTTCTAATGATAAAGCAGCATACAGGGCATAGCTCGTGGATCTACTGGCGTTTGATGCCACAGTGAGGTAATTTCACACCTGCTGGCAGATGTGAGTTCCAAGAAACTCTGGTCTCTGTCTGTGCTTAGATCTTGCTTCAGGGTTGATGTTAGAGTGCTTGCTTCTGAGAGCCACATGAAGCCCACGTGGTCGCTGTAAATCCTTCTACCCTTCTCAGAGGTGTGAGCACACTTTTGTCCAAATTTATGGTTCAATTTTTGTAACTTTTCCATCTCTTGGTTTCCCTTGCGCACTTGTGGCACTATCTTTGTATTCTTTTTAGCCCATATAGTAAGTTGCATTTTATTTCTACTCTTTCATCTCATGTTTTGACATTTATTTTTCTAATATTTGCCTGGTGATTCATTGTGACATTTCTGAGTTTAGCCTCTAAGATTTTAACATAGAAAGACATGTTTTTTGCTGTTGTTATTTCCAAATATTTAATTGTACACATTTTAAGCTACAAATTTCTCTATCTTCACCTTTTAATTTATTAGGACTTCTAATTTTTTCTAGAATTTCTGAAACTACTGTGTCATAATGGTTTCCATTTTATGTGCTAGAAACATCATTTTTGCTTACTTAGCAGATTTGATAAAAAGAAATTTGAAAATAGTTGTATTTTCTTAGAATCCCTAATTGATAAAGATATCATTTTTTGTAAAATACTCTTTACCATACATATGATACAGATGAATTAATACTTTAATTGTTAGATGATGTATGTATCAATACTTATAAATAAAAAAACAATACTTTAAGTGCTTAGGTTACTATCAAGCAAATAGACTTTCACCTCAGAGTCATGAGTTTATAAGGACACAGCACAGGTATGAAAGATGGGTGAAAAAATAAGCATAGTTTTAATGTAATACATTCTTTGGAGAAAAATGAAGCAGTGTGTCCAGGATAAGGAGTTCTGAATGCTACCAAATATGTATTATGCTAATGATCTATTGTCTCTAAATACAAGCTCAGTTTGGGCTAGTTATTCTTTTTGTGTTATTCACTGAGTTTTCATAAATAAATTGAATGCTGCTAGCCCACAACAGATTCTCAGTAAAAGCGTTTGTTGAATGAACAAATGAATCCGGAGCACATCAGCAGGAAACAGCCCGTGTACTATCTTGAGCTTGGGAGTGGTGTGAGTGCTCACAGGGCAGAACGCGAGCTGGGAACCTGGGCCTGCAAAAAGGGCTGCAAGGCCGTCAGTGCAGGGGGAGAAGTGTGATGAGCTACTGCAGCAGCTCTGCATTGCTGTGCAGAGAGTGAAACGCTGGATGAGCAGTATCATAATGTCACACTGGTGAAAGTTTGCTTCTAAGGTAGACAGGAAAGCAGAGAAACAGGATTATGAGCTTTTACATTATTGCAAACACAGTAGCATGAAGCCTGGATGGACACGGAAGGAAAGAGGTAGTGAGACAATGTCAGAATCCTGCGATATTTTGAATTTAAAGTCTAGTAGGTTTGCTGATGGTTTTAATAGAAAGGAACAGTAAATCACAACTCCTTTATTCTGTCTTTTGTTTTAATGTGAGCAGCCAAAAGGTGGGGAATTTCTGTTTTTTTTTTTTTTTTTTTTTTTCAGAAAGCAATGAGAATTCAAATATATGTGAAAATTTAAGTCAGATTTGGATATGCTGATTTGGAAATGTCTGTTACACATACAAATGAATTTTGTGCAGTTTTTCATGGTCATCTTCAGTTTAGGGCTCAGCTCAGAACTGCAGGTATACAGCTGGGATAGCACTCACACGGACGATATGTAAAGCCAAAACTGGATGTGATTCTCCGTTGACTAAACACACACAGAAAGGAAAAGAGCACTGAAATTTAATTTCAGGCACATTTCAATGTATAGAAATCTTGGAATACATATGGACTAAATGAGCAACAAAGGAAAGGCCAACAAAAGTGTAATACTTAGAAACTGAATCATATGTCAAATACCGCTGATCCAATGGAGAATTAGAATGAATCAACCAGCAATTAGATTTAACAATGAAACTTTCATTGACATTTTACAGCTGTTTCAGTCATATAGTGGAGCAAATACTTGTTTCCATAGGTTTAAAAGAAAATAGGAATAGAAACAGAAGCAGTGGTAAAATCACTAATAGTTTAAAGTGGGCTGTGAACCACTAGAATCAAGATTTTACCTGACATTTCATTTTGTATATACTCAAGACATATTGCAGGTAAACTTGATATTTTACCAAGATTTAAATCTAAATCAGAAATTTTGATATATTGTTTAAATATTTATTTAAAATTTTATAAGAAAGCAATACGAAGCAACTACTATGAAAGTGTTTAGAGGGCATCAGAATAAGTCTATAAATAGATACAGTTATTGATTACAGAAGAAAGGAGTACAGAAGCAAAAAAAAGTGATTCTTGAGCAAATTCTAAGTATGTAGTACAGAGTGTTTTACTGGCTGGGGATTTAGCTCAGCGGCATAGGCGCCTGCCTTGCAAGTAGGCAGTCATGAGTTCGATCCCTGGTACTGATAAAAAGGAAAAAGACACACACACACACAAAAAAAAATAGCATGAACTTAAAGATTTGAAATTTTTCAGGTATTACATTGAAAGAAGATAGAGGTAAGAAATGTGAGGAATTTATTGTAAACAAATTAAAAATGTCATAAATACATTAAAAAGTATGAATGAAGTAATGATTTGGAATTTTGGAAGTGGGTACATTAAAAAAACAGATATGTAAGAAATCTGAGGGCGTGTCAATGTATGAGTGAAGACTGACAATATCATTTAATTGAATAAGGAGAGAAATGTACTAGGAAATTCTAAAAATGAAAGTGAAATAAAGGCTCATTCCTGAGGGAATGAAAAAGAATCAATATTATTTGAAGTCTTAGAAGAAATGAACTGGAAAATTGAGAAATGGTTGTATACTTAGAGAACAATGCTTAAGTTTTATGGTAGGGTTGTTTTAACAGTGAAGTACTTTTTATGAGACAATGTATATAATACATGAATAAATATTCATTTTTAAAATTTATTCATGATGAAGTAAGTAATTTTCAGTTGTAATTATTACTTTTACTTCAAAAGTTGCAAGTATAAACACACACACTCTCCAGGTCTAAGAAATAACCAACATAATTTAAACTAAGATACTTAAGCAGAAATTCTATACAAATAATGAGTCATTTTAATTTTAATAGAAATCATAATTGAGCTTCAATAAAACAATTTCTATCATCCTAACAAGATACATATATCCATAAAAATCATAGCGAATAAAAGATCACTTTAATTTGCTGCATTTTATTATGATTTCAATAAATTCTTTCAGTCAATTACCTAATGAAGTGTCAAAAATTCTCAAAGCAATTCTGTGTAAAATCGCGCATCATGGTTGGTTGATCATTCTATTCACATTGGTTCATTTTAGCTGCTTTCTGGTAAGAATGAGCCTATTATTCTGGGAGGATATACAACACAAAGACATTGCCAGCTAGTATAGTAATTTGCCATTCATTCTTATGGGGAAAGAAACAAATGGTTGCTGGGAGCTCCCTTCAAGGATTAGGAGAGTGAAATATGCAGTAAATACAAGGAAACTGAAGAAATACAACTTGTTTCTCCCTGTGGAAGAGTTTGTCAAGGATGAACCGCTGTTCCTCAGTAATAGTGCAATTTGATGCAGATACATAGTGACACTCATTTGTAATAAAAGTAATTATGCAAAACATTGAGGTAAATGAAAAATGATTTTAAGTTATGAATTACATACTGATCTTAGCAAATTCCAGTAGAGTACACTTATGATTAACTCAGTTTTGATCATTCATGGGAAAAAGTTTTTGTAATAAAAAAAATAGTGACTTTGTTAAGTTCTTCATTCTTGGCTTTCAGTATCTTATCAAGATTGAGCTCTGATTTGCAAGAAAATGGGTGCCCAATACATTTCTTTTCAAATGTTAGTTATTTCTTCTCTCAATGATCAGAGGGAATTTTTTTTTTTTTTTTTTTTTTTTTTTTTAGATTATGTGGGCTACTGAGTCTCTTGAACCATTTGAGTTGGCCCTAGAGCACTAAAGAATCCATCGATTACATGTAACTGTGTGAGAAAGACCATGTTGGGGTATGTCACATTTATTTATTCAACAAAAGCAGTAGCGTTGTTAACTCTTTATTATTATTGACTTATCAAACTTTATGAAATAGATCTTCTCTTTATACACATTACAGGTGAGGTAGCTGAGGCACAAAGGAAATAGTTCAAGAAATACAGTATCCTGACATTATTCGTGAGAAAGTTTGAAGACTGTCTGAAAAAGAAGCAAAGTTTATGATTTGATTTAGGGAATCCCTAAAGGTTTAAAGCAAACATAGATCAAAAATTGTCACAACAAGTATAGCTGCAAAATAGACTCATCCACCTGTCCAAACTCAAGGAAGAAGCCTTGAATGCAAGCAGGTTCTCAGATCACTGAGTTAGGTGAGGTATGGGAATAGTGAGGTGGAGTTTAAATTAGCCTTTATGGATATAGAAAAAGAGAACGTAAATTTTATAATCTAGAGTTCAATTTAACCTAAATAGTATTCATTAGCCAAAGTTCCCATTTATTAAATGAAAGTTTTTCTAGGAGGAAATTGCATTTTCTATTAGCTAACTAATTTCCAGCAGCAACACCAAGTAACTGTAAACAAAAAGGAGCAATGCATTCTGCTATTAATACTAAAACACTGGTTTAGGGGAACATTTACTGCCCTCCAGTTAGGTCAGAGAGGAAAATCATTGCAAATCTGGTTTTACTTTATGATCCTTCAAAAATGAAATGACTCAAACCAAGGCTTGTCTAGTTTCTTGGTAAAAATGTCTCAGTACTTCCTATTAGACACATTAATTCATTTCTTAGTAGTGAGAAAAGAGCATAGGAAAATGAAACCATATATAGAAATAGTATTTCAACAGGAGAGTTCTGAGCGGAACATGCATTCCTCTCTGGGAACAGATATTTCTACAAAAGTAATTGGATATAAATCCATATTTTTCATTCTAGTAAGTCAAAATGTGGCATGCACCTACTAACTCATTTATATACAATTTATTACCATACAAATGCATTATATATTATATGATTTATAAGCTAATTCTTATAAAAAGATAGATGAAGAAACTAAGTTTTTCAAAAAAAAAGCAAAGAGTAAATATGGAAAATGTTTAAAATTATTTGTAAATAAAAACCCAGTAAAACCGAAGCTCAAATAAAAATGTATGACCCACCAAATAATAAATACATGTAAATCAAAGAGAAGTATCATGTCTTTCTTTTTAATTTTTTTAAATTTTATTTTAAAGAGATACAGAGGTAAAGAGGACAAAATAAATCAGATCAGAACAATGTAAGCAGCACAGCATTTCACCACAAGACAACCGTATATTAACAGTAGCTACCATAATGTCTCTTTATTTGAAATAGTTGAGCATACCTGCACATACAATAGTATCAAACATAACAAAATAGTATAAAACCATTCAAGATAATGAAAGTATTACAGAGCATTCAGATCCAAATAACAGAAAATGAACAATGGCTACTATACTATCTCATTTTCCATAAAAAACGTGTTTATACTATTCACATATTAAAATCCAGTAAGACACAACATGATAGAACCAATGGAAACAGAAGAACAAAAGCATGGTAGGACTTCCAATTAAGATGATATTAAATCAGCAACAGCTACTATAATGTCATTTTCTTTAAAACATCTGTTCATAGTGTCACATATAATAAAATCAAAACAGAATAAAACAATTACAATTAATAAATGAAAACATTACAAGGTTTCAAAGCAATGTAATGGGGAATCATGATTACCATAAAATCTTATGCACTCTTACCATTTCTTACACTGGGAAGACTCTACAATATTTTTATTTGTGAGTTTGATGTATTTCACTTAAGAGTAGGGTCTCAAGTTGTGTGCATTTATTTACAAATATCTCAGTGTAATCATTTTTATAGTAGTTCTCCATTGTGTAATAAAACCACAACATTTTATCCATTCCTCAATTGGTGTACACATAGGTGGTTCCCAAGATCTGGCTATTACAAATTCTGCTATAAACATGGGTACAAATATATCACTGTGGTATAATGTTTTCAATTCTTCTGGGAATATGCCTGGAAGTGGAATAGCCATGTCAAATTGGACCTCCAGTCCCAGCTTTTTGAGGAATCTCCAGACTGACCTCCACAGTGGTTGTACCAGTCTCCCACCAACAGTGCAGGAGAGTTCCTTTTTCCCCACAGCCTCTCCAGCATTTATTATTGGTAATTTTCTTTTTTAAAATTTTATTTAAGGAGAAAAAGGAAAAAAAAACAGAAAAAGCATACAAGTAATACAGAATTAAAAAAAAATAAACAGGAAATCACTAGTTAATAGATTACATATTGTCATGTTAGAAATAGTTGTTCGGGTTACAAAATTAAAGCATACAAAATGGACATTCAAACAGTGAGACTGCAAATAGTTCTGTTCAATGATCCAACAAAAACTCAGTAATATGGTTATCTAACTTATATGCTTAAATATATATAAAGTTATATCCTTTGGAGCACTTTCTTTAACTCTCTTTCTTACAATAACAATTACACATTTTGGGTTTTATTACTCCCACAGTTCTTATTATGTTTTTTTTTTTTAAGAGAATAAAACCAAATGTGACATAACAAAACAGAGTCAGTCAAATCAAAAGGATGGACATAGTACATGATGTAAAAACAGAACACAAACTGATCAACAATGGTTACCATAATGTCTCTTCCTATCTTAAAAAGAACTGCATATATCATCAGTTATAATAAAACTGAACAAAACAGTACAGAACAAAACCAACAAAACCAAAACATTGGAGACATTACAGGACTTCAAAAGAAGACAATAGTGAAATAAGAATGGGCATCATAGTGATTCTTACTGTCTTCAAAGTCATTGCCTATACTCTCAAATATTATCAAGCATTAACACAACAGAGTAAAATCAGACAAAACAAGATGTTAAGAACAATACAGGTTTTCAAATCAAGTTAATAGGAACTGGGTTACTATAATATATCCTGCTTTTTTTATTCATTTTTTCTCTTAAATAAAAAGATAAAAATAAAAAAATAAATAATAAAAAAAGGAGATCGAGATAAAAGAGGGTAGTTTTCTTGATCCTTGCCATTCTCTCTGGAGTGAGATGGAATCTCAGTGTTGTTTTAATTTGCATTTCTCTAATGACACATGATGATGAACCTTTTTTCATGTATTTATTTGCTATTCATGTTTATACATCGGAGAACTGTGTATTCATCTCAGATGCCCATTTTTGGATTGGGCCTTTGAATTTCAGGAGTCTGATTTCTTTTTTTTTTAATTCTTTATATCTTTTAGACAGAAGTCCTTTGTCTGAGGGGAGAGTTCAGTAAGACTGTTTCCCAGTTTGTGGGTTTTGTTTCACTATACTGGAGATTTCTTTTGACATGCAAAAACTTTTCAATAAGACATGATCCCAGTCATTGATTCTGGGAAGTAATTCCTGTGCAGTTTGATTCTTGTTCATGAATTATCTACCTACCCCTACGTCTTCAAGACTTTTACCTAATTTGTCTGGCAAAAGATTTAGTGTTTCTGTCTTAATATGTAGATCCTTGATCCATTTAGATTTTAGCTTAGTACATGGTGATAGGCATGGGTCTAGTTTTAGTTTTTGGAATACGGAGAGCCTGTTTGTCTTTCAGTATTCATTGCAGGGTTGGCTTTGTGTTCATGTGATTCTTCAGCTGTTCTTTGTCATGGAAGTATCTTATTTCTCCATCCATTTTGAAGGACAGTTTTTCAGGGTATATCAGTATAGGTTGGAAGTCATTTTCTTTATGACCTGAAATACTTTGCTCCATGCTCTGTTTCACTTCATTGTTTGTGTTGAGAAGTCTGCTGTGATTCTGACAGGTTTTCCTTTCCTGTCTTTTCTCTCTAACAGCTTTTAATATTCTATTCTTATGTTGGATTTCTGGGATGGTTGTAGTTTCACTTTGTTATGGGTGTTTGGAGTTCTATGTGCTTCACTAATCCATATGTCAATTTCCTTTCTTGTCTTTGTGAAATTTTCAGCTATTTCTTCTGTAAATAGCCTCTTGATATCATTTGTGTTGCCCCCTTCTTTTTCATTTACCCTATCAAATTTATGTTGTTGTTCTTTACATCATCTTGCAGCTGTTGAATTGTTATTTCCTGATTACTTGTTATTTTTAAAAGATTTTTCCTTTCTTGTTCACTAACTGCAATCTTATCTTCAAGGTCTGTAATTCTATCTACACTTTCGTTGAGGCATTTTTGACAACTTTCAATTGAAATTTTGATTTCCTGTATATCTCTTTCAATTTGCTTCATATATTCTATTTGTTTCTTACTTTGTTCATCCAGGGAATCTATGTTTTTGCAACATTCTCTAATTTTTTAACTGTGTCTTCTTTAATTGCATTCAGGATTTGTTCATTACTTTTATCATTTCTTCTTTTACCTGGGAGATTATTTCTACTTTGAATTCCTTTGAAGCTTTCAGGAGTTGTTTCTTTATTGCAGTTGCTATTGTTTCAGGTATTTCAGGTGCATGGCTTATATTTTTTTCTATGTACATGGCTTGTAGGCTTTCTTGGGATGTGCTGATATTTGAGATTGCATTTTAGTCTTTCATCTTGTCATTTTCCCTATATTTCTGTGTTTCAAGTGATGTTTCAAAGCTTCCCCTAGGCATGTTGGAAATCATCTCCTATGCCCTCAACTCCTGGGAATGAATAGAGGTTGCTGAACGTGGTCCAATCAGGCCCGCAGGACCTCCCATACCACCTCATTTTCCAGAAAGTTGGGTGGGCTCCTAATCACCGTGGGTGAAGATCCAAAGCTCTCCCCAGCTTGTGCCATTGCACTGGAACTCATTTCATATGCCCTCAGCTCCCCCTATTGAATGAAGGTCTCTGGGTGTGGCTTAGCCAGGCCCAGGAAACTTCCTGAGCCTAGTCCAGTGTGTCTGGAAGCTGGGAAGGTGCGTAACCACTAGGAGTGATGATGTTAGAATCCCCAGGCCCACACCAGTGCACTGAACTCACCTCATGTGGCCTCAGTTCCCCGGGTGGATAGAAGGTTCACTGGGGATGGTCCAGTTAGGTGCACAAAACCTGCAGAACCTAGTCTAGTGTGGCTTGAAGGCTGACAGGCACTTAACCCCTGGGAGCGAGGAACTTAACTCTCCCCAAGCCTGCATAGGTGTGCTAGAACTCACCTCTTGTGGGCTCAGCTCCCCAGATTACAGAACTATATCTTTCTAAGAGAAGGTCAAATAGAATAATTCCTTTGAAAATAATGTTCTATTTATTTACATTTAGCAGATATATAAATCAATATTTAAAAGTTCACTAATATATATGTATTCATATATCTGCATATGTATCTGTTTATATATGTACATATATTTTTAAAGCAGCAACAAAATACAAATTCATGCAAGCTTACAAAATAATTCATAATTTCAAGCCAGAAATTATCTAAATAATATCCATCTTCATTAGAACCAGTGTATAATTTTAACATGTGTATTTAAATTAAAAAACATAGAATCACAGAAAAAAATTACTTGAGCTAAAACACAGATGAATAGAAGTTACATGAGTAAAAAGAGCTAACTATGACTAGAGAACACATATCACAGTTCCATCATATAACAATCAAAGTAAAGGAAACAAAATTAAAATTCAAAAATCTGGGTTCATTGGAGGAAATGTAAGAGAGTTCCTTGAATTCTGGCAGTATTTTATTATTTCTGTCATAATTATATGTGTTTTTGCTCTGGATTTAGTATTGAAGGCATTGCATGTAATGTAACATTCATATAATTAAGTCACCTACAAATTGAAAGGCAAACCATTGTTAAAATTATTTTATTACATGCAACAAGCAGGTGCTTTTCCTGGCTTCTGCACATTTGTTTGCAACAATGGGAATCCCATTTGGTCAGGATAAGAGATTACTTGGCAGGGTTTAGGAGTGGCTATACACTTCCAATCTCCTAATCTCCTAATTGGTGGTTCTGCAGGGAGTGCTAAAATTCAAGAATCATCACTTCTGAACTCCCAAGTGATAATCATGCTGGTGGTGTGGAACCACACATTATGAAGTCTGGCTGTGGTACATTTTCTTTGAGATACTTTCGCTCTACTTTAGGTCTGTAAAAAAACAAACAAACAACAACAACAAAAAAAAACCTCATATTCACGTGAGGCATGGGTTCTTGTCTCTAGTTTGCTCAATTTCATAAGTAAAATTAAAATTGAGCACTGTGGTCAGTTATCTTTTCATCAGCCTAGGAAAGTGTTACCTTTTTGTATAAATAATGATAGAAAAAGCTATGTATTAAATTACAAAATAAACTCTCTGTAGACATATTCTCTAAAATCAATGAAGATAACTTTTTTGAAGATAACTTTTATATTTAATTTTAAATTTATAAATAAAGGTGAAAAAAGAAAATTTTTAAATTTGCTTTCTGATATGTGGCTTCCATATATAAAGAGATATATAGATAGATGTATATCTATATATGATACAGCTATAGTTATGCTTCAGTGGTAATCTGTGTGTTTTAGAGTTAAGAACAGTATTAAAACTGAACTTGACTTGCTTCTATTATTTCCCATGTGGTTGTCATTTTTCCATTACAATTTTAAACATTAAGTAGAAGTTAAAAGCACTTTTGTTTCTTAGAAATTTCTGATGGGATGCATTTAGAGTTCAATGGAGAAACCATGCTTTTATAGGTTTCCTGTCCTGTCCGAAGTCTGTGAACACAACTGCTCGTCTCAGTTAAGCTGAACTTTCTTTCTGGTTCTCTCACGATTAGTTCTTAATAATCATGTAATAAAATATGACAATATTTCCCTCATATATGTGTATGGTATGTGTACCTGAGTGCATTTTAAGAAAATATTCCTCGTGGTGAAGTCATAACTTCTACTGTGTTCTTAAATAAAACATTGAATCACAACATGCTTACTCTTTCTTTAATTTGTATAGATTATTTTGTATATATTAGTGTGTGGGGGGGATTCTGTTTGTCTTTAACAAAACATTTTAAATATAGAATTCATTTATCTCCAAAAAGATATATTATGTATTATTCATCCAATTTTAAAACTAGTTGTTATACAAAAACACTAGTTGTTATACAAAACAATGAAAATGTTACAAATAAATATACATTTATTCTGGGAAAAATTTTTATAGCATTCTATGCATATGATTTAACTCCAGATTCTGGCAAACTAAAGCAAGGAAGACAACGTCTACCCATAGAAATCTTTGAAGCTGGTGAGAAGACACAGAGTAAAACAAGAAAGTCATTTAATTAAATACAGTATACGTTAGATCAAGAAAAATTTGCTGTGAAATAAGGAAAGATGGCGTGAAGATTTTAGCATAAAGAAATCAGACTTTGTAGAAAAGTGAAAGCAGACTCTAATGGTTAGGTTAATCAGAGAATATATCTCTGAGAAAGAATAATTAGGTTTAATATTTGAGGAAGATGAGAGAAACAGATAGTATCTGATAACATCTGTGCCAAAGTAAAACAGACAAAGTGTGTAGCACACCTAAGAAAGTATAAGGGTGACTCTTCTCTTGATCCTGCTAAAGGGAAAGGAAAGCAGGGTGATGGGTGGAACAGAAAGCATGTTTCAGATGAAAGGAGCCACAGTGAAAAGCTGAGTTTGTATAGCAGAGATATGACACAATCTGACTTATACTTTTAAGAGGATTGTCTGATTGTTCAATTAAGAAAAAATTAAATTCTGAATAGGGGAGCTAGGCTAGGAGGCCAGAAAAGGCAAAGTTGGAGTAATCAGTAATGATGCTTATATTCTGGACCAACTGTTTACAGAGTGGGGTTAAAATATGTGATAATGTAGCTAATATTTTTTGAAAAATTAAAATCAAACTGGCAAAGGGAGAGTCAAAAAGGCTGAAGGATTTTTTCCTCTGGGCAATAAGAAGAAGAAAACAAGATATGAGTCCATAAACTCCATAGATAAGATTTATACAATAAATAAACAAAAAATAAAAGTAATAATAAGATCTGGACAATTATAAGTCAAAGTAACATCTACCCTCTCAACTACAGAAATGAGAATCAAGATTGTGAAACAGTATCATCAGTTTACTAAAACAAAAAAGTTTTCATTCATATAAAACATTTGTCTTGCAAAAATTTTTGAAAGGAAGTTTGAAGGTCCTATCAAGGAAAAAAAAAACAATAAAATAGATACTAGTCTCATTAAGCACTTGAAAAATACCCAAGAAGTAAGAAGGAAAGGAAGAAAGAATGGACACAGGAGGATTCATAGAGTGTAAACAGGATGATTTTTAAGAAGGAATTGTTTTTAAAAGGAAAGGCAAGGGGGGGTAGAGAGAAGATGGCAGATAGATAACAGCAGCTGCAAAGGCTCTCTGAAATAACCAGCTTAGATTCCAGGAATGGTTCGATGTGGGGAGTCCTAAGCAGAGGGAGATGTACCCTGTAGACTCAGGAATGAACTAAGATGAGAGAAAACAATTGGAAATGCAATCCTGGTGCTACGATTGGAATAGCTAATGTCTTGGTGCCGCTGCTGGAATCCGTGGCTTGAATACCTTGCCACTGCTGCGCCTGAATCGGCACATCTGGGATAGAGACACAAATGCTCTGAGAGAGGGAATTGGTGAACCAAATTGAGAACAGAGCCGGTGGGGAACACTGCATCGACCTGCAGTGAATGAGAGGAACAGGGACCCTTCCATAGACATGGAGGCTCCACAGAGGACATTCTGGGAGACTGGCTGGAACAAGCCACCACAATGACTTCAGTCACATATACCCTTCTCAAGTAGGAGTGGCGGAGAGTGCTTGACCTGGGTGACACCACAGAATAAGGCCCAGTACGCTAGCCCAACCAGCTCCCTGCACCTGGCAGTGCACCCTAAGGCAGTGAAGACTTCAGTAGGTTGACCTGGAGGGGAGGGACCAACATGTACTGCACAGGTCTGTACCTTCTAGTACACTGCAGTGGGTAGAACCACAGCGTGCCTCAGACAAACTGAAACCGACAAAGAAAGAAACTGGGCCTCCTATATATGCCTGTATGGAAGGAACAAAAAATACGAGAAGAGGAGGCACCAAGAAAGGGCCCTCACTCCCCAATCCTGAGAACACTGATCCAGGAAAGGTAAATGCAAAGGAGAATGAGGACAAAAAACATGCAATATCAGGCATGGCACCAATAGACATAGAGTGATATCTTTGGGACCTCATAGACGAGTTCAAATGTGAAATATTTAACCAAGTAAAGCAAGATATAAGTAGAATACTTAAAGAAATCCTAAGCAATTCCCAAGAAAAAACAGATGGTAGAATGGAAGAACAAAAACAAAAAGGGAGAATTGTTTGAAGGAGAACATAGAGAAAACATATAATACATGAAGCAGGTTCAAAGAGATTACCAGGAAACTAAAAACTGTTGAAAGTTCACATTACAGCTTGAAAGAAACTAAGGATATATTTTCTGAACTGGAGGACAGATTTGTAATGTGGGAACATGAAAGGAAAAACTTCTTTAAAATAACAAGAAAACAAGCAGTAACAATAAAAACGCTAGAAGATGACAAGATAATCTACAACATAAGAATAAAGAATGTGAGAGAAGAAGCAGGGGTACAAACAAAGGAACTGCAAAGGGTATTCACAGAAATACTGAAGGAAAACTTCCCAAACATAGGAAAATGGAAAGATGCTCAGATGTATGAGGCATACAGAACTCCAGCCACCTACAATCAAAACAGAACTACACCCAGGCATATAATAATTGAGGTTCCAGAAATCCAATTTAAGAACAGAATATTAAAAGCTGTCAGAGACAAGAAACAGATCACTTACAAGGAAACACCCATTAGAATTACAGCAGACTTCTTGGCAAAAACCATCTAATCTCGAAGAGTGTGGGGCTAAATAATCGAAGCTTTGAAAGACAATAATCTCTAGCCAAGATTGATATATCCTGCACAATTGTTCCTAGAAATCAATGGAGAAACAAGGTGCTTCCAAGATAAAGAGGAACTGGAGGAATTCGCAATCACCAATCCAAATCTACAGAGAATACTGCAGGACATTCTACAGAGAGATAAAAGCACCAGGTTCCAGAAACAATGGCAGAGAGGCCACAATGAATGTAGCAGAAAGCAAAATGAAAAGGACAAACAGACAACTAATGACAAAAAAAGAGCACAACAGAAATGAGGCAAAGAAGGTTGGATATAATTTCTAATATAGATGGTCTAAATACACTAACAAGGGAAAAAAGAGAGAATCACAGACAAAGTGGATCAAGAGGTAGGGTCCACCGAGAGACTCTTTATAGAAAATATAATTAGCCAGAAGAAGGTTATATAGACCAAAATCAAATATGAGAAAATGGAACTCAATGTGATAGGGAACCAGAGAGTAATAGGTGTAACTATGGATAACTATGGATAACTATTGATAGGTTGAACAGACAGGCTTTAATAAATGAAGAAATATAACTAGAAATCCATCCCAGGAGTGAGAAAATTCAGAAATACTTAGATAAATAGCAGGTTGACCCCCCCTCGAATATAAAATTGTTAGCGATGGGGAGACCTGAAAATAGTTCATTCTGGGCGAGTAAAGGGGAGTAATAGTCTTTTTAAAAAAAAAAAACAGCAGAAGATATAGCTAATAGTGTATCACAAAACCCTTATTACTTGTACCACTCTTCCTGCTTGGAACTTGTTCCATCTTACTTTTAATACAAGCACTGGATCTGAAGGCACAGACAGCTGTCCTGAACATACTAGGACATAGCACAGTGGCCATCTTTAATTTCCTATTAACTCAATTAGGATCCCTGTATGACTTATACTGTTGTATCATGACTGATGTTAGTTAAATCTGACTTGTTTGAATACTGATTATTATTGACAGATTTTATTCAAAACTGTTAGGTTGCTGGTATCAAGTTGAGGAGTATAGACAACTATACTGAAAATGACAAAGATTCATCATGATATCCATTCTGATTTGATTACTACCTGTTTTTGTAACTCTACACTATTGACAGAGTTGTATTTCTGTTAATTCTGTTATGTACTGAAATTTTCAATAATCCTTTATCCGATGATATAGCCAATTCAGTTGATGATAACAAGAAACAGCACCATGACCATGGTAGAACTTCTTATATAGCAGTTTTATATGTCTTTTTAGTTTTATGTGTTTTTAGAATTACGTTTAGTTCTGTCCTGCTTTGTTCTGTTTCTCCCTCTAATATAGAAAGAATAGAAATACACGTTAAGACTCATGCTTGCATAAAATGTATAAACAGTTTATGAGAACTGATCTTACGACACATGATGAAATGAAAAAATACTTTGAAGTAAAGAAAGGGGCCCTGCAGTACCCAGTGCTGATTCTGGAGTGTTATGATGTGAAATCCAGCAATATTATTAATCTTTGTTCAGAAGGATTTTAATCTAATACGTTTTGTAGGTCTCAACATAAACTAAGATACAGATAAATGCATACATGTCTAAGTGTATAGGATTGATACTCATTTACTTAGTTTTTGTTAGATAGTTGAACATAACAGTTTGCAGTCTCCCTGTTTGAATTCCATTTATATGTTCTACTTTTTTATCTTGAACAACTATTTGTAGGAGGACAATATGTATACATCAACTAGTGATTTATTACTGTTTATTTCTTTTCTTTGAAAGCCTGTACTATTTCTGCCCATTTTCTATTCTGTTTTATGTTTCTTTAAATAATTAAAAAAGGAAAGACATACTTCATTATTTGAGAAGATACAATGAAATGTGATGAACATATTAAGGAAAATAGATGACAAGGTTAAATGACCCCTAGAGAATGATAATCCATATTCAGAAAAGAAACAAAAAGAAAAAGAGAAAAACAAAAATAGGTCCAAAAGATAAGAAGAAAATATTTGTTTACACTGAAGAAAAAGCATCTAGTGCTGAGCACATAGTTCAGTGATAAAGAGCTTGCCTGGAATGCACAAGGCTTTGGGTTCAGTCCTCATCATTGCCAAAATAGGCAAGAGAAGCATCAAATACTGCTTTAAAACCATGAAAAAACCCTACCATGTATTCCAGGCAATATGGAAAATTAACACTGTGGCATTTATCCTCTCACATGAAATAAGAATTTTTCTCTAAATGCAAGATACCTAAGAGATATTCTGAAATGTCTTGACACTGTGTCTTGTCGAACAATAATATTTGTTCTACATAAAAGACCAAAAAAAACAAGGAAGACAAGCCCTGTGATTGGTGAGCTTATTTTCTTGAAAATTTACAGTTAACAGAGAATTTTTAACAGATTTCCAAAAATGTTAGCATGATGGGAATTTCAGGATGCTTTAAGACATGTGTAAGGAGCCTCACATAAAACTTACAATCCTGAAAATCAGTCGGCAAAAACTGGGCTATGAAGCTGAACATAAATAACTAATATAAATCAGTAATATTAACTAGGGGTGCAAGGTCATTCAAAATACATGGAAGAGGTCATGCTAAAAAGAGGCAAAAAGAAATGGCATCTAGTAAACAAAAGCTTGCTAGAGAAGACTGATGATGAGACGAGGAGTTTTAAATTCTTAGAAAATAGTCTGCACTGTATTTTTGGCTGTTGAGTATGTTAACTAGTGTACTTATTTAGAACTGATGTATTTTTCCAACATTTATTAGTTAAATATTTGGAAGAGGAAATGTTGGGGCAACATCCTAATAAACAATGTATCAGCAACATCATAAGAGCCCTGAATAGTTGTGCTCATGCTGTATTTTTTTTTTTTCTGAAGCCTATGAAATGGCAAATAGGAACTTCATGAATGCTGTAATGGACCAGATTTATATATTAACCTACAGGCAAAATAAAAAACTATTAGGGACTTTACTAAATTTAGTTATTTATACGAAGGTAAAGCATGATAGGTATTTACCTTTTTCCTTATTTCCAATGTCATTTCTCAGAAGATAGAGAGATTTAAAATCTGATACTGCTTCTAAAAATAAGAAGTGAATGCTTGGAAATAAGGTAGTAATTGGATCAAGAAATCTGATATATTGATCAGATTATTAGATTAAATCCAAGAACCTGTAATATACAAAGAAATAAATGAAGGTTTGTGTACTTCAGTTTAAGTATTTCAATAAACCATGACTGGAGTAAATTTGCATTGGCCATAACTTCTGTAAAAATTCAAATGAATTTATGCAGAAATTTCAAATGAATTTATGCAGAAAATTATTAGAGTATGATTCAAACACTAACTGAAGTACTATACCATTATAGGAGCAAAAGTATCAGCAGTTGAATTTACAGTTTACTGTAAAAATGTTGCCTGCACACGTCTGACCACAGAAGTATTAGGAATAGCATTTCCAAGTGGAAACCACCCAGCTTAACTAAGTACTTGTAGAAATTTCTCCCTGAGTGTGTGAATATCCATGTGATCAATTCATAGAGGACAAAAACATTGGCTAACTAACACAATTTTTTTTCCTCAGTAAAAAAAGAAAAAAGTGCAAGAAATGGGATGGAATGAAGTGAGGAGGAGCAAAGAGAAAGTAAAAAAAGCTGGCATTGAGTTCAAGGGTGGGAACTGTAATCATTGCAGAAAGGGTAAGAGTGCGCAGCTGTGCTCAGTTAAAAGTGCTGGGTACGTGTGGATACTTGGTACCTGCTCTCAAACATTCTCATAGGAAATGCTGTATTTTGTACTGATAAAATTTCTGAATTTAGTGGTATAGCCTAAGAGTTAAAGAACAAGGATTTTGCTCATTATAGGGAAGCTTGTGCTTGATAAGATTTAGTAAATGCAAGTTAATTGGAAAATGTAAACTTTTCAAAATTTTACAAAGTACAATAAAAGTGCTTGCATCACATATCTAAATTTTATGAATCCCCACCTAACCCATTCAATAAGCGCTCTACTTTGTGAAGTAGTTACTGCGATAGCCTGGTTGCATAAATGATTTTACTTGATCCTTAAAAAAACCCGATGAAGGAGAAGTATTTATGATCATCTTACTTTTGTAGAGCCTGATGGGTAGATTTTCCTGTTCTTAGTTGTAAAAGGTTACTAACCCAGAGGTAGGCACAGAACCAGTGTCTCTCTGATCTTGAGTAACTCAGGTTTAATTTTCATGCAAAGACATTTCACATGCAACTTTTAATTGTACATGTTAATGCCATCAATATCAAACTCCTGAGAATACTTAGTTCCAGAAGACTAAACATGTAAATTCAGTACAATCAGAATTTTGAAGTTTTAGAAAAGGTACAATTTGAAAATTTAAGAGAACTAAAAACTAACATTAACAGTAAATGATTTAAGTCACATAACCATTTTTAAATTAACAATAGGCATATATATGAAAAACAAAATTATTTCATTTCATTATCGGGTAGAACTATAATTATTAAATAGGTAGTATATTAGCACCAATATAAAATATGCTATTAAAACTATATACAGGCAGAAAGGGCAATAGTAGAGTGCAGTGTACTCAATGCTAAATGTAAATATTTTAGGATTAACTCAATGTATATAAAAAAACTGCAGAAAATGTTAATAAGATTTTAAATGATTTTATGTAACTGAAAATATTGATGTATTGAATTCAGGATTGCTTACAGAATAATAATAAGTGAAAACAGAAGACTCAAAATTATGTTTGCAATATAACTTCCCTTAATAGAAATATAACCAGAATAGAATACATAATAAAACAAAATATGCATAATTAATCTTATGATCAAAAATGAAACTTACCAATTCAGTAGAAATAAAATGTAAATTAAAATAATTTGATACTAATAATCTATGATACTTTACATTAATTCAAAAATTTACTCTATGTTTTGGAACGACATTAAACATTGTTGATATGAATAGCGCATTATTAAAACTGTGTGTAGCAGTAGCATAGACTTGTTTATCAACATTGTTAGGAAATTTCTTAAAATGTCTATGCCAGGAATCTTAGAAATTTATATTCTTCAACTAATAAATTTGTCTAAATTGTATTTGATGAAGTAGTCTAATATATACCCATTTTTATTTCCTATAGCATTATTAATAAAAGTGAAATTAAGTAATCAATATACAAACAAGAAACTGTGTATGTAAATATGTTGACATGATAAAACATCAATGGCCATTATATTCAAAGTATGTACTGCAACTATTTTCGTAGTGTTTATTTTGTGCCAAGTACAGCCACACATTTTTACATATAGTAACTTAAATCACACATATTTTCTACAATCCAGTCTTTAAATTTGTCTGTAAAAATATCAAACTTAAGTATCTGATAAATTCTTAATCTGGGCCTGGATGCAAGAATCTATATTCCTTTGCTATCTTTCTTTCTCTCAAGCTATTTACAGAGCAAATGCAAAATTGACCACCTCATAGACATAGAATTTTATTTTGCCTTAAAGTGCATCTGTCCCTCAGGTCTTCAATAAGATGAAGAAAATAATGGGAAATATAGTTAATTTTTGCTTTGTGGTTGAGATCCCAGAATCACTGAAGGTTTTGGTTAAATATAACACAACTTGTGTGCATTACAATGAAGACATCAGGGACTGTCAAATGTATCAGAGACAACTTGCTTCATTGCTAATAAATCCCCTTCCCAGGCAGCAGATCAACAGCGGGGTATAAATAAAAGATGTTCTAGTTCAAGACTGCTGGCAACAATTAATTGGAAGAGAAATTACTTGGGGGCAGATTATGGTGTGCAAACAAAAATACAGGTCTTGGGATCCCTTTTAATAGACAATAAAACTCAACAGCATTGTAAAGTAGTTCATCATGCTAGCCTCTGGGATTCTACAATGTTGGGGAATAAAAAACAAAAATAACTGCAAGTCAGTGTTACTTCTTAATGCATTTTCCAGCAACCACAGAAACTAAGCTCTTTATAACCTAGCAGAAAGCTAAGTACTGACATCTAACCCATGCCACCGTGGTCCCCATGTGCTTTTATAGCAATAATACACAATAAAATACGTTTTCTCTGATGCTCATTGTGCGGCTCCAGACCACTGCCTATTTTGCTAGTTTATTTTTTGTGTTAAACTAAGGCTTCCAGCCTTCTATTTTGCTAGTTTATTTTTGTGTTAACAGCCTTCCAGTTCCACAGCCTTCCAGTTGCACAATTTCAGTGCAAACTGCCAAGGGAACTTGAATACACAATAAGGCAAGAGGAAGAGAAGGTTGCTTTGCCTGTGAGGAATCATTACGAGTGAAGCACTCTTTCGTGATTAGGATAAATTCACAGAAAATATGTCACAATCACTGGAAGCTCATGGAAGTCTTGGGAAATAAATGAAGAAAATATCCATGGCGAAGAAAACATATTTCAATGATTATAACGACAGCAGTAGCTAAAGATTCGTGGTAACACTGTGTTTTCCATGCTAAGCAGAGCACAGCCTTGTATAGATATGTTAATTCTCGTCACACTGACAGGAAGTATGCTTATTCCCCCTATGAATGAGGAATCCAGTCAAACTGAAATAGCCATACATGCAAATCCTCATGCAGAACCAAGGGCCCATTCCCATGTCCTTCGTTTCATCAAAGGTTCTATGACTCCTTCAGCTTTCAAGCTGCTGTCTTCACCGAGGCTGCACACAGTCCAATTTCTTGAAAGTATTTTCTACACCCTCAGCTTTCAATTTGGCTCTTCCTTGTGTAGCTCTAAGCTGCAGACCTGATCATATACTACAAATCGCAAGGAAGAGCCCATGGGCTCATTAACAGACTGGTCAGGGTCAGCACAGCAGCCCTTAAAGGGGGAATGGCATCCTGTTTCTTCTTGAATGTTAATTCTCCTTGACTTCCTAATACCAGGCCCTCCAGCGTGGGAGGATTCTCAGCACCGCAGGCCCCAGAGTCTTCTTTCCTCAAGCTTCATTTTCACAGAAGTTGCTGGTGCTTGTCCTTACCTCGAAGTGAACACAGTTCTTGTTCCTGAAGTCACCCGTTCTCCTTGTGTGGTATGGTCTACCTGCTCCCAGAAAGTCAGCTCGTGATCGCTGCGTCATTGTGGTGGTGCATGCCATAGTGCTAGCTACCCTGCATGTCCAGGTGAGAGGAACAGTAGAGGCCACAAGTTCAAGACCAGACTGTGAACATGAGTAAGTATTTGTTCACTGGGTGTAACAATGCTATATAATTAGCAGGAAGTAATCTTATGTATTGAGAAAATAAATTGTTGAAATAGTGCTCATGGTTCTAAAAATAAATTTTATTAGGTAATATCTGATTCAAATTACCTCTAAATATTGTTTTCATAAAAAATTGTGTGAAATCAAAGTAAGCTTTAAACTTGAGCTATTAATTTCAGCAATAATGAGGACTTTGCATTTAAACAAATGAAGAATTGATGATCAAATTACTTGTACATCATTGCCTGAACTTGCCTGACTTTTCAAAGTTCAACTTTAAATCTTATACAAGTTTTACTTATACTTGACAGAAACGAACAAACACTTCTAGTGTGATGTTGCTACATAATTGAATACTATTTAGAATGTACCACAAATGCTGGAAACAAACCATCAGAAATGTCAATAATATTAGCATACTCTAAAACCAATTCATTAAAATCTCCAGTTATATGAAATTAAGCAGACAATGCTACCAGAAATACTAAAAGTAACATTAAAGAATGTTGCAGTACTTTCAGTATAAACACTTACCTTTTCATAAGAAAGTTTTGAAATGACAGTTTTATAAATAGGGGTTTTTAAAGTTAGTTATTTTGATAAAAATCTTTATGTAAAGTTATGCTTCTATGGACTAGAAATAGAATAACAAACAAAACAATAAAATTCCTTCAGTTTTTATTCCGGAGAGAAAGTGCAAGGTAAATATAAGCATATGATAAATATTTCATTGTTATTAAAATATCTGGTAAATTAAAGGCAGAAAAAAAGAATACCTGTAATCAGGTGGGGCTCCAGGGCTAATTTTTAAATAATACAGTAAGAAAACAGTTGTGCAGACCATGAAGTAAGACCAAAGAGAGAAAAGTTGAGAATTTGGCAGATGAGGTCTGAGAGGGAAAAAGCAGCACCCTTCACTTCTTGCAGAACATTTTAAGAGTCCATGTCCACGGTGATGTAGGAAGCACCAGCCTGACTATTTAGAAGCAGACTAGAGCCAATAACACTGAGACAGAAGCCAGGAAAGTAGGGACAAGTGCTTAGGTTCTGATCAGAAATTTGGTTTGAATATAAAAGAGGCCAAGAAAACAATGCAAGTTTTCCTCCTCGTTTATAGGAAGGATAAACTGATCCTGCAGAGTTGAGTGGGAGGGGCAGCAGGTTCTACTTTGGTGACAGGTTGATTTTAAAATTCTAAAGGACAGTCCAGAAGACACACCGAGTGGAAAGTTAGATATAAAAGAATAAAGTCCAGGGGTTACAGTAGAGGAAAAAATCATTTGGCTTTTTAGATTATGAGTTGTTTTTCAGTTTATTAAACTAGTGGACAATATGCATGGATTTGGAACAGAGGAGAGATGAACTGCAGAATGTGCCTCAGGCTCTTCCCCTTCCTCAGGGCAAAGGACTTGGGAGATGGAGAAGAATAAATATTGAACACAGTGTTTGAGGGCCCCATGTGTCTAATATTCCGGAGCTTAAGGGACAGCATATTCCAAGGAGTAGGGAAAGAGCGAGGTCATGCCAACCACTCACTCTCCTGGAGCTTCGACTCCTCTGTCTCTAGTAGGAAGTGTGGGGATGGGACCTGACTGACTGCTGCTCCAGCCCTAATACCTTATGGGACTTTCCAGAGTTCAAGATTCAAAAAGAAAATTGGATGTGGTGGCAAGTACAATCCTAGAATTCATGGGGCTGAAAAAGGAAAATCATAAATTCAAGACTAGCCAGTGAGGAAACCAAAGATCAACTTGGGCAACATAGCAAGACCCTGTTTCAAAAATAAAATAAAATAAAATACAATCAGAAATTAAAAAAAAAAAAAATCAAACCAAACACAGAGATTGAGTAAGTGTGTGTTTCTGTGGACTTTTCTTCGTAGCGCTGACAGCGTGTAACTAACAGAGTGCTTGAGGCTGGAGATGATTATGGACATAATCCTGAAAATCCCAGAGATGATTACGGGAATCATTTTGCATCATATTAGAGATGAATGAAAGCAGTAACAGTCAACTGTAGTGAGTGAAGCATCTTAAAATGTGAGTCAACCTATAGACTCTTTGTGATAAATTTTGTTATATTTTCTGAGTATAAAACATAGAAATCTTTCAGAAGTTGCTAATGAGGTGATGGCTTAATAAGAATATTTTTAATGAGAAATGGTACCGGAGGGAATCCTGTGATGCCTTTAAAGTTTGAGTACATACTTGCTTTGTGTTTCAAGTAAATTTGAATTTGTCTCTTCAGTTTATTTCATTCACTTTCAAACAGCAGAAGAACTAAAGTGTTGAAATGTCATATTTCAGTTTACCATGACAATTAGAGTTGGAATAGAAATGGACATGATCCTCAAATCACTTTAGTGATTCAGACAGTGGGAATCTAACCTCTATTTCCAGCTTCTCGTCACGGCTGGACTTGAAGATCAGACTTACAGACTCAGCTGATTTCCTCATGTTCCCTGACAAACCCAGCACTTCTGAGCATGCAGCACGTCAGTGAAAATTAAAAAGGGCCAAGTGGCTGAAGAGCAGAGTGTAGGGGTGCAGGGTGTTGGGTGATGCCAAGGGCCATTGATGCTAAGCTTCGCTAAACTGTATGGGCTCAGCTGAGGACAGGAGCTGTCATCCAGACAGTGCGGGGTGGTGTTGCTGGCACAGGTTGGCGTGCAGATGCAAGAGGTAGCACTGAAAGCACTGGAAAGGAGGTATAGGCAGCAGCTCCCCAAATTTGCATATAACTTTAAATAGGGAAAATATTCAGGATGACATTTGAAGACATACCACTTAAAGAGACTGCGTGAGGCTCAATCTCTTTGCTCTGCCTATGGAAGAGGCACTTCAGGCTCGAAAGACTGGCCTCTGTTACCCCTTACTTCTAAGACGTCCTTTGCAGCAGGGAAATTTAGAGAGAATTTAAGACTTAGTGTGTACCCTTACTTCTCTGTGCAGGCCTGTCTATTTACGCCAATCAAAATCTCTTTCTCCTCTCTACTTTTATAGATAATTATCTCTACACTCTCAGTATGCTTGGTATTCATGACATAAGGTTTTTCAGGGCGAAGGGGCCATCACTCTGCTTGGTTTGTGTTTTGCATTGTTGCTGACTCCATAATTTAAATAATGAATAAATTAATGAACAAAGTAACATCACATCTGAACCTAACATCTCTAAATTTTCTATTAAATGATAGATTTTTCTCCCTGAATTAACATAAATGTTGAAAGTCAAATTCTTTCTTGTAATGTTTCATTAACTGATCATAGAATAGTAAAAAAAAAAAATCATTATTTTTACGTTACTTCTTTAATTAAATGTAGTTTTAATAGTTTGTGAGAATAAGACTTTTAAGAGACTTGAACTCATTTTTGTTAGTCAAAGATCATAGCAGTTTCTATTTTATTGTTTGGTATTTATGAGTTCTATTTTCACTGTTTTCCTTCTGGAATTTTGTTTTATATATCTGAAAAAGAATATATGTCATTTAACATTTGTTATCCACATTACAAGCTGAAAATAGGGAAAAGTTTAAAAGCAAATAATAATGTAAACATTTTTATAATCCCTGATAGAACATTATGAAGCTAAACAAAAAAAAAAAAAAAAGTTTTTTTTTTTTTTTTTTTTTTTTGTTTTTTTTTTTTTTACTTGTATGAGAAACCAGATAAAAGAGATACGGAATCCTCATTTCCTATGATTGAATATGAGTCTATCATCATTAAATAAAAAATATTACTTAAAACATTTTAACAATTGTTAACTGATGAATTGCTATTCTCCCTCCAAAAGAAAGAAAACTCATGTGCTGAAATCCTAATCCCCGGAACCTCACACGTAATTTTATTTGCAGGCGGTTTCTTTAAAGATGTAATTAGGGAAAGGAGAGCATGTGGCTGAGCCCACATTTAATATAGTTACTGCCCTTATGGGGAACGATTAGGACAAAGAGGCACAGAGGAAAGACAGCAAAGATGCAGTCATCTGCGAGGTAAAGATGCCTCAGCAGGAATAAACAAAATGAATAAAACAAAAAAAAAACCTCCCAACACCTTATCTCAAACTTCTGTGTTCCAGAAGTGTGAGAAACTAAATTCCTCATTTAAGGCACAGTATGGTACATTTTTGTTTCTGTACCTGCAAAAAGCAAAATAGCACTGACATAACATTGCATTTGAAGTGGATTATAACAAACAAGAAAAGCAAAAAAATTTGGCCATATTAAAAGGTCAATAAAATAAAATCATGAATTATCTAATTTACACAAGAAAAATACTTAAAAACTTCTACAAATTCTGAGTATTAAATATCATAATGTTAAGAGCAAAGGGGAATTTCTAAACCCAACAATCGAACAATAATTATTTACTAGCAATCAGCATGTTTTTTTTTCTTTTTTAATTTTATTTTAAAGAGGGTAAAATTAAACAGGACAAAACAGAACCGAAGAAAACAATCTAAAAGACACAGACTTCAAAGCAAGACAACCAGAGATCTTCACTGTCTATCTCATTGTCTCTTGTTTTATTCCAAATAGTTGACCATATCTTCACATACAATAAATTCATACAAAACAAAATAGCATATAACTGATCAGATCTTGGAAAGAACCTAAGTGTCCATCAACTGAGGAATGGATATAAAAGGTGTGGTATTTTTATACAATGGAATACTACTCAGCTATAAAGAATGACCACATTGAGATATTTATAAATAAATGGGTACAACTTGAGACCATATTCATAAGTGAAATAAATCAAACTCAAATGTATAAATACCATATAGTCTCCCTAGTGTAAGAAATGGTAAGAACACATAAAAGTATATGGTAATTATGGTTTCCCATTACATTGCTTTGAAGCCCTATAATGTTTTTATTCATTAGTTGGAATGGTTTTGTCCTAGGTTGTTTGACTTTATTTTCTGTGATAGTATGAACAGCTATTTTGAAGAAAACAAGACATTATAATAGCCAGTGCTGATTTAATATCCTCTTGTTTTGAAGTCCCATTATGATTTTGCTCTTCTGTCTCCATTGGTTCTATCATGTTGTATCTTATTGGATTTTATTATGTGTGCTAGTATAAACAAAATTTTTTATGGACAAGGAGATAATATAGAAACCATTGTTCATTTTCTATTATTTGGTTCTGAATGCCCTGTAATACTTTCATTCTCTTGAATGGTTTTATACTATATTGATATGTTTGATATTATAATGTATGAAGGTATACTCAAATATTTCAAGGAAAGAGACATTATAGTAGCTACTGTTATATCAGGTTGTCTTGTGGTGAAATACTATGTTGCTTATAATGTTCTGTTCTGATCTTTTGTTCTGTCCTCTTTTATCTTAATCTTTTTAAAATAAAAAATAAAAAGGTAAACAAAAACTGATCAGAACAGGATGATGAAGGCATTTTAGGTCTTCAAGACCAGACAACTGGGAAGTCGACAATGGCTGCCATAATGTCTCTCATTCTCTTCAAAATAGCTGTCCCTACCTTCACATATGTTGAAATTAAACAAAACAAAACAGACTAATATCACTCTGAACAAACAACAATAGAATTGCTAGATTTCAAATCATGATGCTAAGGAATTGGCAATGGTACCTTAGTGTCTCCTTTCTTCAAAGTGGCTGTTCATTTCATCATTCATTATATAATCGATTCTCATAAACTGTTTAGAAGTTCTATGCATGCATGAGTCTCTACAAGTATACCTATTCTTTCTGTATTAGAGGGAAAAACAAAACAAAACAAATTCCTAGAAAAACACAAAACAAAAAGACATATAAGCAGTATAGCAAAGAGCCCAAAACACTGATAATATGGGCCTTCAAAACAAGGTGGTATGCACATAACTAGGGTTGTTATTTTACATAATGACCTTCAAGAGTTCCTCAGATCATCATACAATAATATGCACAATTGTTCCATTCCTCTGAATGTTAACTATTTTGTTCCAAGAACTTACAGAATTTGTAGAACAATCATCTTAGCTATCCTAAGTATGTTTATATAAGTTTATATATTTTTTATTTTCCCTTCCTTTTTATTTTTCTTCATTTTCCCTGAGATAATATTTTTCTTTTTTAAGCAGATTTTTTTTATTGAGTTTTTTGTGTCTCATGTGCTCTTACCATTTCTTTCACATAGGGAGACTATATGGCATTTACACATGTGAGTTTGATGTACTTCGCTTATGAATATTCTCAAGTTGCATCCATTTACTTATAAATATCTCAATGTGGTCACTCTTTGTAGCTTAATACTCATTGTATAAAAATACCACATCTTTTTTAATCCATTTCTCAGCTGATGGGCTTGTTTTCAAGATCTGGCTATTACAAATTGTTCTGCTATAAACATGAGTACACATATATCACTGTGGCATGATGGTTTCAGTTCTTCTGGGAATATGCCCAGAAGTGGAATAGCCAGGTCAAATGGGATCTCCATTCCCAGTTTTTTGAGGAATCTCCAGACTGACCTCCACAGTGATTGTATCAGTCTACACTCCCACCAACAGTGCAAAAGAGTGCCTTTTTCCCCACAGCCTCTACACCACTTGCTGTTGGTAGTTTCCTTGATCCTGGCCTTTCTTTCTGGAGTGAGATGGAACTTCAGTGCTTTTAAATTTACATTTCCCTAATGACCAATGATGCTGAACATTTTTTCATGTTTTTCTTTGCCATTTTTATTTCTTCCTCTGAGAAGTGTGTATTCATCTCAGATGCCCATTTTTGGATTGGGTCTTTGAATTATGGGGGTCTGATTTTTTTTAATTCTTTATATATTTTAGACAAAAGTCCTTTGTCTAAGGGGGAGTTCACTAAATCTTTTCCCAATTTGTGGGTTTTCTTTTCACTATGCTGGAGATTTTTTTTGACTTACAGAAACTTTTTTAACTTTTTTGGGTTTTATTACTCCTACAGTTCTTATTACTTTTTTTTTTTTTTTTTTTTTTTTTGGAGAAAGTAAAACCAAATGTAACATACCAGGACAGAGTCAGTTAAATCAAAAGGATGAACATAATACCTAATGTAAAAACAAAATACAAGGTGATCAACAATGGTTACCATAATGCCTCTTGCTATCTTAAAAAGAATTGTCTATATCATCAATTATAATAAATTGAACAAAACAGTAAAGAATAAAACCAATAAAACCAAAACATTGGAGCCATTAGAGGACTTCAAAAGAAGATAATAGTCAACCAGAATGGCCATCACAATGAATCTTATTGTCTTCATAGTTGTTGTCTATACTTTCAAACTTGGTACTATCAAGCATAACAGAATAGAGGAAAATCAGTCAAAACAGGATGGTGAGAGCAATACAGAGTTTCAAATCAAGTTAATAGGAAATCAAAGTGGGTTACTGTAATATATCCTGCAATTTTTTATTTATTTTTCCCTTAATTAAAAGGATAAAAATGAAAAAGTAGATAATAAAAAGGAGATGAGATAAAAAAGAGGGCATAACAACAAAACAGTGCAGGTCAAAACATAGCCATTTAAGCAAAATAGTGTTTCACCACAAGATAATCTCGACATAATAGTAGTTACCATAGTGTCTCTTCCCTTAAAATCTTTGGGTATAACATCGCATACTGTAGCATCAAACATATCAAGACAATGTAAAACCGTTCAAGAGAATGACAGTATTACAGGGTATTTACAATCAACTAACAGAAAATGAATAATGGTTTCTGTATAATCTCCTTGTCTATAAAAGTTTTTGTTTATATTATCACATATAATAAAATCCAATAAGATAAAACATGTTAAAATCGATGGAGACAGAAGAACAAAAGCTTGATGGAACTTCAAAACAAGAGGATATTAAATCAGCACTACCTATTATTATGTCTTGTTTTCTCCAAAATGGCTGTTCCTACCATCCAACCTTCTCTGCCTCATTTCTGTTGAGCTCTTTTTCTGTCATTAGTTGTCAGTTTGTCCTCTTTATTTCGCTTTGTGCTCCATTCATTGTGGCCTCTCTGTCACTGTTTCTGGAATCTTGGTATTTTTCATTTTTAGAATATCCTGCAGTAATCTCTGCAGAGTTGAATTGGTGGTTGCAAATTCCCCTAGTTCCTCTTTATCCTGGAAGCACCTTGTTTTCCATCAATTTCTAGCGACAGTTGTGCAGTATATATCAATCTTGGCTGGAGGTTATTGTCTTTCAAAGCTTGAATTATCCCCCCCCACACACACACTCTTCATGATTTGATGGTTTGTGCCGAGAACTCTGCTGTAATTCTGATGGGTGTTCCCTTGTAAGTGATCTGTTTCTTGTTTCTGACGGCTTTTAATATTCTGTTCTTATATTGGATTTCTGGAATTTTGATTATTATATGCCTGGGTGTAGCTCTGTTTGGGTTGTAGGTGGCTGGGGTCCTGTATGCCTCATACATCTGAGTATCTTTACCTTTTGCTAAATTAGGGAAATTCTCCTGGATTATTTCTGTGGATAGCTTTTGTAGTTCATTTGTTTGAGTCCCTACTTCTTCTTTTATGTTCTTGATTCTTAACTTATAGATCCTCTTATCATCTTCTAGTCTTTGTATTATTGCTGTTTGTTTTCTTGTTATTTTTAAGAAGTTTTTCATTTCATGCTCCCACCTTACAAATCTGTCCTCCAGTTCTGATTATCTATCCTTAGTTTCTTTCAAGCTGTTATGCCAGCTTTCAATAGAGTTTTTAGTTTCCTGGTAATCTCTTTGAACCTGCTTCACGTATTCTATGTTTTCTCTATTTTCTCCATCAAACAATTCTCCCCTTTTTTTTTTGTTATTCCATTCCACCATCTGCTTTTTCTTGGGTGGTGCTTAGCATTTCTCTAACTATTCTACTTATTTCTTGCTTTATTTCATTAAATAGTTCATTTTTGAACTCTTCTATGAGGCTCCGGAGATAGCGCTTTATGTCTATAGCTGCCGTGTCTGATGTTGCATGTTTTCTGTCCTCATTCTCTTTTGCATTTGCCTTTCCTGGATCAGTGTTCTCAGGATTGGGGACTGAGGACCCTTTCTTGTTGCTCCCTTTTCCCATACTTTTTGTTCCTTCCATACAAGCATCTGTAGGAGGCCCAGTTATTTATTTTTTTTTCCCTTTGTCTGTTACAGTTTGTTTGAATCTGCTGGCTAGGTGTTCCCACCCACTGCAGTGTACTAGGGAGACACAGACCTGGGCAGCCTCTGCTGGGCCCGCCCCTCCAGGTCAACCTACTGAATGCTTCACTGCTAGGGTGCACTGCCAGGTGCAGGGACCTGATTTGGGCTAGCCTACTGGATCTTAGTCCGCGGTGTCACCAGGCTAAGTGCTCCCCACCACTCAGGCTTGAGAGGGGAATATGCGACTAAAGTCATTGCAGGGCCCTGTTCTGGCTAGTCTGCTCATTCCCAGAATGTCCTCTGTTGGAGCCTCCTAGTCTATGAAAGGGTCCCCATTTCTCTCACTCACCGCAGGTTGATGTATGGCTCCCTGCCAGTCCCGCTCTCAAAGCCGCTGTTTGTTTCTCCACATACGTCTCTCTCCCTCTCCCTGCTGTGCAGATTGGGACGCAGTATCGGCAGTAGGAAATTCAAATTGCGGCTTCCAATGGCATGGGATCCAGCTTCCACACTCAGATTTTATCTGTTCCTGTTACAGCATCAGGATTGCAGTTTGGTTTCTCTCAGCTTAGTTTGTTCCTGGGTCAGTAGGGTACATCTCCCCTCAGGTAGGACTCCTCATGCGGCACTGCTCCTGGATTCTAAACTGGTAATCTCAGAGAGCCTCCATGGCTGCTGTTATTTGTTCACCATGTTCTGCTGGAACTTTTGAAATTCTATTGTTTTTGTCTTGTTAAAAATTTTTGAAATGAATCGAGGCTATAAATTCAACTGAGTCATAAAAGTGCTTAACTCGCATTTATGAGGCTCCGGGTGACCTGCACCATAAAATGAACAAATAAAAGTAACCTGAAAACTAGCCATGGCAACAGCAAACCAGGCCTCTAGCTGCAGCTGTCGGGAGGCTGAGCAGGAGAAGGTGGGAGAGTTACTGGAGACCAGAAGTTAGGACTCAGCCTGGAACTACACAGACTTAACGTTCCTTGGTATACACAAATTTTATTAGAAATACTTTTTCAGTGAGGGGAGGATTTATCTTTTTCCTAAGGTAATTGATTAACTCTTTGATGTATTATTTGTATAAACAGTTGACAAAATGGTTTCCACCATATGCTTTGTGTCAATTTTCAGTTTGTCTCTAAATTTAAGCATCACCTTCTAAACTGTTTATCATAAATTTTGTTTATGTTTATATGCACTCATAGTTATACCCTTGGACTTGCTTAGTTCTTGCTTGTGAATTTCATTTTAATTTTAAAAATTCATAAACACTCACTACACTTTACAATTAGAAGTGTAGAAATACACTTGTCTTTGAAGAAATGAGGAAGTACAAATGAGTGAACAGACTATTATAGCCGGAGATATCTAAATAGAAACATATAGCAGAGGTCAGTGGAGTCTGACAAGGGGAATTTCAGGTAGCAGAAACAGGATTCCGACATGTAAAGAGTTGTTTTATTACATAGATTTTTAGAAATTAATAAGAATGTCTCAATATGAATAATACACATTATTGTTCAAAAAGTCAGTGGAGAGAGTGAATGATTTCAGACCACAAAATGACAGTGAGAAAGCATTTGCTGAAATCTGCATTTTACTGTACCCTGATGATTTCTGAACAGTGCTCAATGGGACAGAGTGTTCTAGGCATAGAGATATGCTTGAAATAAGATTTGATGCATGCCTGGCTGATTCTGTACTATAGCATTACTGCTATCAATCATGGAAATTCACAGTGCATGAATAATATAGAGCCAATCTGTAAATTCTTCAGATAAAAGTACTTTTAATATTTTCTAAATTTTATGACAATAAAAATTTTCTCACTTGGAACACTTATTGTACTCTCTAGAAAAAATTTTATACACTATACTATAATGTGGCTCATAGGCTTTCCATGCTCGTGTTTTTCACATGTAATTTTTTCTATCTCTAATGAGCTTTTCTCACATCGCCTCCAAAATATCTTCACCAAGATTATGCATAAAGCTGGAAATTATTTTTGTCCTGCTGAAACCAGTTTAATGTGTACCATAAAATATGTTTCAATAATTTCTTCTCTGGGCATAATTGTCTTATTTTATATCTATTTGCTTCACCATGAAGACTACCTTGTGAATCTGCTTTATTCATCTTTTTTCAAAGAAATTAATTTTATTATATATATATATATATATATATATATATGCAATGATCACACTCATTATAGGAAAATTGTGCCTGCCTGTGATATATCTTGATTCTTCTTTTATTCCATTTTCTTTTCTTCCCTTGAGCCTTTTCCCCTCCTTATTTACAAAAGCTTTGTTTCCATTTTTTCTTTCTTTTCAAATTCCTATGATAGCTGTCCAACAACATAGCAAAGTGTTCAGCACATCATGCAAACTAAAATATGCTGTTGAAGAAACATTGGCATTAATTAACTAATGTGGTAACACTTTCTCATGCTTTCCTGGCCAAGAAATAATATGAAACATGTCTTTTGCTGATAATATTTCTTCCATATATTTTATTTGTTTTTATTAGTTTCAGTGGTAGGTATCCACATAGTGTGATTGTAATTATGTAAGATTTATGCCTGTTCTTTATTCTTCATAATAATCTCTGCTTTGTATTTTATAGCAGCTTTGCCAAATATTTTCTGTAAGAAACATTCACATAATTGATATTTTCACATATATTTTGGCACTATATGTGTTGGACACAAATCTGTTCTATTTAAGAATGTTCATGTACAGATTTCTCCCTGTGTTTAAAGCTCATATTTGAAGATGTGTGACAAAAAGTCTGGAATTTAGAAAACATGAATCTTATGATATAGAATCACAAAGTCTTTCCAGAATTTAATAAAAAGAATATTAACAATGTTGAGTCCCTTGATCTCAACTCTTTTGTTGATGTTGTTATTGTTGTTTGGGTTCCCAGAATTGAACTCAGGACCTTGCACTTGCCAGGTAAGAGTAGTTTCACTGAGTTACATCCTTCCCCTGATAAATTTAATCTAAGGTGAGCGATCACAAGTTTGAGCCCAGACTCAGCAACTTAGTGAGTGACTAATAGATCTAAAAGGTCCCCATATATTTTAAAGTTTGATGCAGTGTGTAGCTAAATTGTTAGGGTGGGATCTCCTCAAAAGTCATGGGTCACTGGGGCATGACCCGGAAGCAGAAGCATGATCTCCTTCCTTGGGTCTTGGCTACTTCCTGGCTGCCATGTATTGAGCATATTTTTCTGCCATACTCCACAGCTTGCCTGGTTTTGCCTTGGAGCCAGCACTCCAGGGACTGAAACTATAAGCCAAAATTATCCTCTTTTTTATGAGTATCTTGTATTTTGTCTCAGTGATGGGAAAGTGACTAAAACAGATCCTGTCTCAAAAATAAGTGTCAAGGCATGATGGGACCTGGCAGTGTGGCTCAATGTGAAAGGGCTTTGTTTCTTCCCCTAATACTGGAAACAAATAAATGCCATTTGAGCTTTTTACTGTTTTATGTGCCAACAGACAGTTATCCATAAAAATTGTGAAATCTTGCATACTTCACCAATTGGAAAAATAATGTTGCCATAATCACAAAAGGAAACATTCTGAAAAACACAGTAACTATTCCTTAGAACTACTTAAGTGTCTACCCAAGAAATTAGGGAAAGCAAGTAAGACCAAGATGAAAATATGGAACTATAGAACAAGGAGTTATGCAAAGGTGTGGTAGAAAGACAGACCTGGGAAAAAAGGAGTTTTGCAAGGACAGCCCAAACCAGAATTACCTGAATCCTACTGAGATATGCTGAAAAGCAGCCAGTCAAGATCAAGGCAAAAGTCCCATACAGGACCACCCACCATGGCTGTTGGAGCCTAAAATGTCATTTCCACAGATTTAGCTTCCCCAGAGTTTGGCTGGTTTTGTGACATGATCCACTGCCAAACACAATGAGTTTTCTTCAGCTTTAAACCTGATTTCTCTTCTTCCCAGACACTGAAAGAATTTGTAATCATAGTACTTAAATTCCGTTGGTTTTTCAGCAGGGAGGTGACAGTCTTTTTCATTAAGTGGGCACCCATGTGCATATGAGGAGCTCTGCTTTGCCTTTCTGTTCACATTGTATTACTATCATCACTGACTGAAATTTTACAAAAATATGTACATATGTCCAATTGAGTGAATGAAAGTATCTATACAGTTGGCGATACATTTTTCTAAGCTTTATAGTTAAAATGTGAACAACTTCTGACAATGTTTGTTTTCTTTTTAAACAATTCTGTACAAGTAAAAATTTTCCAATCTCTAGAATACTTGTTTTTGTGATTCCCTCATTCAGCATTCTGAGTGACACACATGGTACCTGGTGTATTATATTATCAGTCTAAATATATGTGTATTACAATTGATATTATTCTATTGTCCCACTTCAGGTCTATTTAATTTACTTTCCCTAATACAGGTTTGGATTTTATGAACACAGAATTTCAAAAAATTCTCATGAATAACAAAGTTTAAGTTTCATATCATGTGTATGAAAGGGCTATTTCTGATCCTCTTGTTGCATATTAATAATTTTTGTCTATGATTGCATAACAATACTTAACATCATAACAAATCACAAAAATATTCTAAGAAATATCTAACCATATCTTTTATTAATATTAGCATTTTTGCTTATTTTGAGTCCCATAACCTTACAGTATGGTGATATATATATATATATATATATATATATATATATATATATATATGGTTTCACATATATATTTAAAAAATTCATCTCACCAACCTAAAATCTTCAATGTTGGCACCCCCCAGGTGTGGTTAATATTTTATAATAATTGCTATTTGAAATCATGGCCTTTTCAGCTTACTAGTCCATCCAAACTCCTTGTCTTCATAACAAATTGTTTACATTTAATTTGATTATCTTTACACTAGGTTTCCATGATCATGCCCAGTGTAATGCTCTTCCACTTTAAAGTCATGTTTAGTTTATGCATATTTTTCCAATTTTTTTCTGGTTGGTTGCCTGCCCATGTTTTACACTTTGTCTTTTTTACTGTTAACATCCAACTGTAGTAAATATATCCATCATCTCTTTAGGATAACTAAAAAATTATCTCAAAGATAAATTAAGCTTTAATAGTAGTTATAAGAAAAACATATAATTTTCTCCCAAGTTACTTATTGGAAAGTGAATTTCAAACACTTTGCTTAGTTTTGGTATTTAATGTTGTAATAATTACCTGTTTAAACTTTTCCAATTGTTCCTAATTGCAGAGCCAAATGGTATATGTTTACCTATGTCTTAAAGCTTCATGGATGATATGAAAAATGATAACTTTTACTAATCCTTTATACAAATAAATAAAAATATCTAAGCTTGCTTTTCTCTACCTGTTTAGGATGATTTGCTATAAATGTATAATAGTCTTACACAGCAACTAAACAATAAAGTTCCACAACATTTTATAAATGGAGGAAAATATTTTAAGTACAATTTTTCTAACTTAAACTACTAAAAACTCAATTTTCTGATAATTTTGTTTCATGTTAATTTGCTAGATTTCTAATTTTTGGGATATAATGATCTTCATAGTACGATCTCAGTTACAATCATGCCTATTTTTGCTTAGAAAGGAAATTTTTCTACCAACAAAAACACATATTTAAAAAGATTTCAAGGTCTTGACTCTAAACTGAGAGGTAGATTAAAATATAAAGATGTAGCAATGAAGTTAAAAATTTTGATTATAGAATATCTACCTTCAAAAAATATCATGCCAAGATTTCATTTATAGCCTTCTCTGAGGATCTTGCAGTTAGCTTTGTTTATTCAATAAAACTCTGACATTTTAAGAATGAATATTTTGATTACTATGCATAGCATGTATGTGTTTTACTATCACACTATCCCACTAATATCTACAATAGAATTAATAGCTTCAACAAATGATGTCAAAAGTGAATGTGATAATATTTAACAACAAATTAACACATACCAAAGATGTGAGTGCCTACACCATTGGTTTCCATGATTTCATACATAATTGATAAAAATTTGCATTTATAATCTAGGTAGAAGATTTCATAACAACTATTCAAAATTTAGTGTAAAACCCTGATGCAGAAAATGCTGTACAGCGTGATGTTTTTAAGTGTATGATCTGATGGTTACTTTCGGTTGAAAGTGTGATTGGCTTTAAAGAGTAAATTGCACGTATGGATTTGTTTGGGTTGATCGTGTAGGTATGACTTTGGGAAACATGTCTGTTGGTCCCTTGCTTTTTCCTTGCTGGTAGACTGCTTCCCTGCAATTTTGAAGACAGCATCTTTGCTTCAGCAGCCCCTTCTGCTGTGATGTTTCTGCCTTGAAGCTAACTGACCATGGATTGACAATTCTGAAATGCTAAGACAAGAAGACACTTCCCCTTTATATCAGATATTTTGTCCCAGCAATGTAAAATCTGAAGCAATACATGTGGATAAATAGTTTTAACCCAGAGGTTTTTAAAATAAATCATAGAAACATTTCAAGTTTCAAAACTTGGATTTCTAATGTCAGTGAAGCACATGATTTATCACATGTCAAATTTATAATTTTCTTTAAAAACCTTCAGATACATGTTACAACTTATCAACTTTGAGAAAGAAACAATTATAGAAAAAACTCTTACAAAACAATAATGCACATCTAGTACACTTTTAGTTAACATATGTCTTTTAAATACTCTTCAAGAATTACATCTGACAAACATTGTTTCATAAAGTTAAATTTTACATGTATTATGTTTAAAGTACATTAACTTCTGTGAGAAAATTGTCAGAAAGATGGTTTAAGAATGAAAGCTTGGACGATAATTTTATTTTAAAAATGCTTTGATTGGAAGATGCACTGTTGGAGTCAGGGGTTGTGAGGAGAACAATTAGAATCAGGAAACAGAATTTATATTATTTTATGATGGTCTCTCAAAGTTAAACAAGATAATGCAGGAAATCTGTCCAAACACTAAAGACTCAAAATATTCAGTCAAGGACTTGGATCCCACAGCAATGTCCTTCATGAGTTCAGATGAAAATATAGAGTCCCTGACAATGCCTCCTATAGGTCCAACTGAAGATCTAGAGTCCATGAGAGGGACTCACACCAGCCTCTCTTATGGATCTGTGCTGGGAAGACCCAAAGGTAAGCAGTGGAAGCTAGAAAGTCTATGACAGTGGGGCGAAGGAGCTGTGCTGATAGGTTGAGGGTTCTGTGCTACAGCTGAGAAATCACACACATATTAAAGACCTGGGCTGCCCTGAAAAGAATCACAGCCATTTTCAGTGACATGGAGGCCAGAGCTCCTCCAGTGATAAGCACAGTCGAGTGCATGCCAGAAAGCCAGCATGATGAGATTCTCTTGGAGATTAAATGGCACATGTCTTTCCCTCTGAAGCCAGGAAGTGATGCTTGATGTAAGAACCAGAGCTTCCCCAAAGTGAACCACAGCCACTTTCACCAACAAGGTCCCCAGCTCCTCCCATGACAATGGTCGAACTCCTGCAGAGCAAACAATGTAAAACAGCAACACTTAGAAACACCCACAATGCCTAGCTTCTCCTTCTCCACGTCTCTATTTGCACTGGCAACTTTCCTTGGGTGGAACATCTATGCTCAGCACCAAGCTGATGTAATTCAACTGGCATTAAGTTGACCATTAGTTTTTAATCCATAACAGACACCATTCTCTATTTTCAGGACTTTGATTCATCGCTGTGTAGACAGAGTTAAACTCAAGATTTTACTGCAAGCAATGTGCTAGCTGTTAACTTCACAGTGATTAATGACAAGACATCAGGCAGCCAAGTGTTGAGAAAGTATTAACTTGGGGGAAAGCGGAAAAAGCCAGAGGGAAAGAATTCAAGCTAACAGAATGCAATGAGAAAGCCAGAACTTGTCCTTGATTTTATTTTGAATTTTCCTGAATTCACACTAAATTCAAAAGTAATATTCAGGTGCTCTAGATCTAAACTTTCTCATGAAATTAGGAACTAAACATCAGTACAGCCGAAGTTAAGTAGTATGTGAAACATTGTAAATTTTCTGTATTTTTAAGAATAGAAGGTTTCAACATCTTTCAGTTCTCATAAGATTTGAAATTCATTGAAAATATAAAGTATTTTGTGAAAAGTACGTATTTAATACTAAATAAATGATGTTTAATTATAGTATTATTGTTTTCATTCAATATGTGATAGCACTTCAGTATCATCTGTCTTAATTACTTTTCTTATTGCTAAGACAAAATATCTGACATTTAAACTTAAAGGAAGTAAGTTTATTCACCTTACAATTTGTAGAGGTTTCAATTCATACTCAGACAGCTCAAAGGCAGGGCAATTCGGCAGAAAGACTTTGCAGAAGGAAAAGATTTCATGGAAAACAGGGCAACAAAGCAGTGAAGTAGGGAAGAATCAACAAATGACAAGCAGCAAGTAACAACAGCACCCCTCTTTCTGTGCACCATTTTATTTTTTTTTTAATTTTATTTAAAAGGAAAAAGAGAAAAAAAAAACAAAACAAAACAGTATAAGGGTACAAGTAACACAGAATTACAAAAAAAAAAAAAAGTAAGAAATCACCAGTTAATAGATTACACATTATCATCGTAGAGATAGTTGCTCAAGTCACAGTATCAAAACATACAAAGTGGACATTCAAACAGTGAGACTGCAAACAGTTGTGTTCAATGATCCAACCAATAACATTATATGGTCAGTTATTTAACACCCCTAAATACACTTGCTGTTGTATCCTTTAGAGTACTTCTTTCCCCTCTCTTTTTTACAACAAAATTTACAAATTTGGGGTTTTATTAATCCTTAGTTATTCTTACTTTTTTTTTTTTGGAAGAGAATAAAATCAAATATGGCAAAACAAAGCTGTCAGTCAACACCACGGTTAGACATAGTACATGATGTAAAAGCAGAGTACAAGGTTATCAACAATGGTTACCATAATGCCTCTTGCTTCCTTAAAAAGAATTGTCTATCTCATTAGGTATTATAAAGTTGAACAAAACAGTAGAGAACAAGACCAATAAAACTTAAACATTGTAAACATTACAGGACTTCCAAAGGAGATAATAGTCAAACCAGAATGGGCATCTTAGTGAATCTTATTGCCTTCAAAGTAGTTCCCTATACCCTCAAACTTGATACTATGATACAGAATAGAACAGAGTCTAATCAGTCAAAACAAGATAGTGGGAGTATTACAGGACTTCAAATCAAGTTAATAGGAAATCAAAAAGTTACTATAATATATCCTGCTAATTTTTAAATTTTTCCCCTTAATTAAAAAAAACATAAAATAACTAAATAATTTTTTAATGAATAACAGAGAGATTGAGATAAAAGAGGACATAACAACATAACAATACAGGTCAAAGAATGACAGTTTCACCAACCTAGTGCTTCACCAAAAAATAACCCAATTTAATAGTAGTTACCATAGTGTCTGTCTTTTTCCTTGAAATATTGGAATATGACTTCATATACTATAGCTTCAAATACTTCCATATCAAGAAGCCCAGAATAAAGCCATTCCAATTAATAAGTGACAACTTTATAAGGCTTCAGGGCCACATAATGGGGAATCATGATTACCACATGCTTTTGTATATTTGAATCATTACTTACATTAGGGAAACTATTTGGTATTCACACATGTGAGATTGATTTATTTCACTTATGAGTATGGGCTCACTCTGTGCCCATTTATTGATAAATATCTCAATGTGATCCTTCTTTATAGCTGAGTAATACTCCATTGTATAGAAATACCACTACTTTTTTATCCATTCCTCAGTTGATGGACACTTGGGTTGTTTCCAAGATCTGGCGATTACAAATTGTGCTGTTATAAACATAGGTGCACATATATCACTGCGGTATGATGCTTTCAGTTCTTTTGGGAATATGCCTAGAAGTGAACTAGCTGGATTAAATGGGACTTCCATTCCCAGCTTTTTGAGAAATCTCCAGACTGACCTCCACAAAGGTTGTACCAGTCTACACTCCCACCAACAGTGTAGGAGAGTTCCTTTTTCCCCAAAGCCTCTCCAGCATTTGTTGTTGTTGGTTTTCTTGATCCTGGCCATTCTTTCAGGAGTGAGATGGAATCTCAGTGTGGTTTTAATTTGCATTTATCTAATGACCAATGATGATGAACATTTTTTCATATATTTATTTGCCATTTGTATTTCTTCATCTGAGAAGTGCGTATTCATCTCAGATGCCCATTTTTGGATTGGATCTTTGAATTTTGGGGTCTGAGTTTATCTAATACTTTATGTTTTAGACAACAGTCACTTGTCTGAGAGAGAGTTCACTAAAATATTTTCCCCATTTGTGGGCTTTCTTTTCACTATGCTGGAGATTTCTTTTGACATACAGAAATGTTTTAATAAGAGGTGGTCCCAGTTATTGATTCTGGGAAGTATTTCCCATGCGGTTTGAGTCCTGTTCATGAATTCTCTATCTACCCCTATGTCTTCAAGTTTTCTAACCCATTTGTCTTCCAATAGATTTAGTGTTTCTGTTTTAATATTCATATCTTTGACCCATTTAGATTTTAATTTAGTACATGGAGATAGGCATGGATCTAGCTTTAGTTTTCGGGAAATGGAGAGCCAGTTTTTCCAGCACCATTTATTAAGGAGACTGTCATTTTTCCAGTGAACCTGCTTGGCTCCTTTATCAAAGATAAGGTGGTTGAGTGTGTTTGTAGTTGTGGTTGTATCTTCTAATCAATTCCATTGATCTTCATCTCTGTTTTGATTCCAGTACCATGCTGATTTTACTACTGTTACTTTGTAGTATAACTTCAAGTCAGGGATTGTGATGCCTCCTGCTTTGCCTTTGTTGCTTAGAATTGCTTTTGCTATTCTAGGTCTCTTCTGGTTCTAGATGAATTTTAGGAGACATTTCTCTAGATTTATAAGGTATGTTGATGGTATTTTTATTGGGATTGCATTGAATCTGTATAACAGTTTTGGGAGAATGGCCATTTTCACAATGTTTGTCCTTCCTGTCCATGAGCAACAGATGTCTTTCCATTTTCTGAGATCATCTTCAATTTCTATTTTCAGTGTATTATAATTTTCCCTGTAAAGGTCTTTCACTTCTTTCACAAGAGTAATTCCTAAATATTTCATTTTTTTGCTTGCTAGTGTGAAGAATGTGGTCTCTCTTATTTCCCTCTCTGTGATTTTGTTGTTAGTGTATAGAAATGTTATGGATTTTTGAGTATTGATTTTGTATCCAGCTACATTACTGAATTTATTTATTATATCTCAGAGTCTTGAAATGGAGTTTAGGGGGTCTTCTATGTAGAGTATCATGTCATCTGCAAACAATGATAATTTAACTTCTTGTTTTCCTATCTTTAACCCTTTTATATCTCTCTCTTGTCTAATTGCTCAGCCTAGTACTTCCAGTACTATATTAAATAGGAGTGGTGATAAAGGACATCCTTGTCTTGTGCCTGATTTTAAAGTAAAGGCTTTCAATTTTTGGCCATTTAGTATGATGCTGGCTGTTGGTTTGTCATAAATCGCCTTTATTATATTGAGGTAAATACAATCTATTCCAATTTTCTGTAAAGTTCTTATCATGAATGAATGTTGGAACTTATCAAAGGCTTTTTCTGCATCTATAGAAATGATCATGTGATTCTTACTTTTGGCTTTATTTATATGGTGGGTTACATTTAATGATTTACGTATGTTGAACCATCCTTGCATTCCTGGGATGAATCCCACTTGGTCATAGTGTATAATCTTCTTGATGATTTGCTGCATCCTATTTGCCAATATTTTGTTGAGGATTTTTGCATCTGTGTTCATTAAGGAGATCGGTCTATAGTTCTCTTTGTTAGTTGGGTCTTTCTCAGGTTTTGGTACTAGAGTAATATTTGCTTCCAGGAATGACTTAGGAAGCATTGCTTCCCTTTCAATTCAATAGAATATTTTGAGGAGAGTCGGCATTAGGTCTTCTTTGTATTTCTTGTAGAATTCTGCAGTGAATGCATCTGGACCTGGGCTCTTCTTTGTAGGTAAGGACTTAATTACATTTTCAATTTCATTAACAGCGTTTGGGTTATTCAGCAGTTTTACATCTTCTTGATCTTGCTTTGGTACTTCATATGTTTCTAAGAATCTATTTCTTCTGTGTTATCAAACCTTTGAGAGTAGAGGTTTTCAAAATAGGTGTTGATTATCGTCTATAATATCTATAGAGTCTGTAGTGATTTCACCTTTTTCATTCTTATTGCATGAATTTGAGCTTTTTCTTCTCTCTTTTTTTAAATAGGTTTGGCTATGGGCTTATCGATTTTATTTATTCTTTCAAAGAACCAAGTCTTTGATTCATTGATTCTTTGGATTGTTTTCTTAGTGTCTATTGCATTGATTTCTGCTCTGATTTTTATAATTTCCTCTCTTCCTTTGGCTTTGGGCTTGACTTGCTCTTCTTTTTCTAGCTGTTTGAGGTGTAGCATCAGGTTATTTATTTGTATTCATTCTGTTTTCCTGATGTGGGAACTCAGTGCAATAAGTTTTCCTCTGAGGATGGCTTTCATTGCAATCCCCCATTCGGGGAAGTTGAATCTGCATTTTCATTTTCTTGTAGGTATTGTTTAATTTCTTCTTTAATTTCTCCTGTGATCCACTGATTACTCAAGAGTGTGTTATTCAGTTTCCATGTGTTTGTGGGATTTTTGCAGTATCTTTTATCATTAATTTCTAATTTCAGAGTGCTATGATCTGATAACAGGCAAGGGATGATTTCAACTCCTTTGCATTTGTTTAAATATGTTCTGTGAGCTAACACATGGTCTATTTTAGATAATGATCCATGTACTGCTGAGAAGAATGTGTATTCTGATGTTGTTGGGTGGAAGATTCTGTATATGTCTATGAAGTCCATTTGTTTACAGGTGTGATTCAGTTCTGTTATTTCTTTGCTCATTTTCTGTCTAGTTGATCTGTCCCTTGGTGTGAATGGTGTATTAAGGTCTCCTGTAACAATTGTGTTACTGATAATTTGTGTTTTCATTTCTGTTAATAGTTTTTTATATAACTGGGTGCTCTGGAGTTTGGTGCATATATATTTAAGATAGTTGTCTCTTCCTCTTGGAGTTTTCCCCTAATGAGTATGTAGTGACCTTATTTATTCTTTATGGTCATTACTGGTTTAAAGTTCACGTTGTCTGCAAACAGAATGACTACTCCTGCTTTTTTTTTTTTTTTAAATTCCTGCTGCATGAAGTATTGTTTTCCATCCTTTGACTTTCAGTTTGTGAGTATCCTTCTGGGTTAGATGGGTTTCCTGTAAACAGCATATGGTTGGATTTTGTTTCTTGATCCATTCTGCTAGTCTGTTTCTTTTGATTGGTGCATTGAGACCATTTACATTAATGGTTATGACTGTTAAATGCTGGTTTATTTTTGACATGTTATCTCTGCTGTTGCATCTTTATGTTTCTGTTTTGTTTAGTTATCTGCTTTGCTTAGTGGCTTTTTCCTTTTTGTATCTAAACTGTCTTTCAACATTCTTTGCAAGGTTGGCTTAGTGTTCATGAAGTTCTTCAGCTGTTCTTTGTCATGGAAGTATCCTGTGTCACTATCAATTTTGAAGGATAGTTTTGCAGAGTACATCATTCTAGGTTGGAAATCATGTTGCTTTAGAATCTGGAATACTTCACTCCATGCTCTTCTTGACTTTATTGTTTGTGCTGAGAAGTCTGCTATGATTTGGATAGGTTTTCCTTTATAAGTGATCTGTCTTTTTTCTCTGACAGCTTTTAATAATCTATTCTTGTGTTGGATTTCTGGGATGGTGATTATTGTATGGCTAGGTGTAGCTTTATTTTGGTTATGATTATTTGGAGTTTTATATGCTTCACTGATCCTGATGTTGGTTTCTGATCTCATGCTTGGGAAATTTTCAGCTATTCTCTAAATATCCTCTTGACATCCTTTATGTCATCCCCTTCCTTTTCATTAATCCCTATCAATCTTATGTTGTTTTTCTTTGCATAATCTTGCAGTTGTTGAATTATTATTTGCTGATTCCTTGTTATTTTTAAAAGGTCTTCCCTTTCCTGTTCACTAGCTGCAATCCTTTCTTCAAGGTCTGAAATTCTATCTTCACTTTCATTAAGGTGGTTTTTACAACTTTCAGTGGGGATTTTTATTTCTTGTATATCTCTGTGCATCTGCATTATGTATTCTGTTTGTTTTTTATATTGCTCATCCAGGCATTCTATCTTTTTTTTTAGTCCCTCCAATTTTTAAACTGTGCTTTCTTTAGATATATTCAGAATCTCTTTCATTTCTTTTATCATTTCTTCTTTTACCTGGGAGATTATTTGAAGTTTGAATTCCTTTAAAGCTTCCTGAAGTTGCTTGTTAATTTCAGTAGCTATTATGTCCCATATTTGAGGTGAATGACATATATTTTCTTCTATATTCATCGCTCCTACAGTTTCTTGAGATGGGCTGGAGGTTTGAGGTTGTAATCTGGTCTTTTGTTTTGTCATTTTCCTATATTTCTGTGTTTCAAGTGTTATTTGAAAGCTTCCTCAGGGTCTGTTGAAATTCCACTTCTATGTTCCCAGCTCCTGGGACTCTGGCACCTAGTTCCCCCAAGCCACTGGTCCTGTAGAACCAATGGTGCTCTTCTGCCTGTTTAGAACTCTGTATTTCCAGATAAACTGGGCTCCAAGGACACTGTGTGCCCACCTGCTTGCTGGAAGCTCCACAGTTCTCCAAGTGCAGCCAGAAAGGGGAGTCAGATGTAGATTCCTCAAACCCAGTTATTCACTTCACTGCACCCGGAAGCCTGGAGGGTCCTGAACAGTCTGGGCTTGTGGCAGAGTGTCTGAGCACTTACCACAGGCCGCGAGCCCTCTGGAACTGGCGATGATTGCCTGCTTGCTGAGATATCTACAGTCCTCCAGACACACAGAGAGGTGGATGCAGGTGCCCCAGATCCAGCCAGCCCTTCCACTGCCTGTCCATTGTTTTCTTTACAGCTACCTGCCCCTATGGCAAGTAATGCTCACACCCAGCATGGGGCTGCAATCCTAGCATCACACATCCTAGATCCAGTCACCACTGCAAAGTTCCACCCAGGAGCACATGAGACCATAGGGGGACATCTAGCAATAAGCCTTAACACTTCACATTCCAAATACTGTTATGCCCCTAGAAAATTTCGCTTCCTTTCTTTCGGGTTTTTATTTTCCTTTGTTACCAGGAATTGAATTCAGAACCTTGTGTTTGCCAGGCAGGAGCTGTGCTGCTGAGCTATGTCCCCAGCCCCTGGCAAATCTTTTCTAATCCTCATAACACTCTCAAATATTGTTCTATTTTCCACCCATTTTATAAACTTCATAGGTTTTTACAACTGAATTGACACAGTACACAGTACACTGAATTTTAGTACACAGTGAGTACAAAAATTGCAAATAACAATGTAGAATCACAGTTCAAGTCACTAAATTCTATTTTATTAATTGCCTTAATCATTTATCCTCCCTAATATTCTTAATGTTTGTAAGGATAAATAATGTAACTTTCTTTTTTACTTTTACATTTCCATAACCTTTCACAGAATTTGAAGATGGGTACAAAAATGTCAGTTTAATAAATGAACTAAAGTAAAGTAAAGCATTAGTGAGATGGTCTGTGTTTTGTCAATTCTGAAATAAGCATCTTAACTGTGAGAGACTCAGAAAAGATCGGTGTAAGGAAGAAGCCAGCAGGCGAATGGCATGCGTGATCTTTGCTCTTTTTGTTGTTTAGTATAAAGAAGTAAATGGATCAGTTATTTTTTCTGAAATAACACCTCAGCATTCAGGTTGATATTTTTTTTTCCCCAAGGATTGAACTCATGATCTTGCACCTGCTGGGCAGGCGATTTTACCACTGAGCTAAATCCCCAATCCCCAGCAAGTCAGTTTTGGATCATAGTTTGGGCACTGGTCCCCATCACTGTTACAGGATTAAGCTGAAAAAGTAGTGGTGGCTGGGAGAGGAAAGGTTTTCATAAGAAGGTAACAGTGCAGAAAGCCACTAGGATGCACAGTTTAATTGAGGTTTAGAGTATAGGAATTATAATGAGGTAACTGTGGACATGCAGGAATGTGATCAGGTTAGAGAGGCTTTCAGCACTGCAGCAGAGGTAGTACTGGCTATTTGGACAATTCCTTCCACAACAATTATTTGGAAGATCTTTTACATCACTGCTCTTCATGCATGAAATGCCACATAGCACTTCTTAGTTTTTTTAGATTCAAAATCAGTCCACAAATTCGCCCTTCACACTACTTTCGCAAATATCTTCTAGAGTAACGACAAACACACATGCACTCTTCAGCACATTAGGGCCACTGTGGAGCGCTGTGGAATTTGGACCATCCTGGCTTGAAACTGAGGCCAAAAAAGATGTAGGAGGAGTGCTGCACTTACATGTGAACTCCTGATACAGTGCATGGTTTTACTATGCTTTATTAACTTCAGAGCATAATTCTTATATCAATAAGTAGTCCAAATTACTGGGGGAAGTCATAGTTCTTTAAAAATGTAAGATTTATTAAAACTCATTGACAACACAGTTACAGAATGTGCTACTTTTCAGGTTACAAGTGTTTGACACTTAGGATTACTGTTTCATTGACAAGAAACTGTATCTGAGCATATCTTAATTCATTAACACATCTTCAAAGTTCCAAAGATAAACATGTAAGGATATTGTATTAATTGACATGCACATACACACACACACACACACACACTCACACTCACACACACATAGACACACATGCATATACGACTCAAACACAGCTCTATAAAATTTACAATACCCATTTTGCAAAGGGAAATTTTCACTTCTTCGAAATCATTTCTAAATTTTTTTTTAGCCATGGCAAATCAACTATTTTTAGTAATTACAGTATGTAAAAATAAACTAACTCAATTTGTTTCAGACATATCTCACTGTTAAGCCATGTTCATGTTTTTCAACATAATTAAATTATTTGGTTAATGGTCATTGTGTTTACATCTTTCATATTTTTTGATACAGAAGTTTATGAACAGTTTTGAGGTTTGTTTTCAGTAATCTATGTTGCACCAGTAAGCAATAAAGATGCATGCAGTCCTTTTTTCTTTAATATCAAGGCTGAAACATTTTTTCCCCTGAATATCTAAAAAAAAAATAATAATAAGTTCAGCTTCATTCTGGTCTCTTCCTTCTTTCCTTTCTGGTAACCATTAGCATGTGATTGCAAAACATATGGCATATTATCTGTTAGAAACAACAGCTCTGATGAAAGCCTAGTTTTGTAGTGGCTGGGGATTTAGCTCAGCAGCAAAAGCACCTGCGTTGCAAGCAGGTGGTCATGAGTTCGATCCCTGGTACTGATAAAAAAGGAAAAAGGCGAAAAAAAAAAAAAAAAAAAGAAAGAAAGGTTAGGTTTGTGAATTTGATTCTAGCCTTGAGAAACATGCACATCCCATGCACCAGTTTGCTCCCAATCCATTTTTTTTTTTTTCATCATGAGTTATGGCTTGCATACAGAATTAACCTGAGCCACTGCTCAGGTCACATGACTTCTGTTGTTTTCCTTTAATAAGTTACAGTTTCTTTGTTGCTCACGATGATGCATTGTTTTCCTGCTGTTAATTCGGGCTTTCTTCTGATGAGAAATTCAAGAATAGGATCTACTCACCTACAGCCAAGCAGACAACTTTCACTCAAATTGCGTGCATATGTGATATGTGAAGGACTTACCAGTGAAGATATTTAAGTTATCCACTCAAAAGTGGAAATAATTGCTTAATGGTTTTTCCTAGATTTTTTTTTACTTATAAATATGTAAGCATTCTTGAAAACTTTCTGAAACTTATGTTTTTGTATTAGATTGTGTACAGTTTAAAACAAAGCAACAACAAGATAGAATAAGTTTAGTATGACTATTAAATAGAATGCTGTTCATTGCTGACTTGAATTTCACTGTGATTAGACTCAACTGTGATGTTAAAAAAGAAAATAAATGAAACAATTTAAATGTGACAAAGCTCTTTTTTCAGAATCTTACTTAAATGTAATGCCAAGGAAAATAAACCTTATTAAAGAAAACACTGTATACATTTTTTTGCTGATTTTTCTCAGAATTTTTTTCTTTCAGTAGTCCTCTTTTTGTCATCTGACTTTCCACCAGTCTACTTTTATCTTTTTTGAAATGACTTTTTCCAGTACTTACTCCTGTCGACTTTTCAGTTTCCTTGTTTTTTTTTTTTGTTTGTTTGTTTGTTTTTTTTTTTGTTTTTTGTTTTTTTTGTTGTTGTTGTTGTTGTTGTTGTTTGTTTTGTTTTTGGTTGTTTGTTTTTCCCACAACCTCTCTGGAAAACTTCATTGTATTAGTTGCTAATTAGAACTTATTAATGGAAATTTTAAAGTATGACAAACACTGAGAATTGCAAGCACTTCACTATATCACATTTTTTTATGATCATAGGCAGATCTCCAAAGACTTCTAGTGTGTAAAGTAGAAAATGCTGAGGAATCCGCTATCTTTAAAAGGAAGTGTGAAAACTAGGGTATGTATCTAAGTTTTACACTTATTCTGTCTTCACGGTGCATGTCTAATTCTTCCATCCCTACGCAGTTTGAAAACACCCTGTGGCTTTATTCAGTTCTGGTTTGTGCAGTTACTGTCTTCAGAATCTTGGCTCTTAGTTCCTTCAAAAACAACACAGATATCACCAAATTTATAATATTCTTTTCGCAGTCTCCTCTGTCCACATACTCTATACATTCTTGGATGAATGGAACTTAACTCTAGATCTATGTACCAAACAGATCATGCTTAGAAGTCCAATTTCATGAATTTCTTTACTCTTATTGAGATTGCATCTGTAAGCTGTTGTGCATTGGATCGTCTGAGAATCACATGTTGGAACAGACCCGACTGTGTGGAAGGAAGGGACTCTGGAAGGCATCAGTCCAATCAGAACAGAAGTAGGTTTCCAGGCAATTACCAGTTGTTCATTTTGCCCAGGGGCACTGGAGCCCAACCTGGCAAATCCTGTCTAGACGGGAAAAGCCTGCACCTTTGGGCATTTCTTTGTGAGTTGTCCTGTGAGGCTATTAGGGCCTAGGAAGCTGCTCATTTGAAGTCATCCCCAAAGAGCTAATGTGTACCTACTACTAGCATTGGCAGAAATTTGGGCCTTAGGTTTCTTCTTGAGAAATACAGAAAACATTATTCTAATTTTGAAAAGTACATATGTATCTCGGATGCCCATTGTCAGATTGGGGCTTTGAATTTGGTAGGCCCAATTTTTTCCAGTTCTTTATATGCTCTAAATATAAACTGTTTGTCCAAGGGACAATTGGCTATATTTTTTTTTTCCATTTTCTGGATTGTATCTTCATTTTGTTGATTCTTTCTTTTGTTGTAAAAAAGAACACAGGCAAGGTGAGCAAGGTGAGATCCCAATTGTTGATTCTTTGTAGTATTTCTTTTATGGTCTGGATTTTGTGCTTGGAATCTCTGCCAACCCCTATGTCTTCAAGATTTTTACCTATATTCTTTTCCAGTAGATTTAGTGCTAGTGTTTTAGTATTTAGCTTTGATCCATTTTGACTTTAGTTTGGTGTGTGCTGAGTGATAGGCATGGGTCTAGTTTTAGTTCTAGGAATGTGGAGAGCCAGTTTTTCCAGCATCAAAGAGAGCTTTGTTAAAGAGATTGTCTTTCTTCTAGTGAGCATATTTTCCCCTTTGTCAAAGATGAGGGGGTTGAGTGTGTTTAGAGTTTGGCCTGCATTTTCTATTCTGCTTCACTGATCCTCAAGTCTATTTTTCTGCCAATGCATACTCACTTTATCAGAGTATCTCTCTGGTATGATTTCAAGTTCTGTGACATATGCTAACAGTATTGAATTAAGTTTGTAAACAGTGTTGGGAATAGAGTCATTTTCATGATGTAGGATCTTCCTATCAACAAGCAACGAATATCTTTCCACTTTTCAATATCTTCTTGGATCTTCACTTTTCAGAGTACTGTAATTTTCATAATTTGGCCTATTTCCTTTATTAGATTGACTCCAGTGTTTCCTTTTTTGGATGTGGTTATTAAGTGGTTGTGATTTCGCTAATTTCTCTCATTATGAGTTTATTGCTTGTGTCCAAAAACGCTATTGATTTTTGAATATTGACTTTCTATTCAACCATGACTGAGTGTGGTTACTATATATGAAAGTTTTTTGGTAGAGCTTTTTGGGTCTTCTACATAAAGTATTATGCAAATAATGACAATCTCACTTATTCCTTTCTTATCCTTATTCATTTTATTTATCTTTATTGTTTAATTGCTCTGTCTAATATTTTGAGAACTATATTGAATAAGGGTGGTGACAGTGGACTTTTTTGTCTTATTCCTCATTTTAGTGTGAAAGTTTTTAATTTTTGACCATTTAGGATGATATGAACTGTTGATTTGTCATAGATGATCAGATTGAATTAAAACCATCTACTCAAATTTGTGTAGGGTTTTTACCATGAATGGGTGTTGGACATTGTCAAAAATATTTTTTTGCATGTATTGAGAAGGTCATATGATTTTTGTCTTTGGTTCTGTTAATATTGTTTATTATATTTATTGGTTTGTGTATGTTGAACCATACTTGCATACCTGAGATAAATCCTTCTTGGTCATGGTGTATAATCTTAATGATTTGCTTTTCATTGTGTTTGTCAGTATCTTATACACATTTGTCAGATGAAGAAATACAAAAAGCAAATCCATAGATAAAAAATGTTCAACATCACCATGTTCCTGATAAAATGACATATCTAAATCAAGGCACCTTTCCTTCTACCTCACCTGGGTCCTTAAATATGATAGGGACCTGCCTCCTGATAGCACCTTGTGTCTTTGGTTTTCCAATCTAATGTGTGGGCATTCACCAGTGATAAGCTGTCCTGGCTAACACACCTGGTACCAGCTTCTACATGGGCATCAACTGTCATCCCATCAGCCTTCCTAAACCCCATATGATGCTCCTTTTCAGCAGTAAGTAGTAAGAGAGAGAAACTTTGCCCTTTTCCTAACAATAAAAATATGGGAATGAAAGGATTTTGTCCTAGACAGGACATTACAGCATTGGGAGCTGGGACCAAGGGATGTTTACCTTAAGGTCATTCTCCCCACCCATAGGCAATTTACCTGTGGCATGAAATGAGTTCCAATTGGCTGCTTGTGCTTCAGAGATGCCCCATTTAGGCACCATCCCAGACCAAAGTTATATATATGCCTCCCATACCATGTGTCTGGCAGAAAAAGCCAGGCCCCCAGTGGTCATGGAATTTCTCTCTGCATCCTTAGAATAAAGGCCATTTTAACTTTATATTCTTTCTTTTACCACACCAAAAACCCTATCAAAAAGTCACAAAATAATTAAAATACCACATCTAAAACAAAGAAGGAATGTTAGAAAAGAAACAAAGAATGAAACTAAGCTAAACTAGAGGAATAATAGCAAACACAGCAGGAAACCACATAGGAGAACAAAGACAAGATATCAAGTCCCAAACTCCCGGAAGCTTGATGACATCTGCCTGCCCATATGAAGAGGCCTGACCATGCTCTCTCTGCCACCAAATTCCTCAAGGCAGGCACTCCTACTGGATAAACCCCTTGGCAACCCCTGCCCCCAGTACCCTGTAAAACCTTCCCCTAGCTGAGGGCCACCCTCTTTTCAGACTTAGCCCTGCTGGTACCTGAGTGAGATAAGCAGGCTCTTGTGCACACAAAGAGTGGGTGTGGGTGGTTTCTTTGTTCATGCACCTAGGATACAAATAATATATAACTGTGGCACAAAGTAGAAAAAGGCACAGATTTGTGTTTAAGGTGTATTCTGTTTTGTTTTGTTTTAATAAAGAGGTAGGAGAGTAGAGCATGACAGGAAATGGGGATGACCTATCAGTTACAAAGTTCCTGGACACATTCCTAGAATAGTTTCCAAAGTGCTGCACCTGGAACAAATCAGAAAATAGTATCTTTAACTCTCCTCATGAAAGCCTGGCATGTTTGTGACAGGACAGTCTGCATCTGACATCAGCCTGAGGAGTAGGACATAGAAAACATGGCTACCAGTGAGCTCTTGGTCATTGTAAAGACGGCTGCCATGAGCTCTTGGCAGCTATGGTCTCTTGACACCTTGAAGAATGCATTCCTCCCCCCATTTTTAGTTGTCTAGACTTGCCCTGCAAAGAATGTCTCTTTTCATACCTTTAGTAAACATAGAACCTCACTACCTTATGCACTTGTTTTCATCGATTTTTTGCTCAGAAGGAAAGAACCTTGAAACTGCCTCTAGGAGGAGACTCCAACACCTCAAAATCTGGTAATAATAATGTTACAGGCAACTGAGTTAGATAGAAATATTCTAGGCAGTCAGTCAGGGCTGGGCCCAAAAAGGAGCCAGTTCAGAATACCAGATATCTTGCAACTGTTGGGAAACAGACACCTCCACCATGGGCCAGACCTCACACAAAAGATCAAACAAATACACCTGCATCCTAATGATTGATATTCTAAATAGGTCTCTCTCACCCAGAAGTCACCATCCCAACTCCCTAGAGGAAAAGGCACTGATCTTTAAGCCTGCTAGCTTGCTATGTCATTTGGTTCCTCATTTTCCTTCATTTTATCAATTTTATCTGAGCAATTAATCATATTGGCTGAACATAGCTCTGTCCCACCTCATGCCTTCCTGTCTTGTGAGTTCCTATATTTTTCCTGCCTTAGACCCATCTCACTTCCATATTTTATTCCATGAACGTCCCTAGAAAAGACAAAGTGTTTGGCAACTCACTCAGGACCACTTCTGTCTCTCTATCAGACAATAGCTGATAAATATATACTGCACTTAACCTCTGTTGCTCCTAAAATTCATTCTTTGATTTTAGAGAACATAAACATGTACCAGACATCTAGTAGTTTGGGAGTTTCTTTCTCCTGTTATCAACAGCACAGTTTAAATATTTGAGAATAAACGAGAGAACCCCATTAATTTACTTAACTACACCACACATATACCCATTTAAATTAATTCATTTAATTCAAGAAATTTATGAACCTACTTCTTAATTAAAATGTATTAATTGGCACTTCAATAATAGCTTAGATATTTCATCAGCACCTCATAATTCTTCCATTATGAATATGCAGTGCATAACTCACAGATCTTTAGACTTACAGGGACATACAATTTTGTTGTTAATATTTGAAAGCTTCTTGCCTCAGTAGAAATTATGGTGGTGGTCTAACAGGCCAAAGTGGGAACACCTACAACTTCCTGCTTCTTCCTCAGCCTTAATTACATCTCCCCCTCCTGTTTGTGTGCAAAGAAAACTCCAATCATCTGCTCACCCTAGGCGCTACCCCAGTCAAAAATTATATGTATATGCCATGGCCCACATTTCTGGCAGAGACAGCCAGGCCCCGGCGGTCATGGAGTTCTCGTCACATCCTTAGAATGAAGGCTATTTTTTACTTTATATTCTCTCTCTTTCATCGCACAGAAAATGTTTTCAATAGGCAGGTGAGTTAGTTAGAAATGTAATAGGCAGTCAAACAGGGCTAGGCCCTGGAGCAAACCAAAACAGTGAACCAGATATCTTGTGAACTTGTAGGAGACAGACACCTCCTGCTGTGGATCAGACCTCAAGACAAAGAGTTAACTGTCACCCCGAAGAAGCCCAATCCTCTGTATGAAGAGTTACTGCTCTTTAATCCCCTTGGTATGTGACTGGCTTCCCTATTTGTTCCTGATTTAGTCAATTTTACCTGAGCAGTTAACCTTACTGGTTGACCACAGTTTTGTCCCACCTCATGTGCACCTTGTGAACTCCCTGTCCTCCCCTCATTTTAGACCTGCCTTACCTTGTGGTATTGCTCTATCAAAATCCCTAAAAAAGACAGGGTCATTGATTCTGTCTCTCAGACAGAAGCTTTCTTTCTCTCAATAAATGTATTCTGCTCTTACCCTCCTTTGTTTCTAAAATGCATTCTTCAATTTTAGAGAACAACAGTTTTTACCAAACATAAAGTATGTAGGGAGTTTCATTCTTCTGTTTCAGTTGTATCTTAATCACAAAAACACTGGTCTTAGCAATAGCTTGAAGAGTTTTTTTTCAGAGAAAATGAATAAAGTTAGGAAATATATAATCATGTAACTGTTAAAATCATTGTTACTATTTCAAAGGCAGAACTCACAGTGAGATGGATCCCATATAATAATTAGAAGTCTTTTTAAATATTGGTACTCATCTCTATTTTTTTCTTTTCTTTTATTAAATCCATAATGTAGTATTTTTACTTTTAAGAAAGACTTTCCAAATTAAAGTGTCAAATAGGTTATAAAATGTACTCAAAACCATATCATCAATGAAGCATTGTTATTTTAACAATGCACTTGAAATAGTTTTTCAACATTTTCCCTATTAAATATTTCAATAAAACACAGTATTTTTCCTCAGCCAGTTTTATGTGGGAATTCCACTAGTCAATGAGGACAAAAAATACCAGGAGGCCTAAAAATAGCACAATTCACTCTGACTTCAATAAAATACTTTTAATGGCTTCAGAAGTTCAAAACTAATTTCCTAATTGCTATTTATCACTTCAAAGCTCAAGGAAAGGAACATATTTTTGCTCATTGAATTGCTGAGAAGTGAACTTTCTGTAGTTAAACTTAATCTATTCAAGCACATGTAACATGTGAAATATCTGGAATTCAGGGAACATCCAGGATAAGCATCACATTTATTGTGCACAAAACAAAGCACACACACAATGATCTTTCAGGATTCTTGAAAACTGTTTTTGTATAAAAAAGAAAATTGACTTTAAAAATATTTCTCACAAGAAATAATAGATTGTGCTTTATCACAATCAGGATAAGTTGCAAAGTTTCAGGTTAAACAAGATTTCTATTTGAAATGTAAATTTCATCTAATATGTAGACATTTGTGTGTGTTTATATGCATCTGAGGATACATAAAAACACTATATATGTATTGCAGTAATGAAGAGTTTTGCTAAATCATAACTTTGTAATGAGAAAAATATACTAATAAACCAAGTTTAATCTAAAACAATTTTAAATGAAAAAAAAAACTTTAAGGGATTTTAATAAAGTTGATGCTTAAGAGAATTCATTCTCAAAATTGTTTTGAAGATAAACTTCTATTTAATGAAACCAGGTAAGCCACTTCTGTTATGATAGGATTATGTACAGAATTTTCAAGAACTGATAAGTTGGCTTCGGTGAAGGAGATTTTTCAAAGTAATTGAGCAAGACAAACATGGGAAAAACCAGCAGCAACACACATCAAAGAATGAGAGAGAGGACTTCTGACAGTATATACCACAGAAACAGCACAGTCAATTACTATTCTCACTTATTAGAAAAAAATGAGGCAGTTGATGTTTCTAGTGGTGTTTTCAATACTATTGACTTAAACTAGAACAACTGCTATCATCATCTGTATATTCTCTTGGATAGATGAACAGAATAAACTTAAAGACCTTATTAGTTTAAATTCAATATACAATGAATAAATGACCCACATAGCTTTTTAATCAATATTTTAGATGGATGAGAGTGTCTAACAAGAAGAGTCTTACAAAGTATTTTACCCCTAGTGATAATTTGCATGTTTTCAAGTTCATGAATAAATTAATCAGTCCACAAAGAAATATGCAAACTCCTGATGATGAATAAGACACAGATGCAGGCATAGCATACCACAGATATTCACATTTGGGAATGTGGAATGAGAGTGTGACTCCTGTCAGAGGTTCAAGGAGATGAAGATGGAGAGATCAACAGTCCTCTCCCTTTGTCCGAGGCAGTGTGCCCATTGTTCTAACCATGTGTACCAAGGTCCTCTGCAGGTGTGCTTCCAGCTGCTGTCTACCAAGGAGTGTTACACGGTCCCTGCTAATGGAGCCCACGCTATTAATCGCTGCACGAAAGACTGAGACGCTGACCCTGGATTCCAAACATGAACTTTTGGAAGTGTTGTATGAAGCAGTTTAGTTATTTAGCTGAGGAATAGCCAGCCAGCGAGGGACAGGCCCAAACAACCTGGTGAAATACCATAAACACCAAGCACACTGAGTTAAAAGCAAATTAAAGCCACATGGATAGTTAGGCCTGAAAATATGGAAACAAACTGAGGAAAACAATTAAGAACTCTGGTTCTCAGGAAATCGGCTTTTAAGGTAGAAAATGGCAAATAACCAGGCATCCCTTCCCTAAACACAGGCTAGGGCCTGATTTCACAGAAATTGGGACTGCTGAGTGATTCATTTTTCTTTTAAATCCTGCATTATAAACAACCTAACTCTCATCAGGGTGTTTGGGCCTGTGAGGCCCCCTGTGATGAGTGGCCACTGGGTAGTGGGTAGATTCCTAGGCTTTAAACCGTTCTGGACAGAGTCCACATGGTGAACTTTGTCAGCTACCCACTGGGAGCTAGCTTCTTCCTATAATTCCAATTAAGACTTTCCTTTTTGCCTTTGTTACTTTTTACTTGTGACTGTGACAAAATACCCAACATCCAACATGAAAGAAGGAAAGGTTTATTTCTACAATTTGGGAGGTTTCAGTCCATACTCAGTGGGCTCCAAGGCAGGGTGGCATGGCAGGGCCACAGTTCATGGCAGCTGCAAAAAGCAAAGTGGAAACTGGCAAGAGAGACAGACACACCTTCTCCCTCCCTTACCTCGTGTCCTGGCTCCACTCCTAGGCAGGTGTAGCACTCACACTCCCAATATGAGCGCTAGACAAGGAACCAACCACAAATGCTAGATTCGGTCCCATCCATGATTCATGAGGTTTGGGAACCACTGAAATAAACCATGACACCCTTAATTGCCTGTTTTTTTTTTACTGCTATTTTTTTGCCTCTTGGTGAAACCACAGGCTCAATATGACGGTGTTAGTTGTTTCAATGTAATTGCTTCAAATATAGCCTGTGTTTTGGGCTACATTTCACTTTTTTTTAAGTTACAAGCTACAGAATTACACATTCAGTAAATTACACATCATTTGCTAGTTATAGAAAACACACATTCCATAAAAGACTCCAAATCACTGTAGCCCTTTAGAGTTCACTGACCCTCTCTTTCCCATTTCTGCTCTTGGGCTACATTTTGTAGACTCCTAAGCCACCTCTGAGATTTCTTTTTACCCTCAGGTGCCCTCACTCTCTTGGCTCTCAGCTTCTAAGAGCTCAGAGTGATCATCTCCTTCCATCTAACCCAAATGCAATACGGTTGGAACCCATTTTGTATTTATTCGATGTCATATTTCTTGTTCAGCTCAGATATCCTCAAACTTGCTGCATCTTCTCAGATTTTAAGGGCATAAAATTTTAAATGCAATTGTACAACTGTACCAGTACTGGTAGCTATGGAATTTTCACAGCAGCTGAATGCTAAGAGGAGTGAAAAAAAAATTGACAGTACTATTAATATTTAAATTCATAAATAACAAGCACTTGACTGCAGTACTGGCCATTTGAAAACAATTTGACTATTTCTTAGTTTTATTTATTTATTTTTGATACAAGGGATCAAACTTATGACTGCGTTGCTTGCAAGGCAGGCGCTTATGCCGCAGAGTTAAATCCCAGGAGTTTGGCTGTTTCTTATACAATTTAACATAAAATTACCATATCACCTGGCAATATACATCTAGGATATTTTTTAAGAAGAATGGGAATTTATTACTTTAACCAATGAAACAGAAGTCTTGTGTACATATCTAAAGCATTTTATCTATCTCCATAAAATTTGAAAGAAAATAATAAACATGTCCTTGTATGTTTCATATGGAATGATAATGAATAAATCTTAATTTCTTTGATCCAATTAATGTTTATTTGAAGTTAAGAAGAAATAAAACTAAAGTTCCAATTTTCTTTTCAGGATTGATAGATAACAAACATTATATATTGTTTGAGTTTTTAATAAGTCATTTGTTTAGTACGAGATTCGTCCTATTAAAAATAAAGCCTTCATCTGAAATTGAACTGACCTTTCTCCATTTTTATTATTATTGTATCCCAATATTTCAAATACTTTAATCCCATGAACTCCATTAAGCATTATAAGAAATATGGTGACTACCAATTATCTGACTGTATAAAATGGATTTAATATTTATTCTCAATTATTTAATTGAGGCACATACATTTAAAGAAAGCACCTTTATTTCAGCAGAATTTATTACGATGAAGGTCTGAGTCTTCATAAGAAGTAAAATACTTTCAATATGGTAACTGTAAATATCTAATATCCTTATGAATTCTTTTGTGAAATACTTAGTGAATCTAAAAATAGGACCAAACTCAAAGAGTATAGATGTTTATTCTTTCAAATTTATCAGAGGTTCATAAATTTCCTGGGAAAGGAGATGATACTGTTACATGAAAATCATTCTTCATTTTTGTTCTATCAAAATTTTGAGTTTGCATTTTTCAAGAGTATTTGTAGAAATCTGTATTTGTAGAAAAATTTCTCATTGATACTTGTAACTATCATTCAGCAAGAGAAAAAATAAGTTAAAATTTCAGAGATGTTCCAACCTCAACAAATCTCCCCCTTAAAAACATCCTTGCTCAGCTATACATAGCCAAATCTTCTGTCAAGCATCTGCTGACTCAATGATGTAAATAAATTTCAAAAACCTTTAAATTTCTAGACAGTGCCTAGGTTTAGGATTTGCCAGATTGCACTGTCTTAAATCACAGCAAAGAAACACGCACAAGGTTCTCCCACATGAAATATCAAAATTTATTTATGGATTCTTAAACCTGTGTATATTAAAGCTTCAGACTATAAAATAGTCCTTTTGTAGGAAATGAGTGTTCCTAGAAGTCTGTGTCTTGTCACTATTTTGCTAAAATGTATCTACTTTAAAGCAACAATTGTAAAAATAATTGAAAGCAACAGAATGGCCTATGCCAGAAACCTGAATGCCAACTCTAGCAAAGCATTAAAGAGAAAATCTGTAAATATCATTAATCTTTAAGTACCATGTTTCTACCAGTAGTCAGAATGGACTTGGGACACTTTTAAACTCATGAAAGAAACATGATCTTCCTTTTTCCTACTAAGTGCAATATGGAATATAGTAACAATTAAAAGAATGCATTGTTTTGAAAAGTAAGTGCTAATAATGCCTAATACATAGAGACTATATCACCCAGCACATAGCAAGAATTTTTTATCCTTTTCATTATTAATATATTAGATTATTAAAATTTGTGAAGCAAGGAGTCCTTGATAAAATCTTATGTATCTGAAGATATATTTTCTATTTTTGAATTAAAACAATACAAATTTAAATATCAGATATTAAAATATCCCCCGTGTCAGCTGGTCCAAAATTACAAAGATAATTGGAAATTTCTAGGCAACTGAGCTCATATAAACTGATGTGGTGTCTTAGTAAAATCAATAAAAACGAACGGTAAATCTCTAACATTTGAAGTATAAAATGTGTGCTGTCAAGCAGGGAATTGTTATATAGATGGAAATTCACACAGAAGATGGATTTAGATCTAGCTTTTAGTTGGGAAGGCAAAAATGGAGCTATAAAAAGGATGGAACTGGAAGTTATCAGGATGCAAAGATAAAACAAAGATGAGTGAAGGTGAATGCCAAAATGGGGTTGTAAATTAACTTAGGAGAAGGGTGGAAAAATCAGTGGTTTAAGGTACTGGACAACTTGCTTAGCATCACACAACCAGCTGTCACTAACTCCTGCTTTTATTTTACATTGAAATCTGCTAATTCAGAAAAGCATTCACAGTCACACTGTGAAATTCAGTGTAGCCTGCCATTATCTCCTGAAGCCAGGAAAATCAGAAAGAAAAATATTCTGACTATAAAAATGCTACTGAAAATAGACTGACTTTTTTTTTTCTATTGTGACTCAGTTTTTTGGTATTCTTGCTCAAAATGGAAATAGTGTGATTATATAAGTTTCTATTCTACTTCTAAAAATATTTTAGGATATACTTAAAATATAGTGATATTACTGTATTAAGCTCTATTTTTTGAAATTTCTCAGAGCATTTCATATCAAAATGAAATATATTCAGAAATTAAACATAAGACATGCAATGATAGAGGAGATTTGGTATAGTGTGTTTTATGCTTTTAAATCACTCTGTATACTCGTAATGTATATGACTGCTTTTACTTAGCATGCATCTTGTCTAGGTTCTCAATACTCAACTGCTAAATAAAGAGGACACATTTTGGACACAACCTACTAAGCTATTGTTAGTATACATGTACTTTAAAGGCAATCATGAGACATGCTGGAATGCAGCTTTATTTAACTGTTTCTCACAATCCAAGTGCCAGAATTTCAAGGTAGTTACAAAAAGTATGCATGAATATAGAACTTATTTATAACTATGTATATTGCTATTTATTTTTCCAAATTTGAATGCCATCAAGATTATCCACAGGAGAATAAAATGTGTGAAAGATAATATTTATAAGAAATAAACTTGGAATTTAGTAAAAACAGTAATTGTTAGGTAAAAATGTCTATGTAATAATCTGTTGAAGTGATGGAGTGTTTGGTATCGATTAAATGGTTGGTTTAATGTCTGACTGTCCTCAGTTGTACTGCAGCCCATATGCAGACTTTCAGGTAACTAAAGTCACATCTTCTCTGTATTTCTTTTGTACCAGAAATTGAACTCAAGACAGTATGCTTTCCAGGCAGGTGCTTATGCTGCTGAGTTGTATCTCTGGCCCTTTATTCTGCATTATTGAGACAAGATCCCACTATGCACTTCAAGCTCACCCTGAACTCATTATGAAGTCCAAGCTGATCTCAAACTCACAGCGATCCTCCTGCCTCAGCCTCTGAAGTGCTGGAATTATGGGTATATATCACCATGCTCAGCTAACATAATATTTTTGTGTGACTTAGCTAATTTACCTTTCCATTTTTATGCTATATAGGTGTGATCTATACTCTAGTGAATTTCAGATTATTTCTGAGTCATTATCTGCGGAGCTCAGAAAGTTCAAGGCATATTGTTCAAAAGTTCACCAAATATGTAGAGCCCTTATTTAACACATTTTAAGTCAAAATTTGGCAAATGTTTTTGTAATTATATATAAATATATGCATTTCTGTAATTTTAATATAAATACTTGTTCTTCCTGGATACAGAAAATGTAACTTGCAGAACATTTGTAAAATGCTTCCCTTTTACATCATCTTAATACATGGTTTTTTAGAGAAGATATAGATTTGCCAAATATTTATATATCCTTTCAGTGTTATGAAATGAAGCCAATCAATTTGGTGACGCCTAGAAATTAAAAGCGATGTTTTCATTTTGCATAAAAATTCTAAGTAATCTTCAAAATAATGTTATGTTTGTATTCAACTACCCCCCCACCCACACATGGCACTTATCAGGAATGGTGGCTTGTTCAAGGCCTAGAATTAAAAAAGAAAATACTATCCAAATAAATATCCTCCTCGGGAGAGGCAAAAATTTTAGTGGTAGCACTTTGGTTTCAAAAAAAAAAAAAAAAAAAAAAAACTGACAGAAATGAGGCAGAGAAGGTTGTATATAATTTCTAATATAGATGGCCTATATACAGTAAACTAAGAAAAAAAATAAAAGAGAATGGATCAAGAGGTACAGTCCACCAAGATGCTCTTAATAAGAAATACAATTAACCTGAAAAAGGATATACGGACCAAAAATCAAATACGAAAAACAGAATTCTATGTGATAGGGAACCAGAGAGTAATAGGGGCAACTGGACCAGTATTTATAGATAGGTTGGAAAAACAGGCCTTAATAGGTAAAGAAATACAACTAGAGATCAAATGAGAAAATTCAGAAACACTTAGGCAAATAGCAGGTTGCTCTTCCAATATAAAACCGAGGGTGCTGGGGAGACCCAAAAATACTCAGTACACCCTGGGGGAGTGAAAGGGGAGGAATAGTATTAAAAGAGACAACAGAAGATATTGCTAATAGTGTATCAGGAATTAAAACCCTTATTACTCACGCCACTCTGCTTAGATAGAACTTATTCCATCCCAGTTTGTATACAGGCACTAGACCTGAGGGCACAGACAGCTATCCCCAAAATATCAGAATATAGCACAGCAATCATCTTTAATTTCCTATTAACTTAATCTGGATCCCTGTATAACTTATACTGTTAAATAATGACTGATCTTAGTTAAATCAGATTTGCTGGATTGCTATTTGTTATTGGCAGATTTTATTCAAAATTGTTAAGGTTGATAGTACCAAATTAGAGAGTAGAGACAACTGTACGGAAAATGACAATGATTCACTCTGACACCCATTCTGGTTTGATTACTACCTGTTTTTGTGGCTCTATACTACCTACAAAATGGTATTTGTAGTAACCATGGTAGAACTCCTTGTACAGCAGCCTTATATGTCCTTGTAGTTTTATTTGTCTATAGAAATATGTTTTGTTCTGTCCTGCTTTGTTCTGTTCCTCCCTCTAATATAGAAAGGATAGAAATACGTGTTAAGACTCATGCTTGCAGAAATCCTATAAACAGTTTATGAGAACTGATCTTATGACACGATAAAATGAACAAATACTTTGAGGGGAAAAAAAAGGCACTACAGGACCTAACGCTGATTCCAGAGTGTCATGATGTGAAATCCAACAATAACATTATTCTTTGTTCAGAGTGATTTTAGTCTGTTTGGTTTGCTTAATCTCAACATTAAAGAAGATATGGATAAATGTGTGTATGTTTAATTGTACAGGATTGATAATCATATAAGTAAGATTTTATTAGATAGTTGAACAGAACTATTTACAGTCTCCCTGTTTGAATTTCCATCTATATGTTCCACTTTTGTATCTTGAAAAATTATTTGTAAGAGGACAATATGTAAACATCAACTAGAGATTCATTACTGTTTATTTTTTTCTTTAAATTATGTACTATTTCTGGGTTTTTTTGCTATAAACAAAATTTAAAAACAAACAAAAATACAACTGAGGAATAATTAGAGAAAATTAATTAATAAGATTCTATTAATTTTAATGAGATTCTAGTACTTAGGACTTCAGGATGACATGTTGGGCATCTTAGTAGATGTGAATTGCTGTAGTAAGATAAGTTTAATATTCCTTGGTATCTTAGTTACTACTCTTGTTTCTGAGTCAAAATATTCAAATCCACAAGACAAAGAAGGAAAGATTTACTTCAATTTAGTTGTAGAAATTTCAGTCCATAGCTGGCTGGCTCCAAGGCAGGGTGACATGGCAGATGGCCATCACAGAGGAAAAATAGTCCCTGTTGTAGCAGGCAGAGACAGCAAGGCAGCCTTCTCACCCTCCTTTTATACTCCACCCAAGTTATGAGCCAGCTGATTGTTGCCACACACACTCAGATTTTCTGTTATTCACACCAAGCATTCTGCTAATTCCAATCCAGGGCTTAATTTAGTACCACATATCCTTAATCCCAGTAACACACACCATAGGCCCAGCTATCTCCAAAAACTCTGCCTATGAGTGCATTAGACTTTGGGGGACATCTAGATTCATGTCATAACATTTGGGAGTAAAGAAATCAAATGACTGGAAGTAAGATTTTTTAGTGGAGGGGAGTTTATGTTAGAAAGTTTATGAAGTATCTCTAAAAGTTACTGAGAATGAATGACAGGAAATTAGATGCCAATGATAAAGCTGGCAAATACGCTACAGAACAGTATGAGGCCCGCTGAAGGATGGAATTTTTCATAATATGGCTTAAGCAAAAGGGAAAATTATAATGATCTGTTATGCATATAGTTTGGTAGAATGTACAGATTTTATTGGAGGAAGCAGCAAAAGAAAAAGAAATCTGAGATTTACATAGTGTTATAACATAAAAGAGAAAAAAAGAATGGATATTTTGCTAAATAATCAAAAATAGCTTCAAAAATTATTTTAACAGCACCTACTCTTCCAAAGCCTTCGAGACACACATCAACTAATAAGTACTTAAAAAGCAAGAGGCTATATGATTCTTATGAGTGTTATAAAAGTAGATAACTCTTCTTCCCCTCCTTCTTCACTCTTCCTAAAATCTTGTTTGGGAATCTTGAAATCATGTTATCAAGAAGCAAATACCACCTGTAGATACTTAAGTTCTTAGTCAACAGTTACCCTCTGTTATCATCTCTTGGCATAAGTAATCTCCACAGGCTTCCAGCACGGAGACTTTGAGACATTTCAATGACAATGAGCAAAACAAAATTAAACAAAGATTGCTGAGTCACAAGCAAAAATAAGTGTTTCAAGGGCTTTTAAGCTACTACTATGTCTACAGTAAATTTACTACCAGGAATATATTAACAGTAAAATCTCTACAAAATAATTATAAAGGTCATAGATCATAAGAGATAGAGGTTATGAAAAGGTGTGAAGTGAGAGGTAAAGAAGGAAAAATTAGAAAAATACAAAAGCTTCTGCAAACACAGAAAGCAGAAGAAGACTTACTTGATGGCTGAGGATAAAAAGCACATAGACAAAAGGCACAGAGTAAAAATCCATACTTGAAAATATGTACCAAAGAATACCAAAGAGGTTTAAGATATTAATAAATGTGAGCTATTTCAGACTAAAGTTTTTATCAAAACTTAAAGTAATATTACAAACTAATTTATAGTGTATATTTTGGAAGAAATAGCTATCTATCAGTCAAAAACAGTCTACCTAACAACCTGCTATATGTTAGGTAACAGAAAGGAGTTCTCCATTACAAAATCAAAGCACTAGCAAGTCAGGTGAAAGTTTATAACTCTTTCAAAGTGAACCATAATAGTAATATACAATTTTTCTGCTATTGACAATCCTTAAGTGTACCCAGTAGAACATATAGTTTGTGCATTAAATATACCGCATAATTCTAAGGTACACAACTGAAAGCTCAAGATTATAGAATGAACTTATATATAATAGCATATTAACAAAATTTTGTGGACATCAAAATGAATGTCAAGAAAATTAAAAGCAAATAAAATTATATAATTTTCACACTATAGTACAATTAAAATAGAAGTCAAGCCTGGAAATGGATCTCTTTGGTAACATGCAAAACACCCTGGATTTGAACCCCAGAGAAAGATTAAATAGTATTACAAGAATAAATGAATGAAGAAAGAAAAAAATGTAGGTATTACTAATGAACATGAATGCAAAAGACTTCAGAAAAATATAAGCAAAAAAAAAAAAAACCCAAAAGCACATTTAAAAGATTGTTGAACATAGTCAAGTAGAATTCAGGCCAAGAATGCAAGAATATAGCTTAACCACATATCAATCAATATATGAGAGAGACTGCATCAATATAATGAAGGCAAAAGCCATAAGGTAATCTCAGGAGACAGAGAACAAGCACTAGGTAAAATTTAATATCCTTTCATGATAAAAATTGTTGAACAAATTAGGCACATAAGGAACATGTCTCAACATAAAAAATGATAAGACAACAGTTAACATATGCTGCATGAGAAATAGCTGAAAACTAACTAGGACCTAGAGTAAGCAAAGGATGCCCACATTCACTACTTTAATTCAATGCATTACTAGAAGGAAATAGGAAGAAATAAACAATTTCCAAAATGGAAAAACTAAGTAAAGATGAACTTTCATTGTTTTGGATTTGATCTCAAGCATTCCTCACACACACACACACACACACACACACACACACACACACACACATATATATATATATATATATATATATATATATATGTATATATATAAAACTCCACAAAATTGCTGTGGAAATTCTTGGAAATAGTAAAGAGCCTGATAAAATTACAGAACACATATTTGGCACACAAAAGCAGGAGTATTGCAAATTATCTGAAGTAGAAATTAAGAAGTCAAGCTTGTTTATAATAATAAGTCTAGAAATAAGAAATCAAGACCCTCTAGAAATAAATGTAACCAAATAGGCAAAAAAAAATCTCTAAATCAAAACTATAAAATGATGAAAGAAATTTAAGGGGACAAATACACACAAAAAGGAAAATATATCATCTATGGATTAAGGGCTCAAGTGTTGTTAAAATATGCATACTACAAAAAACAATCTACAAATTAATAAAATTCCACTAAAACACCAATGGCTTTTATCCAGAAAAACTAGATAAAAAATCTTAAATTAATATGACTATAAAACTCATATAGCCTATGCCATTTTGAAAAATAAAAGAAAAAATTAGGAGACTATATATCATCTGTATTCAAAATATACTACAAAACTATTGTAATCAATGTTACAAAGCTGCACATATTGAAATGTCCAAAGAAAATTTAGAGAAGACCCCAAAAGCACCAGTGGACAAGTATGATAGCATCAAGCTGAAAACCTCCTGCACAGCTAAGGAAACAAGAGAGAACAGGCAGGTTACACAATTACAGTGCATGCTATACACGTGGAGAGGGTTTGAGAATGAGGACACGTAAGGAAAACCAAAAAATAAGTATCAAATGAACAAATAACTCAAAAATCAGCATTAGACCTTCATATGCATTTTGCAAAGAAGACATACAAATGACCACCAGACATATGAAACTATGTTCAATGTCATTAATTATCAATTAAATGTAAATCAAAACCACAATGAGATATTATTTCATCCCACCAAGAACAACTGTTATGAAAAAGAGAAAAGAGAAGAAGAGCTGGAATGGAGGATATGGAGAAAAAGAATTTCTTGGACACAGCTGGTGGTACTGTAATTTATCGAAGGCACTATGGAAAACAGTAGAAAGATTTCTCAAGAAATTCAAAGTACAACTACCATATGATCTACATTCCCATGTTCAGTACAGAACTATTCAGAAAAGTCAAGAAATGGAAACAACTTCCATATCCATAGTTTGACACATGGATAGAGAACATATATACATACACACCATGGTATACTAATCAGTCGTGGTAAACAAGTCAAGTCCTGCCATTCATCACAACACAGCGTGAGCTAGGAAGTATCATATAAAGTTAGTAAACTAGATACAGAGAGTCCAGTGCTTCATGGTGTCATGCAGGGAATGAACATAAAAACTGATCACGCAGAATCTGAGAGCTGCAGAGTGCTTAGCAGAAGCTGATGAGGGCAGGGCAGGAGTTGATCAAGAGAGCTATTTCAGTGATAGAGGCACAAAGCTTGGGGATGTGGCCCAGCAGGGTTATCAGAGATGGCAAAGATAAACCATACATCTAAAAAGTCATAGAGATTTTCAAGATTTTATCATAAATAAATGTACTTATTTGACGTGATAGTTACATTTAGATTTAAGCTGTATGAAATATATTCATACATGGAAACTCCACATTATCCCATTAATATAAAATATCTAAGCTCTAATAAAAATAAATTAAAAGAAACAAAAATCTTTTTTCAAAGAGAAAACATTTATTTGGAAGTAAGTTTACATTTTATTGATGATCAGTAGTCAAAGGTTTTCTCTAAAGAAATCTTAAAAAATGCTAATAAAGTAATACTTTAAAATTGACATCCGTGAGATGATCAGAAAGATTTTTTTTGTTTTTTGACAAAGTATTTTTATTTCTGAAATAAATGACAATAGTACATTTTTATCTGTGGAATGAACATTTGGCTGACGTATGTCACTTGTTATACCTGTCATAAAATTTGTATTCTTTTTATTCATTTTTGTCTCCTTTACACAGACACACAAACACACGCACACATGAGCACATGCACACAATTCTCTCTTTTATCATCTCCAAAGTGATGTGGTCTAGATTTAGAAAATAATAAATAATTATTGAGTGTCATAGAAGTAATTGCATGACTTTAGTAGCTAAGAGATTTACTCTTTAGTTCTTATCATACCAAACAATGTTATTCATTCAAGTATAATGTCTATGAGGAACAAGGAGTTCAAATGTTCTCTGGAGAAAATACCAGGATGGCTAAAACACCAATTGCTTGTCCTCACACAATCTTGGCAGGATTAGAGATTACAGTTCCATATAACATGGCCATAAGGTGAATTTGAGCTGTAAAACCAAATGGAAGGTTCTTCTGCCATAATGGAAGCTGTTTATGCCATAAAACAGAACAAAGTCTGTGCAAGAAGCTCTGTAAAACATTAAGATCAAGTATATCTTATTATCAAAGTTGTTCTGTTAAGGTGCATAGAGAAACTAAGAGTAGAATAAAAGTTTATGCATAAAAACAAAAATTACTTCCCCACACTCACTTAACTGATATGTGCATTTAAATTTAATGTTATCTATCACATAATTATTAAAGTTACTTTTAAGCATGATGAAAAATTCCACTGAAATTTGGCTTAATTTGAGTTCAAAATGTATTTATCATTTGTAATTACTTGTCTTGAACTGGGAAATACTTATCCAGCACAGTCATCTATAAACCTGTTCCTGAAACTCTATACTAAGCTGAGATACTGAAATAAGCCATCACATGATTAAGTGGTCTGTAAAAAAAACAAAACAGAATAAACAAAACAAAACAGACATTTCTGATCACTGCAATTGAATTAGCACATTAAGGAAATTGAGTATGATGACACATATTGAAAGGAGTAACATGCATTAGTAGTTTTGTATGATGGTCTTGTAGTCAGGATATAATATGTTATTAAGAAGCAAAGAAGAATAGAAAAGTTTCTATATAAGAAATATAAGGATCTGTAAATTTAATTTTCTAGATTCCTAATTTTGAAGTTTCTAAATAAATAAAAATCAAAGCCATATGTTGAAAATCATTCATGCATCTAAAAACAAGTTTATGACATTTCCCCATAAAACACATTTCAAAGTCTCAAGATGGAATAATTAGAGACATGTCTCTGCGTGAAATTCTATAAATTGTCACACCTGTTTAGCTGAACAAAAAAAAAGGAAATATGCAGACCAAGAGAACTAAATAACTCATTTAAGGCCTTCCATTTTCCCAGCACAAATTACTTAACATGAGAAAAACATCCATAATTTACAGCCAGTCATCAAATGACTTTTAAATCCCCAAACTGACAAATCAGAAGCAGGAAATTATTGCAATTGCATAAGCAATATAACTACAGCATACAGAATACATCTGTCTCAATTGAGGTGCTCAAGTGAAGGGAAGTCTGCAGTACTACAAGACTGAAAATAGTTTTTATTTCCCTTTAAAAATAAAGAAATTAGTCATGTAATTTTCATACTATGAGCAGTGAACACCCTTTGAATGAAAAAGATCTGGTATTCATATTGTCCTCTTGGACACTGGTTGCAAGAATATACACTAAATTTTCTAAGAGATGGTGTAATTCTTGCTGTATTTCTTTGGCAACCTAATAAAATACAGTCAGTTGTTATTCTTTTCATTTTACATATGGCTGTCAGAGTGTCTGTATGATACACATCCAGTACCTCCCATGTTCTCCACAACTTAGTTGTAAATTTAAGTACAGCACAGATCAAGAACTTTCTAACTCATAGGAGGACTAAAACAGGTAGATTTTGGAGAAAGAAAGGAATGTAAAGAAGTCAGTTCTAGGAAATGTGTCAAATATGAACAACAGCAGAAGAAATATAAATTTGTATGACATTGCATAATATCATTAGAAGTGTTTGTTTAGAGACAGTTCCTGGTTTAGGGAAGTTCTGAGAGATAGGTTTACAAAAGTCCACAGAACTCTGCTATGTGGAAATCCAGGCAAAAGGGTTCTTTGATTTTCCACTTGCCAAATGGAAAAAGAAATATTAAATATGAAGCTATTATTACAACAAAAAGAAAAGTACCAAAAATAACAATTGATTTCTTACTATGCATCTCTTGTTTTATGAAGTACTTGGCCAGGAATATTTTAGTTAATCATCAGATATCTGATAAGATGCAAATGGGTAACTTAATGTTTTCTAAGACTAGGAACTTAGGTTTAGAAAGCTTAAGTGATATTTCAAAGACCAAACTGCCAGAGAATTGTGGAGATATTCTTGGAACACAATCTGACTAATTTTAATGACAACACTGATACACATCTTTTTGCATTTTTTATTCGTTCCCCACAGAAAGCAAGAAAAGTATACAACTTTTCTCACGTATTATGGATGAAGTAGGAATACGTAACTAAACTTCATATATAAATGTGATAAAATGTCATAGCCAGGTTCATGTAACATTCCAGTACATCTAAGGTCCACCACGTAACAGTTACAAAGGGAAAATAACTCATCTTTTGAGACAGAACATAATTTTGAAATGGGTATATATGGAAAATTAAGCTGGTCGTAGGGTGGAGAATTATTTGGGCAGAACATGGTATAGTCATAACTACTCAATTCCCTTAATTCACTCCTTTGCCCCTAAATTCACTTATTTGACAGCACTCCATTTTTATGCCTAAGTATACACACTTGATTTTAGTTTGCTCCAAATTATGGCTTTACTTGTAGCATTCCTGCTTAGTCATCAAAGAGTTATCTATTTCAATGAGTGCAAAGCAGAGTAAGGGAGAGAAGGAGAGAGGGAGAGAAGGAGAGAGGGAGAGAGGGAGAGAGGGAGAGAGAGACAGAGAGACAGAGAGACAGACAGAGATAGAGATAGAGACAGAGACAGAGCAGAGGTCATTTGTGATTCCTTTATGATGATACAGTCCCCCCCCACCCCCAGGAAAAACTCTTAGAAAATTATAAAAGTTCATTATAAAATCACACTAAAAAAAGCCTGTTGAAATTTCTTGGGCGATGAACAAAACAAGGAGAGCTAGAAAGCATGAGTAAAATGAAAGACTCATAAACACAAATTATCTAATCTGATTAATAGGAGAAAAATAACTGAGCCAAAATGAGCAGTGCCTCAGTCACTCTCAAGAAAGTGCTGACTCTGTCATACATGTGACTGTAGAAGGAAAAGAAAGAAACATTCGGGCAGTAAAACTGTATCTTTCAGTAATAGTCTGAGAAATCCAAAAGTCTTGCTGATGTCCAAGTAAGACAAACTGAAAAAAATAACTGCTAGACAAAGTGCAATATATTAAAAATATAAAACTGTTAAATCACATAAAATATGCATAAAATTGATAACATAAATAATATCTGCTAATGGTAAAATTAATGCATCAAATTCATGAATTTAATTTTTACATAAAAACAATACAAGATAAGTAAATTAAATCCAAAATAAGTAGGAAGAAGAGAATAAAAAGTAAGTGAAATAAAGACGGTAGAGAAAATAAGATAGGTCAGTGTTTAGACTAATGATCCTAATTAAGCACTAAGGGGATTGACCAAGTAAAAAGTGTTACAAAACCAATTATCAATATCACAAATGAAAGAATGCATGTCATATATTATTTTTAATAACTGTCAGACTGAATTCTAGTTTAGAAAGATTGTGTGTTTCTTGTATAAATGTTCACTGAATTCATTACGGACATCAGATGACCTGGAATACAATTATCAAAACAGTTTTGACAAAATTCAGTCACTCTAGCAGACTGCAGAGGTATTCAGACTTTGCAGTTACAATCTGGTTTGGGGATGATGATTCTCAAAGGAGTTTACTCATTTCATATTTATTGCTGAATCTTTAAGGTGGTGGTCATAATCCCTAATTGCTCTTTTAATATATACACATTTTCTTACAAATCAATAATAAAAAGGCAACTTAAAAAATAGTAGTGTGACTGAACAAGATGTGAATGGCACTGTGAACTCACAGACATGCACACTGTTGCTGAATCTTATTATTTATTGACTTTTCTGTAAACTAAAAAGTAAGTGAGATCATGTATTGGTTCATAATGGGTAGCTTTGGAATAAAAGAATCTAAGTTTAATTCTATTTTTCCAATTCTCAAAAAGTAAAATGAAAATGAGATTGACAATGCAAATAACATACTTTGCATGAAATAAAAGTACATAATAAATAGCTAACTTTTTAAAATTTATAAGTCAACAATTAAGTATATTCCAATTGGTAATTAAATATATATCTTTACTAATATATATAGTTACATATATAATATGTATAGTTATATGTAATATATAGTCATATATAATATATAGTTACATGTTATATATTTATTAAGTTTTACTAACTTGCTTTATTAAGCATTTTAGTTGCTTTAAGTTTATAATCAATTCACATGCTCATTCTTCAAGCAAATCAATGTAAAATTGCAATATGAAGACCTCAATTACCAGTTATTATCATTACTTAAGTGTATAGTATATACTCTATGCTTGTTAAGCATATATAAAACTTATAGGAGGGGGCGAAAGACTGGGGTGCACTGCTTTGCCAATCACTATACACTGGATTCCTTACTATAGGAGGAACATCAGAAGGCTAGAGGAAAGGTGAATTCTTCATTGAGTAAAGTAGCCTAACAAAGGAAAACATTTGTGTTATTAACTGGATAAAGGGCCCAGCCTTTTAATGTTATGTTGCTGAAATTCTGCATTCTTGGAAATGCAGGTCAACATCAATGCTTAATGATCATAGTGATCAGAGACTTGGGAAGAAAAATATTATGAAATAAAGTTTGACAGTATAGAATTAACAGCACAGTAAACTACACAAAATATTTTATTCAATCTCTAAAAGCTTCATACATTATTACATTCAATTAATTTCTGTAAACATTTGCCAAAAACTATCATTTTAAAGTTTATATCATGCAAGCCTTGCAGTTAGCTTTACTTACAGTGTTCTTATCAGCTTATATAACTAACGATATTTTTAAAATTTCACTGATGACAGCTGGAAGTACTTCAATTTTCTCCATAACAGGGGGCTAGAGCTAGGGCTGTATTGACTGAGATTAATTTTCCAGAACCTATCAAAATTGATGCTCAAAATAAGATTAAAGTTCAATTATTAAAATGGAAGAAAACGATATCTGATTTAGCTCCTACCAAGTTTTCCTTTCTATAACCAAAAGCCTATCATTCGTAAGTTCTACCTACTGGTAGGATCATGGACACTGAATAGTTTGCCTTGCATTGAAAATTATTCTGCCCACCTTCTGATGTAAGCCACCAGCTACAGGCCTTACACTTTTCTTCATCAGTGAGTTCTTTTCACTTGCTCACAATGACCAAATGAAGGCTGAAAGGTTTATATTCTGGAAATCACTTCTTCCTACATCAAACTTGTATTTGCCAGAAACTGGTCATACATAACATGAGCATTTTAATTGTTCCTTGAACTGGGAAAAATTAAAGTTTAAAATTTGTGGTCTTATTGAAATTAAAAAATTAGACTATATAGTTTTGCATTAATAACATTTTCAAATTTGAAGCTACATTGAAGAATGTATTACCACAAATCTAAATGAGATGTTAGTCCTTAATCTTGCTTTGATGATGTGTAGGACTGCAATTTGGTAATTATTGTTAGTCATACTGTACTGAGCAATTTGTCAGGTGTCTGAAAATTCAGGAATTTATTTTAAGACTCATCAATTTTTAAGTTGGAATAGGGTAATAATGTGTGTAATTTTGTGAAGTCAGTTAAATTTGCACTAGATTCAGGTTATGAAACAGCTTCTGGCATGAGTTTCAAAATTCTTTGTTAGAAATTTAATGCAGTGGGTGAGAGATTTAGCTCAGCAGCACAAGTACCTGCCTGGCAAAGGCAAAGTTGTGAGTCCAACCCCAGCAACCAAAAAAAAAAAAAAAAAAAAAAGTAATTAAATTCCAAGCACAGTAAATTTGACAAAATAGATATTCAAAATATAAGCTTATAAATCATTCAAAATATAAAGTTTCTAAAATTTTACTATGACACACTGAAAGACAATATATATATATATATATATATAAATCATTTCATAAAGCAGATAATTTATATAATATGCAACTTTTATCATTTTGCGAAAAACTAGACAGAAAATATAGCTCCTGAAATTTTTGAGAAATCAAAATATCTCAAAAATATTAATGAGCTAACCAATTAAATGAATACTTTATAAATTTAAAAAATATGTTGCATTCTACAAAATGTTTTGTCTAGTACTTTATGTCTGAGAATCATGCAAGTACTATTAATGTTACTGAATATCCTACTTAGTAATCTGCTTTCTTTACTCATGATAACACCAGATTTTTGCTCACAAACTGAAAGAAATGTTCAGAAATATCAGCTTTCTCCAAATACCAAGTTCAACTGTCAAACAAACTCACTAATAATTTCAAATTTATTAAACAGAATGCAACCTTGAAGGGATTGTTGCTAATTTTATGAGATGCCAATAACATCATATTAAAGAAATAGTCACCCTTCAGAAAAACATGTGTGGCACAGTGTTAGAGATTACTCTAATTACCACAATTTCTGTTTTTGAAATATACAGATGATGCAAAGTATTATTTTAAATTTTCCTTGAAAGGGCTGGGGATTTAGCTCAGTGGCATAAGTGCCTGCCTGGCAAATAGGAGGTTGTGAGTTCCATCTCTGGTACCAAAAAATAAAGATATATAAATTAAATAAATAAAATACAATTTTTTCAATATAAAGATCAAGTGTCAATTATTTTTTCTGAAAGAATATTTAAGAATTACTTTTAAAAGCGTTAGTGTCTTGATGTCTGCCTCTATGTTTTAATGTTTTATTATTTTGAAGGTACTGAAATACAACAGAACAAGACAGAACAAAGGCAATTGAGACAGTGCAGTGAAACTGACACTGAATGTCACAACAGGTTACTGGGAGAACAGTAATAGGTACCATAGTGTATCTCATTATCTATCTTCACAATAGTTTTTCTTTCAATCAGGTATAGCAAAATCAAATGAAATGCAAAACATTATAGAACTTGTCAAAACAGAATATTGAATAGAGCAATACAATTAATCAGAAAAAAGCAAAACGGTGATAACAATATTTGTCTTCAAAGATGATAGAAGGAAATCCCTCTATTTGCAATATTGCATATGTCCAACCTCGCAAGACATGCTCAGACCTCTGGCTCCCACTTGCTAATGGGGCGTGGGACGTTTGAGTCTCAGCCTGCATGCTAGTATGCTCATGGCTGTTTATTAGGGAGGTGAGCAGGTTGCTTGGTTTCCCAACACCTTAAGTTCCAACATGGCATGGATCTTGGGAGACACTGGCTAATTCTCTCCCTGGAGTAGCCACCACTTGCCAGAGCCAGGGCTGCTTACCAGGGAAGTGAGCCTGTCTGCCTCTTTTAAAAAATTAATTTAACAGTAACTAAATAAGTATTTCAAACATTATATAATTCAACACTTTTAGCTACCTGCTTGGCTCAAAAACATCATAACATGAAAGATAAATTGGTTGTCACATGGTCACTGAGGTACAATACTGTAAACCTCTTTCAGCACACAACCTATCACAAAATCACAGAAGACTTGAGAGACAAAAGATTTTGAAGAGAGTTGCACTTCGTACTGCCTGCACTGCATTTACAAGCCCCCTTCCTAGGGAGACCTGGCCATGAAACACACTCCAAAACTGCACATCTTCCTCAATTCGGTCTGTTGGGAAAGCCTGAAAAGAAACACTGGGAAATACTGTCACTATGGATTTGTGAAGAAATTGGTAGTCTTTTTTCTTCACTCCTATTAGAGGAATCTTTATCTTCATAGTGATGGTTGGAGACGATGCTTCCTGCCACCGTTTTGCAGAGGGACAGTGGCCCGAAGGTGCCCCACATTTCCCAGAGCAGGATGTAGAAGAGCTCAGGTGTTAGAGGGGAATGGTTTAGAGTATGTCATTGTTTAAATTGTTTAAGAAAGTATTTGTTTATACAATAATTGCAGTTCACATTTTAAAATTCCTTTGAGAAGGAATTTTTAAAAATTAACTTTTCATAACAGGATCTTTGACTCTACTGATGTTACTTAAGGGAGTAAGTCTGATATAACTAGACAGCTGAGTGCTTAAGACCTAAATATGCTTCATCTTTTCCTTTTCCCACTCTCCCTTCCTTTCCCTCTCCCCTTCTCCTCGCCCTCCCCTCCACCCCCTGAGCTGTATCTCTCACCCTAATGACTTTCTTTGGGAGACTCCTCAAAAAACTAGGATTAGAGGTTCCAGGAGACCCAGGTATTTCCCTTAGGGTATTTTGTCAGAATAATTGAAAATATCATGCCACAGTGATATATATGCACCCATGTTTATAGCAGCACAATTTGTAATAGCTAAATATTGGAAACAACCCAAATGCCCATCAACTGATGAATGGATAAAAAGGATGTGGTGTTTTTATGCAATGGAGTACTACTCAGCCATAAAGAACAATAAACATGAGACTTGTATAAGTAAATGAATGCAAGTAGAAACCACTGCACATGTAAACACATTATCTCACTATTGTAAGAAACTAAGAGAGTAAATGAGATCCAAAAGTTATAATAGCTATAGTTAAAGGGAAAGAAATTGCATAAAATGGATATTGTCTTGTTTGATCAATCTTGCATTACTGTATCTTGTAGTTTGAACAATTACTTTGAGGATAACAATATGCAATCTAACAACCATTGTTAAATTATTATTATCTTGTTTTCAAGTCCTGTATCAGCATATTTTTTGCTCTTGATGCTATTGGCATCATTTTGCTTTTGTTATTTTTTAATTGTTTGCTTGCTTCCTAATTGTTTTCTTTTTTCTCTTTAAAATAACATAAAATAAAACTTAAGATTTACCAAGTTGAAATCAACTTAATCATAATAAAGTCACTGTAAATTTTTTTTTCAATACAGGAAACATTTAATTTTAAACAAAAGAGACAAAATAAGAATTTTCATGTATTTATAAAGTGTGTACATATGCTTGCAGTTTTACCCGAAAATCTTTCACCACATTCACAAATGAAGTTCTTTTGGGGCAGTTTCTGTGGTAACAATTACCTGGTTGATGCTGGCAGATAATTTCTGAACAATTTCTTCCTATTACCTTGAAAATAATAACAACTTCTCAAAAGGATTAAATAATACTTTTAATACATCTAAACAGCTAATTACAATCCTCGGCTTTTCCTCAGTAAGTTTAATAATGAAAAATATAAAATTGTTGGCAAAATATAATTTCAATTGCAAAATATTATTACATGATGATGTATTTAAATGGAAAAATAATTTTGGTTTAGACACCATATGTTTCATTTTCTAACCCAATACTATAATATTTAAATATCATCTCACATGGTAATTATTATTCTATATGTGAATACTAACCATGCCCTGGTAGCATGGTAATGATAATTTACAAAGTGACCTGTTCAAATGCTTATTGTGTGTATTCATGCCACCTAAACAAGCAAAAATTTCAAAAGGAAACATGGCTTTCTGGAGTCTCCAAAGTTGTGCAAAAACTCATAATTTCTACACTTGCCTGTCCTTTCTTTTATGTTAAATTTTCCAAATCCCACCTATGGACAGTACTGTAGTGCTAGTGTGTCACCTACTTAAAGAGCACCCTTGTTTTGTGCATATTCAGTCATTTTATAATATCCTCAGGAGGCAAATGTTCCTAGCAAATCCGGAGTATCTCACTTGGATAAATGTTGCTATGAAACATAATTTGACATAATTTGACAAAGTGATTTCCCTCTCCCCAGTCAAATGAACTATAATTTAATCTGTAAGCAGTTTTTGTTTTCAGAATCCTTTACATATTGGCGTCTCCGCCGCAGTAGTACAGACTGCTTCTTCATTCATTTACCTTCAAACAATCATTAATTAACAGAGTGATCATATAAATAAATGCAATCATGGGTCAGTGGGGTCATTAAGCACCTACTTCATTGCAGTGTTAATAAGCTTTATGGGCCACATTTGTTCCTCCAAATCCACCTGTGAAGTGTTAATCATCTCGGTCTCAAGATGTAACTGTATTTGAAATGACAGGATAGTTACAGAATATTTCAAATTAAATTAAATTGTTAGTGTGGGTCTTAATTCAGCTTTACTGTTTTCCTTTTAAGAAGAGGAAATATGACATATACAGAAAACCAAAATATGAAGACCTAGGGAGAAAATGTTAGAAAAAATAAACTAAGAAAACAATCTCAGAACAAATCTATACTGCTTATGCCTTGGAATTTCAGTATGCCTAATAGTGAGGAACTAAATTTCTTTTAAGTCATCCAATCAGTGACATTCTTTATAGTATTTATAGGAAACTATTGTAGCAAGCATTTTCAATTTCTTTGGTAATTATACATGAGTAACAGTCTTCTGAGATTTTAAGATTAAAAAAAAATTATTTGCAATTGCAGACCCACAAAAGTGCATGGTTCAGGAAAAAAACATGTGAAATTGCAGTATCTTACAGTGCTTAATGAATGCTTAGTGGTTTAAAGCAACTGTGACAGTTTTGCCTATAAAATCATTAGAATGACATACAAAGACATATGTGGAAATTAATATTCCAATAAATGTTAGCAACCTTGTGATCAAGCATTCTGCAAATCTCACTGGAGAGGTTGAAATGTAAACTTCAGTCATTCTCCCTTAAACTGCCTTTTCACTCACCCAAATTATCAAATTAAATGTTTTCACTATTTCTCTAACCAGTCTTAATTTTATCTGCATGATATATCACAGCATGATTAAATAGATAATTTGCATCTTTTCTTAACCACATCAATAAAATCAAATGATGAAGAGGTTCAGCAGATTAACTTCTGAAACAGCATTTTAACCTCCCTGCTATGCAGGGTAAACTTACTCTTTTAGTTTGATTTAGGTGACTTTTGGAGACGACGAATACTCAACAAGGTTTTCCAAAAAGTCTCATCACACTGCCGCTTCAGGCTTGGCTAGGTGCGGCCAGCTCAGGCACTGTAGAGGACCTACTTCCAAGCACAGTAAAGCCTGCACTATCTTTAAACTTCGGTTAGACACTAAAACAGGATCATCTCCAAACACACCTGTGGGTCAGTTTTCCTTCTCTTTGGTGACTAAAGTACACTTTTAGCCTGGTATTTGTTCTCTTGCACTATTATTACTAACGATAGCCAGTATGTTCTTGGAGTATGTTGTCCAAACTCATCTCCCTTGTAAATTCCAGTGTTAGGTCTGTGATTGTCCCAATAAACAAGATTATTTCTTGCTTATAGTCTGTAATATTCCATAAAGTCCGTAAAATTTAGATCTCCTCTATACTCTACCATGTTGTTTTGTAAAAAATAAAATGAAAGCATATGCATTTTCATGAAAATCTTTTAACTATCCCAATATTCAGTTTTGAAGAATATCTGACAAAATTCTATATATTCAGAATGAAAATGTAGCTCATTTTAAGGATTGTGTATATATTTTTTAAAAACTAGTTGCTTTGGATAACCATTTATCAACTGATTATTCTGTTTTAGTGAAATATAAAAAAGAATTGTTACCTGTAAATTATGGGTGACAGATGCATTGATAAACTCGCTTGCTCTTAATGCAACTGCCATTGTTCTTGGCAGTATTTTCCAGAAAATAGAGGTTGACAATGGCAGTTGTATATCTTCTTCTACAATTCACTAAGACATTTACTGTGTCCAGAGCAAAATTCTGCACTTAGAGATTCTTGGCAGAAATGCTGTTCACTGACACATTCAGTTGAAGTCCCTGTTGACAAAGTGATAGACTATTTACCATTACTTGTACTAAAATAATGTGCCTCAACATTCAGCCATGGAGGATTAACAGGGTGCATCTCTTGAAATTTGGAATCAAAAAGTAACTGATACACAACTCTGGTATTTTGCATACAGTCAAGAAAGATGTTTCAGAAACATTTATTAACTTTATCTCTGGAAATAGAAGAGGTGGTTCAGAAGAAATTACAAGGATGTCTCCTAACTGAACTTGCCAAGACCAAATCTGGGGAATTTCTTGCTTCCTGTCTTCCTTTCAAACTTTGCACTCAAACCCAGCAGTCTCTGGGGAAATCTGTGCGAAAGTGTTCTGTAAGCATCCGGCTCACCATGTATGATGAGGGTCACGAATGCCATTCTTGTACCAAATGCCAGTAACATATTTTTCTTCGCATTATAAAGGAGCTATAAAGAACCACCAGGCTTAGCATGATGATTAATCTGTGAGTCATTTTTACTAATAGTTGCAGTTTTCAGTCCCTGAAGAAAGAAGATGTGAAAAGACTTACTGTAAATGGTCTTATCTAAATGTTGTTGAAAATTTATAATTAGAAATGCTCCTCAGCAATGCCTGGAAATCCCAAGTTCAAGGAGCTTTGATGTTAGTGGACCTTGGCCAAGAAATTCTAGAGAGCATGTTTTAAATATTCCCCGAAACAGAAAAAAAAAAAAAAATTGTGTTAATGAAGTTTACCCCAAGTGACTTGATAATACAGAAAATGCTCATTTCTTGAAATCCAACCAAGCACTTGAACTACTGAGAAAATGTCACCAGAAGCTAAAGATCTTCTGAAGAAGGCCAACAAAAGACATTGCCAAGTTCCACTGGTCTGCTCTGGCCCTTATGTAATCTTCTACTCTAAATATTTAGGTGATCTGATAACATCCAATCAGCAACTTCACTGTAGTCTTTTTTTTTTTTTACACCAATCCTGAAACAAAGCCATAGCTAAGTTTTTTTTTGTTGTTGTTGTTGTTGTTTTGTTTTGTTTTTAAAGAACAATTTCAAAATTCTTCATGTAAGCATTACTTATGGAATCTTCTATTTTTATTTTCTCTATGAAATAATTAGAGGTTGGGGAAGACAGTGAGTTTGAGTTAAAAAAAGTTTTGTAATCTGTGCAACTACTTTGAAGATAACAATATGCATTATATTAACTAGTGTCAATTTCCTGTTGTTATGAAATTCTGTACTGTGGATATTATTCTTTTGCGATTGATTTGTTTTTAAAATTAAAAAATAGTCAATCAATAGGAATTAATTGAAATAAGCAGTAATGCATATAGGAGAGAATTTCATTAAAGAAAACTTGAAGAATAACTTAGGTAACTTTGAAACATTTTATGGCTTGAAGTTGCAAATCTATAGTAGCATCCACCTTGCCCTACAGGTGTGCCTTTTTCCCAGTAGCCTAGCTGAAAAGACACAGCAAAATGAACTAGTAAATGGATTTAAACAGAAGTCACCAATCCAATTCCCCATGCAAATGCTAAGAAACAAATTACATCTTCATGGAAGCAAAATTAGGTCTCTGTGACATTTTTAGACTTACTGCAGATGTGAGCTTGCATTACTGCGTGGCTAATCTTGTGCTTCTCCAAATTCTCTGGGTCTCTAATTACTATGCATTTATGTTTTCAAAAGGAAACTGACTTAATGCATTACATTTCTGCCTCATGAAGAAATTTAAATAAATTGAAATAGCAGCAGAAAACAAAAACAAAAAAGCTCTATGAAGTCAGTTTGCATCTGTGTGTACTGAATATAAAAATGCTGTGTATTTTAGTAGGAGCTGTAATCATCAGCACCATACATGAATAAAATTTGAATGGGGCATTATAATTTAGACTGCAAAGGTGGGAAAAATAATATGCAACTCAGCTTTTCATTGGAAAACTTTTTAAACCCTGACCAAAGTATCACACGTAGTGTATTTTACTCACCTGCAAACACACACACGGCCAACATCTGTGTAAAAGTTGTTATCTGGCAGTATTTTCACCCTTGCTGATGTTTTCATTAATGTCATACAAATTCTTCAACCCAGCATACAATAATCCAGGGGTTTGTGGTGGTCCACTTCACTAGGTATGAAGGAGCCAGAGGAAAAAAAAATTGGGGAAGAAAATAATTATCTATTAAAGCACAGGCCTGTTGACGCAGCCTCCAGTAGCCAATATGGAAGAATGCGCCCCTAACAGCTAAGGAGTAGGGTTTTTATCCTGTAAAACCCCAAACTTCTGTTGGTCTCACAATGCAGGGGGGCGTTTTGCGGCACACTACAGAACAGGAACACAGTGGTTACATTTCTTGGGAAGAGCAAGGTTCAGGTAAGGATTGGACTAACAAGCAAGTTTAGATTAGGCAAACATCCTCTGGGGAAGGCACATCCTGCAAACAAGCAAGTTTAGATTTTTATGTCATTCCCCAATTCTTTGGGGAAATTCCTAAGGTTGCTTGGGGTGGTGCACCGGTACCATTTCATATCCCTATGGGTGTAGCACCATCAGTTTATGGCTTATACTTGCTGAAAGATGTAGGAGGCCAACCTGTTGACTATGCAGGGTCCTATAATAATAAAATCAGCATAAGGGGTCCTGCCACATTGGCAATTAAGCTAGTGATCCATGGTGAGAAGTTGAAATTTTGCTCCATCCACCCTTGAGCTCCTCTTCTAGTTTTTTCTCTTTCTAACATTTGTTGTAATTCTTCTAAGTTCTACCTAACAATCTCAGACTTATTTGCATATAGACAACATTGTTCTCCCAAAGCCAGGCAGAGTCCCCCTTGCTTAGCCAGCAGTAGATCTAATCCTCTGCGGTTTTGTAGGGCCACCTCTGCCAGAGAATCAATGGATGTTTCTAGTGCAGCGATAGCATTTTGAAGCTACTGTAGACCTGAGTCCATTTGTCTAGTGAGAAGGTCAATCTGATATAGGCTCACTCCTAGTGAGGTTGCCCCTAGTCCGATCGCAGTTATTAGGCTGACTCTGGTCACTACTGGAAGAAGGGCGATCATATGTTCATGAGAAATGATGGTGATACCTTCAGTTTCTGGGTGCCAACACACTCAGGGTAAAACTTGGACAAGAACACATATTTCTTGAGAGTGTTTTTGGAATACAGTTGCATAGGCACAGAGGGTTAATCCAGAAGTACAGGCCCACCAGTGGCCCTCAGGGGCGGTCCCATGCTAATTGATTTGGTTATGGTGGCTGATGGAGATTGAGGCTGATAAGTTACAGTACTTAGGAGGAGTATTGGATTCATTATATATGCAAGTTCCATTTCCTCCTGTCAGGAAAAGGTCCCTCAACGAAACCTTTGGTTGAGTCCCCCACCAGTTATGGTAAGATGAGGGGGACCCATTTAAAATACCATTGGTCTTAACATATTCTTCTAGGTAGGGAGGTGGTGAGAATAAGCAAAGCCAGCAAGAGGTGAGGTTCCCAATCATGTGGGTTTCGTTTAGGAGTTGGTAGGCTATCTCAAGCAATGAAAATAGGTCCTACTCCTGTTGAGACAGAGTGGGAGGAAGGGAGGGTTTCAAGAGAGGAGGTTGGAGTTGTCTCTGTTGCCCCTTTTGTTTCTAGACTTTTCTGTCATGTCTTAGGGGCTAGGGTGACCCTAGGGGTGGATGTGGGTGAGAATTGGACTTTAAACGTGTTTCCTGGGTCTGTGCCTGACACATATAGGTGGATCCCATAAGTTAATCCTGATTTCCATTTGGGATCCGTGGGATTTTGGAAAACTAAGGTGATGGGGTTACAGGCATCACTGGTAGAGCAGGAAGAGTTATATCCTTTGATTATTTTGAGATATTTCTCAGACTGGTATCCAACGTCCCATGTTACACAGGACCATGCATAACAATAAATTACCTTATAGTTATTATGCCCACAGTAAGCCGAGCTGGAAATATCGGGTTGGTCCTTAAAGGCATAAGTATGTCTGGGTGTCCTTTGAGTAATTTATGCAAGTAGAGATCTATTCCACAATAAGTATAGGGGGGTCCCATGAAAGGATTGTTTTGTCTCTCAGCTCAATATATGAGCAATTTGCTTAAATCTAAGGTTAATTGTAACCTGATCAGTTTCAATTTTTTCTATCATATTATGAGAAATTTTATCATATATAATCCAAGTTCCCCAGTTGGGTCCATGTACAGGCTTAGAAGGAGTAGAAACTATCAAGTTATATATAAGAAGTGCAATGAGGGGATACATGTCTGTTACAGTCAAGAGCACCTGGGGATCTTTAACTTTAGGGGGTTATCAGCTGGTTGCACAGTCCAATTGTCTTGAGAAGATTGCTTTTCTTGGGTATCCAGGACCTTAATATGGGAGTGGTAAATCCAGAGTCTTGCCTACCACCTTTACTGCAATGGAGAACTGAGCACCAGGGTGTAAGGTCCCTCCCAGCGAGGCTCAAGGGTGTCTCCTTGGTGGCACTTGACTAGGACCAGAGTTCTGGGTTCCACCAGCAGGCTGGACTCAGACTGAGAGTTTACTGGAGGATACTTCAGCCTGAATAACTGATGTATAGAGGTCAAGATGGGCTAAGAGCCTGCAGGGACTTAATGAGATCTTGGTTAGTCAATTCCACCAATTTTTCCTCAGAGAGTTTTGGAATGAGAGGAGGGGGCCTCCTGTACATTGATTCAAAAGGGGATATACCAGAAACATAAGGAATGAATCGGGTCTGCAGGAGGGCAAAAGGAAGGAGGCTTACCCAATTATCACTGATTTCCAGAGACAGCTTTGCAATCATATTTTTTTAATGTCTGCTTCATCCTCTCTGCTTACTCTGAGCTTTGAGGTCCATACACACAATGAAGTTTCCAATCAATCTGTAAGGTCTGGGTTAGTTTTTGAATTATCTGGGCTATGAAAGCCAGGCCATTGTCAGACCCCATAGATAAGGGTAGGCCAAAATGAGGAATGATCTCATATAACAATTTTTTAACCACTGTTAGAGCTGATTCTGACCTGGTGGGAAATGCCTCTACCCACCCAGTGAAGATATGGACCATCACTAGCAGGTATTCGTGTCCCTGGAGACCTGGCTTCTTCATTTCATTAAAATCTATTTCCCAGTGTTCTCCTGAGGAAGTGCCCCCAAAACGAGTAGTTTCCATGTGGAGCTGTCAACTTGATAGTTTCTACTCCTTCTAAGCCTGTTAACTAATTGACATTGAGGGCATCTTGAACTGGCAGCCACTGTCAATTTGGACAGCTGGGGTATAAAGAATCAGTCCTCAAAAAGCTTGGCTAGTTTTGATCATCCCAAATGAGGGGACTGATGAACTTGCTGAATGAGCTCCCATCCCAGGACTTCAGGCAGCAAGATTCTCTTATCTGGTAACTGATACCAGCCTCCTGGAATGTCAGGCTTTGCCTGGAGTTGGGCAGACATGTGGTGGTCCTTTTGTGTGTACACAGGTTCTGATAACGTTGGAGTCATCAGCAAGAGGATAGGAGTGGTTTCCTCTATATCCCCTTCTTCAGACCCCCTGATTTTATGGCAGCTTCTTTGGCTGCCATATCAGCCAAATTGTTTCCCCTGGTAACAGGATCATCTCCTTTTGGTAGGCCTTGCAATGTATGATGGCTACTTTTCTCAAGTAACCAAATGGCTGCCAGCAGATCTAATATTTGGGTTATATATATATTTTTTATTTTGTCTCCTGCTGAGATCAATAGTCCTCTCTCTTGATAAACTGCCCCATGTACATGAGCAGTAGCAAAATCATATCTGCTACCAGTGTAGATGTTAATCCACTTACCTTCAGCCAATTTTATGGCTTCTGTCAAAACAATGAGTTCAGCTAGCTGAGCAGAAGTGCCAGAGTTCAGCCTCTGTGCCCACAAAATCTGGGTCTGGGAGGTCACAGCTGCCCCTGCTACTCATTTATCTTAGGACATGTAGCTGCTACTGCCTGAGAAGAATGATGGTTCCCCTTCTAAAGGTTTGTCAGTCAGGTTGGATTGAAGCCTCTGGTAGCTGTCAATCAAGGTGGAGCATTCATGGTATGGGGCTGACAGATCCTCATGGGGCAGCAGTGTGTTTGGATTCAGGGCCGCAGAGGACTTGAAAACAACAGTCAGGATCTAAAGGCAGTGCTTGGTAATGCATTATCCTTGCATTAGATAGCCAGAGGGGCTCAGATAAGAGTCTCAAGTGAGTGAGAGGTTACCACAGTGACCTGGCCAAAGGCAAGCTTTTTAGTTTCCTTTATTAACATAGTTACCGCAGCAATGATCCTTAAGCATGGTGGCAAACCAGTGGCCACCACATCCAGCTTCTTGGAGCCATAAGCTATTGGTTTCTGCCAGGGACCCTGTTCCTGGGTTACTACACCCTTTGCAATCCCTCTCAGCTCATCCACATACAAGAAAAATGGCTTGTTTATGTTAGGGAGTCCTAGTGTGGGGGCATCTGCTAGGGCCTGCCTCAATTGTGGGAAGGCTGTCTCTTGCATGCCTGTCCATTCCAGTGGGCTCTGTGTTGGCCATTTTAAAGAATCATATAGTGGCTGGGCTGTCTCAGCAAAGCTTAATATCCAGAGCCTACAATATCCAACTGCATCAAGAAACTCATGGACTTGCTTTTTGGTTTTTGGTGCCAGGATCTGTAGGTTGGCTTGAATCCTTTTATTTGAAAGGGTCCTTTTTCCTCCTTGTAATTGATATCCCAGATAAGTCACTGTCTGCTAGCATATCTGTGCCTTTTTTTTTTTTTTTTTTTTTTTTTTTTTTTTTTTTTTTTTTTGCTGAAATTGTAGCCCAAATCATTTAAAATCATTAACAGGACCTTGGTTGCTTCCTTGCAATCCTCACAGGTTTTAGCAGACACTAATCAGTCATCAACATATTGCAAAAGTATGATCCTCTCGATTCCCCATCTAGTCCTGAGCTAAGGCCTATTCAAATAAAGTGGGAGCATTTTTAAAACCTTGTGGTAAATGCTTCCCAGTCAACTGTTCAGTTACTCCAGTCCCTGGATCAGTCCATTCAAAACCAAAAATGGGTTGACTTACGGAGCCACTGCAGGGGGGGGGGTGAAAAAAGCATCTTTTAGGTCCAAGACTGAGTACAAGATATACTCTGGGCTCAAAAGGTTCAGCAGGACATAGGGATTAGGAACAGTAGGATGCAGAGTAACCACTTGCCTGTTGACTTCTCAGAGGTCTTGCACTGGCCGGTAATCTTGGGTCCCCAACTTTAGACAGGGAGCAATCAATGGTGTATTCCAGAGAGAGATACAAGGTACAAGAATCTTATTATCTTTTAATCTAGTGATATGTTTTGCAAGTCCTTGATGAGCCTGTAAACTAATTGGATATTGTCTAAGGCAGATGGCAGACACTTGGGGCAACAACTCTATTACCAGAGAAACTTGATTTATCACTAGACCAGGGAGATTCTTTTTGGTCAAGACTCCTGGTATCTCCACTTGCCAAGCCTGCAGGAGATCTCTGTCAGTCTGTAGAGTGGGATCATCTCCCAGCAGGAGATGATTCTCCCCTTCAGGAAGGAAGGCAAGTACCTTGATTTGTTCCCCAGGTGTTGTTCCCAGAATCAGTTGTGAGTCTCGGCCTAAAAACTCAATTGGACTTTTAATTTACGAAGAAGGTCTCTTCCTAGCAGTGGATGGCAGCATTCCAGAACCCATAGAAATTAATGAATAGTGGTATTTTGCCCAGGGTGAGTTTACTGGGTCACCACCTTCGGGTATGATTTTCACCCTCCGGTGACCACATTTATTTGTTATCAGTCAGAGTCCCCAATGGTTGAGTTACAACAGAATAAGTTGCTCCCATGTCCACCAGGAAATTTACTGGTTTTCCCCCCACTTGCAAGGTTATCCAGGCTCGGAGGGGCATCTGAACCCTGATACCATCATTGTTGGTTCAGCAGAGTCTTGGCATCCCTTTCCATTTTTGCCTTTAACTTGGGGCAGTCATTTCACCAGCGCCCTCTTTCTTCAGAACAAGCACATCGGTTCTTTTCAAGTGGGGGACACTTTTTGTCTTTCTCATCTGTCTTTCCTTTCTGTTTTTGCCTAGTTTCTTTTTCACACAACAGCTCTAACACCTTTGTGACCTTCTTATTGTTTGCCTCTTGCCAGCTCTCTCTATTGTCAAACACTCTATGTGCTATCTCTATTAACTGACTTAGGGGAATCCCCTCGAATCCCTCTAATTTCTGTAATTTTTTTCTAATATCTGGGCTGACTGAGATACAAAGGCAATATTAATAGCCCTTGCATTCTCACAAATGACCAGATCAATTGGACTATAGAGTCCATAGGCCTCTAGGAGGTGCTCCAGGAATGCAGAAGGGGACTCATCAGCCAATTGCCTTACTTCTGATACTTTGGACAGATTTGTTAGCTTCTTAGCTGCTCCGCGGAGTGCCTCTAGAAACAGTTGGCGATACTGGGTCAGAGCCTAATTATCTCCAGATGTGTTGGGGTTCCAGTCAGGGCAGGATAAAGGAAACAAGTGCTCTAGTCATTCTGGATCAGCTTTGGTGGTCCCATCCAGGTCCAAGATGCCTTTTCGTCCTAGAGCGCGGATGCGAGTTCCTTCTTCAGAGGTGAAGAGGACTCTTAAAAAAACAGTCATCCCAGGTGGGACAATGGTGGAAAATATAGATTCAATTAGACTAATAAGGTTTTTGGGATCCTTGGAGAATAGGGGGTTTTGGCACTTCCAATTATGAGGTCAGAAGTGGCAAAAGGAGTAGAGACAAAAATCCAGTCCCCTAGTTCCCAGGGGTCAGGAACCTCCCGAAGTGAGCAGAGTGCTGACGTCACCGTGGTGGAGTCAGGAGAATTTGGCCTTGGTCTGCTTTGGTCTGGATCAGACTGGGAGGGCTAGGAGAGGTGTCAGGTGAGGTGGCTCTAGGAGGGAGATTTGGAGGAGGGAGGAGGACGTCTTCCAGGCGGTCCTCCGCTGAGGGTAAAACTGGCGTGGAGGGTTGGGAGTCAGGCACAGGCGATTTTGGTTTCGTTTTCAATGTTGCCACCACCTCCGCCTGTGGGGAGCCATGAATCCACAGAGGAGAATCATAGATGAGATCTATCCAAATCTGAAGGTAAACAATTTGGTCTGGGTGAGAAGGGGGCCCAAACACACAATAGGGGACATCCTGAGCAGTGCCCATGTCCAGGGATCCAGTCAGGGGCCAGACGCCATTTGTCCCTATCAGCCACTCCTAAGAAGCAAAAACCAATAGTCTTCCTTTGAAAACAGGTTCCCCATAACCCTCAGCCTACCTCTTAAATTCTTTGAAGTTATCCAAGACAAGACTAATGGGCGTGGGAGCAGTTTTCGCACCTGACTGACCCATTGTTGCTTGCTGTAGTTCTCTGTGAGAAAAGGAAGTCAAGAGAAAAGGTCAGCAAATATCAGAAGAGACAGAACAATATGGAGAGAATCACAAAACCTAGCATTTTCTTTGTCTGGTCTGAGGGTCGCCTGGGTTTAAAAGAAAACCGTCGGCACCCTCAGAGCAACCAAAAGGATGGCAGTTGGTCCAAGGGAACATGTGACTTCTCAGGTCCAAGTGTCCTGGAGGGAAAAGTTAGAGCAAAACTATGAGACAAGACAGGACTACACAAAGACACAAAGCAAAAACAAAACCACTAGTACTGGCAAAAATTAAAACAACCTTTCTCTGGCAAAATAAATGAATTCAGGCAAGAGGCTTCCCTTCAAGTTCCAATATCAAATTGGAGAGCAGCCCTGCAGATGTCAAGAGACTCCAAAATGAATGATCTAGGATTCCCAACAAGGATCCGACTTCCCAAGGATGAGGGCATCCACTCCTAAAAAGATTAAGACTTCACGGTACCACTTTAAATCAAATGGGAGCCTCTAGTACTTACTCTTAGTGATTCAGTCCTCAGGAATTGAGTCGGTGGTCTGTTATTTCATCCCAGAAGAGTCCCCAAATGTGGTGGTCTGCTTCCCGAGGTATGAAGGAGCCAGAGAAAATAATTTGGGAAGAAAAAAATTATTTATTAAAGCACATACCTGTTGATGCAGCCTCCAGTAGCCAATACGGAAGACTGTGCCACCAACAGCTAAAGGGCAGGGTTTTTAATCCTGTAAAACCCCAAACACCTGCTGTTCTCACAATGAAGGGCACATTTTCATAGCACACTGCAGAACAGGAACACAGCAGTTACATTTCTCAGGAAGAGCAAGGTTCAGGTTGGGCTAACAAGTAAGTTTAGATTAGGCAAACATCCTCTGGGGAAAGCACATCCTGCAAATAAGCAAGTTATCTTGCAGAAAAGCAAGTTTAGATTAGGAAGACATCCTCTTCTGCCCTTAGAGTTACCTTTGATTTTTCTCTTGCCTCTGGGGAGACTTATAAGGGGGTTTTATATATAAGTTACAACAGGCTATGATGAAGCTTTTTAGGAAGCTTGATTTATTACTCAGCTGCTTATAAATATATACCTTTATTGTGCTTTTTTAATAAGGGTAAATATTCAGGGATTAAATTGAATGAGAGATTATGTTGAAATATGTTTTTTTTTCTATTTTTTAGTCCACATGTTCATTGACTAGGTCTCTAGAAATTTAATTGGTTGCTCTTCAAGAGTACTCATAAGACACAGGTTATCTATTGTTAAATAAAATGGATTTTTCTGTATATAAACTAGATTGAAAAAAATTTGCAATACTGTCACTATATTTGTGTTTGCACCCATGTGCATACATAACTAACTAGCTAGAAAGCACCATGATTATTCATATTCAATAAAAAGTCTTGTCTCCATATACATAAAAGCATATTGGACAATTTCTGCCATATTCATGCTTTCTTTTATTTCTGCTAACATCAAAGAATGATCTTACAGATTGTTAAAGATATTTTTCATGTAAAGTGAAAGTTATTTTCTCTTTTAAAATTTTATTTAAAAGAAAAAAAAACAAAACAAGACAAAATAGTGTAAGGATACAAGTAATACAGGACTACAAAAATAAAAACAGTAAGAAATCACTAGTTATTAGATTACACATTTTCATCTTAGAAACAGTTGCTCAAGTCACAGGATCAAAGCATACAAAGTGGATATTCAAACAATGAGCCTGCAAACAGTTGTATTTAACGATCCAACAAAAACTCAGTAATATGGTCCTCTATTTTAACACACCTAAACACACTTGCAGTTGTATCCTTTAGAGCACTTTTTTCCTCTCTTTTTTTTTTTGCAACAAAATTTACACATTTTGGGTTTTATTATTCCCATAGTTCATATTCTTTTTTTTTTGAAGAAAATAAAAGCAAATATGACAAAACAAAGCTGTCAATCAAAACCAAGGATAGACAGAGTACATGATGTAACAATAGAGTACAAGGTTATCAACAATGGTTACCATAATGCCACTTGCTTCCTTAAAAAAAATGCCTATATCATTAGGTATAATTAAGTTGAACAAAACAGTAAAGAACAGTACTTATTAATAAATAAGACCAATAAAACCTAAACATTGTAAACATTACAAGGCTTCAAAAGAAGATAATTGTCAAACCAGAATAGGCATCATAGTGAATATTATTGCCTTCAAAGTAGTTGCCTATACACTCAAACTTGATACTATCAAACAGAGCAGAACAGAGTCTGATCAATCAAAACAAGATAGTGGGAGTAATACAGGACTTCAAATCAAGTAAATAGGAAATCAAAAGAGTTGCTATAATATATCCTGCTTTTTTATTTTTCCCCTTAATTAAAAAATAGTAAATATATATATATATATATATATTTTTTTTTTTAAATGAATAAGGGGGGATTACGATAAAAGAGGACATAGCAGAGTAACAATTCAGGTTAAAGCATGACAATTTCAGCAATCTAGTGCTTCAGCACCAAATAACCCGACTTAATAGTAGTTACCATAGTGTCTTTTTCCTTGAAGTATTTGAATATAACTTCTCATACTATAGCATCAGACATATCAAGAGTGTGTGAAATCATTCAAGTGGATGAAAGTATTACAGGGTATTTAGAATCAATTACAGAAAATGAACAATGGTTTCTATATTATCTCTTTGCCTATAAAAATTTTTGTTTATACTATCACATATAATAAAATCCAGTAAGATACAACATGATAAAATCAATGGAGACTGAAGAGCAACAGTTTGGTAGGGCTTCAAAACAAGATGATATTAAATCAGCACTAGCTATTATGATGTCTTTTTTTCTTCAAAATAGCTATTCATTTCATCATAGGCAATAATATCAAGCAGCCCAAAATAAAGCCATTGCAATTAATGAGTGAAAGCTTTATAAGGCTTCAAGGCCACATAATGGGGAATCATGATTACCACATACTTTTATATATTTGAATCCTTTCTTACACTAGGGAAACTATTCGATATTCACACATGTGAATTTGATTTATTTCACTTATCAATATGGTCTCAAGCTGAGCCCATTTATTTATAAATATCTCAATGTGATCCTTCTTTATAGCTGAGTAGTACTCCATTGTATAAAAATACCGCCACTTCTTTTTTATCCATTCCTCAGTTGAGGGACACTTTGGTTGTTTCCAAGATCTGGTGATTACAAATTGTGCTGCTATAAACATAGGTGCACATATATCACTGTGGTATGATGCTTTCAGTTCTTCTGGGAATATGCCTAGAAGTGGAATAGCTGGAACAAATGGGACTTCCAATCCCAGCTTTTTTAAAATCTCTAGACTGACCTCTACAAAGGTTATATGAGTCTACACTCCCACCTACAGTGCAGGAGAGTTCCTTTTACCCCACAGCCTCTCCAGCATTTGTTGTTGTTGGTTTTCTTGATGCTGGCCATTCTTTCAGGAGTGAGATGGAATCTCAGTGTGGTTTTAATTTGCACTTCTCTAATGACTAATGATGATGAACATTGTTTTCATGTATGTAATTGCCCTTTGTATTTCTTCATCTGAGAACTGTGTATTCATCTCAGATGCCACATTTTTGGATTGGATCTTTGAATTTTGGGGGTCTGAGATTTTTTAAATTATTTATATGTTTTAGACAAAAGTCCCTTGTCTGAGGAGGAGTTCCCTAAGATCTTTTCCCAGTTTGTGGGTTTTCTTTTCACTATGCTGGAGATTTCTTTTGACATGCAGAAACTTTTTAATAAGAGGTGATCCCAGTTATTGATTCTGGAAAGTATTTCCCATGCGGTTTGAGTCCTGTTCATGAATTCTATCCATACCCCTATGACTTGAAGGTTTGTACCCAATTTGTCTTCCAATAGATTTAGTTTTTCTGTTTTAATATTCAAAAATTTGATCCATTTAGATTTTAATTTAGTACATGGTGATAGGCATGGGTCTAGTTTTAGTTCAGTAAATGGAGAGCCAGTTTTTCCAACACCATTTATTAAAGAGACTGTCATTCTTCCAGTGAACCTGTTTGGCTCCTTTATCAAAGATAAGGTGATTGAGTGTGTTTGTAGTTGTAGTTGTATCTTCTAATGTATTCTATTGATCTTCAGCTCTGTTTTGATTCCAGTACCATGTTGATTGTACTATGGTTGCTTTGTAGTATAACTTCAAGTCAAGGATTGTGATTCCTCCTGCCTTGCCTTTGTTGCTTAGAACTGTCTTTGTTATTCTAGGTCTTTTCTCACTCCAGATGAATTTTAGGAGTCATTTCTCAAGATCTATGATGTATGTTGATGGTATTTTATTGGGATCACATAGAATCTGTATAAAAGTTTTGGGAGAATGGCCATTTTCACAATGTTCATTCTTCCTATCCATGAGCAAGTGATGTCTTTCCATTTTCTGAGATCATCTTCAATTTCTTTTTTCAGTGTTTTATAATTTTCCCTGTATAGGTCTTTCACTTCTTTTGTAAGAGTAATTCCTAAATATTTCATTTTTGGGTTGCTAGTATGGAGCGTGTGGCTTCTCTTATTTCTCTCTCTGTGATTTTGTTGTTAGTGTATAGGAATGCTATTGATTTTTGAGTATTGATTTTGTATCCAGCTACATTATTGAATTTATTTATTATATCTAAGAGTCTTTCAATAGAGTTTAGGGGGTCTTCAGTGTAGAGTATCATGTCATCTGCAAACAATGATAATTTAAATTCTTCTTCTCCTACCTTTACCCCTTTTATTTCTCTCTCTTGTCTAATTGCTCTGGCTAGCATATCCAGTACTATATTACATAAGAGTGGTGATAAAGGATATCCTTGTCTTGTGCCTCATTTTAAAGGAAAGGACTTGAATTTTCTTGACATTTAGTATGATACCACTGTTGGTTTGTCATAGATGGCCTTGAATATATTGAGGTAAAGACCATATATTCCATTTTTTGTAAAGTTATTATCATGAATGAATGTTGGACCTTATGGAAATCTTTTTCTGCATCTATAGAAATAATCATGTGATTCTTATTTTTGGCTTTATTGATATGGTGAATTACATTTATTGATTTACGTATGTTGAACCACTTGGTAATGGTGTATAACCTCCTATTTTCCAATATTTTATTGAGGATTTCTGCATCTGTGTTCATTAGGGAGGTTGGTCTTTAGTTCTCTTTTTTAGTAGGGTCTGCCTCAAGTTTTGGTACTTGAGTAATAAAGGAATGATTTAGGAAAGATTACTTCCCTTTCAATTTCATTGAATAGTTTGAGGAGTGTTGGCATTAGGTCTTCTCTTCTTTGTAGGTAAGGACTTCATTAAATTTTCTATTTCATTAATGGAGATTGGGTTATTCAGCAGTTTTACATCCTCTTTGGTAGTAAAACTTCCTCCCTGAAGTACCAAGTTTTACATCCTCTTTGAAGTACCTAGTTTTGGTACTTCATATGCTTTTAGGAATCTGTTTATTTCTTCTGTGTTATCAAACTTTGAGAGTTGCGTTTTTTGAAATAGTTGTTGATGATTTTCTATACTTCTATAGAGTCTGTAGTGATTTCACCTTTTTCATTTCTTATTGCATGAATTTGAGCTTTTTCATCACTTTTTAAAATAAGATTGACTAGGGGCTTATCAATTTTATTTGTTCTTTCAAAGAACCAACTCTTTGATTTGTTGAGTCTTTGGATTGTTTTCTTAGTATCTATTGTGTTGGTTTTGGCTCTGATTTTAATAATTTCTGCTCTTATTTTAACTTTGGGCTTGACTTCTTTTTCTAACTGTTTGAGGTGTAGCATCGGGTTATTTATTTGTATTCGTTCTGTTTTCCTGATGCAGGAACTCAGTGCAATACATTTTCCTCTGAGATGGCTTTCATTGCATCTCACAGATTCTGGTATGTTGTATCTTTATTTTCATTTTCTTGTAAGTATTTTTTAATTTCTTCTTTAGTTTCCCCTGTGACCCAATGATTACTCAAGAGTGTGTTATTCAGTTTCCATGTGTTTGTGGGATTTTTGCAGTATCTTTCATCATTATTTTCTAAATTCAAAGTGCTATGATCCAATAACATGCAAGGGATAATTTCAACTCCTTTGCATTTATTTAAGTATGTTTTGGAACTAATATATGGTCTATTTTAGAGAACGACCCATGTGCTGCTGATCTTGTTGGATGGAACACTCTGTATATGTCTATCAAGTCCATTTGTTCACATGTGTGATTCAGTTCTGTTATTTCTGTGCTGATTTTCTGCCTGGTTGACCTGTCCCTTGGTGTCAATGATGTGTTTAAGGTCTCCTGTTACAATTGCGTTACTGATAATTTTCTTTTACTTTTTGTTAATACTTTTTTATATAATTCTGGGTGCTCTAGAATTTTGCTCATTTATATTTAAGATAGTTATCTCTTCCTTTTGGTGTTTTTCCCTAACAAGTATGTAGTAACCGCCTTTGGCCCCTCTGATCATTATTGGTTTAAAGTTCACATTGTCTGCAAACAGAATGGCTACTCCTGCTTTTTTTTTTTTTTTTTTTTTTTTTTTTTCCTGTTGCATTAAGCATTGTTTTCCATCCTTTGACTTTCAGTCTGTGAGTATCCCTCTGGGTTAGATGGCTTTCCTGTAAAGAGCATATGGTTGGATTTTGTTTCTTGATCCATTCTGCCACTTTGTTTCTTTTAATTGGTGCATTAAGACCATTTACATTAATGGTTATAACTGTTATATGTTGGTTTATTGCTGACATGTTATCTTCTGCTGTTGCATTTTTATCTTTCTGTTCTGTTTTATTATCTGCTTTGCTTAGTGGTTTTTCCTTTGTGTATCTAAACTGTCTTTCAATATTTTTTGCAGGGTTAGCTTGGTTCTCATCAAGTTCTTCAGCTCTTCTTTATCATGGAAGTATCTTATTTCACCATCAATTCTGAAGGATAGTTTTGCAGGGTACATCAGTCTAGGTTGGAAATCATTTTGCTTTAGGATCTGGAATACTTCATTCCATGCTCTTCTTGACTTTATTGTTTGTGCTGAGAAGTCTGCTGTGATTCTGATAGGTTTCCCTTTATAAGTGATCTGTCTTTTCTCTCTGACAGCTTTTAATAATCTATTCTTATGTTGGATTTCTGGGATGTGATTATTATATGTCTGGGTGTAGTTTTATTTTGGTTATGACTATTTGGAGTTCTATATGCTTCACTGAACCTGATGTTGGTTTTTTATCTCATGCTTGGGAAATTTTCAGCTATTACTGCTCTAAATATCCTCTTGACATCCTTTATGTCATCCCCTTCTTTTTCATTAATCCCTATCAATCTTATGTTGTTTTTCTTTGCATTGTCTTGCAGTTGTTGAATTGTTATTTCCTGATTCTTCATTATTTTTAAAATATCTTTCCTTTTCTGTTCACTAGCTGCAATTCTGTATTCAAGGTCTGAAATTCTATCTTCACTTTCATTGATGCAGTTTTTACAGCTTTCAGTGGAGTTTTTTATTTCCTGTATATCTCTGTGCACCTGCTTTATGTATTCTGTTTGTTTCTTATATTGCTCATCTAGGGATTCTATCTTTTTGTTTAGTTTTGTTTGTTTTCTTTCGATATGTTTAGCATCTCTTTCATTTCTTTTATCATTTCTTCTTTACCTGGGCAATTATTTCGAGTTTGAATTCCTTTAAAGCTTCCCAGACTTGCTTATTTATTTCAGTTGCTATTATGTCTGATATTTGAGGTGAATTGCATACATTTTCTTCTCTATGCATCGCTCCTATGGTTACTTGAATGGGATGCAGTTTTGAGATTGTAATTTTGTCTTTTATTTTGTCATTTTCCCATATTTCTGTGTTTGAAGTGTTATTTGAAAGCTTCCTCAGGGTCTGTTGGAAATTCACTTCTATATTCGCAGCTCCTGGGACTCTGGCACCCAGTTCCCCCAGTTCCACTGTGTCTCTGGAACCGGTGGTACTCACCTGTTTGCTCTGAACTCTGCAGTCCCAAACAAGCTGGGCTGTGGGGATTGTGGGCGCCTACCTCTTTACTTAGAATTCCACAGTTCTCCAAGTGCAGCCAGAACAGGGAGGCAAATGTAAGTGCCTCAGATCTACCTACTTCATTCACTGCACCCAGAAGGCTCCAGGCTCCCGAACAAGGTGGGCTTGAGGGAGAGTGCACAGGGCACTTACCCCTTGATGCTGGCCTCTGGAACTGGTGATGCCTGCCTGCCTGCTCAGAAATCCAGTCCTTCAGATACACGGGCAGGCAAATGCAGGCTCTCCAGACCTGCCCAACCATTCCACTACACCCAGAAGGTGAGAGGGTTCCAAACAGGCTGGGCTCCTGGGATAGTGTGCACCCACCTGCTTGCTTGGAATTCCACAGTTCTCCAAGCACAGCCAGAACAGGGAGGCCATAAGTTATTTTTTATTGCTTGTACTTTTTAGCTTCCATAAAAGTTGTTTTCCATTGAAATAATGACATTTCACTCAAATGGCTAAGTTATGTATGAAAAATCAACATATGACTCATAACTGAAAATATTTTGAGATTACTAAAGAATAAAAAGACCCTAGAGGTGAAAGATAAGGGGAGAGATTAGGAGAACTGTCATAGTATATGATATGCACAATCAGCTGTCCAAATCAAGCCTGTTATTTGCATAACTAATTGTCACTTGTAAGAGAAAAGAGAATTTCCCACTTTCGGTATTTATTTGCATCCTTTAAATTTATTCTTTGGAATTTTTTTTAACTGGGGATCAAACTCATGACCACACACTTGCCAGGCAGGCTCTTATGCTGCTGCGGTAAATCCTCGGCCCTCTGTGGAATATTTCAGTATCACAGAAGTTGCATTAGTTCTTACATGTTTTAGCATCTTCTGCAGAACCAATTATCTCCTCTTGGTGTCATAAACAAATAATTTAAGTCTCATTAAATGAGATGGAAGTCCAAAATTTTTGAGGATCTGAATATTGGGATAAAGAAGGAAAGAATTATTATAATGGATCACATCCCAGTCCTCAACAGATCTGAAGATGACCCTTGAAGTCATATTAAATTTAAAACATAAAATTGTAATGCAATATTTTCATTTTAAATGTTAATAAAACATGCACATTACTGCTTTGAAAGTTCAAATAGCCGTACAGAATTTGAGATTAGCAATCTAAATAAGAAACATGTTTCTATTGGCAAGACAATTTATGTTAAAATTTTAAAATACCCTTTTGGAAACAAACTCCAGACAACTCATTCTGATTAAATGAATCAAGAAAATTAAATGGAGGTCAAGTCTAATAAACAAAAGGAAAAACTTGAGGACCCAATAAAGTCGTTGGAAGAGAAGAACTGAAGAATTATTCAGAGAATGAAAAGAAAGGAATGCAAAGAAAGGAATGAAAGCAGAAGCACAGCTAACAATGACAAAATCCTGCAGCTAATACGAGTGACCATAGCATACCCAAAACCAAAGAACCAAAACAAAGAATAGATAGTTTTCCTAGAAGCCACTGTTAGTGTTTTATTGTTTATTCATACGCATTTGTAGTGCGTGATGATCTGCTTTCTCCTGGGAGGTAGGTACAAGTACATAACACTCAGTTGTCCTTTTATGCCCTCCTCACTCTTTTCTCTCCCTTTGCCCCATTCCTTAGTCCCCTTCCAAAAGATCCATTTCATGTATTTTATTGTTTGTGAAGTTTGGTATTAAATATTTGAAATCACTCAATATTTCATCAGGACTTATGGAATAAAAGTCTTCATGTGTATTAAGTCATTATTCATTCTATTCAATTTCCAAAGGATTTATTTTTGAGAGTTGGTTTACATGCCCAGACAAATGTGCATTTTTAATGTGTCCCTTGCCCCTATTCATAGTTGGCCTCCATCATTATCAACATCACTGCCTAGAACAGAACATTGGTTATGAAGAGTGAATCTTCATGAGACCCTAGAATAATGACCCCTGGCCAGCGTTAACATTTGTGGTTAAAAAGCATTTTTTTATTATCTCCTTGTGGATATATTCTTAACTTATTTTACAAAATTGAATTCAATTCTTCAATAATATTATGAAATTGACTAACTAAACTGTGTTTCTTCTAGTTTTCGCAGTAAGCATGCATTGTACATGACATGGCTTAAGTGAACTGTTAGAAAATAGTGTACTCTTATTTTTCTACTAATTCTCTTTGCTATTTTTATTCAAGACATGTCTTTAATGTGTCAATGGTTCCATTTTAAACCAGAAAAATTATTAATGAAAAGATTAACTTCTTAGTGTAAATGCTTAATGCATGCATGTGTGTATGACAGATACAGAGAACTGTATCTTTATTTTGAACATTGTTTTTAGATATTAATTTATTTATATATTTAAAAAATATAAACAAAAGCAATGTACCTACATTACAGGGAAAAAAGACACATAAAATAAGTAAAAGAATCATGAAATGGGTCTAGAATCTTAGTTACTCCAGATAATTATTGTTAATATCCTGAAAGAGTTTCTACATATAAATTTCTGAGAAGCAGATGAAAATACATTTAGGTATTAATAAAACCTTATGAAATTATTTTTGTGTTTAAATAAATTAAATTTTATTTTAAGTGTATTTTTATTCAACTTTAATTTTCTAATAGTACATATTGAAATACGTAATGATCACATTCTTGGTGAGTCACTGGTACCTACACAAAACTCATCTCCTTTTTTCACTGCTTTCTCCTTCCCTCTGTATATTTCTTGGTCCTCCTCTCACTTGCAGTAGAAGTATCTCCTTAGTTCCCATTATTTATTTTTTATTTTTCTATAATTTATTAATACTTTAGCTTTTCATATAAAATAAACCACTCAATATTTAAACTTGTATGCCTGATCCATTTTACTTAACAATACTATTTTAAGTACATTCATTTCTGGCTGGTAACTAGCTTACGTCTAGCAGGCAGCAACCTGCTCTACCCCTGTACATACTCCAACAGTCATCAGGGAGCCAGTGCTGGCTGCAAAAAGCATCAGCCAGCCTGGTACCAGTGCACCTGGTGGCTACCCAATGACACCAGAACTGTCCAGGTGAACCAGTAATATTTCAGAGAAACTGTAGCCAATGTGGGAAGTGCCTGGGATCCCACTACTCACTAGTCTGGATGAACCCAAGGATATGTCAAGAGGAAGAAGCAAAAGGCACTCTCTGATCTCCAACCAAGGCAGTGCTGGTCCAGGAGATGTAAACATGGAAGAAATCAGGAGTTGCACACCTGAAGTTTCTGAAGTGATGGTAACTGGAGTAAAGAAATAACTTCATGAGGCTGTAATAGAAATTGCTATAGAAATACCATCTCAGGTAAAGAAGAAGTGAAAAACATTATAAAACAATTACTAAGCACTTGTAAAGAATACATAGATAAAAAGAAGAAAAGCATAGGAAAATAAGGGAAACCTTGAATGGACAATATAAAGAAGACTTAGAATAAATGAAACAGATTCAAAGAGATATCTAGAAAATTAAAAACTGCATTGAAAGCTGGCAAAACTGCTTGAAAGAAACTGAAGATAAACTTTGAAACCTTGAAGACAGATTTGTAGCTTGCAACTCAAAAATAGCAGGGACCAGGAAACAACAATTTAATGGCTACAAGACAACACAGAGAAAAATGACTTAAGAATAATATCTTTCAGTGAAAAAGCAGGACCCAACACAAATAACATTAAAAGTCTATTTACAGAAGTAATAACAAAACTTCCCAAGCATGTCAAAAAGACCTGACGTACAGGTAAGTGAGACATATAGAATTCCAGATAGCCATCACCAAAATAAATCTATACCTAGACATATAATAATCAAGGTCCCAGAAATTCTGCAAAAGAACAAATATTAAAATGGTTAGAGAAAAGATGCAGATCACCTATAAAGGAAAACTCATCAGAATCACTACAGACTTCAGCACAAACCATCAAAATAAGAAGAGGTTAGAAAGATGTATTCCAAGTCCTGAAAGAAAATATCCTCCAACCCAGAATTTTTGCATAACTATCTTTCAAAACTATCTTTCAAAATTAATGGAGAAACAAGGCACTTTCAAAACAAAGAACAACTGAAGGAATTCATGACCACCAAGTGAACTCTACAATGAATACTGAAGGGCATTCTAGAGAGAGATAGAAATGACCACAGTTCCAGGAATAGCAGCAGAGGGAGATTACTGAGCAGGGCAGACAGCTGGATGGAGGGGAAGAGTAGGCGGCCAAAGGCAGAGTAGCATGGCAGAGATGAGGCGGTGCATGCTGGCCATAACTATTAATATCAGTGCAGATGACTTCAATTTACCAACAAAAAGAAACACAGGCAGAGTTTATCAGGAGCAAGGATTCATCAGTATACTTTATACAAGAAACACATTTAACTTAAAAGAAAATTCATATACTGAAAGTCAAAGGAGTGATAACAATGTTCTATGCCACAGGAAACCAGAAAAAAGTAGGGACAGTTTGCCTATCACCTGCAGACTGAATGAGAAGACATGACATTTTTATATAATGGAGAGCTACTCAGCTATAAAGAAAGATAATCTTGAGGCTTTTGTAAGGAAATAGATAGAACTTGAGATTATGTTCAAAAGTGAGATGGTTTAGGTGAGATGGTTTAAAGTCACGTAGTGACCATCGTGTTGTCTCCTTAATATAAAAAACTAAAGGAGTTAATGGGATCCAAAGAGCACAATATATATTGTGAAAGTGAAAGGGGAGGAAATATCTAAAAAGGGGAGGCCGTGGCCATGTTAATCTTTTATCATGTTTTGCAATCCATATTCCTTTTTATTGTTCTCTTTTGTTTTGTTTTATTATTTTTGTGTTTCGTGTGATTTTATTATATTTGATGGCATGAACAGCCATTTCAAAGACAACAAAATATATAATTGTAGCCATTATTGATTTCCTATTGTTTTGTTTTGAAGCCTGTATTTCTTTCATTGTTTTGTTTGATATATTTTATTCTGTTTTGCTTTATTTGATTGTATTATGTCTGATAGTGTAGGCAGTTGCCTTGAAGTTAACAGAGGCATTATGACAGCCATTATTGATTTCCTTTTATCTTGTTTTGAAGTCATGTGCCATGTTCATTGTTTTGTTTTGATTGACTTTCTTCTGTTTTATTTCCTTTGGTTTTATTCTCTTCAAAAAGCTTTACATTCATTTTCCTACAAACGATTCAAGCTTATCCTCTTATATGGCAGAGTAGTATTCTACTGTGTACAAACACTTTTTTTTTTGATAGGGAGGATTGAACTCAGCCTTGCATTTGCCCAGTAGGTACTGTGCCACTGAGCTGTATCCATCGCTCACATTTTCTTCATTCACCCACCCACACTTGTACACACAGGCTGCTTCCAGGATTAGCATTATGAATTGTGCTATGAGTACTGCTATGGAGTTATCCGTGTAATACAACACTTCTTCAAATATACCCAGTTCTACCTTTATGCTATTAGTAACAGTTAGGGGCCCTCCACACCCAGAACCAGGATGACTCAGTTCAATGGGGGGTTCCAAGCTGACCGTTTTTTAATCCACCATAACACTTTAAAATTTTAATCCTTGAAATTGATACCAATATTTATGTCTGTTTCATAGTGAGAATGAAGTCCCCAGCTCATAAAGAGGACAAGGATCCATAATACTACTAATTTTTCTTTCTCCTAAATTCCTTTAATCTTCTCCCCAGTAAAAACAACTTCCTTGGATTCAATCTACTGTGAAAGAAATGAATTAAGGGAAATGGCAGAATTGGAGTTTAGTCTGGTTATTTTTGCTTAATAATCAGGTAGCTTGGGCCAGGGATTTAGCTCAGTGGCATAAGCGCCTGCTTGGCAAGCAAGAGATCGTGAGTTCGATCCCTGGTGCCAAGGAAAAAGAAAAAAAAAAGAAAAAAGAAAAAAAGAAAAAACTTCAAAAAAATAATCAAGTAGCTCATTGTCTCACTGGGAACAAAGAATTGGTATTTGTCACATACCTTTAAAGTCTATCACTGATTTCTTTAAAACAATAAATGATACTATTAGAGAACATATCCTGTTGATGTGGAAAACAGCTGCTTTAGAGTTATTGTCCTCAATGCATGTTACCTTAAGTGATTTCTTGCACATTTGCAAATGCCTCCATTTCCTTACCTGTCTCACTAGTTAAAACTACTTGCTCTTAGAACATGAAAATTTGGTTATCAGCCTAATGAAAAATTGTATGCGAAGGTGCTGTGATTCTTATATATTATTTTCTTTTCCATTGTAAACCTAAAAAAACACTTCATAGTTCATATATTTTATTACTTATATCTGGCTTTAGGATGAGTCAGCAGTAAGGATAGTAACAGATATTGCCCCTCTCTCAATAACATCTCCAAAACCCTAAACTTGTTTCAAAAACTGTGAAGATAGTATTTCTTACTCTACACAAATTCATTACCTTACGATCTCCAGCAGTGAATTAATCTGGGTATACACTTTAATAATAAATATATATTTAATAATAATATAATAATAAATATACATTTGAAATAATATAGAAAGGGTTGATAAAACAACAGAACTTTGAAAGGTACTGCAGGTCACTTTGGACTCTCTTTGAGCACATTCATGCTAAACAAAATTAGCAAGTTAAAGGGAATTAGAGCTCTAAATCTAGCATGAGTATAGTGTATTCTATTTTCTTTTTTAGGACATGAAAAATATAGAATCTCCTGAACTCAAAATGTGAAATTTCCAAGGGATTTTTAAAAATCTCTTCTTGTTTATTGCTATATTTACAATGTCTCTAACAGAAACTAAGATTAAATTATGGAATAGGGAAACTTTTGCTTACCTCATTTTGCTGGGAGAGCTCCATCTTTCATGTGTTTTAGTTGTTTTATAATTCATAAACTATAAAATGTCATTCACAATACAAAGGCTTTTTAATCGTTTTCAGTTATCTTTTTCACTTACCAGTAGTTGGTGTCTTTTGATGAAACAATTGGTTAATGCATAATGACTGTTAATAGTTTTCTGTTTATTTTTACAAAGATTTCTGTATTCCTAGTTGTGTGTATGAATTTTGAATCTTTTTTAACATTTTATTCATTTCATTATTATCTGATGAGTTAAAATGTTACTGTGTATAAATGTACTTGTTGGAGTTATAATATTATCTTTAAAAGTAATCTTTAATACCTAAAGTAGTGCAGGCAATAGTAGTAAGTAGACATACAGTATATGATTATCAAGTTTTGTTATTAAATGAGTTGATAGTAGAATGATTGAGTGACTGGGATACACACACACACACACACACACACACACACACACACACACACTTGAATCACAAAAATGCTGCTTAAATTCTTCATGACCCACTTTGTTCTTATAATGTGCTTGGTCAGGAAATTACAAAACATATATAAACTTACAAAACATATAGAAACAATAAAATATTTTAAAACATATATGAATTCTTGTTTTTTATAGGTTAATAAAAGATTGCTCATAGCACTGAATTGGATTTTCAAATATTAGAAAATATTTCATGTATTTGAATAGGACTTGTATTACATCATGGCTCTCTAGCTAGCAGGAAAAAAAAACATTTTGCTATGTAGAAAATTTTTAGTTAAAAGGAAATACATTATTATTTGAAAACTCAGAAGTATGGTTCAGTACTTCTGAATTTGGGCACTGTTATAGATTAAAAACTGGTGGTCAACTTAACTCTAGCTGAATTAAATCAGCATGGTGCTGAGTGTAGATGCTTCACCTGAAGAAATTGGTCAGTCTACACAGAGACATGGAGAAAAACTAGGTGTTGTGGGTTCTCCTAAGTGTTATTTTGAGCCATTGGTTCTCCAGGAGGAGCTTGTCCTGCTGGATTCCCTGGTATGAATTCAGCCATTGTCATCAGAGGACCTTGGGACTTTGCTGGTGAGGATGGCTGTGGTTCACTTTTGGGGAGCTCTTACATCGGGGATCACTTCCTGACTCTGGAGGGGAAGATGTGTACTGTTTAATCTCCAGGGGAAACTCGGCATGGCATGCTGGCTTTCTGGCATGTACTCAACTGTTCTTATCATCAGAGGAGTTGGGACCTCTGTGTTGCTGAGAATGGCTGTGATACTTTTCAGGACAGCCATGGTCTTTATTATCAGTGTGACTTCTCAGCTCCAGCGTAGAACCCTCAAGTGCCAGCACAGCTCCTTCACCCTGCTCGCATAGACATTTTGGCTTCCACCACTGACCCTTGGGCCTTCCCAGCACAGATCTCAGATCTCTTAAATAGACTGGTGTGAGTCTTCTTGTGGGCTTAAGACCTCCAGTTGGACTCATGGGAGGCACTGTCGTGGGCTCTAGGTCTTCTTTGGGACTCATGCAGGGCATTCAAGGTGGGATTCAAGGTCTTGCCTGAATATTCTATGTCTTTAGTGTTGTGGATGGATTTCCTGCATTTTGTTATTTTGTGTTTAAATCTGGGTGACCATCATGAAATAATTTTATAAATTCTGTGTCCTTATTGTAATTGTTCTCCTCACAACCTCTGACTAAAACAGGCACTGTACTCTTTGATGTCAGAAAGGAGAGATGGTTAATAACATACATAGAAAGACAGAGAGAAATACAATTTTATTTCACAGAATTCATGGTTTTGGACTTGCATTAAATGTGACACAGACTCTGCTAAAATAGCAAGATAAACTTGGGCAGCCTAGCTCTATTTTGGATATAAGGAACACCTTTAGACACAAGGCCTTGGCTGGACATCAGGGCAACAAAAGGGTAACAATATTGAAGAACTCATAAATAACACGTACTATACAACCAGAAGAAAATAATTATGGTAATCAATGGGGAAACTCCTCAAAAAACTAGAAGGATAAATTCCATTTGACTCAGGTATTTCCCTTCTAATTTTCTTCCAGAAAGAGTTACAGCCGTATTACAGTGACATAGGCATTTTTATAGCAGCACAATTTAGGGTCACTAAAATTTGAAGAGGTTTATATGTCTCTCAACACATGAATGAGTACAGAGAATGTGGTATTTATACACAATGGAGTACTACTCTCCCACAAAAACAGATAAATGAGTTATTTCTAGAAAAGCATACACATCTTGAGAAAATAAAGCTAAGTGAAGTAAATCAAACATGCAAGCTTAAACATTGTAAGGTTTCTTTCATATGGCAAACCTAAAGTACAAGAATATTGAGAATCAAAATAAAAGATGCATAATAGACTATTTTGTTATGTTTGACACTATCGTATATGAAGCTATGTTCAGCTATTTCAAAACAAGAGACATTATGGTAGTTACTGTTAATTATGGTTTTCTTATGGTAAAATGCCGTATTACTTGAACTGTTCTGATCTGATCTGCTTTGTTATGTCCTCTTTTGTCTTAATCTTTTTTTTTTAAAAAGATGCATAATAGAAAACAGAAAGATCTTTTGCAAAAGCCAAACTAATCAAGAGATCAAAGAGATGAGGTAGGGAGTTGTAAAAAAGGAAATGAGAAAATAGTTAAAACTTGTTCTGCATATTTACCCACTCTCTGTGAGGAATGTAATCATTATGCACTATGAGCATACACTCATAAGAATTTTAAATGAATACAAAAATAAAAGATAAAATGCTATTAAATATGTGGTCTCATAGAGGTAAAAGTATATATACTAGAGATAAACTAGAAAAATATAAATTGGGTCTGAGTTATTATTCATTGTATCATACTCACTGTGATTGTAGGCAACTATTTTTCTCTGAAAGTGATTCTCTTACCCTTGTATTAAAATCATGTATCAACAGTGCCCCTATTCTACCATTCTCCTTTAAAGACAGAAACCAAAAATTATTACACTTCTGTCATCCCAGACTTAAGTGTGTAAGGATGCACTTGTTGAAAGAAATAATATGATCTGGAGGCTGGGAATTTGGCTCAGTGGCATAAGCACCTGCCTTGCAAGCAGGCGGTTGTGAGTTTGATCCCTGGTACCGATAAAAATGAAAAAGACCAAAAAAAAAAAAAAAAAGAAAGAAAGAAAGAAAGAAATAATATGATCTGATCAGACATGTATTACCAATTTTTGTTCTCACAAAATATGACACACTGTAAGACTTCATTTGAAAGATGTAAAAATAGACAGAGAATATATATATATATGTATGTATATATATATATATATATATATATATATATATATATAATAGATAGAGAAACTTAGACAATCAGATCACAGATTGTCCACATCAGATCAAATGTGGATCACACCAGATCAGATGTGATCAGATCCACATCAGATCAGCCAAGTATTTGAGTACAGAATACATATTGAAAAAGCTCATAAATAAACCTTGAATTATCCACCTCCTCTCTGTCCTTTATTGAAAAGATTTACTAACAAACACAGTCTCTTCTTCTTTAAAATGCAATGTATAGGCTTAATATTGTTTTCAATTTTTACTGAGTAAAAACTGAGACAACTCAATTTTTGTCATTAAATGTGTTTATGTGTCTGTATTTAAGCAGATTTTACTTCAGATTTATAGTAGATCTTTTCTCTATACAAGATCACAGCTATAACATCCATAGTTTAGTCTAATCTTAATATCATTTTGTATTTTTCTTAGTGCTACAAAAATTATTTCTCAGAAATGCTCTATATGTGAAAAAATATTTCATTTCAACTTTTAAATTTGTTACACTTAAAGCTTTCATTTGAAGTTTATAGATAATATTCTGTAAAGTGAAAATAAAATGTATATTTTCTGACCTCCACAACCAATTGTAATGGTGCTGTAATGATAAAACTTCTTTTTAAATGCAGAGAGACTAGTGACACTATTTGTGATGATTGGTAAATCTTGAATTATACATGCATATTTATGTATCAAAACACATAAAGTTATTTATATTTTGAGAATTTCACTCCACTTTGACCTCAAAATATGCATTTTTATTATCTATTTTCCATATTCTGTATACAATCCAAACTTGTCTGAAAACTATTGAATATGTATTTCATTTAATTTTATGTTTCCTTGTATTTGCACATATTTTTAACACCCTTTGTGCAGGTGTGCTATAAAACCTAATGCTTCGTGAAATTTTTGTAACAAGTGAATTTTTCACATTTTATGAGCTCTGCTTAGTTTTGTTTAACCTTTCTCTAGATCTTTTACCTATGATGGAAAAACTTAGTGTAACATTTAATTGTAATAATGTTAAAAAAAACAACAATAATCAAAGCTAAAAATTAAAACAAGGATATAATATTTTAGTAGTAAAAGTTATGTAAATATGTGATTTGCTGATTAGTATTTCCTAAGGATTAGGAGACAACTAAATGGTAGTAAAATTAAACACACAGACTAACAAAAAGAAAAAAAAAAAAAAAAACAAACTTGTCATATCTACCCAAGAACAGAGCTCTCATGTAAGATTTTTAAACTGCTGATGTATTTCTAGAAAGCAGGTGAGTGGAAATGATCTAACTAAATCAGGGACAATCTATATTGGAGGAGAAGAAATTCTCCAGGTGGGCAGTTTGCTGGATGACTATTTCTTAAGGATGTTAAATAAATTACCACCGTAAATGTTACCTTTAACTTGGTGAATAAAGGACTTCTTATTTTTAGCACAATGTAAACATTTTCAATGTAAACATTGTTGTACTCCCAAATAATGATGTCAGCATTGCTTCATGGACCCGAAAGAAGGAAGTATTTTTATGGGCTTGTGAAAATTAAGGAGTCTAGTTGATGGGGATGTGCTCAAAAACCAATTTAATTCTTTGTGATAGCATTTACCTAAGCCACAAACATTACTATGAAAAATAAATTATTAATAAAGCTTTTCACAAATATTTGATGTAATTGTAAGACTACCCAATTCCATAAGGGGAGGACCTGTGTCTTTGTATTCTGTTCTAATCTCTCAAACTAAGGATGATATCTTGTCCATTAATAGCTCTTGTTGAATAGGTGAGTTATCTGTGTGTGACACACATGGAAGTTTTCTTGAAAAAACTGTGCAGATTGGAGAAAGTGTATTTATCAAGGAAATCAAGTACCAATGGAGCTGTTTTACTGAATGTAAGAGTTAGCAATTTAACCCACAGAAATTATTATAATTATGATTTTGTGGTTTTACCACAAAATTTGGGGCTGGGGATTTAGCTCAGTGGCATAAGCGCCTGCCTTGCAAGCAGGCAGTCGTGAGTTTGATCCCTGGTACCGATAAAAACAAAAACAAAAAACCCCACAAAATTAGCTTGAAAACTGAAGCCAATATATAAGTGCATACTATTCACTACTCTTTCAACTCTTCTCTGGACCACATTTGCTTTGAGAAATTTAATTGCTTGTTGCAAATGCACCATTAGTGTATCAATTCATTATGTTCAGTTCGGCCACAGGAAGCAAATGCGCATAATGTCTGCTCCTCCTCAGAGAGTCCTTTCAAATAAGGGATCAGAATAAGGGTTTGTGAGAAGCTGCAGGATGAGGCAGGTGAGGCAGAATGAAAGCTTGATGATGTTGAAGGCATCGTAAAAAATTTTAACCAATAGGAGTCAAAGACAGCAGCAACTAAAAGTTAACTTCCTTCTCTGGGTACCCTGCAAAAGGTGAAGCCAAGGTGTCACCTGGAAAATAGCCTGTAGTTGTGTTTCTGTGATTCATCCTACACTGCTCTGTCCAGCAAAACACCAGTGTGCATGTCCTGTCTCAGGATCTTTTTGGAGACCTGCATTTAAACAATTGTTTGATGCAGAGGGTGAAAGGGGGTTACCAAAGGATGACAGGAGAGGGACAGAGAAGGACATGAAAGAGTAAACCATGGGCTGCAGAGTTCAAAGTCTCGGTTAGATTGCATGGGTAAGTTTCAGGGGTGTACTGCAGTGCTTCGTGGTCACAGATTATAATACTGTATTACATACCTTTAAATTTTTAAAAGAATAATTATTTTTATTTGTTTGTTTTCCAGGCAGGGTCTCTCTATGTCATTCACGCTGCTCTTTTTTTTTTTTTTTTTTTTTTTTGTCTTTATTATTTTTTATCGGTACCAGGAATCAAACGCACGGCTGTACACTTGCAAGGTAGGTGCTTATGTCGCTGAAGTAAATGTCCAGGCCCCCTAATCACCAGCCCCCCCCCCCTTTTGGTCTTTTTAGTTTTAAATTCATTTTATTCACATTGCTCTTAATTTATTACATAGTACAGAGTGGCCTTGAACTTGTGATGATCCTCCTGCCTCAGCCTCCTGAGTTCTGGGATTACAGGTGCAGGCCACCACCCTCAGCTCCTAAAGAAAATTTTAATGCCTCACCAAAAAAAGAAAACTAACAAGTTGGTGAGTGAATATTCCTGTTAATTGTTGTGACTGACTCCTTCTATAAAATACACATGTATTAAAACATCACTTTGTGCACCATAATTATTCACAACGTTTTTATCTATCAATAATATTTTTTTAAAGAAGCTAGTACAGAAATTTTCCTCATGAGCAGATGGCAGGATGAGATATGGAAGCATATTTTCTTTTGTGTTTAAGAGATCATTTTGTGGTGCAAATTGGGGTGTGCGTTACCAGTGGTGTGCAGGCATGCTCTAGCGACATGCAATCAGTTACAATTTCACCTGGGGAAAAGGGAATAAAGTGCACTCAGAAGAAATTTTGGCTAATCCTACTAGTGTGATGTCAGATGATATGGGAACAAGGATTATGTTCAAGATTTTGCAGTTCACTGGACTCTTTTGGTGGCAAAAGATATTTGGGGAAAAAAAGGAAACACGATGTTCAAATGTGAAACTCACAAAACCTAAAGATCATAACAGCTCCACATTATTCTGAAAGCAGCTCATACAACTAAAACTTGGCCCAGATGAAGAGTAAAGGTAACAAAAGTACAAGTTTAACTAAATGTAAAACCCTGACAAAGATACCATGGAAAAGTAGTGACCTTGACTGGAAAATAAACAGATCCAAGCATGAAGCTTTTTGATGACCATACTGACCATGGTAAACTTTCACGTTTCTCTGATTTTTTCTGCAGATTGGGAAGAGATCCTCACTCTGGACCTGAGACCAGTTGGGTACTTTTGCTCATGGACCTTGAAATGATCTCCCCTTCACAAGATGACTTTTCTTCTCCTCAGTGCCCATCTGGGAGGAGCTCTGATGTCCTCCAGCCTGGCAAGCAACAATTTGCCCTGACAAGGAAGTAGGAGGCTTTCTTCAAGGGTAATTGCTCTATAAACCAAGCACATTTGTGAGCACACTAATAGGAACTTACCAAACCAGAGCCAAGTACAAAGGCAGACTGGGAGTGTAGAAAATGTGGAAAAGTGGAATATAAAAAAAATAGATATTCTAGAACTAATTAATATGGGAGCAACTTGTCTAACTTTTTCATACAGGCCATCTGTACCTAGTCTTAATAGAATAACTCCTTGGAAACTAAAAATAATAATAATGATGCAAATGACTGTCGTTCTGGATACACTAGAGTTTGCTGCATGTTACTGAAGTCTCATGGAGGAGAGAATGGGCTATGTATTACATGTGCTCCCAGGAAGAGCAGATATTGTTCCTTTCCCCAAAGCAATGAAGAACAGATATGAAAGGAAGCAGTGGAAAACCCTGACCTGATGGGAGATGATGCTGATTTAGGCTGTGTCTGTGTGGAAGGGCTCAGGGTGCTGTTGGAGAGTTGAGCTTTCTCAGGAAAAGCTTCACAATGCTGGAAAACATGTAGTTTTAATACTTCCAGAGATTCACAGTTGTACTTGTGTCTCAACAAATGCCACATGTACATATGTTTCCACATACTAAGTACTAGGCCAACCACTTCAGTAGCTTCCTAAGTTGGAGATCAAGAATACCACTGGAGGAAGATTCATGTGGAAGTTTTTTCATGTTCTCTATACTAAACTAAAGTAGGGAATTAGAAAAATCAAAGATGTTTATCATACCTCTCAAATCTACAAATACATGCTTGCCTGTCTTTGAACAAATCAGTTAAATCAAGAGAAATAATGACCTACAATATTAGACCTAGGTTGTAACTGAAATCACAGAAAGGGGCCATGATACCATATGATGTGGTAACAGTGTTTAAAATGCAGGACATTATGCTAAGTGAAATAAGTCAATCACAAAAAGACAGCCACTATGTGATTTATCTTAGGTGATATTTTCAATAAACAATTTCATAGAGACAGGAATTGGAATTGTGGTTGGCCAGGGCTGTGCAGAGGTAAATGAGGATTTGCTGAATGGACAGAGTTCTGGTCTCATGAAAAGACTCCAGAGATTGGCTGCAAAGCAGAGTGAATGTACTTAGTGTTGCCGGACTCTATACTAAGAAGGGCTGAGATGGTAAAATTTATTAGGAAGAGTTTTCCTATAATTTTGAAATGTGATTTTTCTCTCACAGAATAGTGCAATTGCTGAAAAATTATTGTCATTATTTAATAGTTAAAACTTCTGTGTGGTAAAATGTTTTACAAGCTTTGACTATATTTTTATCTGTACTACTTTAAATTCCATGTTAAATTCTGGTTCAGTGCATAAGTAAGATTTATATTAATATGCTATGCATAATCATCACAACTCATAAGTAGCAGTTGCAGAAAAATAAAAACACACCTGTAGACCTCCTGCGATAGATAGCCCTGGCTTTTGAGCTCTGAAATTCACAGTTTCATTTTTACTAAGAGCATGTTTCTCATAAAAGTATCTCAGCCCAAACCAGAACAGGGCAGTAAATTTAAGTGTCTAGGTTTGACTGCCATAACAAAACAACAAAGTGGTCAGTTGATAAATTAAAAAGGTCAATTTTCACAGTGTTGGATGTCACAGTTCTGAGATCTGAGTGCCATGATGGTCAGATCCTGGTCAGGATCATGTTCTGGACTTGAAACTTCTGACTTCCTGTCATATCCTTACAAGGCAGCAAAAGAACATTCTGTTTCCTGGCTTTTTCTAATAAAACTTGAAACCCACTCATGAAGCCTATATGGCCTAATAAGTCTTCAGTGGTGCCACATTCTGATACTTCAACTTGGCGTGACACAATTGCCATATATACTATCAAAAACATGCTCTCCCTCCCCAGAGGAGGGTGAAAACCCTTCATTATTCTTCTTAGTATCCTGTAACTTAAATAATGTGACATCAATTTAACTATCACCAATGTTTTTGTGCTACATGACAGAGAAGAGAACTGTGGAGTTCTAAGTGGTATTCCCCTCAGTTATGCAGGCAATCCTCATCCAATGTGTAAAAATCATATACATATATATATATATATATATATATATATATATATATATATGAGGAAAGATGATCTCTATAACAAATGGTGCTTGGAAAAGTGGCTATACATATGCAGAAGATTGAAAGTGGACCCATATCTATCACCTACATTAAACTAAAATCAAAATACATCAAAGATTTAGATACTAAAAAAGAAATATTTTCTTGGCTGAAAGACAAATATGTCAAATCCTTGAAGATATAGACATAAGGAAACTTTCTGAGCAGAATCCTATTTGCACAAGAACCAACATCAACAATCAATGTAGGGGATTATACCAGAAGGCTTTTGCACAGCAAAGGAAATAGCAAAGAGACAATGACAAAAGTTTGTGCTAACTCATCAGACAGAATACTGATATCTCGAATATGTAAAGAACTCAAGAACTCAAAATAATTATTCCCTCCCCCCCCCAAAAAAAGAGACCCAATCAAGAAACAGACAACTAGTGGATTTCTAAGCAAGCAGGGGAGCACCACCAGTTCCAGAGGCCTGACATCCTCGGGTAAGTGCCCCACACACTTTCCCTGGAGCCCAGTTTGTTTGGGACTCTCGAGCCTTCCAGGGTCACTGGAACAGCTAGGTAGGTCTGAGGTACCTGCATTCACCTCCCTTTTCTGGCTGTGCTTGGAGAACCCTGGAGTTCTAAGCAAGCAGATGCTGCCCACTTTCCCCGGAGCCCAGCTTGTTTGGGACTGTGGAGTTCTAAGCAAGCAGGTAAACACCACTGGTTCCAGAGGCCTGAACGCCAGAAGGAATTGGGTGCCAGATTCCCAGGAGCTGCGAACATAGAAGTGGATTTCCAACAAACCCTGAGGAAGCCTTAGAATAACACTTGAAACACAGAAATATAGGAAAATGACAAAATGAAAGACCAAATTACAATCTAAAACCTCCAGCCCATTCAAGAAACCACAGGAGAGATGTATATAGAAGAAAATATATGCAATTCACCTCAAATATCAGACGTAATAGCAACTGAAATAAACAAACAACTCCAGGAAGCTTTAAAGGAATTCAAATTAGAAATAATCTCCCAGTAAAAGAAGAAATGATAAATGAAATGAAAGAGATGCTGAACATATCTAAAGAAAACACAGTTTAAAAATTGGAGAAACTAAACAAAAAGATAGAATCCTTAGATGAGCAATATAAGAAACAAACAGAATACATAAAGCAGATGCACAGAGATATACAGGAAATAAAAAACTCCACTGAAAGCTGTAAAAACTGCATCAATGAAAGTGAAGATAGAATTTCAGACTTTGAAGACAGGATTGCAGCTAGTGAACAGAAAAGGAAAGATATTTTAAAAATAACAAGGAATCAGGAAATAATTCAACAGCTGCAAGACAATGCAAAGAAAAGCAACGTAAGATTCATAGGGATTAATGAAAAAGAAGGAGACCACATAAAGGATGTCAAGAGGATATTTAGAGAAGTAATAGATGAAAATTTCCCAAGCATGAAATCAGAAAGTGACATCAGGTTCAGTGAAGCATATAGAACTCCACATAGTCATAACCAAAATAAAACTACACCCAGACATATAATAATCACCATCCCAGAACTCCAACACAAGAATAGATTATTAAAAGTTGTCAGAGAGAAAAGACAGGTCACTTATAAAGGGAAACCTATGAGAACCACAGCAGACTTCTCAGCACAAACAATAAAGTCAAGAAGAGCATGGAGTGAAGTATTTCAGATCCTAAAGCAAAATGATTTCCAACCTAGACTGATGCACCCTGCAAAACTACCCTTGAAAATTGATGGTGAAAAAAGATACTTCCATGACAAAGAAGAGCTGAAGAACTCGATGATCACCAAGCTAACCCGTCAAAAAATATTGAAAGACAGTTTAGATACACAAAGGAAAAACCACTAAGCAAAGCAGATAATTAAACAGAACAGAAAGATAAAAATGCAACAGCAGAAAGACAACATGACAACAATAAACCAACATATAACAGTTATAACCATTAATGTAAATGATCTCAATGTACCTATTAAAAGAAACAGCCTGCCAGAATGGATCAAGAAACAAAATCCAACAATATGCTGTCTACAAGAAACCCATCTAACCCACAATGATACTCACAGACTGAAAGTGAAAGGATGGAAAACAATACTTCATGCAATAGGAATCAAAAAACAAAGAAACAAACCAAAAAACAGGAGTAGCCATTCTGTTTGCAGACAATGTGAACTTTAAATCTATAATGATCAGAAAGGCCAAAGGATGTCTTGTTAAGGGAAAACTTCAAGATGAAGAGACAACTATCTTCAATATAAATGAACAAAATTCTAGAGCACCCAGTTATATAAAAAAGTATTAACAGAAATGTAAAAGAAAATTTTCAGTAATGCAATTGTAACAGGAGAGCTTAACACACCATTGACACCAAGGGACAGATCAACCAGACAGAAAATCAGCACAGAAATAACAGAACTGAATCACACATGTGAACAAATGGACTTGATAGACATATACAGAGTGTTCAATCCAACAACATCAGAATACATTCATTTCAGCAGTACTTTAGTCATTCTCTAAAATAGACCATATATTATCTCACAGACATATTAGCTCACAGAACACAGAGTTGAAATTATCCCTTGCATGTTAATGGATCATAGCACTTTGAAATTAGAAATTGATGATAAAAAGATACTGCAAAAATCCTACAAACACATGGAAACTGAGTAACATACTCTTGAGTAATCAGTGGGCCACAGGGGAAATTAAAGAAGAAATTAAACAATACCTACAAGAGAATGAAAATATAGATACAACTTACCAGAATCTGTGAGATGCAATGAAAGCCATCCACAGAGGAAAATGTATTGACTGAGTTCCCACATCAGGAAAACAGAACAAATACAAATAAAAAACCTGATGCTACATCTCAAACAGCTAGAAGAATAGTAAGTCAAGCCCAAAGCCAAAATAAGAGAGGAAATTATAAAAATCAGAGCAGAAATCAATGTAATAGAAACCAAGAAAATAATCCAAAGAATCAATAAGTCGGAGAGTTTGGTTCTTTGAAAGAATAAATAAAGTTGATAAGCCTCTATCCAACCTTATTTTAAAAAGGGAAGAAAAAGTTCAAATTCATGCAATAAGAAATGAAAAAGGTGAAATCACTACAGACTCTATAGAAATACAGAAGATCATCAACACCTATTTTGAAAATCTCTACTCTCAAAGGTTTGATAACACAGAAGAAATAGACAGATCCTAGAAACATATGAAGTACCAAAGCTAAGTCAAGAGGATGTAAAACTGCTGAATAACCAAATTTCTATTAATGAAAGAAAATTTAATTAAATCCTTACCTACAAGAAGAGCACAGGCCCAGATGGATTCACTGCAAAATTCTACAAGAAACACAAAGAAGACCTAATGCGGACACTCCTCAAACTCTTCAATGAAATTGAAAGGGAAACAATCCTTCCTAAGTCATTCCTGGAAGCAAATATTACTCTAGTACCAAAACCTGAGAAAGACCCAACTAAGAAAGAGAACTAAAGACCAATCTCAATAATGGACACAGATGCAAAAATCCTCAATAAAATATGGTAAATAGGATGCAGCAAATCATTAAGAAGAGTATACACGATGACCAAGTGGGATTCATCCCAGGCATGCAGTGATGGTTCAACATACATAAATCAATAAATGTAATCCACCATATGAACAAAGTCAAAGGTGCAAATCACATGATCATTTCTATAGATGCAGAAAAAGCTTTCAATAAAGTCCAACATTCATTTATGATAAGAACTTTTCAGAAAATTAGAATACAATGTCTTTACCTCAATACAATAAAGGCCATCTCTGACAAACCAACAGCCAGAATCATACTAAATGGCCCAAAATTGAAAGCCTTTACTTTAAAATCAAGCACAAGACATGGATGTCCTTTATCTCTGCTCCTATTCAACACAGTACTGTAAATGCTAGCCAGAGCAATTAGACAAGAGAGAGAAATAAAAGGGGTAAAGATAGGAAAAGAAGAAGTTAATTATCATTGTTTGCAGATTACATGATACTCTACATAGAAAACCCCCTAAACTCCATTGAAAGACACTTAGATATAATAAATAAATTCAGTAACACAGCTGGATACAAAATCAATATTCAAAAATAAGTAGCATTCCTATACAATAACAACAAAATCAAAGAGAGAAATAAGAGAATCCACACCCTTCACACTAGCAACCAAAAAAATGAAATATTTAGGAATTACTGTTATGAAAGACCTGTACAGGGAAAATTATAATACACTTAAAAGAGAAATTTAAGATGATCTCAGAAAATGGAAAGGCATCCCTTGCTCATGTATAGGAAGAATAAATATTGCAAAAATGACCATTCTCCCAAAACTCTTATACAGATTCAATGCAGTCCCAATAAAAATACCATCAACATACCTCATAGATCTCGAGAAATCACTCCTAAAATTCATCTGGAATGAGAAGAGACCTAGATAGCAAAGACAGTTCTAAGCAGCAAAGGCAAGGCAGGAGGCATCACAATCCCTGACTTGAAGTTATACTATAAAGCAACCATAGTAAAATCAACACGGTACTGGAATCAAAACAGAGTGGAAGATCAATGAAATATATTAGAAGATACAACCACAAATAGAAACACACTCAACCACCTTATCTTTGATAAATGAGCCAAACAAGTTCACTGGAAGAATGATAGTCTCTTTAATAGATGGTGTTGGAAAAACTGGCTCTCCATTTGCCAAAAACTGAAACTAGACCCATGCCTATCACCATGAACTAAATTAAAATCTAAATGGAATAATATATAAATATTAAAACAGAAACACTAAATCTAATGGAAGAAAAAATTGGGTAGAAACCTTAAAGACATAGGGTTAGGTAGAGAATTCATGAACAGGACTCAAACTGAAGGGAAATATTTCCCAGATTCAATAACTGGGACCACCTCTTATTAAAAAGTTTCTGCATGTAAAAAAAAATCTCCAGCATAGTGAAAACAAATCCCACAAACTGGGAAAAAAATCTTAATGAACTCTCCCTCAGACAAGGTCTTCTGTCAAAACATATAAAAAAATTTAAAAAATCAGACCCCCAAAATTCAAAGATCCAATCCAAAAATCTGAGATGAATACACAGTTCTCAGATGAATAAATACAAATGGCAAATAAATACATGAAAAATGTTCATCAACATTATTCATTAGAGAAATGCAAATTAAAACCACAATGAGATACCAGCTCATAGGATATATATATAGCTGAAAAGAATGGCCAGGATCAAGAAACCAACAACAACAAATGCTGGAGAGGCTGTGGGAAAAAGAAACTCTCCTGCACTGTTGGTGGGAGTGTAGACTCATACAACCTTTGTGAAGGTCAGTCTGGAGATTTATCAACAGGCTGGGATTGGAAGTCCCATTTGTTCCTGCTATTCCACTTCTAGGCATATTCCCAGAAGAACTGAAAGCATCATACCACAGTGATATATGTGCATCTATGTTTATAGCAGCACAATTTGTAATTGCCAGATCTTGGCAACAACCCAAGTGCCCATCAATTGAGGAATGGATAAAAAAGCAGTGGTGGTATTTTTATACAATGGAGTACTTTTCAGCTATAAAGAAGGATCACATTGAGATATTTATAAATAAATGGGTGCAGCTGGAGACCATATTTATAAGTGAAATAAATCAAACTCACATGTATGAATACCGAATAGTTTCACCAGTATAAGAAATGATTCAAATATATAAAAGTATGTGGTAATCACAATTCCCCATTATGTGGCCTTGAAGCCTTATGAAGTTTTCACTCATTAATTGGAATGGCTTTATTCTGGGCTGCTTGATATTATTGCCTGTGATGAAATGAAAGGCCACTTTGATGAAAACAAGACATTATAATAGCTAGTGCTGATTTAATGTTAATCTTGTTTTGAAGTCCCACCGAACTGTTGCTCTTCTGCCTCCACTGGTTTTATCATGTTGTATCTTACTGGATTTTATTATATGTTATAGTATAAACAAAATTTTTTATAGGCAATGAGATAATATATACACCATTTTTCATATTTCTGTTAGCTGGTTCTAAATACCCTGTTACTTCCATCCACTTGAATAGTTTCATAATGTCTTGATATGTTTCATCCTATCATATAGGAAGTTATATTCAAATATTTCAAGGAAAAAGACACTATGGTAACTACTATTAAGTCGGGTTATTTGGTGGTGAAGCACTAGATTGCTGAAATTGTCGTGGTTTGACCTGTATTGTTATGTTTAGTCCTCTTTTATCTCATTTTCCCCTTTATTCATTAAAAAATTATTTAGTTATTTATTTTTATTTTTTAATAAGGTAAAAAAATAAAAAAAATAGCAGTATATATTATAGTAACTTTTTTGCTTTCCTATTAACTTGATTTGAAGCCCTGTATTACTCCCACTATCTTGTTTTGACTGAGTAGACTCTGTTCCGTTCTGTTTGATAGTATCAAGTTTGAGGGTATAGGCAACTACTTTGAAGGCAATAAGGTTCACTATGATTCCCATTCTGGTTTGAATATTATCTTCTTTTGAATTCCTGTAACGTTTCCAATGTTTAGGTTTTATTGGTCTTGTTCTGTACTGTTTTGTTTAACTTAATTATACCTAATGATATAGGCAATTCTTTTCAAGGAAGCAAGAGGCATTATGGTAACCACTGTTGATAACCTTGCATTCTGTTTTTACACCATGAGCTATGTCTATCCTTTGTTTTGACTGAATGCTTTGTTTTGTTATAATTTGTTTTATTCTCTTCCAAAAAAGTAATAAGAACTGGGAGTAATAAAACCCAATATGTGTAAATTTTTTGTAAAAATGAGAGGGCAAAACAAGTGCTCTAAATATACAACAGCAAGTGTGTTTATGTGTGTTAAAATAGATGACCATATTATTGAGTTTTTGTTGGATCATTGAACATAACTGTTTGCAGTCTCACTGTTTGAATGTCCACTTTGTATGCTTTAATCCTGTAACTTGAACAACTATTTCTAAGATGACAATATATAATCCACTAATTAGTGATTTCTTTCCATTTTTTTTGTTTGTTTGTTTGTTTTTTGTTTTTTGGTGTTTTTGTTTGTTTGTTTGTTTTGTTTTGTTTTGTTTGTAATTCTGTATTACTTGTACCCTTATCTGTTTTTTGGATTTTTTTCTTTGAATAAAAAATTTTAAAAAAAAGAAATAGATAACTGAAGTGATTTGCCACAAAGGATTGAATTTGATTCATTTCAGGAAAATTGATCCACCTTGATACCATAATGTTAAGTGAAATAATTGTGAGACACATTCTTAAATATCACATAGTTCTTCTTACAAAAGGAATCCAAAGTACAAAAAAATTACAGTGTAAAATAAAAGGTAGGTCATGGGAATAGAGAGCTTGAGGAACAGTAAGAGGTGGAGGACAGGGAGGAAAGTGGAAGTAAAAAGAACTACAGTGTACAATCTGCGTGGACCAACTTCCCAGGGTGACTGCAATCACGTACTGCAAACATGAATGAATAAAAATGTTTGAAAAAGAAAAACAAATATATTCATTGTTTTGGGTTTTATTGAAAAACAAATATTAAAAGCAAATGAAAGAAGCATGCTGGAGATAACTCTATACTGTAGTTCAAACTTCATTTCCAGACTGTGAGCCTGCCTCATTATTAGACTTTAGGTTTATCATTGCCTACAGTATATGCGTACTTTTGTGTTGTTCTTCTGATGGAAATCCTATCTGAAGCAATACATAAACATAGCAAAAATGAAATGAAGAAATAGTTATGACAACTAAAGTCTTCATTTAGCCGTATAGTGTCAGTGTCATATTGCTATCAATAGTACTTGTAACTGTGTTGTTCCCCATACACTCCATATTTACTTTCTCTCCAGCAGACACGTCAGCTGTTAGTGTCTCTTTATCTGGTGGGGTGACCCAGTTGTTACTGAGATGTCTAAAGAATCCAATCTTAAATGCCTGGTTATAATCTTTATTGCCTTTAACCACAGGGATGACAGTACAAAGAGTCTTCCTGAGGAATGGTAGACATAGGAATCTAATTTCCTCTTAGCTTTAAGTCTTTTATTTTATTTAAAAGATTAGAACAGAAATTTTATATTTTCCTTCCATTCAGTGGTACTTCTGCTTAGTCATATATTTTAATCTGGTAAACAGAATGCCAACAAAACAGAGAAAAATATCCTAGGTGTTCTAGGATTCCATGAAGGATGTAGGAGGGGACCAGAAAGCTAAGAGCCTCTGAGTGAAATTTGGAGGAAGCTCCTGTTGTGATACCTTGTGGAATATCTCCTTTCTATAAAAAGTCATCATGATCTCCTCTATCGTGTTTAAGACTCAAGACCTAAACAGTTTCCTGGAGTCCCTAGAGAGCAAACGTTTGCAATCCCTGTCCCAACCAACCTGTCCTGAGTTAACTTAAAAGGCTGCACATTTTAAGTTGAATTCTAAGGACGAGGCTCTGCAGAACCCCCAGTGGCAGGCCCAGCTTTCCTGACACTTGGTCCAAATGACTCTGAATGTATTAGGGAACTGCAGAACTCCACGCTGGAAGAAGATGTGCAATTTTTGACAGGTTGAAAAGATGAGATCCTAGGGTTTTGGAAGGAGGCTATGCTGTGTACTTTCATCTTAAAAAAATAATGCTCCATGTCTACTACTGGACGATATTGAAACTGAGTGCCAGGTTCTGGAACTCGATGGCTTTCAATGAGGTATGTTTTCTTAGCTATAGAAAGTCCTGAGGTTGAGCAGTCACAGCAGTACTGTACAGGGGAGTGGCAGCAGAACCAGGGAAATCCTGAAAGCATCACAGATTACCAACTCATATGTCACCTTTACATCTCACACATCAGCTGCATCAAAATTTCCACTGTTACTGACTGAGGGTAGAGGAACATGTTTGCTTACATCTCAAGTATGGATTGGGTTATTATGGCATTGTCCAGAATTGGATATCTTCCATAATACATTCACATTAACCCCACTTTCAATTGGCTTATAAGATAATCATAAGCAGAAAGACTCTTCATGAGCACTCTATTTGAGCATAGTTTCCAACAGAAAATGTAGCGCATCTTTTAAATTGATCCAGATTCTCTCCAAGTCATCTCAGTGCTAGCAAAGGAGTATTAGGAATGTCATGTGGGCTTTAATGAAGCTATGTGTAGGACTAGTAATACAGCCACCTGCTGACCCAGTTCTATAGTTCCACCAGTCTATGTCTGATTTGCAAGTATTGTAAAAAGATGCTGTCTTTGATGTCATCTCATTATTCAGAGATCAATCAGATACCCTTGATAATGGATAGCCATTGATCTACTTTAGACAAAAGTAATTCATCCATGTCAGGATTGACAAGCAGTCTTTATACAGGTTTGACTTTCTACAGAGGACATCTCAATAAGCAGCTCTCTCACAAGGATTTAATCCCAGGTATAATTCATCCAACACTGTCTTGGAGTGAGAAACACATTTTATAGAAAATTAATTATATTATGAGTTCATGACCATGGAATTCACCAATATTACCATGACAAATAAGCTAACCTCAGTTTAAGAAAACTGTCATATGGATAATCTAATGCACAGCTAAAGTACAAACCCAAGTTCTTTTTTCTCTGGGTCAGCAATTTCTTGCCTGATTGTAACATATCTGTTGAAACAATGACATATGTAATGCAGGTGTGTCACAGGTGATGAAGAGATAAGGAGAGACATAGAAGCAATGTATCCCAGAGGATAATTCACCTCTGAAACTCTATCCTCACAGTGCTTCTATTTGTAGTTCTTAGAAGTAGTGTTCCTTACAAGGGAAAATAGCCAAAACAGAAGCTGTAGTTACGGTCTCATCATTGACCTGCTTATGGGCTTGCATCAGGGGACAAATCTGGTTCCTGTGCATTCTGAGTGTTGTCTTTTAAATGAGGATCTAGCATTCATGATTCCTGCTATGTTTGGAATGTTTGACCCTCCAAAACTCACACTGAAATGTAATTGTCATTGTGACAGTTCTGTGAGGTGGACTCTGAAGAAATATTTAAGGCATGGGACTCCACTCCTGTAAATGAGATTGGTGACATTGCAAGGGGGGCCAGTTCATCGGCTTCTTCCCCTCTCTTGCCCTTATGTTATTTTAAGAAGGTCCTAACTGGATGCTGGCATTTTAGTATTGGCCTTTCTAGTCTTCAAAGTTGTGAGAAATACAATTTTCTCATTATAAATTCCTTAATTTCAGTCATTCTAATTTAGTAGTCTAAGGGGATGCAGACACTACCTACTGAATTTGAATAAATTACATAAAAGATGAAGAGTCACCTGAACATCAGTTCCTCCTCTTCTGTTGAAAATTCCTTGTGGCTCTCCCCTGTAATCCCCATACTTGGGAAGTTGAGACAAGAGGATCACCACAAGTTGGAGGCCAGCCTGGACTACTTAATGAGACCCTGTCTCAAAAAAAATGAAACAAAAAGAAAAAAGAAGAAAAAGAAAACTCTTTATGAGAAATTTGACAATAACAATACATTCAAAAAAGATATGAAAACTAAAGAGTCAGATCTTTAAGGGATGAAATTCTAGGTTACTTTAAAAAAAAATTATCTCTACAAATGTTCGCACTTTGCAAGGATCTGAGAAGTCGATAATGGAGGTTGCAAAAGAAAGGTAATGAACATCAATTAATTTCTCAGAAAGAGAGGTGGGAGCAGAAACCCCCCCTTGCTTCTTTAGTTTTTGTTTGTTTAAGCACTCCACATTACCTTTAGATACCACTAAAGGTGGATTTTAAGGCTGATAAAATTTTAGAATCATTCTTGGGACTCACTGTTCTTTAAATAATTTAGTTCGAGACTTAAGCATGATAGAGATGTAAGCAATTCTGAGAGACGCAAGGAACAAATTATGACACAGGTATTTTATGATGCTACCACTGAAAGCCTCTTTATTTAGGCATGTTCTGGCTCTGGGTGCTAATTTCCTTGCAGTTCTTTGTAAACAGCACATTCTGATGAGGCCTATATGTTTTTACCATCTACAACAAGTTTCTGGAGTCATTGAACACCATAAAATATGACATGACTTCCCTAGAACCCTGTAAGACACTGGAGAATGCAAATTAGAAATTCAAGAGGTCTTAGAAATCCTAAGGTCCTCTTTGTCATGCTTAATGAATGAGATACCGGACACAGGAGGAAACTGGTTAAGAAGTACCTTTACCATTACCCTTCCGCAGTGAAGGTTTATTTTTTAATGCACATTCTTTGAGGGTTAGCTCATGAACACAAAACTTGTATCTGAAGGAGGGACAGCCTTCCTGAGTGTTCTAATCATTATGATCTGATGTTTATTTTCTCCCCCAAATCCATACATTGAACTTCACAATCCTATGATAATGATATCAGGAGATGGCTCTTGTATGGTGCTGTGTCACAGAGATGCAGCTCTGGTGAGTGGGGTAAGTGCCCTACTAAAAGAAATTGCAGAGAACTGCGTTGAACTCACAACCACGTAGAACATATTAAGAAGTCTGTGTATAAATGGTAGTGAGCCCTCACCATGTGGGAATCCTGGTCTTCCGTCTCCAGCCTCTAGTACAGTGCAACAAAAACCCTTGTTGTTCAGAAGAGACTTAGGCTGTGATATCGATCCTGGGCGACTAGAACACACATTGTTACATGTTTGCTTCTTACACTTTTCTGTGCACGTTTTCTTTCCCTCCAGTTTCACTGCTTTAGCATTCTGTCTTCCAATAATAATCATCAAAACCTAAACCTTAACCCTGGATATCAGTCTCACAGAAGAGCTAAGCTGACTTCAGTCAGGATGTCAATGATCATCTAAAAATGGGGCCATTACACAGACCTTCCTGTGTCAAAAAAACTGCTATGCCACATGTTTTTCAAAACATGGGCACAGAGCCCCCGGACCTGCCATAAAATACCTTGAAAAGCCTAGTGGAACCACTGAAAAGTGAGTATGGCAGAGGCAGAACAGGGTTTCACATTACTGGTGTCAAGCTAAGTGATGCTCTCAGTGCTTTAAGGACAGACTCACATAATACAGAGGCTGCAAACTCCCCAGGCACTAGAGCCAATCATCCCTCTTCAATGCATTATTTAAACCCTTCACTACAAGTTTTGTGGGGAGACAGATGCAAGTGTGTCTCCTGGTTCTGTTCAGCTGATGCACAGCTGATGTACAGTAAAGTTTGCACACACGGAAGCCACATATGAACATCTTCGCACCTCAGAAAGAAAGAGCCCTTGCTCGGAATGCATGTCATCACTTGAGAGTCAGTAGTTTTGTTTTTGTTTGGTTTGTTTGTTTTGTTTTTTAGATTTTTATGGTGCTGGGAATGGAACCCAGAGTGTTTCACCTGTGATCAACATGGTTTTACCACTGAGCACACCCTTAGGACCACCAGTGAACGCTTAAAAGACAGAACCTACATGCTATGTTGTTTGGTAAGCCAGTTGATGAGGCTTTTAAGGAGAGCAGCTTCTCAGTGCCTAGGTTTTAAATTCATGTAATATGAGATCTGACTTCAAAATTGGGTCCACAAACTGCAACCCAGGGGCCACATTTACCCAGTCACTTACATTTCCATAATTTTTTTTAGAACACTCATGCCCATTCATTTAAATATTATATATAGCTACTCTTTAAATACATCAATTTTTTTCCCCTGGTTGGGGGGAGTATTTATTGTTTTTGTATCAAAGACTGCAAAACTCACAAAGGCTAAACTAGTCTAGACTTAACAGATAAATATGGGTTTAAATGATAGGTAAATATTTTTTTTTAATTGAAGCAAAATCAAAATGATTTATTGATTTGAGGAGAACACCTGGGGATAATTACCTTCACTTATGCTTTAAAATATTGTACCTCCTTGTAAAACTGATCAATATTACACTAGAGACTTTTGCCTTTTCCATGTTTGCTGATGTTAACAGAAATGTTCTGCACTTCTCTGGAATATGGGTTGAGAATTATGGCTTCGCAACAGTAGTCTTGTCTCAAACGTCTGCTAAGCCTTTGGTTTGGTCTAGAAAAAGACAGCTTCTTGCAGTATCTGTTATATCAGCATCAGTCACCAGATTAGTCTTCTGAAGGACACAGATTATGGTGGCAAACTGAACCTAGCACCAAGTTTTACCCTGACAACCCTCTGAAGACTCCCTGGAAATTAGATGTCTGTCCTTCAATTTGTCTTTGGCGACTTAATTGTCTACACTGGAAACTTTTCCTTGGGCAACTTCTTGCATTTGGTTGTAAGTAGCACTGAGAACATCTCCAGTGAGTATGATCTGGGAGACACTGCTGATCTGGAGAAATCCAGAGTCTGAGAGACTTGTCCTACAGCAAAAGCTTCAAGTAGTGGCTGGTAGATCCCTTGTTCCATGGCTGTTGTCTTGGCCTGTCGTCTAGCACACAGCATAAGCTGAAAACAATAATACATTTGCCTCTTTGTTTCCTGTGGCAGCAGGGACAAAACTGTCTTCAGTTTGTTCATGCATTTCATTTCTGCAGCACCTGGAGTTGGCCCCAGATAAACCAAGCCTATTCATTATGTGGTGAAACCCTTTGACAACTTGCTTTGGAACACAATAACTCTCACCAAATATAACCAAAGCTACTCTTACGCTGCATAATGGTGCTAAGTATAGTGCCTTGTCTCCTCTGAGTTCACTTTTCTAATCCTATAGTCAGGATGAAATGCAGAATCGGTCAATGCAATGCCCTAAACTGCAGCACAAACATGTTTGCGCATGACACTGTGTTTTCACAAAACCTGTCTCTCTGTGACTCCTGGGATGAATCTAAAGAGCATTAACTTTCTGATGTCAGAATCCTGCCCTTGTGGTGAGCTGAATGAAGCTTCATTAGAATGCTGGTTGCTATCATTTTACAGGCATTCCACAAGATGTGTCTTTTTCCCCTGCTGCAATCACACTTAATTTACCACCAACTGCTTTGTTTCCATGGGTTATCTAATATATTAAGCTCCTTTTGTTTTCAAGCTTGATACAAGGCGGGATATGTGTGTGGTGCCTTCATTGTTCAAGTCATCTTCTCTGCTGTCTACTTGAATAAGCAAATCATTTTTTGTTGTTCCCCTTTAGGTACTGGATATTTAACGCAAGCTTTTTCACTGAGCAATATTCCATGCCTTTTTTATTTGTTTATTTATTTCTTCTTATGGAACATAGTCACACTAAGTCACTAAGTGGCCAAAGCTGAGCTCAAACCGGCCAGCTTCCTGCCTCGGCCTTGAAGAGTACCAGGACTGCAGATGTGTGCCACCCTGTCCAGCTCAAGATCAAACCGATTATTCATGCAGGAGCAAAGTTTTCCACAGAAACAGTTATGGAGACACCTGGCATGAGGTCCATTGAAATTCCTAACATGTGGAGTCACTGCTGCAGGATCAGCTGTGGTTTCAATTATGGGGGCACCTTGGCGGGGTGAAGTCCTGAGCAGAGCCTGCGCTGGGTTAGCAGCGTCAGCTTAGGACGGATCCATGACACAGCTGCCCATGGTTCCAAGATGACAGCGTGGCAGAGGAGGGATTTCCAGGGTGAGTTTAGAGGAGATTTTAATGGAATCATTCTTACACCAATCTGAGAATGACATGGATTTAATTCTCTTTGTTTCCCATGCTCAATTGCTTTAATGATAAACTATTCCTGACTTCCTCATGGAATCACTGACTTGACCTCAGACAATGGACATAAGTGCTATGAACCTCAATTCTTTTTTTATAAATAAAAGAGAAAACCTGAAGACACAGCAAACATTCTTACTACATGATTGACTGACTGATTGATAGACCCAGGATCTTGAGAATTTTCCCAAGTGGTACCAAGATTTATGGTCCTCTTGCCTCAGCCTACCTCAGTATGGGCTAACAGGTGTATGCTCTCAATCACAGTTCTTTCTGAAGCTTAAATTTTAAATTTTAATTTAAAATTTTTTGGAGAGTGATAGGTCCTGACAATAGTTGGAAAGCCTGCACACTCAACACCATTCTGTTCCTTGTGTTAACACACATTAGTCGCTTTAAAAATGTGGAAGTATTTTCTTTTCTTTAAATAATTCCAGTAAGTATGCTTTCATGGGAAAATAAAGAAAGCAGGCTGTCTTTAAACTTCTACTATGATAATTATTGTCCGCTTTCTCCTTTAATAGGAACACCAATGAATAAGCGAATTTTGACTTATTAGATCCTCTAATCACAAAAGTATATATGAACCACCTGCATCTCTCATGAGCCATGGGAAGTGGATCACCTTACTCCAATTTAAATTTGCAGGGTTCTTTTTTGTTTGTTTGTTTGTTTTGTTTTTTAGGATACCTTAAGTCCATAAGACAGTACCTTATGGTCCTTGGTCAGGTTATGAAGAAAACAGCAGACTTCAGGATAGCAAATCTTACTGAATCAAAGCTCTGCAGACAAAGGAGAATCACCTGAGTGCATTATTGGGAAACCAAATGGCTCCAAGAAATCAACTGGGCTGTGTCTGTTGTCATCATGCCTTGGCCACATTACCTGTATTATACCTGATTATTTATATAGAAAATGTTTCATAAATATTTCGCTATACTCAGATTAGTAGTGAAATATAGTCTGTGTTAAATTCAGCATTCTGGGATTACCTGAAACACTGTGCAAAGGATAAGAAATAAATTCAGCCTCCGTGTTCTCCCTGGAACTTACCAGAACCAGGAAAATATTATCAGTGGAGGTCTGGAATTCCAAAAGTCAGACTGCATAACAGGACACATTCAGTTCTTGAATTAAGAGAGACTTGGTCATTGCCTGCAAGGGACAGGTTGGATCCTCCTGAGCAATGGGAATGATAACTCAGGGACAGTCTCCTGGGTGTACTGCTCAGAGCAGTGCTGCCAGACAAAGTTGACAAGACTTTCCGGGCCGTGTGCCAGGGCCAGGGCAGAAATGAACAGGTGCCTGCAGCTGCTGGTGAAAAACAGGAAGGAAAGCTAAAATAGACTAGAGCTATCTAATTAAGAGCCACAATCAGAACCAACAGATGCATTAACATTTGCTTCATCAATAATATTTAGAGCATCTCACTTTCTTACACCTTTATTTAAACTAATGTGTGAGCACTGTGTTGATATAAATTCTCCCAAACTGAAAGAGGTGAGTTAACCCTTCTGAAGTTGCTATGTGACATATTAAATGGGGTAATGCATGTCTAAAATAATCTCACAATGACACCAATCACTTAATATGTTCTCTACAGAAGTAAAGTATTGTTTTTAGTTGTTACCATTTTATTATGGAGCATTTATTAAGGGTAATTTTTTTCAGAATTTTTAAAGACTTCAAAATTTGTTTTTATGGGACCATAAAATTCTTTGGTCATGGAATCACTAAATTATATACAAATATACATGAGAACAAATTTTAAAATGTTTTTAAAATATTAAAGTATTAATTAATGAAAATATTATAATTTAAGGCATAGTAGTATACATTCTGCTATATAGTTTAAGTCTTCCTAATTCTTTACAATATGAGTGAGGTAAAATTTTACTACTTTTCTTTGATCTGACTTGTTTGACACCCATGCTATGGTGCATGATGTTAAAGTGCTTGCTTTATCCTGCTATGGTCTGCTGAATTAATTATATCTGATTCTTCTTGTTCTGACTTAGCCTTTCTTCAAGATTAGATCAAAACATGAAGTATTACAGCTCCAGTCCCCAATGCATTAGTTCAAGAAGCAATGTAATATTGCATTTGTCACTTGTTTCATCAAGCCATGTGTCAGAGGCACTTTAAAGTTAAATGCTGGAAAAATGAAAATTCTGGTGAAGAAACCTAGAGTTCGCACTGAGGCAAAAACAAATATTCCCTCAATGCTGCTGTCCTGGAGCACACGTCTACAAATCAGGGAGATTATGATTGATCCCAACACATCCCTTCCCCGAAGTCTTGACAGACATGCACTAAAAAGCAGTGAAAGATACTGCCAATAGAATTGTGTGGCACGTTTATTCTCAGATAAACTAAAGGACCTAGTTCTGACATCTATTTTTTGACATTTTTATATGTCTTCCATTTATTTGGAGTTTGTTATTGAATGTTCAAAGCACACATTTAGAGTATACTTGTTGCATTTATTCCCTTGATTTCATCTTTGCATGTACCCATTTTATAGCCTTTGTTAGACTGAAAATACAGATGAGGAAAAATATGATATTTATTTCTAAGTGATAGAAAGATGTATAACAATTAATTCTGTCCTTGAAGAGTCAAGACTGTAGAGCTCTCTTTCTTAAAATGACTTGTCAGTATAAATCAGGAAGTAAATATTCATAGTTTTAATGAGCAATTTTTTTTTTTTTTTTTTTTTTTTTTTTTTGTACCAGACATGGAACTCATGACCTCATGCTTCCCAGGCTGCTGCATAACAAGCAGTTTTTGGGAAAAAAAAGTGTTAGTTATATGATTTTTAGTTGCAGCTCCAGCTTTTTCATCCTCACAGCCTCCAATCAAGGCTTACCTCAAGTCATCTCTCTTTCCCTCTCTAAAGCTTCCCATCCCTCTGACTGCTTTAAGGTTTGGCCAAGCATAAGTGATACCTTCTGATTTCCTTGGAAAAGTCTGTTCTGAATGAATTCCTTTCCCCTGCTTTTTTAGTATGAGCTGAAGACTGCCCTTCCCAGTTCAACTTCTAATTTCTAGTCCTCAGAATAGGACCCTTCTTGGACAAAGGTTGATTAAAGAAGTACAATGAGATCATAAAAATGGGATCTAATTCATCATGATGTCTTCATGAGAAGAGATCAGGACACAGGCACACACGAAAATACCCACTGGACCTCAAAGAAAGGGGTCACATACAATCCCACACAAGTTGATTTTGGAAGAAAATGGCCCTATCTATAACTTTATGTTGATCCTCTATTCAGAAATATGGTAACATAAATTTCTGCTGTTCAGGATACCCAATCTGTAGTAGTGTTTATATATTGAACAGACCCTTGCTAATTCTAATTCTGAGTTTAGGAACCTTTGTAGGTGAATTGATTGAATGCTTATCACCTGGATGGAACTAATATTTTCCGATGAAAGCTACAAAATGAGGACCCTGCTAATTCCTCAGGCATAGCACCTGAGAGATGCAGTGACTCACTGTTCATGCAAGCAAAGTTACGTTCTCAGTGGTGGGGATTTGTACAACTAGAAGAGATTGCAAAAATCATTATTTAATTCTATGTGCTGAATTCTTCCTTATCCTAATTCATATGTTTTAACCTAATCCATAACAGGTTAGCATTGAAAGACAGGGTTTGGAGAAATGATTAAGTCACTAGAGATCCTGCTCATGAACAAGGTCAGTGTCTTTGTACAACAAGCCCAAGGGAACATGCACACCCCTTCTAGCATGAGAAGAAACATTCCTTCACAAGACATCAGGTCTGCTCCCAGCTTTTAGAACTGTATGAGATAAATATCTGCAGATTATGAGCAACCTGGTTTGTTTTGGTACAGAAGTACCAATAGACCAGGAGACTTACTCTGAAGTTATTTATGATACCATCTTTGTCCTTGGGCATGGATCATCACATTTTGTTGGCCTGAGATTGATGGACAATAACATAACTCCAGATTTCTTGTCATTCATGACACTGGTATTTCTGATACTTCATACACTTGGATCAAAGAAGAAGGCAAAGTGGAATAGGTTGGATATCTTAAAGTGTTTGGCCCTCTGGTTCATCTGCCTAGTCTTTGAAAGGTTTTCTGTTGTCTAGGGTTGGACAATTTGGGTTCCTGGTTCCAAAGCACTTTACAGAAACTATTAATCAGCTGGGCTTTATTAGGTTGGACACGTTACTCTACATCATCCAGGGTTATACATGGTTGTACATTCAGGTAACCAGGACAAAAACATGAAATCAAAATGATCAAAATGTAGTATTGTTGTCTTAGGAAATCTATGATCAATTTCCATGTAATAAAATTCTCAATTTTCAACTTTTCCTGAAGGGCTCAACTTGTCAGAAAGAAAAGGATTATAAAAGAGGAAAAAAATGACGTGGCTGACTATGCAAGTGGACATTGGTCACTGTGTAAAAATGTGAGCCTACCCCCAAGTCTAGAGAAGCCTGTCCAGGATTCCAAAAACCAACCTTTGGAAAAATCATCTAAAAATGATCAGAGCTGTATTAACTGATAGCTTCCCCAAGTTTGACTCCAAGTTAAAGCCAAATGGAAAAAGTGAACTTATGATTAGTTAGAATGAATGTCACACTTTTATTTTATTTCCCTAAAAGTTCCCAATCCTAGTAGCCTCCAATCAGATGATACCTGAAGATAACATTTGTTTTAAACCATAAAGCTTCACAGTTTACTGTGTGCCATACTATTTATGCCACATACAAGTGATGATTCTGAACTGTTGGTATAAAAGGCATAAAATAAATAGCTTTCACCTGTTCTCACTTGGGTGGTCTTTGTTTATTTCTACAATCAAGTGCCTGGGTTAAATGTTGCTGGAAAATATGCTGCTTCCATTGTCACCTTTCAAATTTCCTTTCAAATACATCTTATCAAAGACATGTTCTTTCAAAAATCTGGAAAATGTGGTTGTATTGTTAGAGATGCTCAGAATAAAAAGAACCAATAGGAGTTATTTATTATTTATATATAGAAGCAGATCAGAGGGGCTAGAAAACCCTAAGACCTGATGATGGGTCAGCAGAGGAGTCTCAGCAGGGGTGATGGTGTCATCCCAGTCAAAGTCATTGGGCTAAACACCTGGAAGAGCTGGTGGGCTTTCAATGTAAACCTCAAAGCAGGAAAAATACTAAGCTCTCCGTTGGAAGTCCCCTAGGCTAACAGACTACTCTTTTATTCAAAAGAGGCCAGACTTTTTCTTTTTTAATTGATTAGTTGAAACATAGCTGTAATAAGCAAGTCAATGTACTTCAGATTTTTAAAATCTCACCCAAAGATAATTTCACAGGAAAAAAAAAAAAAGAAAAAAAAAAAAACTAAAAATAATGCTTGGCCACATATAAGGACACCTAATAGCATAACCAAAATGTCAAATGAACCATCACTGCAATAAACAGATTTCTAACCCTTCCACAAAGGAAAAGAATGAAAATAATGCTGAGTGATAGAAGGTGGCACAAAATGAAACTGAGTTGATCAATGAAGCTTGGCAAACACTGGGTTTGAGGTGGAGAAGCACGGGTTAGCACAGGTGTGAAATAAATTAAAGCAGTGATAATGGAGCACACATGTGAAATTTATAGGACTGTAGATGATAAGTAAAGCAAGGGAATTTGAGAGATTTCTGGTAACCAAGCAAAACAAAGCCAAATAAAAACAACAACAACAACAACAACAAAAAACTATAGTTAAAGAACATAGCTGCACCTAGGACTGAAATCTAAGAAATTCTAATATTTAGAAAGAGTAAAAAGAAAATATAGACAACAACAATTGTGAAGATTGTACAATAATTTTTAGGATATTAAACAGTAAAATGTCTTACAAAACAAATGAGGCAAATATCATACAAAGTTAGAGGATATCTTTAACAAATGAACCTAAGAAAATTAATAAACTGATGAATGAACATTGAAAGTTATTCTTTTCAGTACAAAGATCACTTTTATTTGTCTGTCTTCTATCTGTCTAATCACCTTAAAACTGTGTCTTTCTGGAGATTAGCAGCAAACCATTAAGAGCAGCCTCTTGTGGAAAAGCTGACTGAAGCTGAGGCTGATATAGAAGGAGCACTAACTTTATCTTACACTAAAAATGTATTCACTGTTGGTTGGGAAATTTAAGAAAATGAGCCCTTAAAATGATAGCTGTCAAGAAAGATCTGCATATATAGAAAATGTTGGAGCAGACCTGAATACTCAGGGTGAGGCATGGGAACAGAAGAGCAAAAGGAGCAGAAGATGAATAATGGAAGAAGCTAAAGGCTTGGAAAGAGAGAGGGCCTTTGACTTTGCTGAGAGTCGGAACCCTGCAGAAAGTGCCAATGCTGTTAGACTTTCAAATTCAAATCCAGGTGTGCATTGAGGTTTTTAGATTAAAGTAAAGATTATTAGGAAAATTAAAGAAATAAAAAGCGGTGGGAGAATAAGAATAATAACAAAATACAATTTGGTAGTTGGACAATTCCAAGGATCCACTAAAGCTGGCAATTGTGAATCTATAGTCAAATCAACTCTTTAGGTGTAGACTCTCCACACTTCTATGAAAAAACATGATTTATGTGTACTTACTTCCTACTAATATTTGAGATTCCTTTCATCCAGAAAATATTTTTAGAAGCTTTACAAATATTGCTTTATTTAATCTTGAAAACAAATTGCTATATAAATGTAAATGAATCCAAAAGTTCACTTTTCCAACAAATATGACTAAGTATAATGGTATCTCAAAAAATGTCTACAAATTCACGATCATCCACTGAAACAACGACACATGGCATCGTCTATCCATGACTGAGCAGCCAGTGCCCTACTTTCAAAGTGCAATGATTACACCGTAGCATCTCACGGCACTGAAGCCCCACACCTTCCTCATGTTTACAGGGATGAGCTTGGCATGCTGCTAGGTCTCTGACCACATGATGCTGTGCTTTCTTAAACAGTGCTCCAGTCCTGTCAGTCCTCGTACACTTTCTATGCCTTGTGTACCACAAGGATATACACCAACCTCAAAGACCAAAATATAGCTCTTTTTAAAATTACAGCAAACATTTAGCACAGTTTAAAGGATAAATGAACTAAGCAAGAATTAATGAGAAGAAATAGAGAAATCATTCTTGTAATTTAAAGTTGATATTCTCAAAAGTATTTAAAGTCTTGCTTCATTATTTTATTGAACTAAAAACCATACTGCACAATAGCAATATACTCAGTGGACTTACAGAGAATGATTGACACCAAACATATTTTATGATGAACCATGTTTGCAGACAAATGCATTATGGTAAGAGCTCAAATCCCCATGTCCATTTATATGGGTGGATATATATCATTAATAGAGTGCTTATTTGGGCTGAGGATGTAGCTCAAAATCAGAAAGCCTACTTGGCAAGTACAAGGCCCTGTGTTCCCTTCTGGGTATCAAAACATAAATAAATAAATTATTTAATAAAAACAATGTTTATTTTACATAAAATATATTATAACTGTAGCTATTAACAATCATATGCACCTAATGTTTGAAAATATAATCATAGTCAAATGCAGCTTTAGTGTCAGTACAAACAAATATTACACAAGTTTGCTGCACAAAATAATTATATTCTTTGAGGTAAAGTCAACTTGTATGAAAACTTAAATCTTGAAATTATTAGTAATATTCATGAACTGTGCATTGATCCAATTCTTTCTGATGTACAGCCCTTCAAATATCTTCTCTCATGCATTTGATCCAATCAGATGTGTATGCTCAAGGAAACTAAAGGGAGAAAGTTCACAAAGCAGGGCTGAGCTGGAGAATTCTCAGCCCTCTGTGTAACCTGGCTGCCATATTATGGCTTCAGTGGGTGCTCAGTTTAGCAAAAAGAAGTTCAGATTAACATATGTCCATGCCTTTAAACATACTACACCTTTACATATGTACTAAAGAGGAACTTAATTTTAATTTTTAATCAGTTTCATTCAGGGAATCACAGATTCAGAAAGGACAACAGAACAAGAATGGATTTCCAATAGTTTTCTGGACCTGCTTAGTTGTTTTCTTTATTAAACCAACATTCCATATAATGATGTCAACTCTGCCATGTCCTGGGAAGTGGGACATACTTTCTGATCTGCTATGCTCTCTAGTTAGTGCTGTAAACATCCTGTAGGAAATGCACAAAATGAAGGCAGTGCGGTGCCAAAGAAGGGAGTGATCACACCAGGGCTGGTGTTTGATACCTCCTTGGCTAGGTCACATTTGTTCAACACAAATCGACTCTTAAAAGACAAATATTCACATAACTTTGTGCTTCTGGAGTCAAAAAGTCTAATGCTCATAATCCGAATGAAATAATTTGAGAAAATTATTATTTTAACTGAGGCCAAATACCTAAAAGAGTAGCCTGCATGTAATACCACCAGCTAACCAAGGCAATGTGGCCATGTATTTTTATATAGCAGACAGCAATGGCTTTTTAAAAATTATCAGTAAATAATTTAAAATTGTTACCACACAACTAAGGCTTGCTAGTATTATTTTTATTTAGTAGATAGTTTTATTCTAGTGACTAAAAGTGTTTATAGGCTTTGTAAATTTGTCTACAGTTTCAAACTCTTTACTATTTTCCTTTTCACTTTATATTTTTTTGAAAAAATTCTTACAGTAAATTAATATAGGCATACATCTTCTCTCCTACACATACAAACACACATATGTATAACAGCACAAATTTATGCACTCCAACTAAAATATATCAATGATCTAACATATATCAGCTAATGTATACTGAATATCAGATTGCCTGAATTGATTGAAATAGTGCCCAAAAACTATATAATTATAGACAAAAGATATTTTGTAATAAACAATTTGGATTCCAAATACTCATAGATGTTCATGAAAATACATTTGGTGATTATTCAATTTTTATTCTTGGAAGATAAATTAAATTTGAAAGTAAGATAATGACTTGGTTATAAATCCTTATTACTTCAAAATCACAGTTAAATCATCTATTACTTTCATACTCTGAAGTATATTGAATGTATCTTTCATCTTGATAGATTAATTAGTTTGAATTTTAAATACACATTTCTTTTCAAAAATGTTATCTGCTTTTTAAAAATTTAATAACTAGGAGCAAAGTGTTTTCATTTTTTATCAAGTTTTAATTCAAGCTGTTTTAGAAGTTGTCTGATCTTTGCCCTAAAACATAATAATGTACTTAATAAAAACTATAGCTACAGCTTGATTACAGTTTCTAAAACAATGTCTCAATTTACCATACAAATTGTATTCCTGATCAAAGTAAAGATATGATTCAGAGTTCCCTTTCAGAGACACCATTTTTTAAGCAGCTAAAAAACAAAACAAAACAAAACAAAAACAAAAACAAGACATCTTGATATTCATTGCCCACCAGGAAAGAAGAGCCATAGTTTCCCTTGAACACGGAAACACAGAGTATGTGATTATCTAATCAGCTAGAAAGTTAGGGAAGCGTACACACAAAGGTGGAACCTTTAAGCAGTTTTATTGAAATCCAGTTGAAACTAACATACTAGGAATACCACTGATATAGATACAAATACATACAAGGAGCTGTACTACATAGTCTACCTATTCTTAGCTTTACTTACACATCCAGCCAGATCTTAGTATTTTCAGTTGGTTTGATCAGTTTCTAATTTCAAAATCATTTCTACAAATCTAATTTATGGGTTCCACTCATTTAGGACTCTGCCAGATTCCACATGGCGACGCGGTCCATCCTGGCACTGACTCCTAAAACAACAGTGTATCTCTCCTCCACTAACCCCCGGGGCTCCTGTTCTGGTCCCAAAATAAACTTTCTGTCGCCCTTTTGCCCATGCCCTCCAGTCCTCTCCCAATGTGATTACCTGTCCACTAACACAGTCTCCGCCCCATACCAAGCCCATAAAAGCAGCTCCCCAGCTTTCTCTCTCTGGAGGGTCCTTGCAGTCTCTTGCAGCCCTGCCACGCCAGCAATAAAGCTTTTTCTTACCTCTGTCTCTGTCTCACTGTGACAAAATTTAACACTAATTACATCTAGATCCCTACAAGTCTTTATTCCCTACTGGTTTTAAAAGTACTACAAAAAGTATTTCATAAAATCAGCTCATTGAACACATGCATCTTAGCAACGTTAACAAGTATTTGACTCAGATATCAGTTTACAAAAGATTTCACAATACAGTTGTAAATTGTATTTGACTAGTTTTTACAACTATTAAAATCTTATTTTAAAGCTTTTAGTACTCCTTTCCAACTAGGAATTTTTACTGAGATTTCACAAAAATTGTGTTTAGAAATAAGAACAGAAAAGACAAAAAAAAAAAAAAAACAACAGAATGTATATGTGTGTGACCATTACTTTTTGAAACAAGAAGAGTATCTTTGGTACAAACCCCATTTAGGACGTGTAATAAAGGAGAGAATTCTGTTCTTGCTAAGGCTTTTGACTACATTCCAAATTGCACTTTTCTGCATAGGCCAAGTGTTCCCAAAAACTCAAAGACAGAAATGCTAAACTTTGTTCCACCAAAACTAAACTTTGTTCACTGTGATGCCACAAATAAAAAATTGTACACTTTGCCTCACCTGACAGGTCAGAATACAGGTCAGAATACCTACCTGCAAGCACAGACTGTAAGTTACTCCAGGTCCCCATGAGCAAAGTGATCTCTAGACATCATCAGTTTGAATATGCTTTTCTGGAGCTTGCTTGAGGTCCCTCTCAGAGGGACACCCATCCACAAATGTCAGGAAGGGTGTGACTCTACAGGTGGAAGGGAGTCTTGCCCAGGATGTTTTGTAGGGGCTACAGGAAGGGAGGGAAGGGAAGGGAGTCAGCGGAGTCTTGCCCAGGATGTTTTGTAGCGGCTAAGATGCACACACTGGACTGCCTGTGTCCTTCCCTTTGTATCTTATCTTTCTTAATGTCTACTTTGTACTGTAAATACATTGTTGAAAACATCAAAAAGAATTGCAGCTGCTGCTATGCATAACAGTGATAAGAAAAAGCAAAGCATTTAATGTGTAGCACAGAAAACAAACTGTTGGAGACAGAAGTAAAAAGTAGAAAATTTCTTACCAAAGAGTATAGTGTTAAAATGAGCAAGATATGGTCTGAAGAAATAAAACATACCACTTGAAGTTCTGCACTTAAACTAATAACTACAAGTTAATGAAAACAGAAAAACAGTGCATAAATCTAAACATAAGACCTGGATCATGAAGGAACAGATCAACAGCAAAAGTGTGTACTCTTGTGCATTAATGCTGATCATGAAATGGCCATCACAGGAACTAAAAATTAAAGGAAACTGTGAATATTCCAAAGAATGATTTCAAAATGTTTTAAAAATATGTGACATTGCACTTTTAAAATTTGTTGTGAAAAAGTATGTTTGGCTCACAAAGCAGCAGAAAAACTCACTATCATGATTAGACAGACCATTGTTGAAACTCAAACACAAAACAAAGTCTACAATGGTGACAAAACATCAAATAGCTACAGTTATTTTTTTCTGCCCAGAAAGATCAGGACTATAATAAATGGGGTGGCTTTAATAGAAATTAAGGAAGAAGCCAAAGACAGAAAAAATGTTGGTTGTTCCAGTTCAGCAGACACATGTAAATGTAAACAACAACAAAAAATGTGTCTTGACGTTTTAAAAGAGCAAACTTCTTACCTGATGATTACCACACTAACAAAAAGTTTTGGATCATCAAGAGTATTTTTTCTTATTGGTTGCACAAAGGTCTGAAAAGGGGCATGTACTCACCACACGGAAGCTAGGCTGGGGGATAACTGCATGATCTGCTTGAGAACTTTCTGCTTGTTCAAACTTCTAGTAAAATTCTCACCAAAAACAAAGTCTGTGTCATGTAATTTTCCCCCAGTGAGACAACACAGAGTCTTTCAGGTGATCAGAGTATCCTTAGTTCCATGAAGAATAAACATAAAATCATTATGTGGAACAGCATGCTAGGACGATGGAAAAAGGCATGCTTGTGAAAGTTTTACTTTTTAAAAAAAAATTATTTAAAAGGAAAAAGAGAAAAAAACAAAACAAAGCAGTGTAAGGGTACAATTAATACAGAACTACAAACAAACAAACAAACAAACAAAAACCAGTAAGAAATCACCAGTTAAAAGATTACAATTATTATCCTAGAGACAGTTGCTCAAGTCACAGTATCAAAGCATACAAAGTGAACATTCAAACAGTCGGACTACAAACAGTTGTGTTCAATGATCCATCCAAAAACATTAATATGGGCATCTTTTTAACACTCCTAAACACACTTGCAGTTGTATACTTTAGAGCACTTTGTTCCTCTTTTTTTTTTTTTTTACAGTAAAATTTACACATATTGGATTTTATCACTCCTTAGTTCTTATTAATTTTTTTTGGAAGAGAATAAAGTCAAATATGGCAAAACAAAGCTGTCAGTCAAAACCAAGAATAGACATAGCACATGATGTAAAAACAGAATACAAGGTTATTGACAATGGTTACCATAATGCCTCTTGCTTCCTTAAAAAGAATTGTCTATCTTATTAGGTATTATAAAGTTGAACAAAACAGTAGAAAACAAGACCAATAAAACATAAACCTTGTAAACACTACAGGACTTCCAAAGAAGATAATAGTCAAACCAAAATGGGCATCATAGTGAATCTTATTGCCTTCAAAGTAGTTGCCTATACCTTCAAAATTGATACTATCATACAGAATGTAACAGAGTCTAATCAGTCAAAATAAGTTAGTGGGAGTATTACAGGCCTCAAATCAAGTTAATAGGAAATTAAATAAGTTACTATAATATATCCTGCTAATTTTTTTTATTTTTCCCCTTAATTAAAAAATCACAAAAAATAACTACATAATTTTTTAATGAATAAGGAAGAGATTGAGATAAAAGAGGACATAGAATCATAACAGTACAGTTCAAAGCATGACAGTTTCAGCAACCTAGTGCTTCACCACCAAATAACCCGGTTTAATAGTAGTTACCATAGGGTCTTTTTCCTTGAAATATTTGAATATAACTTCATACTATAGCTTCAAACATATCAAGTCAGTGTAAAACCATTCAAGTGGATGAAAGCATTGTAGGATTTTTAGAACCAATTAACAGAAAATAAACAATGGTTTCTATATTATCTCTTTGCGTATAACAATTTTTGTTTATACTATCACATATAATAAAATCCAACAAGATACATCATGATAAAACCAATGGAGACAGAAGAGCCATAGTTTGGTGAGGCTTCAAAACAAGTTGATAGTAAATCATCACTAGCTATTATGATGACTTATATTCTTCAAAATAGCTGTTCATTTCATCAAAGGCATTAATATCAAGCAGCCCAGAACCAAGACTTTCCAATTAATAAGTGAAAACTTTATAAGGCTTCAAGGCTACATAATGGAGAATCATGATTACCACCTACTTTTATATATTTGAATCATTACTTACATTAGGGAAACTATTCGGTATTCACACATGCGAGAATGATTTATTTCACTTATGAGTATGGTCTCTAGCTGCGCCCATTTATTGATAAATATCTCAATGTGATCCTTCTTTATAGAAGGATACTGAATAATACTCCATTGTATAGAAATACCACAACTTTTTTGTCCATTCCTCAGTTGATGGACACTTGGGTTGTTTCCAAGATCTGGCAATTACAAATTGTGCTGCTATAAACATAGATGCACATATATCACTGTGGTATGATGCTTTCAGTTCTTCTGGGAATATGCCTAGAAGTGGAATAGCTGGAATAAATGGGATTTCCAGTACCAACTTTTTGAGAAATCTCCAGACAGATCTCCACAAAGGCTGTACCAGTCTACACTCCCACCAACAGTGTAGGAGAGTTCCTTTTTCCCCACAGCCTCTCCAGCATTTGTTGTTGTTGGTTTTCTTGATCCTGGCCATTCTTTCAGGAGTGAGATGGAATCTCAATGTGGTTTTAATTTGCATTTCTCTAATGACCAATGATGATGAACATTCATGTATTTATTTGCCATTTGTATTTCTTCATCTGAGAGGTGCGTATTCATCTCAGATGCCCATTTTTGGATTGGATCTTTGAAATTTGGGGGTCTGAGTTTCTTTAATTCTATATATGTTTTAGACAAAAGTCCTTGTCTGAGAGAGAGTTCACTAAAATCTTTTCCCAATTTGTGGATTTTCTTTTCACTATGCTGGACATTTCTTTTGACATGCAGAAATGTTTTAATAAGAGGTTGGCCCAGTTATTGATTCTAGGAAGTATTTCCCGTGCGGTTTGAGTCCTGTTCATGAATTCTCTACCTACACCTATGTCTTCAAGGTTTCTACCCAATTTGTCTTCCAATAGATTTAGTGTTTCCATTTTTTTTTTTTTTTTTTTTTTTTTTTTTTTTTTTTTTTTTGTCTTTTTCCTTTTTATCGGTACCGGGGATCGAACTCACGACTTCCTGCTTTCAAGGCAGGCGCTTATGCCGCTGAGCTAAACCCCCAGCCTCTAGTGTTTCCATCTTAATGTTCAGATTTTTGATCCATTTAGATTTTAATTTAGTACATAGTGATAGGCATGGGTCTAGCTTTAGTTTTCGGGAAATGGAGAGCCAGTTTTTCCAACACCATTTATTAAAGAGACTATCATTCTTCCAGTGAACCTGCTTGGCTCCTTGATCAAAAATAAGGTGGTTGAGTGTGTTTGTAGTTGTGGTTTTATCTTCTAATCTATTCTATTTATCTTTGGCTCTGTTTTGATTCCAGTACTATGTTGATTTTACTACTGTTGCTTTGTAGTATAACTTCAAGTCAGGGATTATGACGCCTCCTGCTTTGCCTTTGCTGCTTTGAATTGCCTTTGCTATTCTCAGTTTCTTCTGGTTCCAGATGAATTTTAGGAGTGATTTCTCTAGATTTATAGGGTATGTTGATGGTATTTTTATTGGGATTGCATTGAATCAATATACCAGCTTGGGGAGAATGGCCATTTTCACAATGTTTGTTCTTCCTTTCCATGAGCAAGGGATGTCTTTCCATTTTCTGAGATCATCTTCAATTTTTTTTCAGTGTATTATAATTTTCCCTGTATAGGTCTTTCACTTCTTTTGTAAGTGTAATTCCTAAATATTTCATATTTTTGCTCACTAGTGGGAAGAGTGTGGTTTCTCTTATTTCTTTCTCTGTGATTTTTGTTGTTATGTATAGGGATGCTATTGATTTCTGACTATTGATTTTGTATCCAGCTACATTACTGAATTTATTTATTATATCTAAGAGTCTTTCAATGGAGTTTAGGGGGTCTTCTATGTAGAGTATCATGTCATCTGAAAACAATGATAATTTAACTTCTTCTTTTCCTATCTTTACCGCTTTTATTTCTCTCTCCTGTCTAATTGCTCTGGCTAGTACTTCCAGTACTATATTAAATAGGAGTGGTGATAAAGGACATCCATGTCTTATGCCTGATTTTAAAGTAAAGGCTTTCAATTTTTGGCCATTTAGTATGATACTGGCTGTTGGTTTGTCATAAATGGCCTTTATTATATTAAGGTAAAGACCATCTATTCCAATTTTCTGTGAAGTTCTTATCATGGATGAATGTTGGTCCTTATTGAAGGCTTTTTCTGCATCTAAAGAAATGATCATGTGATTCTTACTTTTGCTTTATTGATATGGTGGATTACATTTATTGATTTATGTATGTTGAACCATCCTTGCATTCCTGGGATGAAACCCACTTGGTCACTGTGTATAATCTTCTTGATGATTTGCAGCATCCTGTTTGCCAATATTTTATTGAAGATTTTTGCATCTGTGTTCATTAGCGAGATTGGTCTATAGTTCTCTTTTTTAGTTGGGTCTTTCTCAGGTTTTGGTACTAGAGTAATATTTGCTTCCAGGAATGACTTAAGAAGGATTGCTTCCCTTTCAATTTCATTGAATAGTTTGAGGAGTATTGGCATTAGGTCTTCTTTGTATTTCTTGTAGAATTCTGCAGTGAATCCATCTGGGCCTGTGCTCTTCTTTGTAAGTAAGGACTTAATTACATTTTCAATTTCATTTATAGAGATTGAGTTACTCAGCAGTTTTACTCCTGATCTAGCTTTGGTACTTCATATGTTTCTAGGAATCTGTCTATTTCTTCTGTGCTATCAAACGTTTGAGAGTAGAGGTTTTCAAAATAGGTCTTGATGATCTTCTGTATTTCTGTAGAGTCTGTAGTGATTTCACCTTTTTCATTTCTTATTGCATGAATTTGAGCTTTTTCTCCCCTTTTTTAAATAAGATTGGCTAGGGGCTTATTGATTTCATTTATTCTTTCAAAGAACCAACTCTTTGATTCATTGATTCTATGGATTGTTTTCTTAGTCTCTACTGCGTTGATTTCTGTTCTAATTTTTATAATTTACTCTCTTCTTTTGGCTTTTGGTTTGACTTGCTCTTCTTTTTTCTAGCTGTTTGAGGTGTAGCATCAGGTTATTTATTTGTATTTGTTCTGTTTTCCTGATTTAGGAACTCAGTGCAATAAATTTTCCTCTGAGGATGGCTTTCATTACATCCCAGGAATTCCAGTAAGTTGTGTCTGTATTTTCATTTTCCGGTAGGTATTGTTTAATTTCTTCTTTAATTTCTTCTGTGACCCACTGATTACTCAATAGTGTGTTATTCAGTTTCCATGTGTTTGTGGGATTTTTGCAGCATCTTTTATTATTAAATTCTAATTTTAAAGTGCTATAATCTGATAACATGCAGGGATGATTTCAACTCCTTTGCATTTATTTCAATATGTTCTGTGAGCTAATATATGGTCTATTTTAGAGAACGACCCATGTCCTGCTGAGTAGAATGTGTATTCTGATGTTGTTGAGTGGAACATTCTGTATATGTCTATCAAGTCCATTTGTTCACAGTTGTGATTCAGTTCTGTTATTTCTTTGCTCATTTTCTGTCTGGTTGATCTGTCCCTTGGTGTCAAAGGCACGTTAAGGTCTCCTGTTACAAATGCGTTACTGATAGTTTGAGTTTTCATTTCTGTTAATAGTTGTTTTGTATAACTGGATGCTCTGGAGTTTGGTGCATATATATTTAATACAGTTATCTCTTCTTCTTGGAGTTTTCCCCTAACGTGTATGTAGTGACCTTCTTTGTCCTTTATGATCATTGTTTTTTTAAAGTTCACGTTGTCTGCAAACAGAATGGCTACTCCTGCTTTTTTTTTTTTTTTGGATTCCTGTTGCATGAAGTATTGTTTTCCATCCTTTGACTTTCAGTCTGTGAGTATCCTTCTGGGTTAGATGGGTTTCCTGTAAACAGCATATGTTTGGATTTTGTTTCTTGATCCGTTCTGCTGGTCTGTTTCTTTTGATTGGTGCATTGAGAACATTTACATTAATGGTTATAGCTGTTATATGCTGGTTTATTGTTGACATGTTATCTCTCTGCGTTTGCATCTTTATCTTTGTGTTCTGTTTAATTTATCTGCTTTGCTTAGTGTCTCTAAACTGTCTCTCAATATTTTGTGCAGGGTTGGCTTGGTGCTCATGAAGTTCTTCAGCTGTTCTTTGTCATGGAAGTATCATATTTCACCATTGATTTTGAATGATAGTTTTGCAGGGTACATCAGTCTAGGTTAGAAATCATTGTCCTTTAGGATCTGGAATACTTCACTCCATGCTCTTCTTGACTTTATTGTTTGTGCTGAGATGTCTGCTGTGATTCTGATAGGTTTCCCTTTATAAGTGGTCTGTCTTTTCTCTCTGACAGCTTTTAATAATCTATTTGTGTTGGATTTCTGGGATGGTGATTATTATATGTCTGGGTATAGTTTTATTTTGGTTATGACTATTTGGAGTTCTATAGGCTTCACTGAACCTCATGTCGGTTTCTAATCTCACACTTGGAAATTTTCAGCTATTACTTTTCTAAATATGCTTTTGACATCCTTTATGTCATCCCCTTCTTTTTCATTAATCCCTGTCAATCTTATGTTGTTTTTCTTTGCATCATCTTGCAGTTGTTGAATTGTTATTTCCTGTTTCCTTGTTATTTTTTAAAAGATCTTTCCTTTCCTGTTCACTAGCTGCAATCCTGTCTTCAAGGTCTGAAATTCTATCTTCACTTTCATTGAGGCAATTTTTACAGCTTTCAGTGTAGTTTTTTATTTCCTGTATATCTCTGTGCATCTGCATTATGTATTCTGTTTGTTTCTTATATTGCTTGTCTAGGGATTCTATCTTTTTGTTTATTTCCTCCAATTTTTAACTGTGTTTTCTTTAGATATATTTAGAATCTCTTTCATTTGTTTTATCATTTCTTCTTTTACCTGGGAAATTATTTTGAGTTTAAATTCCTGTAAAGCTTCCTGGAGTTGTTTGTTTATTTCAGTAGCTATTACGTCTGATATTTGAGATGTATGGCATGCATTTTCTTCTATTTACATCACTCCTAGGGTTTCTTGAGATGGGCTGGAGGTTAGAGGTTGTAGTTTGGTCTTTTGTTTTGTTATTTTCCTATATTTCTGTGTTTCAAGTGTTATTTGAAAGCTTCCTCAGTGTCTGTTGGGAATCCACTTCTATGTTCGCATCTCCTGGGACTCTGGCACCCAGTTCCCCCAGGCTGCTGGGCCTCTGGAGCCAGTGGACCTCTTCTGCCTGTTTAGATCTCTATAGTTCCAGATAAGCTGGGCTCCGGGGACACTGTGCACTGGCCTGCTTGCTCAGAACTCCACAGTTCTCGGAGAGCAGCCAGAATGGGGAGGCAGATATTGGTGACTCAGACCCACTTATGCACTTCACTGTACCCAGCAGCCTGGAGGTTCCAGAACAGTTTGGGCTTCAGACAGAGTGCTCTGTGCACTTACCACAGGCCTCTGGAACTGGTGATGCTCGCCTACTTGCTGAGAAATCCACAGTCCTCCAGACACACGGGGAGGTGGATGCAGGCACCCCAGACCCACCCTGCCCTTACTCTGCACCCAGAGGGTGCAGGAGTCCAAAATAGGCTGTGCTCCATGGATAGTGTGTGCCTGCCTGCTTGCTGGAAACTCCACAGTTCTCGGAGCGCAGCCGGAATGCGGAGGCGGATGTTGGTGCCTCAGACCTACTTAGCCACTTCACTGCACCCGGAAGCCTGGAGGGCCCGAACAGTCTGGGCTTTGGGCAGAGTGTTCTGGGCACTTACCACAGGCCTTGGGCCTCTGGAACTGGTGATGCTTGCCAGCTCAAAAGTTTTTCTAAAGGAGTTCACTGTTAAGGATGCCACAGATGCTGTTGTCTGTGCTTCGAAAGTAAGGAATAAAGCACCCATGTACCTTCTTGGCGTAATTTCTGGCCTAAACTATGTCTAGGGAGGATAATGAGTAAAGTGGTGACCTTGTGGGATTCTATTAATTAAGGAAAAAATAAACCTGGCCAATTCAGATGGGAAAAATACATCTTCAGATTGCTTCAGTAAACTGGAAACATAAATACTGAAGATTTTAACAACCTCAGTGAGGCTGCAGTTGGTTATTCATTGATCAGTGTTGAAATAACCAAACAGGTGCTGACAGAAGGTGACCACCAAAACAGAGATGATGAAGATGATGGTAAACAGAAAACCTTGCCAGTCACTCAAAGTACAGAGAGACAAAAATGCCATATATAGTCACTGAAGGCTGTCCTCTGTGTGGCTGTAACACCACTGTGCTGCTTCATTATCCAGAGCATATTTTTTCACTGAATTAATGGTATATCATATTACTTTATTGTTCATTCTTAGGTGTAAATAAGTGAGAGGGAATGATTTCTAAGTGGTGAGATTTTTGCTTTCTCAAAATTAAACATACATCTTCACAGATTTATTGATAATTATTATGTGAACATTGCCTTCAGGCTGTGGGTAGAAGGTGTATGGAAATGTGAATTAATTTTGTGATTGAATTCTAAACAATTCCCCCAGTAACTCATTACATACATGCATATATTACAAACTCTGAAATTAGAAAGAAAAGGAAAACAGATTCTGAAATGCTTTTGGTCATTTCATTTTGAACACAAGCTTTCCAATGTGTATCATTATTCACAACTTGACCAGTTTTACAATAAAACTGTATTTCAAATAGCTACACAAAAATTAGATCATTCAGTGAATTACACAATTAGAAGCGGATCAGAATTTGCTGTTTTACTTTTGAATTCTTTTACAAATTTATTATTCTGCTTAATTATGTTTTGCTCCATTGGTAGATGCACACTACATTTTAATTCTAATATTAGGTACATTTTGCAAGTGGAAATTGATAAAGTGCTTCTGTGTTTCTAGCAAAATATATCACTTAGTCCAATTCTCTGCAAAGTATTTGTCTTGAGTCAGTTCATCCCGTGGTACTCATTAACCTTCCTTTTGTGCAAAGACAGTGCCATCTCAGACCCCATAGAAATCTGCACGTGCTTCAGCTCACTGTGTGAGTAGAGCCATGCCTCCAGGTGTGTTTTGGGTTTCTCATGTACTTTGAGTTGTCATTTCGTTAGCTTCTAGACAAAAACAATAATTAGTCCACTTTTCACTGGAGTTAAGGGTGTGAAGGCTTGTTACAGATGCCCTTTTTTGGGTTAAAGATGAAAAAATCCATGTGAGCACTGAATCAAACTTTTTCATTTATCATTGAAAGATAGAAAGACTACTTACAGGGCTGAAAGAGAATTTGCTTTTTCCTTGTGTGTGTGTGTGTGTGTGTGTGTGTGTGTGTGTGTGTGTGTGCGCGCGCGTGTGTGTGTGCATAGCACATACTGATTATGCAGAATAGGAAGATTCACACATGCACATAGCACACCTCGATTATACATTCAGTTCATTCATGGCTGACATAGGTCCTTGGTTTGTAATGTAGATGTTGTTTGAGGTTGTATATAGTATTTTATGCTACTATCACATACAAGTGGTTCATTCATGAGGACACATGGAGTTTTACCAAAATTATTTTCTTTACATACATTTAACTCTATTTGTAGATTGTAACTGTATAAGGAATATTTTACAATTTAAAAGTTGCACCTTGTCTCAAAATACTATTAGCACAAAAGACCTTCTATTTACAGAGTAAAAATATCATGCAAGAAAAAAAGTAAAAGAAAGCCATCAAAACTTTTAAATATGTGATTACATGCAATTAATTCATGCAGTTGGGAGATAATCTGTGTGGACTGAACAGAAAAAATCCCATAGTGTCATTTCCATAAATATTTAATAGTAATGCTTATGTAATACAGTACACTACCATAAACGCAATATATGCTTTCAAAGATCTTCTTTTAAAGAATAATTTAAAATAATTGATAATCACAAGATAAATCACCTACTCATAACTTTGAGTTTCTACAGGGAAAAAATTATTTTTTTTTTCAAAACAACTGAAAATATTGGGCATTAAGTCTAATTTTACTTAAGACATTAATTGTTGGAAAAATATTTTGCCAGAAATGTGCATTGGAAAAGTGACTTTCTATTACTCTTTTCATATTTTACTAAAAATGAAAGAATTTAAAGAGAAAAAAATTACCTCTAAACTTTAAAATAACATGTTGGTTTTTTGGAATATAGGACAAGTTGGCACTAGCAGTTTGGAATAATATGACAATTTTCAGTTAGTATGTAGTTACTGGCTAAAATTTTTAAACATGCTTAGTTTTAAAACTGATGTTATGGAATTTAACATGATATCATTTGATAAAATAAGTTTTAAAATATGAAGTCAATTTAAGTAAACTTGCAGTGATTGTCAAATAAAACAATTGGGAGAAAGTCAAATAATGATTTAGAACCAAAGATTTATAATACAAATAGACAAAATTAAAATTTACTTTGTTAAATATCAACATAATGTTGTAAGTGCATGTCATATGAACAAGGAAATAATGTAACCAATTCTGAATAAAATTGCTAAATCAAGATAAGCAGCATATTTATGGAAATACTGAAAGAAACAAACAATTACAAAATATTTTCAAACAATAACTATGAAAGGCTTTCAAATTAAACATCAAAGCAAAATCTATTCCTGCATGTTAGGAAAGATTCAGTGCTGACCCTGAGGTTCAATAATTATGCAGTAGTCGGTGCCAATGGGAGCTTACCTTGCAGACACAAGGCACTGCTATTGATCCATTGTAGTACTTATATTGCTTCATAAAGTTATAACCTCCTTTAAAATCTTTTTTTTTTTTTTTTGCTTTTTTAAACTCTAAAGTTTTCTCTGATCATTATGTATATTGAAAATTTATGGGGGCTGGGGATTTAGCTCAGCAGCATAAGCACCTGCCTTGCAAGCAGGTGGTTGTGAGTTCGATTGCTGGTAACGATAAAAAAAAAAAGAAAATTTATGATTTTCAATAATTTTGTTTAACTCATTTATTAGTGATAGTGAAGTATAAACAAATTCACATAAGAATTTAACACAGAGAGAATTCTGCACTGAGCAAAATGTATGTTCTATTATTATTATTATTATTATTATTATTATTATTATTATATTGGTACTGGGGATTGAACTCACAACCTCATACTTGCCAGGCAGGCAATTATGCCACTCAGGTAAATTCCCAGCCCATGAAATTTATTTTCATTTCAGTAAAGAAAAATCATTTTTTTTGACTATAGACATGCAACACTTGCAAGCTTCTAAGTTTTTTTACAACTTTACTTACACCCTTCCAGGAAAAAAAAAATAGTTAACTAATCTAAAATATCAGCCTGAAGAATCGGGAAAGCCCCTGAAATTCTGCTACACAGGCCTCAAAATGTCTCTTGCATTGCACTGATAGAATCTCTTACTTGTAAATTGTTGACACATTTTGCTCACAACACTTCACATTCTCCTCTATAGGTGATGTCTTTTTCCTGCCACTATTTTTTTTGAATTTTTAAATTGGTTAACATATTTATTTTTATTAGTACATGTCTGCAGTACTTAATGATTATTCTTACTGTTGATGCATTTTCATAACACATCTTTTTTTTTTCTTCATTTATTGATACATTTTAGATATGTATAATGATCACATTCACCACGGGGAATTCGCACCTGTACATGATATAACTTGTTTCTTTTTTTCCCCCATTTCCTTCCTCTCCTCAGCCTCTTCCCCACTGTTTACAAAAGCTTTGTTTCCGTTTTTCCTTCTATTCTCTTTTTACCCTTCCTTCTTTTACCCCTCTGTCCTCCTTTTTAGCCTTTCTCATTTGAACAATTTTTTCCATTCTCAACATCTATTATATATTTTGATCCTCATTTATACTTTCAGTTTCTCACAACAGTGAAACAGTGGAATAATTAAAGGTGAGCATCTGATTTATTTTACTTACTATGTAGTGCTGGAAAAATTGCCTTCATTTGCCAAAGATTCAATCTAGACTCATATCTCTCATCACACACTAAATTAAAATTGAAATAGATCAAAATCTCAATATTAAAATGGAAACTAAATCTACTGGAAGGTAGAGTCGGAGGAATCCTCAAAGATCTAGGCGTCAGCAAAGACTTTATGAAAAAAGACACGTGTTAACTCTTCTTCTTTTTAATTTTTTATTTATTTATTTTTTTCGTCTTTTTCCTTTCATTGGTACCAGGGATCGAACTCTCAAACTGCCTGCTTGCAAGGCAGGCGCGTGTGCGGCTGAGCTAAGTCCCCAGCCCCATGTTTACTCTTCTTACGGGACTTTCCTGAAATGTCGCTGCCCTCAAGAGAAGCATCTCCTGATCAGCTGTTCTTTCACACATCTTGCTTATCCTACTTTCCCCTAACTAGTTATTTCCAGCCTTGTTTAGCCTTCCTGCAAAATAAAAATCCTTTCCCACCTGATCTTTGAGAAGTCACTATCTTCAATCAAAGCGTTCCTCCTCCCTATTAGAATAGACCTAATCTTACAGCTACTTTCTCCCTTACGGCAATAATCTTGACAAAGAAGAATCTTAAAACATAAAATCAAACATCTGCTTAACTAAGTAGGATTTCTTTACTTAGCAATATTTTTAGAAATGGGTCTTAAATGTGTGTTTTATTGTTTGAATTTTGTTTCTGGCATAGCTTTTGAGTAATATTATATATTCTGTGTACATATAATGTAATATTCATGCTATATGCATATAATGGAATTCTCTTTTATAATTGTTAAACATTACCCTAATCCTGTTTTCTCTTTAATAGTTATTTTCTTACTGTGTTGAATGTAGAATAGTCTCATTTAGATGAAAATGTGCAAAAGATAGCTAGATAGATAGATAAAAAGAGCTCTATTAAGTGTTGTTAGAAATTTAGTTTTTGAAGAAAAAAAGGCAAAGAAATAGAATGGAAGAATAGAGGCTTCAAAACTATGAAATTCAGTGCTCTGGAAGTGTCTCTGCAGTAAAAGAAACAGTCTTAGGATCAGAAATAAGCGATTGATTGCTGTTGGTATTTCTTTCCTACCTGTGAACTACATGTCTTTACAAAGCTTCTCAGGCAAATACTAGTCAGCCTAACAATTCGGCCTAATAATTCAGAACTCTCGAACAAGGAATTAGGAGGAGGAAGGCAGGAGAAAAGTGTGACCTTCTGCCCCAGTTGCTAGGACGCAGGTGTAAACCACAGGCCTATACTGGGAAAGACAGTAAGAACTCAGAGCTTCAGGGCAGTAACTGAGAGCAGGGCAAAGGCAGAGATCTCAGTGGTGCTTTTAGTGTTAGAAAGTTTAAAATCTAATAGTGGAGGACATATGAGTGAAGGCATTGTGATTGGTAAGGAGTACCAAACAGGTTAGGTGGAAAGAATGTATAATTAAACTCAAGGGGCTTTCAGTGAATTCTAAAACATAAGGATTTATAAAAACATATTTTTAATTGGTGTAAAATTTTAAAATAATATTCAGAATTTTCAGTGAGATTCTATCAAGGACACATCATTAGTATGTGTGGAAATCTCTAGTTGAATTATACTATAAAATCAGATGAAGAAATGAAATGGTGACAGCTACTAATTATTAACTTCTGTCCTTTATATTCCAAATAAGATAAGAAAATCATAGGGCTGTATTTTTAAAAATTGAAAACAAGGTACATATATTTTATTTTTATGAATCTGGAAAACAAATATTATTATACTCATTTTCTGGATATTTTTCTACCTTTAATGCTCTCCATTCTCTTTGGAGGAGTATCACCTTATTTTGACTTTCAAGAATGTTAATGTTATCCACTAATAATAAGTTACAACACTGTCCCAGGGATTCAGCTCAGAGCAGTAAACACCTGCCTGACAAGCACAAGGTCATGAGTTCCATCCCTGGAACCAAAGGGGAAAAAAAAGTAAATAAATTAAAATTAAATAAATAATTAAAACATTAAAACCATTCAAGAACTATTTCACAAGTATCTACCCTGACATCAGATTTAGAATTTGCTTAAAGTGATGAAGTATCTTTTACTACTTTGTTATTATTATAAATTCTGGGAAGCTAAATTGAAGCTAAACTATAAATATGTGCTCCCTTAATAAATAGGTTATAAACTATGATTATTTTCTCCATTTATCATATTTATAATTATGAAAAACTGAAAATTCTAAGATTTTTTAAAATAGGTTAATCATTACTAACGGTAAGGGAAACTTTATAAGCCATCGTAGTACTTCATGAAAACGCAATTCCAAAGAAGTGTATGTATCTGACTCCAGGCTTTCTGTGTCTCTCATTAATGTCATTCTGCCAGTTTGGACTCCATAATACAAATTCATGTTTTTCTTCATGAATCTCAAACTCATGCTAATGTAGCCCTGTTTCACAATGCACCCCACCCCTATATACAGCAGTCTTTCTAAATCTTGTTTAGAAGCAAACTCGGTTTTATGCCTAAGGAAGCAAGTATACTTTTTTTAATTAATTAAGTTTATGGGTACATTTTAGTTATACATAAAGATTGTATTCATCATAGGACTTTGTACTTGTACGTGATATATCATGATTGGTTTTTTCATCCCTCTGTCACCAACTCCTCTGCCCCTCTTTATTTAGAAAAAATTATGTTTCCATTTTCCCTTCTTTTCTCATTTTTTCTTTTTCCTTCCTTCCTTTCCCTCTACCTCTTCATAGTTCCCCTTTCACTTTGAACTCTTTCTTTAGTTCTCCTTTCAATTTGAACTTTTTCTTTTCCTTTCTTTTGGTACTGGGAATGGAACTCAGGACCTTGTGTTTGCCAGGCAGATGCTGTGCCACTGAGCTGTATCTCTAGGGAGATTTTCCTTGCATTACTCAGTATCTATTGCATAGTTTGATCCGGTATACATTTTGCATTTTGTTTGTCACACAAAAGACAATGTGATGTTTACTATGTGTCTCATTTATTTCACTTAAGGGTATGATCTAAATTTTCAATTGTTTACCTAGAATTGTCTTGAATTTATCCTTCTCCTAAGGTGGAGTAGTACTGCACTGTATAGCCAAGCAAACAAACAGCATATATTCTTTATCCATTCACTGATTGATGAGTGTTTGGATTTTTCCAATATTTAGTCATTAAAATCCTGCTTCTATAAACATGAGTATGCATACATTGCTGTGATATGATATTTCTCATTTTTTAGACAGATACCAAGGAGTGTTATACAGATTTAATGTAATCCTAATGAAAATACCAATAGCATACCTCACAGAATTAGAGACAAAATATGAAGAGACCTAGAATAGTAAGACCAATTCTGGACGGCAAAAAAATGTTCAGAAGTATCACAACCCCTGATTTGAAATTATACTGCAAAGCTACTGTGATAATAACAGCATGGTACCGGATAAAAGAAGCTACTTGAAGATCAGTGGAACAGACTAAAAAATACATACACAACACCAAACACACTCAGCCACATTGTCTTTGTCAAGGGGTCAAACACATTCACTGGAAGAAAGACAATCTCTTTAATAAATGATGCTGGAAAATTTGTCTTTCTGCATGTCAAAGAATAAAACAAGACCCATGTCTCTTACCATGCACTAACCTAAAGTGGATGTGTAACTGTACTGTGGATGTCCTGTAGAAAATATTCTTGTGCTAGCAGAATTTACTATGAAAGGATAAGAAGGACTGTATTAACTCAATCTACCTAAGTCATTTACAGATATATAACAGAATATTCATTTAAAAATGGAGAACTTGATTTTATTTCCATATAGATTTAATTTGAAATTTCAGTAAAATGCCCTGCAGTTATGTCTGGTTCCCTTTCTCTTTCTGTAAGCAAATTTTACTGGAGCACATCTTTGCTCATTGTTTACTGATGCCTACAGCTACTGTGTCACCCAAGGGCATGATCTTTCAGCAGTTCTGGAAGGATTTTATTTACTTATTACCTGAAGCATTCCTGCGCTCCTGTGTACTCAGAGTAGGCCTGACACACTGAAAGCCTTGCTCCACAGATGACATCTGGAAATTCTTATATGCTAAATCTTAGAATGCATGTTTGATGAATGGGGAAACACACAGTGTGCTGAAGACCTGAGCCTTATCCCATCTGTTCCCCAGGAAAATCTCCCAATGGATGCATCTGTCTGCCATGTCTGCTCACTTTTTCTTTCTTGGTCTGCTTACTTCTGGTTGCTGTCCACCGAGGTGACATGGAATTATGAGGGGACTGGAATTCCCATGTAGAGGTTTTGCTTGAGACTTGAAGGCTGGGTTGGACTCAAGCACATGGGGATCTGAGGAGATGCAAGGTAGCAGCTCTCTGGCCTGGAGTGGGATGGGATCATTTAACTGCCAATGACCTGCAGAGGATTCTGGCCAAGTTCCATCAGGCTCTTTTTTAGCTGAAACCACTTTATTTCTAAGTCTGTCCAAAAAAGGGAGCTCTTACTCCTTCTACTTCACATTTGTGATTGAGGAGAAATCTTGAAGAATCTATTTGGCTTCTTAATATAATTAACTCCATAATTCCATAACAGGTGAGTGAAATCAAGAATATTGGTATGTGTCATTCTAATAGAAATTTAGCATCTTTTCCAAAGGGCTAGAAATAGTATTTTTTAAATTTATATTCAATTTATGATTATATAAGAATACGAGCAAAAAAAATTTATGGATTGTATCTATTGGTCACTAAACCTCACATGCTCATAGTTGAGGTTTTTTGGGAGACAACTGGGTCACGGGTGCCCAATATTTGATTAGTCCACTGAAGGGTTTAGCTGGGCTTTGATGTTGGGAGGTGAAGTCTGGTTGTTAGAAGTGAGTCAATGGGGTGTGTCCAGTATACATGAGTACATATATCTGTGATATCTCGGACCCCGGAATAAAACCCAAGGAAGCAAGAAATTAAAACTTGGGGAGCAAAGGCTTTATTTTAGGCCAGGCCTGGTGTCACAGTCTCCAGGAGCCAATTGGGAGACTGCACACCTCACAACTAAAGGCAGTGACTTATAAAGCAAAAAACCACAGGAATGCTCTTACTATTGACACAGATTGCAGCTGTCAGCTGGACCTTACAGAACTTTCTGTGATTGCCTGAGGTTAATCATTTCTTAAAGAACAGCATGCATTTTTTTGTAAAGAACAGTATTAGCACAATTAGCACAATTTATGGTGGGCCACCGGTTAGGGAAGGGGGTTACCAGGAACTGATACCTCAGACCTTTTTTATGGCCTTTCAGGAATTGAAACTTAACCTAGTTAGATGTGAAGGGGGAAGAGGAGGGGGAGCAACACGGCACTTACAAGACAGGCAACGCAGCTCAATCAGTTAGGACTTAGGTTATAACAATGTCCCTCTTCCCTTGAGAGTTTCTACTTTCTGTCTGTCATGCCAGGAACTCTTTCTTCTCTGTCATGCTGCCCTACCTTGGATCCAGCTACCATGGGCTGAACCTCTACAAAGTGTATCCTAAAATAAACATTTTCTTTTAACTTGTGGGTGTCAAGCTTTATGTTTCTTAGGCATTTAGTTAAAATAACTAAAATAGGTTTTAGTAACAGAGAAGTGGGGTCATTACTGTGACACTACTCGGCAGGGTGGGTCAGAAGTCCTTGTAACTGACTTGGCAAAGTTTAGAGATGCCAAGTGAAGAAGCTGCCCTTGAATTCTGGGAGTGGATCTTGATGAGAGCTTCAGATCAGAGCTCAGATGTCTGGAATGTGGTAGAAATATACCTGATAAAAACAGCTTAGCATGTTTCAGCTAGGGACAAGATGGAATGCAGGCCGTACATGTTTGGCTTAGGCAGAAAACCTGTCTACATTTTGCTCCTGTCCTGAGACATTGTAGGAAACCAAGATTAAGAACAGTTGACTAAACTGGCAGGCATATTTAAAAAGAGTCTAATGTTGAGGTGGTGGCATGGATAATAATAGTTCAATATTGAGAATCTAGAGCAAGAACCTGGCAGCATATTTTAAAAGTTTTCAGTTTGCCAAGAAGTTCAAAAACCTTGCAGTTTGCAAAGGTGGAGCAAGGGAGAACTTTGTTACAAATTCTTGAAAATTGCATGGGTGAAAGCCTTGCTTTGAAGAGAGAGCCCTAGGGCGTGGTGCTCCAGAATGGCAATGGCCTTGGAAACTAGAATTTATTTACAAGAATTCCATTCACTATGCTCAATCATACACCGCACAGAGGCCTCTGAATCCAATGGCAAAGTTTCAAAAGGGCTCAGGTTCTGCTCCACTTGCTGACAAACTTTGGCATCATATGTGTGGTGCTAGTTTTATGTACAAAAGGTATGCATGAATTGGGGGGTCAGGAAGGCTTCCACACGCTGGGATAGCAGGCGTTGTGCCTCTGAGGGCTGTGTGATGAACAGGTCACATAGCAAGGGTCTATGGAAAGAATAAAGGCACTTTGGGGAAAGGACAGGTCTGGATATTCTGGTCACCTACCTGGATGTTTGATGCATATCTGAACTTAATGCACAGAATGTTCTAGTTATGGGTAGTATCCAATTCTACTTTGCCTTATGAAGTATGAAAGTCTAGTCATTGTGACATTGAGGCCTGGTCTTCTTCAGATGTTTCTTTGGCCACAATTCTGTCATTTAGAGATTTCATTTACTTCCTTGAGACTCAGAGTACATGGCTGGCATCATTAACACTGGCTTATCTATGGCTTCTAAAACAGGAATGCTTTAAGGAAAGGATAGGTGCAGGTGTTCTGGTTGCCCATCAGGGTAAAAATGCAAATCTGGATTTACTGGACTAGATGGTACTAATCACAGTGTAATCTCAGGTTTCCATTCATCCTCTAAGGAAGTAGGTAAATTTGGCCATTATGATGCTAATCTCAAAGATTTGCATTTTTCCTCCCAAACCCCTCCACTCCACTGTTTTGACCTGTTATCCTCTCACTGACTTCTTTAAAGTTGCATTTAGTGCCCCCACACACACTTTTGTGTGTGTGTGTGTGTGTGTGTGTGTCTGTGTGTGTGTATGTGTGTGTGTGTGTGTGTGTGTGTGTGTGTCTGTGTGTGTGTATGTGTGTGTGTGTGTGTGTGTGTGTGTGTGTGTGTGTGTGTATTAGGAATCAATTCATGATCTCATACTTGCCAGGCAGGTGCTTATGCCACCGAGCTAAATCCCTGGCAATGCACATATATTTCAAACTCTGGTACAAAGTAAGTTTCAGAGCACCAGCCAGAGATAGTCATCAGATGATAGTATTTGACAGTTATTGTCACTGTCAATCAGGAGTAATAAAAGTGACTTCTGAACAATAAAAATTATGTTTTCATTATCTTTATGGTATATCTAAAATGACCATGAAATAAACTAATTCATTGTACTTTGTGGCATAAACTGAATTTATTTCACACACCATCACTAGCAATTTCACCTAAGTAGATTTATAAATTACCAAATAATGTTCCTGAAGATTTGTATTCAGAAATAAATTTACCACCTAAGGCTTTTAATCTCCTCTTATATTTTCAGCATGGGTAGTATTGCTTAAATATTCTATGTGACTTTTCACACTGCAAAGATTTCTTCAATTAATTAATAATATATTTCCCATTATTTTTGAAAACTAATTCAAATCAAATAATGTTAAAGCACTTAATTTTCTTTTATGTTAGATCTACATCTGGGACCACAAATTCACAACGACTGCTTTTGCATATTTCCCTGTAGAATGAAAGGAAGCATTGGGATTGTTGATACCACCCTTCTAGGATTTCCCATGGAGTCTTCCAAGCATAAGATCTTCTATGCTTTCTTAAATCACCACAGGATTGTACTTGGGTCAAGATACTTCAAACATAAGATTATCTCTACCCTCTAGAGTAGGAGTCTTTGGATGAATTGTAATCCTTTTTGCTAGTGCCACCTATGACTGCATACTGCAAATAAATAGTAACTGCTTTGGGAGTAGAGGTTTCATTGGATCCAGAGACATTGGTTTCCCAGTCATTGTCAGAATATGATACTTGTCTCTGGTTTTTGTTTTTTTTTTTTTTTTTTTTTTTGTGGCAGCATTCCTGACTTTGACAATCGAGACTCTTGGCTTAGTTTTTGGTATTGACAATCCCGACTCTTGGCTGGGTTCCCGATATATCTATATTTTGTACATTTATTAAAATAAAATACACTATAATTGTAAAATAATTTTACTTTAAAATTGTGGTTGCCTATAAAAATAATTTTAAATATTCCTTCGTGCCAATTTTTGTTTAGCAAATGGCTATTTCTTGCTATGTAATTAGCATTTGGGACTAAAGTTCACTTTCTGGAACTGAGTTTTCCAAAACAACGAGTAGTTATATGTTCTTATTAAGTATCTGATATTTGACTAGTTCAAATTCAGACTTGTCCTAAACATGAACAACATGGCAAATTTTAAAGACAATAGAAAAGTATCATATATATCAACAACAACATAATTAAAACTGTTTTGAGAACAAGGTCTTCTTGCTCTGTATGTAGTTCAGTCTGGCGTTGAATTTGGGATGAAGTTCCTCCCTGAGCCTTCCTAGTGCTATGATTATACCATGCTTGGCATATGAAGTATTTCTGTAATTTTGTCACAGATCACCTGGAGCTATAGTCATTTTTATTTTGTCCATTGTTACTCTATATTTTTTAGACTATAGGTAACTTGGTGTACCTATTTAGCATGTTTTAAAATTGTTGCTAATCTCATATAGACATATTTAATGAATTCTTATGGTAATATGGATAATGAAAGCAGGAAACAAAGACTACACTTTGGTGTTATAACAGTATGTAAGAATAATATACATCACAGAGCTAATTTCAGGATAGTAAAACCTCCTTTTAATCAGTTTCAATAGATTTTATTGTCTAAAAGCATATATAAGTTATTTTATGACAAATGTTTATATCATATAGTAACTTATGACAATAAACAAGACTGCAGGATTGAAGCAAACATGTCTGCACCAGATCATCAAATGCACTCCTGGATCACTCAGTGAATTTCTCCTAAATAGAAAAGTTTTCATCTCACTTTTCCTGAGTTTCTTCATTTACAATATGGAAGTCTAGCTAATGGGAGATTTTTAAGATCTTCCACTTTTAAGAACACTGATCCTCCAACCAGGGTGTGGTAGGGCACACCTGCAGTCCTCTTACTCGGCAGAATTTGCTGGCATTTCCTCGCTGGTCTGAGCTGCATAGTGAGCTCAAGGCTAGGCTTGATAGAGACCCTGCCTTCAAACAAACCACAGTTCTTTGAAAACTGCTAAGAAACATCAAAAGCTAATGTTAAACGTAATCCAGGCTATATAAAATAAAGAATAAAGGAGTTACAAATCTGAATGGAAACTTATTGCAATAATGAGTGTCTCTCACAGGGATGAAAATATCACTCAGAGCCCAGACTTGTGTGCAGAGGCACACAGGGCTGTTCTGCTCCCACATGACCAGCCCTCAGGGAGGTGGGAAGAAGAAAAACCACCAAGCTGCAAGCTCTCTGGCATTTATTTAGTGAATCAGTGCAAGAGAAAAGAGGAGAAAAGCAGTTTGGACCAACAGCTGCCTCAAGGCTGGGCAATGGAAAGGACCACAGCCACACACAACTTGTTGTAACCTAAACTCGGGTGCCTCTGCCCTGCATTTTAACCATTCCCTCCTGGTAGAGCCTGTGCGCCTCTGGTCACTGGACAACCATTCACCCAGGCCAAGTTCCCTACATGTCATAAATCAAAGTCACTTTCTTGTCACTCCCAGTCCATTAACCATTTTACTCTTTGTTCATTTTTGTACATTCACAGGACCACATTTTAATTCTAAGATGAGGCTATAAATTGTTTTATTAGCATCGTTATAATTTGCTATTTCTGCCTGAGTATGTAATTTTATTTAACTATTAATAAAATAATCTTAGAATATTATATTTTAAATGTGATTCACATTTAAATAAAGCACACATCTACATAAACTTTGGTATAATTATTGCAATTACTTAATGTAAGCTATCTGTAAAATCACTGATATATTATAATTTCATACCTTTTTCAAATAATTTCTAGTTTTTAAATTCATGCCTTAATTCTAAAGTACACTATCATCATTTTTATTGAAGTGCTGAGGATTGAACTGAGGGACTTTATACTGAGCTCCATTCTTCACCAACTTGCATTCTTTGTTTTGAGACAGAGTATAACAAACTTGCCCAGGCCAGCCTCAAACAAGTAAGTCCTCTGCCCCAGCTTCCCAGAGTTTTGGAATTTTAGTCTGCAGTGATTTGAATTTCATAATCCTTCCAATTTTAAATAACAATTGCACAGATTTTTATTTGCGGTGCTACTTTTTATAACCTTTTTTAAACTTCCCTAAAGCATTTCAAATAGTTTGATGACACTTTAGCAAATAAAAGCAATATATTTCAGCTTTACAGTGGGTTTTATCAAATTTTTGTAGCTATCATAACCCATATGATACCTAAAACCTTGACAGAGTATACCAACTATTGACAGATAATCTATAGCCAACATTAAATGTCATTTATACCAAAATATTACTAATAATTATCATACTATCACAATATGTATATTTTAGGACCCACAAATGTGTTTGACTTTTCTTTGCGTCCATGGTTTGTTCATTTCTCTTAGTAGTAACTGTGTGTCAGCGGTGTGTTGAATATGTGCACATTCACAAAAAAATATTTTATCCAGTATATCGTTCTGCACTCCATATTACTAAGTCTCTGAATTGAAAAGAATAAAATGTCATAAGCAATATAATGTGAGTAGACATAGATATGCATATTAAATACATGAGTATCTTGTCTCATATCACTGTCTTCTGATTTTGCACTGTGGTGTTTGTCCTTGTCACAATACTTTTTATAGATTTAGGTTAATTTCAAATGTAACCAGATTTGTGTAGCCATAGGGTTCAAGTCTAAAGATTCCTTTTAAGTCATAACTGACTTTTGATCTTATTTACATCTGGCCTATTTTCATGATTGATACCATGGATAACACACATGCATTGGCAGATTAGAAGTAGTTTTTGCACTTTCTTTCACTAATCTTGCTGACAATGCTCACAAGAGTATGAAAGGGAGCTCTACAGTTCCAGCGCTGACTCCTGCTAAGTGTGACAGTCAGCTTTTGCCCCTGAGTGATGTTACCTTTTCATAGGTCCCTAGAAACCAGTCAGTAGCTTGGTTTGCAGTCCTTAGGCAGCGGTCGTTCAACACTTCCTATGGATGCCTTAACGGAAATTATATCATCATTGTTGGACAACTTCCGATCCAAACTTTGCTTAGGTGAGCTCTTCACATTCTCCAAGTTTAGAACCTCGATATTCCTGGTTAGCTGAGTACTTGAGTAAGCTTTTCTTCTCTCTCTTAGTTCTCCCTGTCAGTTCTACCCCTAAATTATTCCTAGTGTTTCCCTTTGCTGTTTCTGTTGTTCCTGACTTCATAAACTTCTGATTACTACTGTCTTACTGATCAAACTGTTACCTCCCAGCTGCAGCATCCCGTACATCGAGGCTTGTAAGTAGGTGACAGTAGACATTAAATGATATATTTTAATATATTGAACAAGTAATGCAAGAGGGACAGGGATTTAGCTCCTTAGTTTAAGAACTTTCTTGGTAAGTGCAAGCTCCTGAGTTTGATAACCTGTACAAAAAAAAAAAAAAAAAAAAAAAAAAAAAGGATAAAGGAAAAAATAATGTCACAGCTTCACTTTAAAGTTTAAGTTTTATAGCACTTTGGAAATTACTATCTCTTGAATATTTAAACTAATAAGAAATTTTACATGACATTGGAAATCTGTGTGAAGCTAAAAGTTTTTCAAAACACTTCAGAAAGAGTTAAATGTCAAATAACTTTAAAAAAACATTCATTTTATGATAAATTTCCCAAATGCATGTTTTTATCATTTTAAATATGCTGATTAATACCATATTACTGAACAAGCATTTGTAAATATAATTTTATATAATACTTGATATATTTTCATTAGAAAATTACCATCACTAAATAATTAACAAAAGAAGACTATATGTATATAAGCAATTTACCTTGCCTTAATTTTCCTAGGTAATTTCTTATTACAAGTGTCTTCTTTCTCTATGGTTTGTCTCATTACCCTCTTTCTGAAAACATACAAAACCAACTATATACACTGGTAGCATGCAGGTTTAGTATGGACCGTGTGTTGGACCACCATGTATCCTGAGGAACAAAACTTGCTTTCTAAAGGGACAATGTGAAATTTTTTTTTTTTTTTTTTAATTTGGAAAAAGTTCTGAGTGGCCGTTGGAAATGAACGGTTGAAGGGAAGGCAAGGTAGCACAAGAAAGAGAAAACACGGAATCGCAAGGAAGTAGCTGTGCGACAAATCACACAGCAGACTCAGAAGCACCATCTGGGCATCACAGCCACAGCCTGAGGAGGAAGGAACACAAACTTTCCCGGTTCCCTGTTTCATCTCGCTGTAGCGCATCCCCGTGTCATGGTCCCCAAATCTGTACCTAATGTAAAGGCAACAGGAAAGGATGACCTCAAGGGATGAACAGGAGTGCAGCAAACTCAAGTAGAGGTAGGCTTCACACACGCTATCTAGCGTGTCCTCACACCCCCTGGCAAGATTCTGGAAAGAGTTGGAGTTTTCAGGTTCCCAGGACACCTGGGTGAGCCTTGAGTCTATTTTAGCTCCTATTTCAAGGTTATAAGATGGCCTCAGTGCATGTATCTTACATGTGTTCAGCCTGACTGAAATGAGATGGAATAAATGCCATGTTAATTAGCTTATGTATTTCTGTCATCAATTGTAAGTTTCCTATGGTAACTGTTAAAAATAAAATGTGCTGTGTTTTTTAACAGTCCTCTGCATGAAGTACAGTTTAAATACTTTAATTTTCTAAAAATGTGATATTAATTGGCTAAGGCTGCCAATGCAATTATGATATCTGTGGGTGGTTTGAAGCTGGTGCCGATCACTGATGCTTCATCGAGGGTAGTAAAATGATACTGCTTTTTACTTGCCCGAAAAATTTCTAAGCAAATGAACCATGCAGAACCATTCTCTCAGCAACTTTTATGACTTTCACTCAAATGTTAGCTCTCAAGCTTCTTAGATGTCCTTAAATCCACTTTTTTCATTTCACTGACAAATTTGTGGTCTGGAGAATTTGCATAACTTATCCAAATATGTATTATAAGCCACAGCTGGTGGGAGAGACTTGAATTTATGCCCTCTGCGTGGTGCTTTAGTCTAGTCTCCTGACAGCTATTGCCTTCGCTACAGCAAAACAATATCAGTAACTTATGAGTAGTTTACAGTGACAGAAATTGTATCAAAATAATGTAATTTTCTTTGAAAATTATTTTATATATTAGATACTATTTTATATATTAGATAACTAAATATTAGTTCTTTCATGGAATACATAGTTAAATTATGAAGTGCAGAATAGCAAGCTTTAAAATTTGTGCTTTTAAGTTTTAATTAAATTTAACATTTATCTAAGTTTTTACATGATCTAAATTATTATAGAAAAATAATTCCAACAATATTTCGTATAACATCTCTTTTGAAATATGCAACCTGCAAAATCAAAACTCTCAAAATACGTATGTAAAATTATTTTCTCTAAAGAAAATCCAACTTTGGTGCCTCTGATCATATTATAGATGAGAAATATGGAATTTTACTTAACTAATGAATGGTGCCTAAAATTGAAAATCAGATTTGGCATAGTAATCTAGGTTAGAACAGTAGAAAGAAAAAGTATTTTTAAAGGAAATTTCAGACCATACTTATGGTGTCATTATAGACTACTTCTATGACCTTAAGTAATTAAACTTTTGAGGTCTAAATTTCATCATCTGAAAAGTAACAGAATTATACATAATGACTTCACGGTCTCCTTCTCTAAGGTTATATTATTTCATACTTTAAAAGATCTTATCCAAGAGTAGTTTAGAAGTGAACAGAAAGTACAAATTGAAAAATGCTTGTCACTTTCTTTCATCAAAGTAAGTTAGTTTACCACTGAAATATGTTAAATAATTATGTATACATATTTTCTAAAATGGTGGACCAACTAATAAGGTTCATTCATCTTTGTGTAGAAATGAAAAGGTGTCAATATTTTAAATTGCAAAGTGATGTGTTGTAATATGTGTATGCTTTATATATACATATTCATTAAATGTATATGTTGTATATGATATATATATGGATTAGCCAACATCTTATCTAAATTCAATAATTACTATAAAAAAGGTAATAGCTATTAACAAAAAATATACATAATTTTAAAAGTCCAGATGAAGAGGTTTTTGTTGTTTGTTTTTGTTTTTTTGCCAAATGTAGGTTTGAGACCATTTAAAATGAATTGTATGAATAAAACTGATAGTCCTCAAGATTCTATTGTATCAGGCTTATAATACCTAGTACCGTAGTATTCTTTTTGAATACAGCCCAAATCTCAGAATGCTCCAATCTTGAATGGCTTAACGAGTCTCTAATTAATTGATGAAATGAACAAACTTTTTTACAAAAATGTCTATATTTTACATATTTGAAAATATAATTTGAGTATAAAGCAGGAAAAAGTAACAAAAGAGTTGAGCAAGATCTTTCAATGACAAAGTTAGGCAGACTAATTTGTGTGTGTTTGGAGGGAGCCAGGTCTTTCCGGCGGCTTCTGTTATTAAAACGGCTCATTTGTTTTGCTTCCATGAAAGAAGAGATTGAAGAAGAATACTGTAGGACTGTCTTTTTCTCAAGTTACGAATTTTGTTTTTTATAAACTTGACAAAAGCTATTTATAACTCCTCTAGAGAACACAAAATTGAGGAATTAGGGACACATAAGTGAATTTGAAACCTACTGATGGGTGTGGAAGAACAAGAAAGTCTAGGATGCAAAAATCAGAAATGCATAATTGACAAATTCCAAGCAAGCAGGTCCTGGCAACCGATATGCTTGGCATCTTTTACACTGCTGAAAACCGCACCAAAGCTAGCAGCTTTCCTTTAGGGAGAACATGCAAAAAGCCATCTAAGGTCATGGATTTTGTTCTCCAACTCTGCCTATGAAGTTGAAATTTCTGAACAACTTTCTTATCACTTAAAGGAAGCCTACAAAGAAAGGATCTAGACCTTTCTTAAGAATGACAATGAATTGATATCATACTTTATAAATGGCCTCTGCAGAAAACATGCTAAACCACACTCAGCAAATAGTTTTTTCATAGTCCTCCATGATTTACTAGGAGCTTTTTTGGGAACTCATCAGCAAGTCAATTTGAAGTTATCATGCTGTGATTAACTGCTGTGCCACTTGCCTCCTCAACATTCATGAAAAATGCAGACTTGCTACCTATTTCACCCACTGCATGAGTTTCACGGCTGATTCCCTCATGGTCTCTCATGCTGGGTTTATAGATTGCTTGAGCCCAGGGGTGCCAATGCCTGCTGATAGCGTGGAGGAGCAGTGTGGTCAAGTCCTTCTAAGTGAATCTCTTAAGACTGACAACAAGTAATAGCCATTAACTTTGAAGAAAACAAGGCCGCTCTCTTCCCTTTTATGTATCTGGAAAGGAAAGTTGAAAAATAAGATTCCAAGAAAAAGAAACTTGTATTTGTTTTATTTCCTTTCCTTTCCCTTTATTGTTCAGATGACTGCTGAAATCTTAATCCCAGCGAATTCACAGACATAACTATGCTTTAGTGTGAATGTGTTCATTACAGATCAGGAAGTACGTGAAAACTTTTTGGATGTACTCTTTATTTTATTAATATTCTAAGGGAAAAGAACATCAAATAAGATATAGTTTAAAAGCTCATTGATCATACATAACTCATACTGGTTATTCATATCAGTTACATCTACTGACATTGCCACAGTGTTGACTTAGTATATGCTGAGCAATTGCTCTTGAGCGGAGGATGCATGTGTGTATAGCCTCACACGTGGCATGATGCTTTGGTCAACACTGGACAACATTTAGTTTCCATTTGTATCAGCCTACCCCAAGACATTGGCATGATGATGGAATTGCCTATGGACGTATTTTTTAGAATATGTCCCATTATCAAATGACAGGACACTCTCTGTATCTCACACAAATTATAGATACTATAAACGAGTCTTCCTATTAGATTACATTTTTTTTTAACACAGGAAGATGTCTTTCATGGATTGTCTGATGTTATACTAATAAGTTGGGATTCAAATTCAATCACCCATCTAGGATCAATTTCTTATACTACACTACAGGTGTGCAGTGTAGTATAGAGAACACCTGTAGTATACAGGTGTTCAGTGTAGCTGAACCAGGAAAGGCTTCACATCTTGACATCTTAGATGAGAACATGCGTGCTGGGAGGCTGAAAATTTTCTTTGATCTGCACATGTCTATAGGTGACCAAAAAAGCACAACAGGTCTTAATTTCAGGACTCTAATTAAATTTTACCAAGTAGACAAATAGGAAATTTTAAATTTTACCAAGTTGCTAAATAGGAAATTTTTTTAAAAAAATATTATAATAAACAGTATTTTATGTGGATAAATCTAAAAAAGTCAGACTTCCCAAATGTAAAGGTCCAATTTAAAAATGGGCATTTGAGGTGAATATACAGTTCTCAGATGAAGAAATACAAACAAAAAATAAATATATGAAACAATGTTTAACATCACTGTCCATTTGAGAGATGCAAATGAAAACAACACTGAGATTCCATCTCACTCCAGAAAACATGGCTACCATCAAGAATTCAACCAATAACAAATGCTGGAGGGGCAGTGGGGGGAAAGGAATCCTTGGTTGGTGGAAGTGTAGACTGTACAGTCACTGTGGAGACCAGCATGGAGATTGCTTTTAAAAACTAGAATTGGACATCCTATTTGACCCAGCTGTTTCCCTTAGGGGTATCTCCCTAGAAGAAATAAAAACCACAATGATATATGTGCACCAATGTTGATAGCAGCTTGTATTAACTAAATCTTGGAAACAACTCAAATGCCTATCAACCAAGAAATAGATAAAAAAAAAAAAATGTGATCTTTTTATACTATGGAGTACTATTCATGCCACGAGAAGCATAAACTGGAGACTTTCTTAGATAAAAGACTGCAACAAGAGACCATACTCATAAGGGAAATTAGACCTACAAGTTCAATAGGAAACAAGATCCAATATGTCCAATAGATACTATGAAATGGGAAGAAACTACTCAAAAGGAAAGAGAAACTGGGATGGATAAAAGGGAAAAGAAGGAAGGGAAAAGCCAAAGAAATATGTATGTACAAAGGTAGTAAAGATAGTTATACTACAAATTTCTCTTTGGTCATTGAAACAAAAAGTTTTGTGCTAATATTGTTTGGACAATTAAATGCCTATGTCTTGTGCTCTGAGTAACTTATTTACTTTAAATAAAATATCAGAACCCAATGTATTAACCATCGTTACTCTCCTATTACGTTGGTTTGAAATTTTATATCACTGTTTTTCTTTTTAAAATAAAGTACAAAAAAACCCAATATTTTCTTAATTTCTACTGTCATATTTCTGATCAGCTTACTCTTTCTTTTATAGCCTGAGATAAACGTCAAGTGTATATTGGTGAATAAGCATTTGGGACTTTGTGATGGCTGAAGCATAAAGCTGTTCAGGCTCTGTAAAGTAAACTGAGGAATCGCTTTATATCAACAAACCACAAAAGAAAATCACTGGGCTGCACAAAATAGAAAAGAGAAAAGCACATTATGTGTATTTTTTTTTCTGTGTAGCATAAAATTAAAAGTAAAATAAAATACATTGCTATAAAAAATCACACACACACAGATGGACAGGGAGAGAGAGAGAGAAAAGCACAAACTGAAGTTGTATTATTTCCAATATTCCTAGAGTATGAATAACTTCAGATCAGGAAAGATGACATATGACTCTTCAAAACCAGTGTCCGACTGGATAGTTTGCAATCTGCCTTATACCTCTATGCTATAGACAGTGGTATGTGTGAGAGAAATAAAGAGAATGAGAGAGTTTTAGTCTGGATTGTATGGTAATAGTCTAATTAACATTAAAAACCCAGGTGCCCTTGGATTTAAAATAGCATTTATTCTTAAACCTTAAAAATCTTAAGATCTAAAGGTAATAATAAGCAACGTGACTGTATTCAAGTTTGTAAAATGCCATTTTAAAATTAGCATAATAATAGAATACTTTATTTTCCATTCGTGAGATAAGAAGCATTCAGAGTACTTTAACAGTTTAGGGACAGTAAATCAGCCACACTGAACTTTCTTGAGTAAGTCTTTACATTGGCTTCTACATTTACAGTTTGAACTGGTTTCATACTCACTTGGATGTCAAATTATTTTTAGCTTACATTGAAAATAACTTTGGGCAATTTCTGTTTTTAGAATACTGCTACCAACTCAAAGATAGCTTTCATATTGGTATCATGATGCACTGGGTAGATAACCAAAGTGTTATTGAGGGGAAGGACTGTGAGAAATTCAGATAATGTTTTAAAATTTCATTATTACTTGTTCTTTTAATTTTACTAGTAGAGTCTTTTGAAGGCCGATGTTTTTATTTTTTGATATCACATGTTTAAAGTTTATGATTTATGAATAAAATTTTTAAAATAATTGTCAGAATTACCGAAATGTAAGAATTACTAAGAAATACAATTTCTAACCCCAATTACAACAAAAGAAATTGCAGTGAAGAAAGAAGATAGCTCACGGGGAAAATCATAAGAGCAGGATGAGGGTTTTGCTCTAAGTGCAAAGAGGCATGAGACATTGAATAACTCTGCCCCACATCTGAGAGAGGCTGTGCCTGGAACTGGGTGCACACTAAATGTTTTGTCAATGCCACCAACTGTGTCACTTATAAATAAGAATATTTTGTGCTACAGATTTTAAGTTAAGCAGAAAAAAAGGTTATGACAGCACGAAGTTTTGAATAAAGCTGTCTGTGATCACTTTTCCAAAGTCAGTCGCGTATCTCAATACTATATATCCTCTTTCTCGTTTTACTCAAAAGTTTTCAACTATCGGTGAAAAAGCCAAAGTAATAGAAAATGTTCTGGGTGAGCATGCTCTGAGCCACTGGTTTATCTAATTTTCTCTGCTAAAACCAGCAAGGGCAATGGACAGAGGTAGTGGGACTGGCCAGAACGCATGGCAACCTTGCCATTGAGTCTCTGATTGTCAAGAGCTGTAGAAGTTACATTACATCCATTTCACCAAACCCAGATGACAGGTGACTGTGACAGCTGCAGACCTGCAGAAAATTCTGTGCAGTCCAACAAAAGAAAGTAGGACTGCGGCTGCCAGGAGAGTTAGGGCACTGTGTGGCTGAGACAGCCCGGCGTCAGTACGTATCTGAGATGGGGCCCGTGAGAGGCAGTGCTGACACATGCTAAATACTCAGAGGAGGAGTTCTTAGAGCTCTGGCGTCAGTACCTGTGGGAAAGGAACACAGAAGCACATGAAAATGGTTAATCCTGAACTGAGTGTGGTAGTGCGCACCTGTGACGCCTGCACTCTGTGAACCTGAGGCAGGAGGATCTCAAGTTTGGGCTCAGCCTGGGAAATCCAGTGAGTTTGCAAGATCCTGTCTCACAACACAACCAAATGAAATGAAAGCAAATGGAAGCAGGCACTGCTCACCTGAAGGAGAGAACAATCTTTAATGAAACACAATACTGAAGTTTTAAACCGCATCTTAAAAACAGACCAAATAGACTATTTAGTATGCAAGTGTCAGAACTGTTGTGGAATTGATTGAGGTGTTGCAAAAGAATGTCAGTAAAGCTCAACAATATCATTTATTTTAAAAAATTACATCTTTGTTGAAAGTACTTTCTTGAGAGTATGTGCTTTCTCGGTGGAAACACAAATAAACACTAGTTTCAAATAGCTATTGATTGGAATTTTAGAGATGCTTCTGTATGTGAAATTAAATTTTGTGTTGGATGCACTGCTTTACAGTTTGGAAACACCTCTATCTCATAGATCCAAATAGATAACTTGAGGGCTGCAAACTGACCAAAATATAAATTTCTGGTTTAGTCTTTTGTGCATATCAGCTTAACACGCACTTGAGACCTATACTCATTGTGAAACTTGTTATTTTGTTTTATATATCTATACACTTTATATTGTGTTGAAACTCAAATGATTTTTAAAATTTCATCAAGAAATCACAGAGGCCAACTATTTTTCTCCCGAAGCACTTATATTTTCTATTTGTAACAATTAGTCTGCTTTTTCACCTGTCCTAAATGAGCCATGTTTCATCACTGTGTAGTATTCATTATCCCAGTGTGAGCATTTAATAAGTAGAGAGCTAATCTAAGGATAATAATATTCTTAAGGTTAAAATCTCTAATGGGTCATAAGTGCTTCAAATTGCAGGCTCTTCTTATGTAAGAAGGCTTAAGTTATCAAGGGTGAAGCTAATCCGGGAATGACAGGTATGATGATGTGTTTCTTAGAATATAAAAATTATAATTCCTTGGGCTTTATTTAAAGTAGTATTGATTTGAATACTGTTTTCAAATACCACTTTATTTAAATAATAATATTTGCACTTTGTTTGGCTTTTGCATAAAGTATTTGAAATAAGAACGTGACTTTCTTTAATACTGAAAGAACAAAGCACCAAGGTTGAATTTACATTATGAATGTCCAGTAATTAGCAATATCATCTCAAATAAAAGTTTGAATGTTTATCTATATGTATGAAAATATGCAATTTAATATAGGACTTTAGGAAGAAAATGAGCTTGGAGGAAAAACTATGTATAAACTGGTTTATATCTTGATGTCACCCCCAAAGCTTCATGCATTCATAGGTGGGATTTTTGAAAAGTGGTTGAATCATGAGGGTGTGGTATTTACTGGTGCATTAGTTTGTTGAAGAGTTTGTAGCTAAATGTGATACTGGGAGTTGAAGCCGGGGTGGAGGCGAGTGGGCCACTTTGGGTGTGGCCTGGGGGGGTATATCTCCTTCCTTCCTCCTTGATCCCTCTGCTTCCTGATTTATATTAAACTTTGTATGCTGACAGTACTTAACATTTGGGTGATCCCTGTAGTAGCAAATTTAATTCAAAAATATTTTTTGAGCATAAAGGATTCATTTCTCATGTACTCAAGAATCTCCATACTCTCATATAAAGCAACATTTGATTTCTAGAAATGAGGACATCTGCAGGCTACTTAGCTATTGATTAACTAATATGCCAAGGGACTCATATGAAATTGATTACTTTCTCAATAATAATTAATATTTTGAAGAATTAATTGCACTTTTGATAGTTATTGTAAATAATTAAATTCCTACCAGAAGCAATACTTTTCTTCTATACTTTTGGCTATTAATCTGTATCATTTTGCGGAGGACAATATAGAAGATTTGTTGTAACTAACATATCCCAAGGATTTCTTTTAGGGAATAATGCTTCCTCAAAATCATGTTTACAATTTGAACTAGTAATGCTTCCACTTGAAAAATCTGCTCTGTCTGGCATTAATTTTCTATAGGCTTTTATGCTGTCTCTGTTTTAGCCTGCCTATATGAGAAATAAATTTTATCTTTTCCGATGAACCGCAAAGCCAAAGTGACTCGAATTTGCACTTACATGGTGTGGGCATCTACTCACTATCCAATGCCTCTGTTAGTATCCTGAGCTCCAACTATGTACTTTTCTTCACATAGCTGATTTCCAAGGCAAGAAACAAGAACTTTCTGTTACAAACCATACATGCCTTCTCTCTAACTTACTCAGCAATTCTCTACTATTTACCCCTATGCCCCTCCAGTTGGTCACCCATTGTAAGACCCACGTCACGAAGGAGACCTCAAGGACTTAGCTCTCATGCAAGAACAAAGGGGTTTTTATTATTCTGTGCGCATGGGGTCCTCCAAACAGGTGGGAACGGAGAACCCCGAGTTGGGGCAAGGCTGGTGCTTTTAAGGGGAAAAAAACCGCAAAGCAAGCATTTGATACAGAAGCCAATCATAGCAGTTAGCGCGGGACAGTCGGCGGTCTGTCTATTTGTGATTGGTTAGTTCATAAGAGGTGACCAGCGGGTCAGAGTTGATTAACTGTCTTGTTCTGCACAGCTTATCTTTAGGACACCTGGTCCCTGTATGGTTTGGGTTTGACATACTTTACAACCCTGATTAGGGTAATCGGCAGGCTTTATCTTGTTAGGGCCGACGCCACAGGGAAAGAGACCCCAAGGACTCAACTCTTGGTGAGGAAAAGAAAGTTTATTTCCATGCGCATGGGGTCCCTCAGGCAAACGTGTGCGGAGGGGCCCCGAGGGGAATTTGTGCAGGGTTTTTAAAGGTACACGCAGGAGGCAAGCAAGTTTACAGAAGCAAATCGCATTGGTTAATTTTGAGCGGCGCAGGACCTGGCTAATGCTGATTTGAGGGTCTGGGGCTGAGTAACCATGGAGACCGAGGGTCTTGGGTTGACCTTAGAGTGCCAGGTGCTCCCTGGTCCTGTTTATATAGTACATTTTTTTGCCTATCTCTATCTTTACAAAGAATAGAACATCAAGTGGCTAATGACTAGCAGAGACATTCCCTTTGGCCCCGCTCTGACTATCTCCTGGGAAAAGGTTTAGGGAGTGAAGCACTCTTTACTGCTCTGTTTTGATAGCTCTGGGAAGTTAGGGAGTCAACTCTTCTATTCCCCGCTCTGGGGAGTAAGGGAGTTAACCCTTTCATTCCCCGCTCTGGGGAGTTAGGGAGTTAACCCTTTCATTCCCCGCTCTGGGGAGTTAGGGAGTTAACTCTTTTATTCCCCGCTCTGGGGAGGGGGTTGTAGCAGGGGGGTCGACTCTCACAATCTCAGAGTTCCCTGGCACAGTGCAGCCCGAGCATGTCACAGTTGCAGATGTTTTCTTTTTGACCCTCCCTCGGGGCTGAGTTTGGACTAAGTCATGAGGCCTAGTTCTGTTTCTAGCTGAGAAACAGCATCTTGTTTTTAACCTTTAAATTTCTGGTCCTTCACCATGATCAACAGTAAGCCTTGGAATTCAACCAATTAATTAAGGCATAGCTGTTTCCCAAGCTTTATGCATAAAAGAGAAAACACTCCTGGGTCCTGGGGTGTGTTTGGACACTTCTGAAGAAGTAAAAGTTTTGTAGAGGCTTCATAGTGTCTGAGATGGTTTATGTCGGAGGCCCCCAGGCCTCATGAGTTTGCATTATGCATTTGGAATTGGTTCATTGTCTAGAGCTTGGATTGATGGTGTCTCTGGATGGAACTCTTCAGGTATGTGAATGCAGGCTATGACATGCCCCTTCAACTGACCCACATAGGTGTAGAGCCAGCATACAATGCAATGGCAGGAAGAAGGAGTGTTTCTTGCTCTTGCTGGTTGCTGCCTTGTTTGCACTGCCATAAACTGTGGCCCTGCCATGCCACCCTGCCTGGTAGCCAACTGAGTATGTATTAAAACCTCCCAAACTATAAGAAATTAAACTTTTACTTTCCCAGCTTTGGGAATCAGGTATTTTGTCTCAGTGACAAGCAAAAAGTAACAAAGACAAAATTTGGTATGGAGGAGTAGGATTGTTACTGTGACTATACCTGATCATGTTTTATGAGAGGCTTTAAAAATGGCTTGGGGGAAGAGTTTGGAAAGGTTCAGACATGTCACCTGGGTGCTTAGGGCTGGAGAAGTTTAGGCTGTTTTATAGAAGGGATTCTGGTCAGAGCTCAGGAGACCAGAAGTCTGAAAAAAGCCTCATAGTAAAAACCAAGCTTGGGAGGTTTCTTTTGGGAGGAAGGACTACATTGGTTGTTGGACTCCACACAATGTGTGTTATGGCTTGGCAGAAAGTTTGTCTGCATATTGCTCATGCCCAAAGATGATGCCTGAGACTGAGATTAAGGACAATGGACTAATTGATCTGGCAAAGGAAATTTCAAGGCAGTCAAATGTTGAGGCTGTGGCAGGCTATTGTTGGAGGCTTTTAGCTAGCTTTATATTGCAAATCAAGAACAAAGTGCCCAGTAAGATAATTTAAGCTGTAAATTTGGCCAAAAGAAATACTCCAGGAAAGCTGTGGATTGTAAAGATAAAACTGAGACTTTGATTACTGAAAAGAAATGGAGAGATAAAAAAGATGGCCACAGGGCATTCCAAGAAGCAGTGGGTCTCCCTTTGCATCCTCAAAACTGCAAAAGTGAAAGAACTTGCTCAGAGAAAAAAAGCTGCAGAGTTCTATGCTCCAGAATGGTGACAGAGGCAACACAAGGTTCCAGAATGGTGGCAGCCACATGATGTTCCAAAATGGTGGTAACATAGAGAAGCTTTTCTTCCCAATCAGGTTCTCAGAGCCAAGTGATCCAAGTAACTGACCCGTACAGCCAAGAGAGAATAAAGCCTGGCTACTGCTCCAGCTGGTGGAATCCACTTAGTGCTGATTTTAGGTGTAAGGAAAATGCATAATTTCTGAGGGAAAGATGGCTTCCACATCAATTACAAAGGGCCTGAGAGGCAAAGCACTGTGCCCCAGAGAGGACAATTTATAAAGATATAAGGATAAAGCCAAAGGTGCAGTGGAGACCCCAAAAATTTGAAAAAGCCAGAAACGTACATCATCCAAGAAAAGCTGCAAGAAGTGAGCAGAGAGCATTTAAGAAAAAAGCTGCAGGAACTGAAATCCCTGGAAGTGCCATAGGGGTGGAGTTACCCAAGCCTTTTAGAGTTTGCAACCCAATTGCTTCAAGTGCTGAGCATGGAACTCTAGGACTGTTTCCAAAGCTTTATATTCCCCTATTTGTAACTTTTGGAATGGTAACGTTTATCTTGTACCTTTGCATTTCAGAAATGTTTAACATTGTTTCATTTGTACAGGGGTAACAGTTAAGAGTTTGCCATAAGTATCAGAGGAGACTTGAGACTGGGAGTTTTCAGCAATGCTGAAACTGTTAAGTCTTTGGCAATTCTTTGAGATGGACTAAATGCCTTTGATATAAAAGATGTAGATGAGTCCTGGGGTCCCGGGGTGAAATGTCATAGTTTATGTTGGTGGCCCCCAGGCCTCATGCATTTGCATTATGCCTTTGTGATGTGTTCATTGTCTAGAGCTTGGACGGATGGTTTCAGTGATACACCCACATAGGGGTAGAGCCAGCATACAATGAAATGGCAGGAAGGTGTGTCTCTCACTCTTGCTGGTTTCCACCTTGCTGTTTGTGCTGCCATAAACTGTGGCCCTGCTATGCCACCCTGCCTTGAAGAGTATGGACTAACACCTCCAAAAACTGTAAGAAATTAAACCTTTACTTACCCAACTTTGAGCAGCAGGTATTTTGTCTCAGCTACAAATAAAACATAATTAAGACAGTGTCTGAATGCTTCATTATATGCACCAAGAATTTAAATGTGGTGGCTTATTTCTACACCTGTCATAAGAGTGAGGTTACATCACAGATTTTCTATGGCAGGAAAATAGTAATTACTGCATCAACTTTAACTAGTAATCCAAATAACTGATTCCCAGTGCTGTGAAAGTCCTTCTGTTCTCTTGACTTGAGAGCTCATTTCTGTACAACATTGAGGGATAATAGCACACTGTCCTGACATACAAAATTCCACTCACATCTGCTGAAGGACATTTTGTTTTCTTCCAAGGTTTACTGACAGATGGAACTCTTCAGGTATGTGAATGCAGGCTATGACATGCCCTTCAACTGACCACCACGTCGCTCCCATTTTTCTTGGGTTGTATTGGTGTGCATACTTTCCTGTGTTTAAGAAAATGTTTTAGATGCTTATTTTCTATCCCTCTGTTTTATTTGGTGAGGATTTACTTAGGGTATTTTGCCCACCTTTTTTGTTGGGGTCTTCATTTTCTTATGGGTAAACATTAAGTCTTTATCATGGTTTTTTTTTTTTTTTTACAAGCATTTCCTCCCAGTTTTCCTTGTCTTCCCATTCTCTTTACAAAGCTTTTCATAAACCAACATTTTGAAATTTTAAATTATACATTATTTTTTAAGATATGCCTTGAATGTTAAGTATCATTGCCATAATCAAAGTCAAGAGGATTTTTTTCATGTTTTCCTATAGGACTTTCTTAGATTTACTTTTACCTTTTGATCATGAATCATTTTGCGATAGTTTTTTTTTTATAAAAGATAAAATATCTAGATTAATTTTGTCATGTGCATGCCCAGTTATATAGCACCATTTCTTGAAAAATAATTTCCCTCTTTATCAAGATCATTTGGTTATATTAGTTTTGCTCTTTGGGGACTTTTCTGGTTGATACATTTTGTCAACTTGAGAAATTTAGAAATTGAAGAGATTTTGCAAGGAACCAGGACACTTACTTTGTAAATATCCTGCTCCTGATCAAGAGGAGGGGACAGAGATTTTGCACCCTGGGGAGTGGTTTGCTCTTCCCCATTTTGCTCTGGCTGCTATTTTTGTTGGCTGCAGCCTTTAAGTGTTGTCCCAGTGCCAGGCCACCCTGCCTTGGAGCCAGCTGATTACGCCTGAAAGTTCCACAAACTGTGAGCTAAATAAACCTTCCCTTCCTTCATTTTGGGTGTCAGATATTCTATCCCAGCAATGAGAAAAAAATATCCAAGACAAGGGCTTTAATTCTGTTCCACTGATCAAGTTGTGTATAGTTTTGTTGGAATCTCAGTGCCTTGATTAGTATAACTCTAGGGTTGAGTAGGACACTTCCACTCTTAACTTTGTTTTACATCAGTATTAGAATGACTATTCCAGAGTTTTTGCTTTCCCATAAAAATGTGAGATTAGTTTACAATATACACAAAATATATTTTGGATATTTTGATGAAGATTATTTTAAGTTAGAGAGAAAATTTTGAAAATATTGACCCAGATGTGGTCTCTTTTGGTTAATCTCGTGTGAATTGAAGAGAATGTAAAACCACTGTTGTTATAGAAAGTATGCTAACCATGTCCACTGGATTTTTGGTCCTATTAAGTATGCTTTTTTTGACTTTATAACCCAAGATCTTTCCTTTTATAAAGAGGCGTATTCAGATCTGCAAACCATATTCAGACTCGTCTGCTTTTACTAGCAATTCTACAGGTTTTATTTCACTTGTGTTGATGTTTTGGTATTTAGCATTCCTTATTCTTAAAGTGGCTTTCTCTAAAATTACCCCAGATACACCCAATTTGCTTTGATGAATTTAGAGAATTTTTACAACTATTTACTTTTAATGTATGTGAAAATGCACATAAAAGATTTTATACATAATTAGACTTTGTTCATTGATCTGCCCTGATTATATATTTTAATTGTTCTCCTTAGACCATTGTATTTAAAGTAATCGTTGGTATAAGGTTAATATCAGTTGTATTTGGTACCGTTTTCTATTTCTTGCCTTTGTTCTGCCTTCTCATTTCTATCTTCCACACTGTCAGTGTTTTGTTATTTTAATTGAGCATTTAAGACCTCAATTATTTTATCATTTTAATTTATTGATTATGCTTTTTTTCCTCTTTATTTTAGTGAGTACCCTGGTATTGACTACCCTAAAATGACTGCCCTAAAGTTTTACAACTAATCCCAGTCAACATCCAAACATGAATAGCCTGTTTCGTAAGTAGTTTAAGTACTTTCCATAAGCAAACTATTCCTTATTTCATCCGCTAGCCCTGTGCAATATTTGTAATTTATTTAGGCATCTAAGTATGCATAACCATAAATATATAAATGAGAGCTACACACATAAACATACACACTTAAATGGATTGTTACTGTAATCATTTCAAATAAACTGTTATCCATTAGATCAAAAAGACAAATAAGGTTTTAGTTTATCTTCACTTATTCATTCTTTGTTCTATTTCTTCTTTGTGAAGATCCATATTCCTGCACTCATATTGTTTTCCTATTTCTTTTTGTTTGTTTGTTTGTTTATTGGTACCAGAGATCAAACTCACGACTGCCTGCTTGCAAGGCAGGTGTTTATGCCGCTGAGCTAAATCTCCAGCCCGTTTTCCTATTTCTAAATAAGTTTATTTTACCACTTCTTGCAAAGCAGATCTCCCGGTAATAAATTCATGATACATGTCTTTTTCCTTCATTTTTGAAGCAAAATTGGACAGAGTACAGAATTATGGACTGGTGATATTTTATCCTTTCAAAAGTTTACATATTTTACTCCATTGCTTTCATAGGAGAAGTCTGATAAAATTTTGTATTTGCTTTTCTACAGATCAAATTTTCCCCTCCCTTGACTTTTTCTTGAAGGTTATAATTATTATCATTACTTTGATATGACTTCTGAAAGTTTGACTATGATGTCTGTGAGTGTAGAATTTGGGAATGTTTGTTTGTGGCATTTTCCTGTTTGCTATTGCTGCTGTTCTTCAAACCATGATTTTTTTTTTTGAGGAGATTATCACTGATCATCCGTTTAAACACTGCTTCAGTCCCATTTTCTTCTTGTGTACTCTGTGCAGTCTTAACACGTGGTGTGGCTGTATTTCAGTTCTTGCATATTCTGTTCTATTTATTTCCCAATGTTTACCAATATCATTTTATATTTCATAAGTTCTTGTGTTCATGTTCCCTGGTTTGGAGATTATTTCTTAACCAATGTGTACTGTAATTACAAGTCATCACAATACTTTTATTTCTGTTGTAGTGTATTTTTCATAATATCTAGTGATATATTTCAATTTGTTTCTTAGAATTTCCTGTGTTGTCTTACACATTCCACATTTACCTTTATGGCTGTCAGAATTATCTATCTATCTATGTATTTATGCATATATAAAATATATGTGTTATATATATATATATATATATATATATATATATATATATAGTTAATGATTTTTCGTTTTCGTTTTCGTTTTTACCGGTACCAAGGATCGAACTCACAACTGCCTGCTTGCAAGGCAGGCGCTTATGCCGCTGAGCTAAATCCCCAGCCCCTATGATTTTTATGTCCCTAGAAAGTCACACTGTTTCTGATGCTTATTTGTTCCCCTCATACTTTCACTTTTAATATGCTCTGTTTGCCGTTGAAGGATGGCCATGATACACAGGCAAATATAACTGATATAAACAGGTCTTTATGAAAGTGGTGTGAAGCTGTTGGAAGCACAATGAAATATTCTATATTCTTGTCAGTAAAAATATGTCTGTGAGTCATTTATTGCTTATGAATTTTGTTAGGGCTTCTTAGAACCTCCTCTATCTTTTATTTTAAAATAAAGGATTTTTTTTTATTTCTAGGCAAAGAATCTTTTCTTTACATGAACGATTAGAAGTTTTTATTTTCTCAAAACTCAACCTTTTCAATCTGTGAAGGTTAGTATAGGCTTGGTTAAAAAAAGTACTTATTTATAATAGATATAATAGAGGATGGGGTCATTTTTGAAGTCACACAGTTAGTGTAATAAAATCAATTAATTTTTTTTTATCAGTACTGGCAGTCGAACTCACAACCATTCGCTTGCAAGGCAGGCGCTTATGCCACTGAGCTAAATTGCCAGCCCCAATTAAAACCTTATTTAAAAAGTGTTACACTTAGTCAAGTGTGTTAACTGAAGGACCAGAAATTTAAAGGTTAAAAACAAGATGCTGTTTCTCAGCTAGAAACAGCACTGGGCCTCGTGACTCAGTCCTAACTCAGCCCTGCAGTAAGATCAAAGAAAACATCTGCAGCTGTGATATGCTCGGCCTGTGCTCTGCCAGGAAACTCAGAGATAGAGCCTGCCAATTATGCTAATCAGGGTTGTAGAAACATGTCAAACTCGAGCCGTACAGAAACCAGGTGTCCTAAAGATAAGTTGTGCAGAACAATGACAGTTAATTAACTCTGACCTGCTGGTCATGCCTTATGAGCTGACCAACCACAAATAGGTAAACTGCTGACTATCCCGCTCTAACTGCTGTGATTGGCTTCTGTAAAAAACCGCTTACATTGCGATTTTTTCCCCCTTAAAAACACCAGCCTTGCCCCAACTCGGGGTTCTCCGTTTCCACCTGTTTGGAGGACCCCGTGCACGCAGAACAATAAAGATCCCTTTGTTCTTACATGAGAGCGGAGCCCTTGGAATCTCCTTTGCAACACCAGTCTTACATTCTTACATTAACAGCATACCAGAATCTTCCTTCTCTTGAAATATGGCAGAGATCTTGACTGGTCAGAACTTTTGGTCATTATCATTTTGCATGTACATACTTTATCTTAGTCCTTCCTTTATCTACTTAAGCATAGCAAACACTGTGGGAAAAAAGATGCCAATTCTAACACCTTAGAAGGAGGTATAATGTGACATGTATAAAAATCAGTGAATTGAAATAGGAATAAAGCAGCTTTAATGAAATACTATTCTGCCATAAAGAACGATAATATTGTCTTTTGTAGGAAAATCATTGCACTTTGAAATCATCATGTTTAGGCAAATAAATCAAACACACAAACTTGACTATTTATGATTTTTCTTGTGCTAGAAACACAATAAATGAACTATATAGTGAAATTAAAAGTAATAGAAACCATGGAGTTAGTTCTTTTCAAAAGTGAAGGGAACTGAGAGAGGGAGAGATGGGGTAGAGAGAGGGGGAAGGAATAAAAAGATAATTAAGATATTTTATTTACATATATCAACTTCCCACAATGAATATAATCACATAATACTGCAATGAGCTATTGATAAAATTTTACAAAAAAAGAATGTAAAAAATTTAAATACATTGGATAGCTCAAAGGAAATCAATCTAGAAATACATAAATTATTGCATGCTATTGTGTTCAGTATTTGCCAAGGTTAGGGTTCATTTAAATGATTATTATTATTTTCCATATCTCTGACAGTGTAGAAATACTGTTTTTTGAATGAAGGAATGGAAGAATCACTTCAATGGCTTCCTGACTGAGGGAATGTGGCACCTGCTTCCACAATCTTCCATTAAGAACACAGACTTTACAAAATAAATTAACAATTTTTGAAACAAAAGTAATAGCACATGATAAAATATTTATACAATAAGCAAAGGAATTCTTCATGAAAGAATGAGAAGTGATGTGAGAAGTGTTAGAGAAGAAGGGAACCAATGCAATGTGATTCAGTATTGTCACCTCAGAGACAGTTGTTAGTGTCCACTTTGAGACAGAAACATTACTGCATCCTTGATAATAAAAGGCCAATTTCAAATATCTTCTCAGAATATTACAGTTGTCCCACATATGAGGCTACAATTCAAATGACTGTATATTATATTTCAGTGATGAATGATTATTACCTAGAAAAAAATTACTGAGGAGAGAATTTAATAAATATAAACACTATGAGGACTTTAGTATTCTTCCAAGAGCTAAAATAAAAGCTTGTTTTTATTTGGAACTTAACTTCCTACATGAAAATGTTCACACATTTATTGTTATTTAATATGAAATTTCATTTTACTAAAATATTCTTCTAGGAGGAAACTCAAAGTTGAATTAGAATTCAGTGTGATAGTTCTGTTTGGGGAGCTGCGTGCCCCATGGCCCTTCAGGACGGTCTGTCTTAGGAACGTTTGCCCGCGGATCTATGCAGTGGCCTGCAGGTTCACTTTAAAATAGCTTCTCTTCCAAATGTACACAAACACTTCTGAGGACCATCATGATGGAAAAGAAGGGTTTACAGGGCAACAAAGACTGAAAGGTAGAGTATTCAGAATCAACTTAACTCTTCTGTAACATTGATCATTCTAAATTTAAAAGGAGAACTAACAATAAAATTGAAGTATAAGTCTTGGTGATGGATAATTTCATAATTACAAGAGAAACATAAGAAATACAAGTAATAAGGGTTTTCTAATAAGCAATGTAGACAAGGGATAATTTAGATAATTCTTTAAAATAGAACATGACAGTGTGTAGTTACCCATATCAGCATTATGTGCAGAAGCGATTTGTCAGAATCATTGTTCATTTGAGTAGCCAAATTTTTTTTATAAAAATGATTAAGATAAAGCAGATAATAAAAGAAATGCATAAAGAGTTGTGTGTATTCTTCCTTGGCTGGATAAGAATAAACTTATTATTATTATTTTTTATCAGTACCGGGAATCGAACTCACAACTGCTTGATTGCACGTGCTTATGCCGCGGAGCTAAATCCCCAGCCCCAAGAATAAACTTATTTTTTTAAAAAAGAAAGTTAAGGTAATATAATGTTGACAGGAAAATCTTATTTACTAGTGGCAAAAAGACCATTTTAAAGTAAAAGTTAACCAGTTCATATATTGAGTAGCCATGTACACGTCTTATATCAAAAACTACCTACCTGAAAATCATCATATTTCTGTCATAGGCAGGCCTTTTAAAGTAAAACATGGTTTTATACTGTTTTCACATTCTATATGTTTACTTTCATGTCCCCTTGGCCACTTGTCATGGAGTCACAGTACCCAACATCCACAATTTAAATGAGAATAAAGCAGCTTTTGGTGAGACTAAGACTTGCTCCCTGTCCACATTATTTGGCTACCAAGTGCCACACTGTTAAACCAGCTGCCTAGTTCAGAAACGGTCCTTGGGTTAAATTCACCTCTTAACAGATTACTCCTCAAGCGTTCAAAGATCTTAATGTGATAGTTCTAAAGGGTGACATAAAATCTCATTCCCTCTGAGCCTGTTGGCTCATTCCTACAATACCAGCACTCTGGAGGTGGAGGCAGGAGGATTGTTGCAAGTCCCAGACCAGCCTGGGCTACAAAGTGAGCACAAGACCAGCCTGAACTGCACAGTGAGGCCCTGTCTCAAACAGACAAAAACAAATCTCTTTCCATTGACACACTACTGTATTTGCAACTGAGAGTCAGAAAGGAAGAAACCATGAAGACAAGCTGTAAATCTTAGTTCATGTAAGATGTGGTTCCTTATGTCTGAAGGCTTGTAAATTAAGAGATGTGGCTAAAGCCTCAAATTTAAAATTGCTTTCATTATTAAATTTAAAAACAGCAGAATGATAACTTAATTATTATTATCTTCAGTTTGAAGCATAAATCATTCAGGGTAAGTGCCCAACTGCTTACTTACTTTTCCTGTGAAAAAAAGGTTGAGAAAATTGTATTAAAAATCACTATTAAAAAGATGCTGAGAAAAACAATTTTGTGACAAGGATTAAATCCTGCAATGTCTGATCCACAAGAGATTTAAAAGCATGAAATTAGACACTGGGATTTGTTGCACTGTGTGGCATGCCATCTGATGAACAAATGATCATGTCATGTTTTTGTTCTATTCTCTTTTCTGTATATTCCACAATCCTCCCCCTACTACATTTAACACTTTGTTGCCTTTTTTACTTGATCTCACATTCCATTATTCTCACTGTGACAAATAAAACAACGTCAGACAGAAGTGCCGACATGAACGCCGTTCCTTCGTCCTCCGGGAGGCCATCGGGTGCCCTGCAGGAAGGCTGGGCTGTCCCTCAGAGTATGCAGCAAAACAGCCAGCTGTGGCTGCCTGCGGTCCCCAGGTGGGAGCAGACTGACTTTAAGCACACTGATCTGCATCCTCCCTTCCCTGATTTCTTTAAACTATTCTGAAATCTTTACCCTCTCTCTTTTGTGCCTGGGCACTCAAAATATGTCACATACTAGACATAATGTTAATACTGCAACTTAATACTGCAAACATGTAGAGACAAACGTTTTTAAAAAGTTCCTACTAACAGGAAAACAATGAGACTCCTTTTATAAAAGACAAATATGTTTTTGTTTGTTTATGGCAAAGTAGCATGTCCCTTTAAGAAGACTTTTAGAATACTATAGGATTACAATTTTATCAAAATAAATGAAACAGTATTTATGACAGTTCTTCTGCAGGATTCCACAACTCCTCAAGAGACTACAGAAGGCAAGTAAATGTACTCTGGAGTGATCCATTCAATCATGGTTGTATTAATACGGAATATATAGCCAGCTTGCTTTTCTACATTAATGCACATATGATCTTGGTGGCAAGAAAATGAAGTTTATATTTTAAGTCTCCTGAATTAAATTTTCAATCATGCGGGCCTGTTCGATGAAAGTCAAAATTCTGTTAAAGTTCCACCCTCCGGTTCTTCATTCTTCGTGAGTTCACTTTCCTCTCTTACACTACTTAAATTTGTGGCAACCTTCAAGTAACAGCCAAACGGAATGATCTATTCATCTTACTCAAGATTTTTAATTTTTCAGCAAAATTCACTCATCCCAACTATTCCTACATGGATAGTATGCTCCTCTGATCCCAAGTACTTAAGTTTCTTTAGGAAACGATCTGTTTTGAGACTCTTTAGGTAGAAGTTGATTTTTTACTTGAATTTAGCTTGTGTTCCTATTTAATTAGCGTATTTATACTTACATTTATACTTACAATATATGTATATATATAAATGTTGCATGTATATGTGCAGAATATATCTACATATTGTAATGTATGTGTCTAGAAACTCTACTTCTTTTACAAAGTTACCTTTCCCTTAAAAATTAGATATGCCTTTGTCATCCTTATGAAAAATTCATATTAACTGCTTGTCTGTTTATTTTTTAAATCAGCAGAGTTGTACTGTGTAACAATAGAATATCCTAATAGAAGTAAGCTACCGAAATTGTTAATATGTGCAGGATACTGCTTGCTTACCAACAGTGGTCACTAAATTTGCTGTTCAAATAAATGATAGGTGAAACTGCAGGCCAGGATATCAATCTGAATTTATCTCATCAGTGTATCTGCCTGTGTCTCTCAGTCTGCCTCTGTCTCTGTCTCTGTCTGTCTGTCTGTCTGTCTGTCTCTCTTTCTTCTTCTTGTTCTTCTTCTTGTTGTTCTTCATCTTCTTCTCTGTCCTCTATCTATCCTCTTTCTTTCTTACTGATTGAGTTTATGGATGATTTTCTAATGAATAAGAGCTTCCCAGCTGTATCTATCATAGTATAGTAATTTTCTGAGCAATGAGCCATATTAAGTATAAAGCCTTTGTAAGTCTCCTAAAATTTCTCACAGATCTTATTAAAGAGAGAACATTTTGGTGTTGCATTATTTATGTTTTTTTGTTTACCTACCATTTACGAGGGAGGTTCTCACTGCTGGAGTTTTTTTCATTACTGAGGAAGAGTTTTTTTGAATGAATCAACTATAGTTAAGACTCCTTGTTTTGTAGCTTTTTGAAAATTTCTACTTTGAGCTGAACCCGTTGAGGAAACAAGCTCTAACTCCTGATTGGGGAATAAGGATATATTTATTCAATAAGCAAAACCCACTTGACGAAACCTTATGATACAAGTGTGAATGGTCCTCCCCGTCAGGTGCTGAGAGCTTCCCTTGTCTAATCGTGTCCTGTTTTGTCATGACTGCTCAGCCACCTTTCTGTGTCAGGGAGCATCTGAATATGAGTCCAGGTCCTATGTCTGCCACCTCCTTCTTCTGCCTCTGGCTCTTTCCTCCATGTGTCTTCATTTGCATGGTGCACTGAATGTAACAGTTCTTCTCACCCATGCTTTGAAAGCATCTAAGCCATGGAAAAACTAAGCTCATAGCGATCGAGCCAATACCTACAATCTCTGAATTTACTCTGCTGCCATCTGACCAAGTGGTTAAAATGATTAGTAACGTTTTTATCATCATTTTTGCAACATTTTTTAAATTAACTGTTGAGAAAAGATATAGTTTTATATGCCAACATCATTGTACTTCTTCACTGTAAAATACTGAAATGTGAACTTGAAGCATTAACCAGGTTATTTTATTCTTAATTTTTATATACTTGATTAGTTTGTTCTATTCTTATGAATCAAGTATTTGCCTGATTTTTCTGTTTGTTTGAGAAGGGTCTTGTGGCCTTGCTTGCTATATAGTGTGAGCTAGCCTTGGACAGGAGATCCTTCTGTGTCAGCCTCTCAAGTGCTGGGATTATAGTCACGCACCACATGCTGGGGAAATTTCTTTGATGCCTGGAAAAATTGTACCACATTTTTCTCACACATATATGGATTTAATGCTATATTATTATATGATGGAATTTATCATTATTCTTTAATGCTTAGAAAAATAAAATATACTTTATATTATATTTTATAACTTCAAATTCAATCTTATAAAATGTGATATAATTTTTCTAACATTTCAAATCCAATAAACATATTTTTAAAAAAGAATATATTTTCCCATTCCTTCAGCATCTCAATGTTCTAATTTACTAATGTGTGAAAACAGGCTGTTTTGAACTTCAGTTTGGTGTTTATTAATTTGTGTTACTTATGAATTCAATTACTTATAAAATCATCAAATGCATCCTGTTAGATAACTTTAACATCCTGTGGATAAAATCAAAACATAGCAAAATTAATTATAAATACACAGGAAATTTTAAAGCATAGGACAAAGGAAAGATTATCACACTATAATAGAAATATTGATGTTTGCTTGAAGTTTCACCTGCTCTTTCACATTTCCACGTTGTGGTAACTGTTCTGAGTAAAGACTACAAGCAAGCAAGATGAGTGCCAGGTCTAAGCCAAAGAAAACCCGTGATAAAATGGAAGCTTCTAGCGATTTCTTCTGCTACACCATTGGCCAAGGAAGCTGGGTGCTGCACATGAGAGAACCTGCATCACCCTGAGGCAGAGTCCATCTTCAGCTGCCAGAAATACATGCAGACATGCCAGGGAGGAACCTTTTGTCGTGTATTTATTCCAGCAAAGTTAGTCTGCCCTGAGATTCCCCGTGACAAACCATGGAGCACACTCCTTCTCCCCTCGGTCCTGTCAGGTGCTGTCTTGTGCAATGACAATTCCCATAATAGTTTTACTCCCGCAGACTAGTTAAATGTATTTTCTCAATCCAACTTAACTGTTACTTTCTGTTCACATCTTCAATGATCACCATGGTCCAAAAAACCATAATTTCTCATGGTTTCCTGTAACAGTGAACTTGCAAATCCATGAATATGATTTTGTCTAACCATTTAAGAGTGAAAATAACATTAATGGATTTTATTTATAACATTCAATATTTTCCTGTTAAAATGTTTTTTTTTAAATTTAAATCTTCAATATTTTCCTATTTCCACCATAGTTAGGCCAACATATAATGCAGAGGGCTATCCATTAATTTGTGTTCACCTTTGTCTGTGCCCTAATCTTCCTTAAATCTTCTTTCTCAATTTAACCTAACCATAATTTATTCTTACTGCTATTTGAGGAAATCAGCTGTTAATTCTTACGAACTTTGTTTCCTCCTAAATTGAATTTGCTTAGTGAATGTTCAAAACTAAGCCTTAGATGCCTCTGAATCCATAAGCATGGCCCAAGAAATGAGCATCCAACTTATTTTTCTGTATAAGTAAATTTTTGGGGGTGGGGTAACTGAGGATCACACTCATGACCTTGAGCTTGCCAGACAGGGTCTGGCCTCTGAGCTATATCCCCAACCCTAGCAAAGAAAATTCTCACTTCTCACCTTTATTTTCAAGCAGCACCATGAGAAACAGCATAACTTGGGGCTCATAAAACTTTTTCAAGGAGTGCAAGAACACATTTGAAAGCAAGATCAGTGCTACTCTTTATGAGGATCACGGTGCTTGCTTTAGAGCTCCTCTTTCACACCCTTGCTACCCGTCCCTCCCCAGGATTTCCCACAGGTGGAATTAGCTGGTCTTTCAGAAGATCCTGTTTACTGCTTACATGTGTGTGTGTGTGTGTGTGTGTGTGTGTGTGTGTGTGTGTGTGTGTACTTCTCCCATTACAGTGCCTTTTCATGAGGGGAATCACACTGGAATAAGGTTTTCCTTATCCCACCATGGTCTTCACTTGGCCTTTATAATCAGGGCACGGTCAGCCACTGACACTCTTATAGCCAAGATACTGTAAATCGTCCTATATTGCGAGATAGTCACTCATTATCTCCGTGTCACTTTGTCTGTCTGTCTTTCTAGCTCTCTCTATCTCTGTCTCTGACTCTCCATCTCTCACTGTCTCATTTTATTGTTTTGTTTTGTTTTTAAGTTTGTGGCTCTTTAGTTTAAATCACTGACTCATTTCTGTGGACCTGGAAATAATGCAAAAATTCACCTGAGTTCATGAATGCAACTTCAGGCACTGTACATTCCGAAAAACTAAATGCCTATTCAATACCATTTTTCTAGGATAAACTTTTTCCTGAATTTCTTCTTGTTTGGTTCTGTGCTCAATCTTCAGATCTCACCTGAAGTAATTCTTTTCTGTTGGAACATTTCTCTTAAACTCTTATCTAGTTTAGGACCAGCATTTGTATGTTTTCATATTTTGTATTTTGAATTCATTGAGTTGTTGACATTATGCAAAATATGATCATGTGAACATTTTACAAATAATTCCTGTCTTCACTACTGAGCTGTGAAGTACAGACACGAAGCACCCTCTCACCTAATCACCTGCAGCAAGCAAGCCCAGGGCCCTCTGCTGAACTCAGAGTACCTGAAAGCACTGGGTAAATTACTTCGAGAATGATAATTCAGGACACTACCTAGCATTATTTTTCCAATTTTCATAATCATAATATTAGCTATTGTTAATCAAATTAATATTTTTCATAACATGTGAAATACACATTTTAATAATTGTAAGATTTTTCATCCTACATTTTTCATAACTCTTTATGAAAATCTCTTGGTAATCTCAGAATTTTGGTCTTTTCTGTGGCAAGTACTCTTTCATTTTATGTTTTTTACTTGTCAGAATGGACTGCAATAGTATTCTAAAAATTGCATTTTTGCCTAACTTACAAAAGACATTTTTAATTATTTTAATGACATTCAAAAACTCTAGAGAAGGGTATTTAATTTAATTGATTAATATTGGCTTTAGTTAGGTTAGAAATTACCAAATTATATATAATGGCTGAATTTTATGCACTTGTAATTACTTATGAATTATCTTTTGAAAGTATATGAGAAATATGCAAATTTTCTTCAAACTAAGAAATTTGATTTTTTATATTTCACAGTTTGACTTTTTTTTAGGAAACTGGACATTTTAATATATACTTTAAAGTTCCTTTATGTTACACATATTACTTAGTAGAAATACTGGGTGAAAATAATAAAAATAGAATAAGCAGCATTTATCATTAACAGGCCTGGGGCAACTGATTGAAATTTTATTTCATGCAGCCCTCACAATTGTCCAGCGAGATACATCCTACTGTCTTCTTTAAGATGGGAGGAAACCATTGTTGCACCCAGTTTAACAGGTGGTGGGGGTAGATGCTAATGTCTGCAGCCTTTCCATGATGTGCCACTAACTCACTGCATCAAACACAATTTAAAACTGAAGTTCATATATCCTTAGAGCTTACTGCGGAGGTAGAGGAATCAAAGGCACAGTAAATGGTGATTTTACTCAAGCTCCTTCCTCTTTATCTTTGAGCACTGGGACGTGACTATAGTTACAATTAGTGTAACCTAAGAACCCTGTCTTAATTCTGCTTCTTGTTTCCAGGATATCCAGAGGTAGAAAGCTACAATGTAGAGAGAGAGTAATTAAGATCCAAAGCAACACTACCCTTTAAATGTGGTAGAGAAGAGCATGAGTTGTTACATCAGGCTGTCCGGAATCTTTTCTTTCGGCTCTTGGCTGTTGATGTGTAACCATCAAATTTCTACCTTGTTGAGGTATTTTCAGGTTGAGGCCTGGGGATTTAGCTCAGTGGCATAAACACCCGCCTTGAGTGTGCGGCTGTGAGTTTGATCCCTGGAACTGATACAAAAAAAAAAAAAAAAAAAGAGAGAGAGAGATATTTTCAGGTAAAATGTCCCAAAACAAATGGCAAATATTCTTTTATACAGGGTTTTTACTTCTGACTTGAGTTTCACATTTATTTATTACTAATGCGTAACTTAACCATAGATATTTTCTTTCTTTATTAGTATATTTGTGATACATGGTAATAACATTAACTTTTGGGAATTGGTATATAGGGACAGATAGATAGAGACACAGATGTAGATGAAGACACAGTTATAGACACAGACAGAGGTAGACGAAGACATAGAGGTGAGTATGGATCCTCTTCACATACCTTTTACATCCTTCCTCTGTTGTTTGTTCTTTAATTTTTATATTTTAAAAGACAAATTTCTTTTCCATTATTTGAGGGGTAGAAGGTATCTGTTAGACACAACGGGAAAAAATCCCATATATGTCTAGAAACAAAAGTATTCATTTTATAATGAATTGAAAGCTTTTGCTTTCCTGTAATCTTTTCTTCCTTATCTGGCAACTGTTTATTTTCCTTCTGCTCCTCAGGCAAAGCATGAACACAAATGAGTGTTGAATGGTACATCTTAGGGTGCTGCTACATTCTGGAATCACCTCTTAACTAGTAAATACAGGAAGGCTAAGTCCTCCACTCCAAAGCATGTCTAGTTGTAACTGGACTGCCTTCTCTTGTTCTAGTCCGAAGAATTCCCCAGTTAGTTCTAGTACACAGGTTCTTTTCAACAGTATACTGAGTTAAATAACCATAGATTTCTTGTCTTCTCCAAAAGGATAGATTCAAAGTGAGTTTCAATTGTTAGTGTATATCAGAATCACCTCAAGAGCTTGTAAAAACAACATATTTTTGAGTGCTTCACTTACACTTTCTAGTGTGACATATTGGTGTGAGGTGTACTTTAACAAACTATAACGTAATGAAGATGCTAGTAGGCCTCATGGAAATTTTCAGAATCCCTGTTCTGGGATATGTATTTTTCTTGATAGACTGACTCTACCTGGGAAACACACATGATTTAGTCTCCCCTTATCCATTAGTCTGAAAGTTAACTCTCCCTTAGAAGATAATTAACTGCTATATAAAAAGAAAGATTGGATGGATGGCAAAAAACAGGATTAACATCTGCTAGAATTGCATCTGGCAGATCTGATCCTCTCACAAACACCAGGATTCAGTGCCAAACTTCATCACTTAAAGCTTCTGTTAACACCATGCCTAGATTTTTGTTTTGAAAAGTTAACTTGTAGTATCTGATCAAACTACATTCCTTATCTCTGCCTATTAAAATCTCATTTATATTTTGGTCACAATGTGGAGTAATAGGAAATTTCATTCATTGTTGGTGGGAATTCAAAATGGTACAACTACTTGGAAGACAGTTTGGCAATTCCTTGTGAAACTAAATACACTTTTGCCATATAATCTAGCACTAGCTCTTGCTATTTGCCCAAGGGAATGAATAAATTATGATCACATAAAAATCTGTGTTTCAGTACTAATAGTAGATGAACTCTTAAGTTGCAAGACTTAGAAGCAACTAGAATTTCCTTCCATAACTGAATTCATGATACCAAGACAATGGACTATAGCTCAGTATGGAAAGTGAGTTAACAAGCTATGAACATACATAGAGGAACATTAATCTCATGTGATGAAACCAAGTAAAGCAATGTCAAAAGGAAAATTATTATAGTGAGAGTGAAACTACATCCAGAGTTTCTCCATAGGAAAATATCCTATAGGAAATTCTATATTCCTCCCAAGATATCATTTCTTAATTCCCTCAACAGATGTGAGAAAACAGTGTATTTTCATGCATTCATTGTCATTTATCCTTCTCTTTAAGAAATGTTCCTGTCAGGTGTAACAATTGTAATATTTTATGATTATGATGAAATAATAATTTACATTCAAACTAATGACAACTTAGAATGCACCAGAGAAAGTTACATGAACTTTGATAGTGTTGATTCTTGCAGCATTAATATTAACCTCATTTTGCAAAAAAAAAAAGAATTTAAAGGATAACAAAAGTGAAATAACGTGGCTCAATCCTTCAAACTGTTAAACTGCAGAGCCATGGTGCAGCACCAATATACAGGCACACACTGCCTGACTATGATAACAAAGAGTTCAGAGCATTTATACTTATAACAGTTTCTGACAAGGGCAAGATAGTTGTTTACTATTATTGTCCTTGTCTTTATGAATATTTTTTATCATGTGCTGGCCACGTGCTAAGCACTGTGTTAAGAACTTTACACAGCTGTATAGTCATATGCACTTTATTTTAGGCTGACCTCATTTTATTTTCATAAAAGTGCTGTGAGATTAGAAAATATGTTTCCCTAAGCAACTTGTTCAATCACAAAACTAATAAGCAGATAAACCTTAAATAAAATCCACGCTTAAATTCATGGCCAGTTCTATATTGATTTTGTGCCATGTGCAGAATTTAAGACAGCATGTTTTATGACTAAAATATACAGAGAAAATCCAAATTTTAAAAAGTCACAGACAAAGACATGTTGATGTTAATCTTCTCAAAATATTCCCTGGCTCGGAACATACCTGTCCCATCATTCTGCCATTTTCTGGAGCGGTTCTTGAAAACATTTTTGTGGGTGTCAAGACTGGTTTATAGAGATATGAAAGTGCATCCTCATGTACCTTATTCACCAGACCTGGCATCACACAACTTCTGGCTCTTCCTCCACATCAAACTGACCATGTATGGAGGTGTTTTGAATCAAATCAGAAATCAAGGCAGCTGTGACAGCACAGCTAAAGACACTCATGACAGAGAACCTCCAGACCTGGTCTAGAAAGTGTGAAGAGCAACAGGAGAAGCATGTTAGGATGGGGTGCAGGTATTTTGCAAAGGATTGATGTAATATATTACAAAAAAGAGAAGTAAACATTCACCATATTTCCTGATGACACATCCTGTTTCTTAAAATTTTACAAAACCAAATTGAACTTGTATATCTTATTTTTAATTTTATATGGTCACTGCATTTTACTTATAATTTTTTTTCTTTTGTTCTTGATTTAACCTCTTTTGGTCTGAGGTTCAAAAAACAAATACATGTTTGCTAACATAACAGTTTATGCACTGAGAAAAAATTTGGGAAAGAAGGCTGTTATTTTAGAAAAAGTACATAGTTTGTTAAAATAATTATAGTACTACTTTCTCTTAGTTCATTGAAAATAAAATTTTGTGTTGATATTGTTTGGCCAATTAAATGCTGATATCTTTAACTAACTAACTTAAAGATAGCAATACTCAATGTATTAACCATTATTGTTCTCCTATTAACTTGTTTTGAATGTTTTCCCTTCTTTGAAATTAAAAAGGAAAAAATAGAAAGCTTTCTTTTCACCTAATACAAGAGGATTAGATGCAGTGTACAGAGCTCCTAAGGTAGGCGGCCATGGACTTTGCCTCCCACTTTTGAGTACTCCTCCCTCCCTGGGTCTGGGCTGGATTGAGATGCCTGCAATTACTGATGGAGAATCTCAGAGGCCATGAGAGCATGCTGTCAGAAGACTGCAGCTCCACTTCTAGCATCTCAGTCCTGCGGTCTCTGTAGAGAGCTCCTTTCTCCAGAGAGGTGTGACTAGGTTGAACCCAGCGGGCTGAGGTGAGAATTCCTGGGGACAATTTGCAGTCTTTTAAAAAAAAATTATTTTAAAGATTTTATTATTTAGATCTTCGATTCATTTAGACTTTAGTTTAGTACATGGTGATAGGCATGGATCTAGTTTTAGTTTTCGGCATAGGAAGAGCCAATTTTTCCAGTGCCATTTTTTAAATAGACTCTCTTTCAGAAGCAGAACAAAACAGATCACAAGAAAACAATGTAAAAGACACAGATTTCAAAGAAAGGCAACCAAGATATTCACAGTCTATCAAATTGTTTCATGTTTTCTTGCAAATAGTTGTCCGTATCTTCATATACAATGAGTTCATACAAAAGAAAATAGCACAAAACTTATCAGAAGGATGATGAAGGCATTTTAGGTCTTCAAGACCAGACAATAGGGAAGTTAGCAATGGCTGTCATAATGTCTCTCATTCTCTTCAAAATAGATTGTCATAGCTTCATGTATATTGAAATTAAACAAAAATAAAACAGACTAAAATCACTCCAAACAAGCGTAATAGTACTGCTGGATTTTGCATCATGACCCTACAGAATCAGCACTAGTGTCTCTTTTCCTTCAAAATAGCTGTTCATTTCATTGTGCACTATATAATCAATTCTCATAATTGTGTATCTATTGTTTCTATATTAGAGGGAATAACAAAATAAAACAAGACAAAGCAAAACAAATTCCTAGAAAAACACAAAGCAAAAAAGACATATGAACAACAATAGAAAAGAACCCAGAACACTAAAAATACAGGCCTTCAAAACTAGGCGGCATGAGCATAGCTAGGGGTGTTATTTTACATAATGAGCTTCAAGAGTTCCTCAGATCATCATACAATAATATGCACAATTGTTCCAATCCTCTGAATGTTAACTGTTTTGTTCCAAGAACTTATAGAATTTGTAGAGCAATCATCTTAGCTATTCTGTGTGTTTATATAATTTTAGATGTTTTTTTCTTTTCCCTTCCTTTTTCTTTTTCCTCATTTTCCCTGATATTATTTTCCCCTTTAGCAGATTCTTGTCCTTTCACTGTGTTTATTGAGTGTTTTGTATCTTATGTATTCTTAACATTTCTTACACAGGGAGACTATATGGTATTTACACATGTGAGTTTGATTTATTTCACTTATGAGTATGGTCTCAAGTTGCATTCATTTACTTATAAATATCTCAATGTGATCATTCTTTATAGCAGAGTAGTACTCCATTTTATAAAAATACCACATATTTTTTATCCACTCCTCAGTTGATGGACACATAGGTTGGTTTCAAGATCTGGCTATTACAAATTTTGCTGCCATAAACAAGGGTGCAGATATATTACTGTGGTATGATGTTTTCAGTTCTTCTGGGAATATACCCAGATTTGAAACAGTTGGGTCAAATGAGACTTCCAATCCCAGACTTTTGATGAATCTCCAGACTGACCTCCACAGTGGTTGCACCAGTCTGTACTCCCACCAATAGTGCAGAAGAGTTCCTTTTCCCCACAGTCTCTCCAGCATTTGGTTTTGGTAGTTTTTTTTTGATCCTGGCCATTCTTTCTGGAGTGAGATAGAATCTCAATGCTGTTTTAATTTGCATTTCTCTAATGGCCAATGACACTGAACATTTTTTCATTTATTTCTTTGCTGTTTGTATTTCTTCATCTAAGAACTGTGTGTTCATGTCAGATGACTATTTTTGGAATGGGTCTTTGAATTTTGAGGATCTGATTTCTTTTTTAATTCTTTATATGTTCTGGACAGAAACCCATTGTCTGAGGTACCATTCACTAAGATTTTTTTCCTCAGGTTGTGGGTTTTCTTTTCAATATGCAGAATATTTCATTTGACATGCAAAATCTCTTTATTAGGATAAATCCCAGTTGTAGATTCTGTGAATTATTTTGCATGCAGTTTGATTCTTGTTTATGAACTCTCTACCTACCCTATGTTTTCACTATTTCTACCTACTTTGTCTTCCAACAGATTTAGTGTTTCTATTTTATTATTTATATCTTCGATACATTTAGACTGTAGTTTAGTACATGGTGATAGGCATGAGTCTAGTTTCAGTTTTCAGCATATGGAGAGCCAATTTTTCCAGCACCATTTTTAAAGATTCTATCTTTCTTCCAGTGGACATGTTTGGCCCCTTTATCAAAGATAAGGTGGCTGAATGTGTTTGTAGTTGTAGTTATATCTTCTAATCTATTACATTGATCTTCAGGTATGTTTTTATTCCAGTACCATCCCAATTTTAATATAGTAGGTTTGTAGTTTAGTCAGGGATTGTGATGCCTCCTGCTTTGCCCTTGTTGCTTAGAACTGCCTTTACTATTCTGGGTCTCTTCTGGTTCCAAATGAATTTTAGGACTGATTTCTCTAGATTTGTGAGGTATGCTAGTGGAATTTTAATTGTGATTACATTAAATCTGTATAATGATTTTGGGAGAATGGCCATTTTCACAATGTTAGTTCTTCCTATCAGTGAATAAGGAATGTCTTTCCATTTTCTGAGGTCTTCTTTCGATTTCTTTTTTCAGAGTACTATAATTTTCCCTGAATAGATCTTTTGCTTCTTTTGTTAGATTAATTCCTAAGTATTTAATTTTGTTGGATGCTGTTGTAAAGGTTATGTCTTCTCTTATTTCTCTCTCAGTGGTTTTGTTATTAGTGTATAGGAGTGCTATTGATTTTTAAGTGTGACTTTGTATTCAGCTACATTACTGAATTTGGTTATTATACATACGAGTCTTTCAATGGAGATTTGGGGGTCTTCTAAGTAGAGTATGATGTCATCTGCAAATAACAATAATTTAGCTTCCTCTTCTTCTATCCTTATTCTTTTTATTTATCTCTCTTGTCTAATTGCTTTGGTTAGTATTTCTAGCACTATATTGAATAGGAGTAGTGATAATGAAGATCTTTGTCTTGTGCCTGATTTCAGGGTAAAAGCATTCAGTTTTTTGGCAATTTAATATGATGCTGACTGTTGGTTTGTCATAGATGGCTTTTATCATATTGAGGTAAAGAACATCTATTCCAATTTGCTGTAAGTTTTTTAACATGAGTAATTTTTGTACCTTATCAAAGGCTTTTTCTGCATCTATATAAATTATTTGTGCTTCTTATTTTTGGCTCTATTGATATGGTAGATTATATTTATTGATTTGCATGTGGTGAACTATCCCTGCGTTCCAAGGATGAATCCCCCTTGGTCATGGTGTATAATCTTCTTGATGATTTCCTGCATTCTGTTTGCCAAAATTTTATAGAGAATGTTTGCATCTGTGTTCATTAAGGAGACTGGCCTGCCATTTTCTTTTCTAGTTGGTATTTTATCAGGTTTTGGTAGAGTAATGTTTGCTTCCAGGAATGAGTTAGATAGAATTATTTCCCTTTCAATTTCATTGAACAGTTTGAAGAGTGTCAGCATTAATTCTTTTAGAATTCCACAGTAAATCCTGGACTTTTCTTTTTTGTAAGGATTTAGTTACATTTTCCATTTGGTTAGTTGAAATTGTGTTATTCAGCAGTTTTCCATCTTTACCCAGCTTTGATAATTCATGTGTTTCTAGGAATCTGTCCATTTCTCTTGTGTTATCAAGCCTATGAGAGTACAGGTTTTCAAAACAGATATTGATGATCTTCTATATTTCCACAGGGTCTGTAATGATTTCATCTTTTTTATTCCTTATTGCATGAGTTTGAGTGTTTTCTTTTCTTTTTAAACTAAAGTTAGCTAGAGACCTGTCAATTTTATTTGTTCTTTCAAAGAAACAACTCTTTGATTCATTGATTCTTTGTTTTGTTTTCTTAGTCTCTATTGCATTGATTTCTACTCTGGTCTTTAAAATTTCCTCCTTTCATTTGGCTTTGTGCTTGACTTGCTCTTCTATTTCTAGATATTTTAGGTGTAGCATCAGATTTGTGTGTGTGTGTGTGTGTGTGTGTGTGTGTGTGTGTGTGTTTCTGTTTTCCTGATGTGTGAGATTACTACAATAAATTTTCCTCTGAGGCTAGAAATTGAGCTCAGTGGTATAAGCACCTGACTGGCAAACACAAGGTCACGAGTTGGATCCGTGACACACACACACACACACACACACACACAAAATGAATAAAAAGTTTCCTCTGAGGATTGTTTTTATTGTTTGTCATAGATTCTGGTAAGATGTATTTGTATTTTTTTTTTGCTGTACATATTTTTTAATTTCTTCTTTAATTTTCTCTGTGTCCCACTGATTGCTGAGGAGTGTATTATTCAATTTCCATGTGTTTGTGGAGTTTTTGCAGTTTCTTTTGTCATTAATTTCTAGTTCCGTAGCTCTATGATCTGATAACATGCATGGCATAATTCCATTCCTTTTGCATTTGCTTAAGCATGTTCTGTGGGCTAGTGTATGATCTATTTTAGAGAACGTTCAATGTGATGCTGAAAAGAATGTATATTCTAATGATGCTGGGTGGTACACTCTGTATAGGTCTAAGTCCATTTGTTCACAAATGTGATTCAGTTCTATTATTTCTTTGCTGATTTCTGTCTAGCTGATCTCTCCCTTTGTATCAATGGCATGTTAATGTTTCCTGTTATAACTATGTTGTTGCTTATTTGCTCTTTCATTTCTGATAATATTTGTTTTGTATAGCTGGGTGCTACTGAATTTGGTGCATAGATAGCTAAGATTCTTATCTCTTCTTCTTGAAGTTTTCCTCTAACTAGTATGTAGAGGCCTTCTTTATCTTTGTGGATCATTCTTGATTTGAAGTTCATATTGTCTGCAAACAGAATAGCTACCTCTGCTTCTTATGGGAAGAGGACCTTGTATTTTTGATCTTTTGGCTTTCAGTCTATGAATTTCCTTTTGGATTAGATGTGTTCCCGTATACAGCATATGGTTGGGTGTTGTTTCTTGGTCCATTATTCCAGTCCGTTTCTTTTAATTGGTAAATTGAGGTAATTTACATTAATGGTTATAACTGATATATGTTGGTTTACTTTTGACACATTATCTTTCTGCTATTTATTCTTTATCATTCCACTCTGTTTAATTGTTTGCTTTGTTTAGTGATTTTTTCCAATATCCATCTAGAATGTCTTTCAGTATTGTTTGCAGGCTTGGTTTGGTAGTCATGAAGTTCTTCAGTTGTTTGTCATGGAAGTATTTTAGTTGTCCATCATTTTGCAGGATAGCTTGGCAGGGTACATCAGTCTGGGTTGGAAGTCATTTTCCTTTACGATCTGAACTACTTCACTCCATGCTCTTCTTGACTTCACTGTTTATGTTGAGAAGTCTGCTGTGATTCTGATAGGCTTTCCTTTATAAGTGATCTGTCTCCTCTTTAGAAGCTTTTAATATTCTGTCCTTATGTTGGATTTCTGGGGTGTTGATTATTGTATGTCTGGGTGTAGGGTTTTGCTTTTTTTTTTTTTTTTTTTTTTTTTTTTTTTTTTTTTTTTGGCTTATGGCTATTTGGAGTTCTATATGCTTCACTCTTTTGTATGTCAGTTTCCATTCTCATGCTTCGGAAATTTTCAGCTACTACTTCTGTAAATATTCTCTTGATATAATTTGTGTTGTCACCTTCCTTTTGTTTATACCTATCAAGTTTATGTTAATTTTCTTTGTATCATCTTGCAGTTGTTGAATTGTTATATCTTGGTTTCTGTTAAAAGATCTTTCCTGGTCACTAGCTACAATCTTGTCTTTGAGGTCTGATATTCTGTCTTCACTTTCATTGAGGCAGATTTGCCAGCTTCCGATAGAATTTTTGATTTCCTGTGTATATCTTTGAATCTGCCTCACGTATTCTGTTTGTTTCTTATATTGCTCATTCAGAATTTCCATCTTTGTCCTTGTTCCTCTAGTTTTTTAATTATGTCTTCTTTAGATATTTTTAGCATTTCTTTCATTACATTTATCATTTCTTCTTCTACCAGGAAGATTGTTTCTGATTTGAGTGCTTTTATAGCTTCTGGAGTTGTTTCTTTACTTCAGTTATTATTATTTCAGGAATTTCAGGTGTGTGGCTTATATTTCCTCCTATGCCCATGTCTCTTAGGCTTCCTTGGGTTGGGCTGGAAGTTTGCTCTTTCATTTTGTCATTTTCCTATATTCCTGTGTTTTGAGCAATGTTTCAAAGTTTCCTCCATGTGCTGGTAATCACCTAGTCTACTTCTGGTTCCTGGGGCAGATTGCAGGCAATTATTCACTGTTCAGAGTTTGCTGTGTGTGTCCCACTTAGGCCCGTGGTACCTCCTGTGTGTCCTTGGGTAATTTCAGATGTGAGATGTGATCTTACTTACTTTAATTGAAGTTCCAAGGCTTCTCTATGATCTGGCATTCAGCACACACATGTTCAGGCTCTGGGACTGAATTCCAGCCCCTGCTAGCTGCTTGAAGTTCTCTGGGAATGGCCCCAAGATCTGCAGTCTTTCACAGATCAAAGCTGGTAAAATGTGAGGTCTGACTAAGTCCATATAAGTGGGATTGCAAGTGAAGCCTTTGAGCCTGTGGTGCTTAGTTCTGGCTACAGAGTTTGGGAGTGGATTATCTCTCAGTTAATCCATGAGCTAACTGCAGTCAGTAAATTGACACCAACTCATGAGGAAACTGGAACCACTGGAACCACTGGAACCTAACTAAATTGCCCCAAATCTGTGAGATGATAAAAGATCCTTATGAAACTGAGAATTTAGATGTTTGCTGTGTCAGATATATAAAATTTCTTTAGGAAGTCTGAGCTTAAACTTCATGTAGATGGGAATTTATACCTGAACCAAAGAAGTCAAGTCTGTTTTCATGAATATTAAGAAATAACTGACATTTTGTGTGAATTATTCCATACACCCCAATAACAAAAATGATAACCAGTAAGTACCCCAAAATTAAACCAAGGAATAGACTCCATGGACTACAGGTTTTGATTTTCAGTGATTTTCTTTTCCAAGGTCAATTGTTCATAGCACATTTCAAGAATAAATAAGAGGAAGATTTTTTAAAAGATATTTGATAATTCTTGAAGAATGTTAAAATGCCAGCTGGTTTTTAAGAATACAAATGTGCATCATTTTGTCCTTTTTTAATTTGTAAAACTAGAAACAGCCATTAAATTGTTTCATAATTAAAATTTGATATGAATGAAAGAGCATTGTTAACTATCCTCTATTTTGTGGGAGGATAAGATTTTTATTTCCGTAGTTCTAATAGGACACAGTCATTAATTAGGGAAATGATGGTCCTTCAAGAATATCGTTAGAATGATGAGTGTCTGCTTGCAGCAAGAGAGCAGCTACGGAACTGAAGTAGCTGGAATCTGATGCAAATTCACAAAACATGCAAAGTTTTCAAAATTCAATCACAGGCAGGAGCATTTTGTCAGAAATCAGTATACCTCAAACTGGTAGTTACCTTATAAGACACAAATAGGAGAAGTATTTTGAAAAATTGATTCATGCTCAAATGAGCTTGATTAAAAAATATTTGTTAGATAGGCTTGACAATTATAGAGCTCCCTTGAGTTTTAAGGAACAAAAGCACAAAATTAATCCCTCATAGGAAGACAAATAAACAGCACTTCATTCTTTTCTTTAAGTATTGGTTATGTATTATGAAAGGCTAAACCATTTTCCCTTCCTGGAGTAATGATCCATGGATAAATAAATCGGGAACACTCTTCAATATCACAATTGAAACTGTTCCTAGGTAACTGACAGAGGAGGGAAGTCACCTTCGTTACTCCCAGTACATCCCAGTGCCCATCCCAGTATCAGCCAGAACAAGCTTCTACTGGTTTATCACTAGTGAATACATGTCTGGACACCCACCCACATTAGCTACAAAGTTTCTGCCTCATACATATATTATTTTCAATCCCAGTCCTGCTTCAAAGAATAGTTTTGCATAAAAGTGATTTTTCTATAAATATAATTAAGAGGACAGAGTGTGTAAGACTCTTAAACTAATCTATACACATTTTGACTATTTTGACATTTGAAAATTTCCATATTGAAAAGAAACTATTTCAAACTCCAGAAAAAAACTAGTAAAGTGGTTAACATGTTTGATGTTCAACCAAATAGATTATGTGAAAATTTGAATGACTATTTAACACCAAAGTGCCACAAAATAAGGTATGATCTGATCAAATATGTACATTTAACTCATGTTTGAATAGTATTAAGTTTGATCTTATTGGGTATTATGTAATTATATCAATGTCAAATATGGTACAAAAGGACTTCCAGCTTATGTTTAGGGTGTAAAAAACGGAAAGATCATTGACACTGAAATAAACTCTTAAAAAATGGGATCAACTGCAAAAGTATACCTTTAATTGAACCCATGAGAGTTTCTGAGGTCATAGGACTGTTGACACAGAAAAATCAATTGGAATACAGCTGCCTCCAGAGAGAAGTAAAACACAGACTCTCATATCACTACAGCAAAATGTCAAAAATATTTTCTTGATGCATAATAATTATATATATGAGGAATAAATTTGCAAGCAATAAGAGGAAAAAGTGCTAGTGCTGATTTGCAGAGTGAGATGAATATAGCAAACCTGATATTCTGTATATCCCAAACTACCTCCAAGAGAGGTTTGGAATGCTTTAATCAGATGATAAGCCAAAACAAATGAAGGGTTGGGCAGGTTTGTTTATTACGTAGGGCATATACGTACCAAGTCCAAATATCCTTTTAATAACATCTCAGTTATATCTCAGAGCTCCTTTGAGAAATTGTAATTGAAGTAAAGAATGGAATTCTCAATTCATTTCTAATGGGATGAACAACTGGAGTGGTATTTTAGAACATAATATCTGTAGCCAAAATACCTAGCTAAAATTTCACCAAGCTCATTTACCGACTATGACTTCATGTAAATTATTTATCTTTGGTGCCCTTTTTCCCCCACAACTTTAAAAGGAAATCATAGCAGTGTTATGGTTTAGTTCTGCAATGTCCCCCAAATCCTCACATGTGCATAGACAAGAATATTGAAAGGTGACTGGATTCAGGGATAGCATAGTCGAGAAGCTGTTGGGAGTTGGGTCTAGTCAAACCATGCTGGTCACTGTGATGGGACCTGGCCTGGGGTGCATTCCTTCTGGATCCTTCCTGCACACTCTCCTTCCGGCCCACCACACAATGAGCAGTTATTCCTCCCGCATGGCCTCTTGCCCTGCCTTGGAGCCAACAGACTATGGACTGAGTCTGCTGGAAACTATAAACCAAAATGAACATCTTCTTTAACTGTGGTTTATCAGGGACTTGGCCAAGATCCCCAACCTCCCAAACTAGTGTACGGCCAAGGTGTAAATAAATGAGGCAAGAAATATGATGTTAAGGCTCCAGGAGAATCCAAACCCTCTAGCAGAGTTAAGATACTCTGGGGGCTGAGACAAGGAATGTCTCTGGGTAGCCAGCATTCATTTAGATTTTCAAACAAGGAAGGGATTACAGGGGAAAATGCAGGAACTTGAGAGTGGTTCAAGGATTTTTCCAAGAAACAGCCTATGTTAATTTAGGAGAACTATCTTACATTAATTTAGAAGTGTGTTAGGAGAAAGTCTCCAGGGTGGCTTTCACTGCAGGAGTGAAATGACAGGACTTTCACTACAGTCTCCATTTTGTTAAGTGAGCCTGAAGCCAGGTGTCCTCAACAGTGGCCTTGTCTTGCCCTTTGAGATGTCTTTTTGTTCTCATGTGGGCCACGCCCTGGCCTTGCCTCAGCCCTGCATGTGTGCTCAATTTCTAGCTTCAGTGACTCCCCAAAATGGTCTACTGAGTACTTTTTTCCAGCAAGGAGGGAGCTCCCTAAGACACTTAGTATGGGTGTTAGCTTAATATATAGCTTCTGAGTTCTCTATTTGGAAACACCTAAACTCAGAGGATGGATATCTCCTGGTCTTTGTTTCTTGTATATTGTGTGTGTGCACACCATTTTCTGTGTGTGCTGACCCAAAAGAACAGCTGAGGTTATATTCTCCATCTTGCCTGCCCTGAATAGTCAGGTCAAACCTATTATATTAGCTGTTTCTTATGTCACTAACTTGCAGTTAGTTTCTATCCTTTGCTCAGTGTATGTATAGATGTAGTCATTCAAATTCTGTGTTTTATAGTAAGATTCTAAAAATCTTTTTCTACTTGGATCTCAGCAAAGTATACTTATATGTTTCTGTTACATTGTAAAATCTCAAGAGATGGATGGAAGGGATAGAATAAGGAAAGGGAAATGATGCAAAAGAATTAAAATATGTTAGGTACACATAACAGCTCCTCATGGGGACTTTAATAACTATGTACTACAAATATGTACCAATAAATATGATTAAAATTTTAAAATGCATTTGTAAGGTCTCATTCATTCTTTCCTAGTAAAAGTATGTTGCTATTCACACCAAAGTATGATCCTTGTATGTTCAGTGTTTCCTGGTTAAAATGTTTAGTCTCTCACGTGTACTGCCTTTTCTTCCACTCATCTCCTTAAGACAGTACCTCACTCATGGGTTGACAAAAGGCACTAAAGCATCTTAAAAGATTCTGTTGCAATGGAGAAAACAAAATCAAACAAACATAAAAAATCCTCAGGATCTTCAAGTTGCAATTCCCCAGCTTCCTTTGGCTCCTGGCATGATACTTTAACACGTGTGTTACTGATAGTTGCTGTGTGTGTGCTGTGATCAACCTCTCAGTCTGTAAGGAGCGTAAGAATTCCTGTGAGAACCTTAGTTTCCCTTCAGCTTCCCCTGGGGTCTGGATGCATTCATTTTCCTTCAGCTAGTGAGCAGTTGGTAACTCTCCAGCCATGTGCAAGAAATCTCTGATGAGTCACATTGTCTTTATTAACTTTTGAATTCTGGAACCAAAAGGAAAGTGTCAACCTACTTTATTTTCCCCAAATTTGTTGCAATGCCAAGTAAATATGATTGATAAGCTCAGTGACTCAGGTCACCCTGCAGGAGAATCCATATGCCAGGCTCTTGGACTCTGGATAGAAATTTTCCACTCATTATTATTGTTTTAATGCATCCACTGCACTCTGTGCATGATGTAAGTGGTCTTACCTTCCTCTGCTATCCTGAATGAAAGGTCAATTATCAAGTGCTACTGTGACACATTTTAAAAATTCTTTTTGTAACTTTTCTGTGTCATCTCACCTTTCCTGTTTCCAAGGAGATGAAAGTCATACAGTAAATAACATAGTGCTTCTTCTCAGAAGTGTAAGTGGGAAAAAACACATTAGTGCTTTGTGTATGTGAATGACAATTTTCTGAGAATTTAAGTATGCCTAAGGGCAGAAACAAATTCCTATCTGGAGGAGGAAGGAGGCATCATGCATCTATTGTTGAAAATTATTATACTTTGAATTCATGAAAGAAAAAATGAATTTCATTAGTATTAATAATTATACTCTTGCATGAGTTTTGTTCCTGAAATATGACTTTGAATCGTACTGAACAAAACCACATTGGTAGTTTTATAGAAACACTGCCTGCCTTCATGATTCCCCTGTGGAATTTCTATTTTTCCTCTGTCTCTCTGTAATTCATTATAATGTTTGTTTTTCAAAGAAAAATAAATGATGCAGAAATTCAATACTGTTCATATCACTTACTGTCCATGTTAATCCACAGGTATGAATCTGTGATTTCTTTCCAGAATGTCATCACTTGGATATGGCAGAATAAAAACATATCTGAACATCATTAATTTAGAAACTGTAAATTTACACAATAAGTTAAAATTTGAGCAGCTTGGATAATGGCATTTATGAAGTTTAGTGGAAGCAGTCTGTTAGTTTTTTGTAAAAGCATAGTCTGAATACATTAACATTCAGGTCATTAAGATGAACTTGTGATAGTTTTGACTTCATATTTATCTTACTGAACTTACTGAACATTGAGCCTTTTTTTTTCTTTCTTTCTTTCTTTCTTTCTTTCTTTCTTTCTTTCTTTCTTTCTTTTGAGACAAGACTTTGTTATGTAGTTTCCTCTGGCCTTGAACTTGCAGTGATGCTCCAACCTCAGCGTCCAGAGTGCTGGAATGAGCATTACAGGTATGTACCACTATTCCCAGTTGATTTGGACTTGTTTTTAATTTGGCAAAAGTTATAACAATAGAAATACTCACCAGCCTAACAATCTCAGCAAATAAAGAGTATGAGATCAGCACTATAAAACAATGTATAAAATCCCGTTATCAGTCTGCACGAAAATGTTTTAATCTCCATGGCTACAGTCAGTTATATTCTTTCACTAAGAACTAACAGTGTCAGTGAGAGAACAGTTTGTTCTTTGTCTCTTGCTGTGATACTTGCTGATAACATCTCAGAATACTAAGAAATAATCCCAGTCAATGCATTTGATGGATGCTCGCTCTATCCAGGAGATATTAGTAGCTTTTTTTCACTGGATTCTTATCACATACTTGAAATCAAAGATGCAATACTATCTTAAAATACATTTCTTCATGAAGTAAAGGTAGAACTTGTTGTTAGTCTTTTGTAACTACCACAGGTGGGCTAAAGAAGGGCACATGTGATTAAATGTCAAATATGACGTTTTTATCTTTCTTGGCCAGTGAGTCAGCTTTGACGGCAATAGCATGGGAAATAGTGGCAGTTTTAAAACTTCTAATATAGGAACAATAAAACATAAAATTAGTTGGAAAACTTTGGTTCACTAAACAGGACTGAGTATTTACCAGTTGCATTTGGCTTCGTAGTGGGATGTACACTGTTGAAACAAAGAACATAACAATAGGTCGGATTTTCCAGCTTCCACAATAAAACATGACAAAAGCGTCTGAATGCTTATTATTTCACTGCTCTATAGCAGTGTGGGTACATAATTTTGGTATCAAGAATGCGTATTTTTAAAGGATACAATTAAATCTTCCTTGGGGAAATCAATGATCCTAAAAATTTTCTCAGTGCCTCACCATTTCCATTCCTACTAAAATGTAAAATTAAGTAGGTAGCAAAAGAATTTATACTAAAGTATTTCCACTGACAGACAATGTTGAAGTGCTTCTACAACTTGGACATATTCCTGTTATTAATAATGTATCTGGAGTTTATCACATGCAATAATATTGCTTTGTCATAGAAACAAAACGCATGAAAAGTACGCGGTGAAACGCGTCTGGGGCTCCTCCTGTCTGAAGTTATTCCTATTCCCTCCCCCCAGTCCTTGTCTCCAATACATTTTCCTAGTCTTAAATATAATGCAACATTTATGCTTAAGTTGAAACCTAATAAAAACATGTGCTTTGCTCATATTTGTTTGCTAATTTTGCGGTTATCTTTGTAAATATAAATTGTCATTAATTGGCTGAAGAATTCATATTATTCCTCCTATGCGTCAAATCCTATATGCTATGCAAAAGGATTGATTTTTTTTGACAAATGCTAATTAAGCTTCTATGAAGTCCTAGTTAGAAGGCAGAAATGTAGGGATGCACAGACTAGAAAAAAAAGTGTTGTTACATGTTGTCTCCTATATTATTTATGTTTATGGGATTACTCATGCCAACTAAAAAAGTTTAAATGTCTAGGGTGAAATTTAGAGTCTAGAGGTAAGCAGACAGCTAAGTGGTCAGCACATAATCCAGAGACAAGTGCAAGTTGTGGCGCTTCAAGTGAGCAGAAAGGTGGAAGGGTCGGACCTGCTGCAGGGAGAGACAGGCAAACCTCTTTGAAGTAGTAACTCTGAGAAAGAACCCTCTATTGTTTTCTTTCTGCCAAGAAACCTTTCCTTTTTTCTTTCCTTCCTTCCTTCTTTATTTTCTTTCTTTTTCATGCATTTGTATTTTTTTCTTAACACATATTTGCAATGCATAATGCTTACATTCTGTGTATGGACTTGTACATGTGCTCATTTTTTTTTTTTTTCATTTCTCTTCTTTTCCCTCCCTCTCTTGATTTCTCTTCCATTTGAGAAAGATCTATTTCCCTAATTCCCATTAACTGTCTTCTATTTTGCTCTTGATTTATGTCTTGGGTTTTTCTTATAGAGAACCCATTCTACATTTGAGCTTATTGGTGTGATTTATTTCACTGAACATTACGTTCTCAAAAGGGCATCCATTTGCCTACAAATGATTTAAGTTTATCTCTCGTTACAGCAGAGTGGTACATCATTGTGCATAGATGCTGTATTTTTTTATCCCTTCCTTTACTGATGGACGTATAGGCCACATTTAAAATCTAGCTATCTGGAAATGTGCTACTAACACAGGAACGTGTTATCACTGTAATATGATGACTTTCACTCTTTAAGGAAGATGTGTAGAAGAGGTATACCAGGGTCAAATAGAGCTTGTAGTTGCAGTTTTTCGAGGAATCTCAGTACTGATTTACCATAGTGACTGTGGTAGTTTACATTCTGACAACGTTGGAGAAGTTTTCTTTTTCCCCCCATAGTATCACCAGCTTTTGCTATTTGATTTCTTTGTGGTGGCCATTCTCTCAGAGCCAAAATGAAATCTTAGTGTTGATTTAATTTGTGTTTCTTTAACAACCAGTGATGTTGAGTGTTTCTTCAGAAGTTATTGACTTTTCATTTTTCTTCTGCAAAGTATGCATTCATTTTACTTGTCCAGTTTTTAACTGGGTCTTTTATTTAGAAGGATCAAATTTCCTTTAGTTATTATATATTCTAGATATTAATTCTCCAATGGATAGCTGGCAAATTGTTTTTTTTTTTTTTTCATTTTGTAGGTTATTTTTTTATACTTTTGGTTGTTTCTTTTACTACATTATTTCTTTTGCTAGAATTTTTAAAATTTGATAGTCTCATTTATAGATTCTCAGTATTAGTTCCTATACACCTGGGGTTCTGTTTAAAATCCTTGTCTATGCCTACGACTTTAAGAGTTTTACATATTTAACTATTGCAGTTGCCGCTTTGATGCTTTGTCAGGGAAGCCTGTGTTGCACTCCAATAATGAAAATGTTAACAGCAGAATAGAAGGCTGCTCACAGGTGTGAGCACATTTCCTTTTGACCGGGGGAATGTATTGTTTAGTGCTGTAGCACTTACTGAGATAACTCACAGATAACAATACTAAACTTAAGTCCCGAAGCTTACTATGAAATATCTCGATTTGTTATTAGGGTCCCATCACTCTAGTGCACTAGTAGTCACTGGAAACAGAAGGTATAATTCTATCCACAGCATTCTGTTTTCAGTGGTGGTATTTCCATTTTGTGAATAGAAACTAGGGTATTGGTGAAAAGTTGAACCGTAAGAAACAGAGTGTTTCGGCAAGTGATGAGAGGGAAACCAAACTACTTCTCTGCAAAGGCTGCAGCTCCCAGGAGACAGAGCTGCCGGGAAGATCTAGTCAGAAACATGAAATTCTGCTACGTACTTTGAAATTTACCACATGCACAGAAGTTAGTGCAACAATGAATCTGATTGGCTCTAAGATAATGATGACTGGGGTCAATAGCTGAGGATATACTTGCCATAAACACACTAAGATATAAACACATCTATGCATTTGCCATTTATGTGTTCAAATAGCATAAAAAGTAAAATTTTTCATACTTTTAAAAGTTTAATTAAATATATTGGTATATTTTAAGTACTATAATGATCACATTCATCATAGGGACTTTACCTGTGCACGATATAACTTTCTCACTCTATTTCTCCTTTTGACCCCCTATGGTTTCCTTGTTTATAAAGGCCTGTTTCCATTTGTTCCTCTGTTTTTTCTGTTTTCTCTTTTCCCTCTCTCTTTTCTCTCTCCCCCTCCCTACTTCCCATTCCCATTTGAACATTTTCTTCCTATTTCACAGTATCTATTATATACTTGGGTTCGTATTTACACTTTCAGTTTCTCACAATGAAGAAACCACAGTATTTACTTGTGTGTCTCAGAGAGAAGAAACCATTTGAGATTTAGGAATTCTAATAGCAGAGTAATAAAGCATTTTCACGTTCAGTTCCTGACCTTTTGCAAAGGGATCCAGTGGGGACGCAGGAAGGCAGTTTTAGGGCTGAGGGCATTGCTGCGTAATTGTCAATGAGAAGATGACCAGAAGAGGAGTGATCATTTCTGGATACAGAGGATAACAAAAACATTTAGAACTTTAGACTCTGCATCTTAGATTTGGAAGCAGTGACATAGATATGGCAATTAAAATACTAATTCTCTAAGTTAAAGTATTCTCATCATTATCTAGCAAAACATACAAATTTCCTTCGTAAGTAGCTTACAACATTTTTCTTGTGGAAAACCATCATAATTATACCATCCATTAACATTCCTTGAAGCCATATTTGCCAGAAAAACACAATGAATGTCAAAAAAAAAAAACAAAACAAAACAAACAAACAAAAAAAAAAAAAACCAAAACATGCAGGTTTTGTGTGTTAAACTGGGAATATCTTTATATGTATAACATTGAAGAAAATCAATTTCTGTCCCAATTTATTTCTTTTCACTCAAATTAATCTGATATTTTATTATGTGTTTCTGATAAATTCCAGAGCTTTTTCTTTTAGAACCCTGTTGGGAGCAGGATCCAGGGGTCCGGCAGTGAACGGGTGTGGAAAACCACACACTGAAGCTGGACCTCAACCAGTTCCTCATCCTGCAGTAACCTTAGCCTTCTAGACAAAGCATCGCACTGATATTAACCTGGGAATAGCTTCATAACATAAACGAAAGAAGTTTCTCATGGACCCAAGAACATGTTTACCTTTGCTGTATGCACAAGAAAGTGTCCTGAAGTGACTTGTACTGCTCTTTGTTTTGAAACATTATAAAAACTCTGTAGTCCTTCAATAAATCACCTTTTGCCTTCTGAGCAACTGGTCTCCCTGTGTCTTCAGTCTCTCGCCTGACTCCTTCCCTGTGCTGGCCACGGCACCTGGAAGAACCCTATTAAAAATCTTCTAAATAGGATACACCTAGTTTAGTTGTATTTCTTTTTTTGTGATTTCCAAGATATTTATGAACACAATATGATTCCAGTTTGAGAATAATTATATTAGCAGGCCATGATTTAGTTTAGGAGTTCAAGTTTGTTTCTTTTAACTAGTAGGGATGGGGATTTAGCTCAGTGGCATAAGTGCCTGCCTTGCAAGCATGCAATCATGAGTTCGATCCCCGGTACTGATTAAAAAAAAAAAAAAAAAAAAAAAAAAAAAAAAAAAAAAGTATAGTAAACTAAACTTGTCTTGTGTTTAATTTTGCATATCCCTAGGACGTGTTGTTCTTTAAGTGAATTCATTTATTTGGGATATATTAAAACAAACTTTGGCCTTTGATTTTATACTATCACAGCAAAAGGAGGAAAAATTAGTTATATCTAAGATCACACAGTGCATCATAAAGAATTTTTCCTCTCGGGGTATATAGGCATAGAAAAACACATTCCATGTTTAAATTTAGTTAGAAAATGTAGTTGGTGGAAAATTATATTTCTTATAAATTAACCTCTAAAGAGGAAGGCAAAGTAGCTTTTCCTAGTGTAGGAGAGTAATGCAGAAGCCCAGCATTTTAACACTATACTTTGAGAATGTCCAAGTTACAGGAGGTGTCATGGAAACTTACAGTGAATGTTTAAATTAAAAAACATTGCAGTAAAATATACTGCAATATCATTATTCCCCCACACAATACCGCCCCTCGCTTTGCACGCAGTAACCCATCATCCTTGCCGTTTTCTCCAGCAGTTCTGGTTGTCCTTCTCTGTGAGTGTCTTCAGTTGTGGTGTCATGCATGTCTCTACATTCTGAACAGACTCAAAGCGTTAATGTCTCACAGTCATTTTGACTTTAAGAAAGAGCCAGAAGCACCCAACGCCAGACCCAGTGACAAAGGAGGGTGAGGTCACAGTACTTTGATTTCAAAAACCTGCTTTCCCACTGAATGGCACAAGCCAGCTGTTTTCACAGTCTTTTGATGACACTTCCTACAGACACCAGGAAGGAATTCCAGAGCTGCTTCAGAAAGTGCCAAGAATGGTCAATTACTGTGTTGATAGCAATGCAAAATATTTTTAATGGGGTTGATGGCAGTGTATCTTACTGCAATACATTTTCTTATGATTTAAATATTCACTATTTCAATCGGACCAATTATATTATATATTTGTTTTCCTCAAAAATATGATTGCATCTCACTCTACTTAACAAACACTTGCTTTTGTGTAAAAAAATATTTTTGGATGCGAAATATTTAGGATGAGAATACACTGAAGAAAACTAAACAGTTAAGTATTGCATAATATTTAATATAAATGTTCTGGGAAATCTTTTGGAAAATCTTAAAATTGGGTAAAGGCACTCATTCTTCTTAAGGTGAGTTTCCATTTTACAGATTTAAAATATGATCACAATTTAATGTCCTTTCAATTGGAGATTCTCATTTAGTGTAGCATTGTTTCATTTATGCTGAAAATCACCTATCATCTAACCTATTTTCTCACACACTTGGAAAGCTTTGAATTGCCATCCAGAGGAGCTATAATATCATATTTTAAGCTCATACTTTATTAGGTGTTGAGCATGACAATTCAATCTCATATTTCTTTGCAGATAAATCTAGTGTCAAAAATTTCTTTAAAGAGATCAGTTTCCCCAATAATATAGAAAGTGTATTTATTCTTTTGAATAAAAAGCACAATGTAAATATGTATCATATTTATGAACAAGTCATACAAAATTAAATTAGTAAGCCATTAATCTGTAAGACATATATAAGGATTTATCTTTTTAATGTATTGCACATCATTTTTTATGAAGTAGTTCACACAATTACACACGAAAGCAATATTATTTGTTGGTATATAAATCTATTAATCTCACTAAACAGAGTTTTCTTAAACACACACACACACATATATATATATATATATATATATATATTTCTTTCTAAAATTAATATTAGACTCCCTTAATAATCTCAGTAATATAAATTTTATAATTGTTTGGCTTTTATGGATTTTAATATGCAGTTGGCAACATTACTTTCCTAAATGTTTATATTGATCCTGTGATATAAATTTTCTTACAATGCTTAACTTAGGAATGATAGGCACATACAATAATTTTTCCTCTTTTTTTTTTGAGACATGACTTCACTATGCAGTTCAAGCTAGGCTTGAACTCACTTTGTAGGCCAGGCCAGCCTTGAACTCCCTGGGAACCTCCTGTGTCAGCCTCCTGAGTGCTGGAGTGTGTGCCACCATGCCTGGCAGTTACAGTCATTTTAGAACACATGCTTTATATTTTAAAATTAATAGAGTTCAAAGAATGAAGAATTCAACTTCTAAATAAGTACACTAAGTTCCCTAACATAGTTATTTATAAGAAAATATAACTGTGGAAAATTGTACAAACTTCTTACCTGATGGATTGTTTTCTGGTTTAATATTGGTTTGATTTTTTGCTTTTTTTTGAGGGCAAATTTGAGCTACAGTAAAGGTTATTCTGAAAGGAAAAGTAAAAAGTATCTTCAACACAAGAATTTAAAAGGCAGCAATGGACAGATAAAAGCTCAAAACTAATGCTCACACCAGGCTTCTTATCACTCTTATGTTACTAGTTTTGTCCCACTACAAAAGCTTTTTAAATATAGACCAAAGACATTGTCCTTCGGGACCACTGACTTTCTATAAAAGCACCAAAGTTGAGCATGCCATTTTTCCCTGGCCTGCCTTAATGGCTATAGTGTTCAGACTACAGGTGCTTTTAAGTGTTTGGTAGCTCTCTGCTGAAAAACAAAAGCTTTTCTCCAGATTGCTCATCTAGAATGGAAGAGGATGGAAAACCAGGAGCCACTCGTTTTTCAAAAAAGAAAGAAAGAAAGAAAGAAAGAAAGAAAGAAAGAAAGAAAGAAAGGAGGGAAGGAGGGAAGGAAGGAAAGCTGTGTAAGGTTGCTTGATTCTTCACATGGTTCTCTTTCCCTGAGCAAAGCAGACACTGATGCCAACAGGTTAAGTCTAGTTCGTGGGCACAATCTCAATGAACCGGAAAGGCAAAAGAGGAAGGGAAGGGAAGTCCAATTAAGCACAATCTCGCGCTGTGTCTCCATCAGTCTTTTCACACTTTATTCATTTTTATGAATAAAATTGTTCTGTTTGTTCAAGATTAGTAAATTTCACCTGGACAGTGAGTGAGTGGATAAATAATCTTGTATAAAAGTTATTTGTTGTTCTTGCCTAACATTAAGCTCAATTCTTAATATATTTGCCTTCTTGGTTTTGCTTTTTTTTTTTTTTTTTGGGGACAAGGGTCTCTCTATGTGGTCCACGTAGGATCAGTGCTCACTATGTGGCCCAGGATGGCCTTGAGTTTGGAATCCTATTTCCACAGCTTCCCAAGGGCTGGAATCACAATATTGTACCTCCACATATAACTGATTTTTGTTAATTTTACAATTATTTACTAACAGCTTATTTTGTGTTGTGAACCGTGATAAACATTGAGTTTTATGTAGATTACAGAGAAAACATTCCATTTGCTTTGATTTTTTGTTTGTCTTTGAAACAGCATCTCACTGCCTAGCTCTAGTTGGCCTTGAATTCCCAGTGGTCCTCCTGCCTCAGTCTCCCAAGTGCTGGGATTCCAGGCATGGGCGACACCTGTCAAAACATTTCAATTTCCAAGAAACTCAGTGTCTATTAAAATGCTCCTAATAAGTCAAAATTCTTCCAGTCAGATTTACATTTGCAGTTTTATTTTTCCAAGCTGGTAAATGAACAGGGGTTGTGTATCTTCCTCCTTGTTATTCCCTACCTAATACGTAATCTCAGTGGCGAGGATAGATGGAAGGTACATTTCACCACTTAGACACATTTTCATATTTATATTCTCCTACTAGGATAGTTCAAAAGATGATAGAGTTGTGAATACCAAAACCTCACTTTCCTGTCAAGGGGTCCATTTTCCATTCTAAACTTTCTTACCTATCATAAACCTAAAAGGACCATATGTGTAAAGTAAATGTCTTTCCGTTTATATCTCTATATCTCTACTGTCACTGATATTTTGAAATCATTCTGATTGTATTTTTTTAAAACTTCTATAACATTTCTAGTTTTATTAAGGGATTAATTTTCACAAAATGATAACCATGCCTCCTTATGATCAAAGTCAATTCCAGTTCTGCTATTTACTCACAAGCATACTAATTACTTTTTAAACTATCATGATCATAATAATACAAATATCTCTGTGTAATTTATTCTTTTTCCTAGCAAAAAGCTCATTAACAGGCACGGGGCTCAATAATGTTAATATTCCCACGATGAATGAGGCAAAAGATTCATTATCTTTAAGCCACATTGGAATCATTGAACTGAATCATTTTATATGATTACAATTATCTCTCCGGCAATGTACTCAGAAAAATTTAGCTAAATGCTTAAGTGGCCTACTGACCCAAAGGGCACTGTTTGTCTTTGGCTTGATAATTTAATTTATTAATGGCCAAGAAATAGTGCATATTATTTATTGGAAAGATTTTGATGCTGTGTTTTGAGTCAAATAGTCAAGTAGGTACAATTAGAATATTGGAAAAAAGTTAAGAAGTTTTCTTTCTTCTGGACTTTGCATCAACATAGATATAATACTATATAGTATATAGATATATAATATTCAGATAGATACAGGATATAAATATATAGACAGAATAGATACAGATAGCTGTAGATATACAGGTATCTCTTCCATTATTTGTGATGAAAAGTTGAGAAATTACAATGATCATAAATCTATTTTCTGTGTAATTAACTCAACTGCATGCTTAAAACCTGTTTTAATTAAAGTCTTTCTAAATATTCAATAAATTGATCGAAGAGTTGTGAGTAATTTGACTATACTTTCACCTTTCAAATGATTGATACAGGATATCTCAGCAAGCAGGGGAGGATCGCAGGTTCCAGAGGCACCACGGCCAGTGGGGAGTGCTCTGCGCACTCTGCCCAAACCCCAGACTGTTTGGGACCCTCCAGGCTTCCGGGTACAGTGAAGTGGAGAAGTGGGTTTGAGGCCTCTACATCCACCTCCCCAACCTGGTTGCACTTGGAGAAATGTGGAGCTTCCAACAAGTAGGCGAGTGCACGCTATCCCCTGAGCCCAGCCTGTTTGGGACTCCCACACCTCACCATTGGTGTGCAGAGGAGGGGCTGGGAGGATCTGGGGCACCTGCATCAGCCTCCCCGAGTGTCTGGAGGACAGTGGATATCTCAGCAAGCAGGGGAGGATCGCAGGTTCCAGAGGCACCACGGCCAGGGTTGAGTGCTCAATGTACTCTGCCCAAATCCCAGACTGTCTGGGACCCTCCAGGCTTCTGGGTGCAGTGAAGAGGAGAAGTGGGTTTGAGGCCTCTACGTCTGCCTCACCATCCCGGCTGCACTTGGAGAACTGTGGAGCTTCCAACAAGAAGGCGGGCGCAAGCTATCCCCTGAGCCCAGCCTGTTTGGGACTCCTGTACCTCACCATTGGTGTGTAGAGGAGGGGCTGGGCGGATCTGGGGTTCCTGCATCAGCCTCCCCTTGTGTCTGGAGGACTGTGGATGTCTCGGCAAGCAGGGGAGGATCACAGGTTCCAGAGGTACCGCGGCCAGTGGTGAGTGCTCAGCACACTCTGCCCAAAGCCCAGACTGTTTGGGACCTTCCAGGCTTCTGGGTGCAGTGAAGTGGAGAGGCGGGTTTGAGGCAGATACATCCGCCTCCACATCCCAGCTGTGCTTGGAGAGCTGTGGAGCTTCCGAAGGGCAGGTGGGCGCACAGTGTCCTTGAAGCCCAGCTTATCTGGAACTGCAGAGTTCTGAACAGGCAGAGGAGGACCATTGGTTCTGCAGACCCAGAGGCTTCAGGTAACGGGGTGCCAGAGTCTCAGGAGCTGCAAACATAGAAGGGGATTTCCAACAGACCCTGAGGAAGCTTTCAAATAACACCTGAAACACAGAAATATAGGAAAATGACAAAACGAAAGACCAACTTACAACCTCAAACCTCCAGCCCATCTCAAGAAACCCTAGGAGCAATGTATATAGAAGAAATACCTCAAATATCAGACACAATAGCTACTGAAATTAACAAGCAACTCCAGGAAGCTTTAAAGAAATTCAAACTCGAAATAATCTCCCAGGTAAAAGATGAAATGATAAAAGAAATGAAAGAGATTCTGAATATATCTAAAGAAAACACAGATAAAAAATTGGAGGAACTAAAAAAAAAGATAGAATCCCTAGACAAGCAATATAAGAAACAAACAGAATACATAATGCAGATGCACAGAGATATACAGGAAATAAAAAACTCCACTGAAAGTTGTAAAAACCACCTTAATGAAAGTGAAGATAGAATTTCAGACCTTGAAGACAGGATTGCAGCTAGGGAACAGGAAAGGAAAGATCTTTTAAAAATAACAAGGAATCAGGAAACAACAATTGAATAACTGCAAGACGATGCAAAGAAAAATAACATAAGAATGATATGGATTAATGAAAAAGAAGGAGACAACATAAAGGATGTCAAGAGGATATTTAGAGAAGTAATAGCTGAAAATTTCCCAAGCATAAGATCAGAAACTGACATCAGAATCGGGGAAGCACATAGAACTCCAAATAGTCATAACCAAAATAAAACTACAACCTGACATATAATAATCACCATCCCAGAAATCCAGCACAAGGATAGATTATTAAAAGCTGTCAGAGAGAAAAGACAGATCACTTATAAAGGGAAACCTATCAGAATCACAGCAGACTTCTCAGCACAAACAATAAAGTCAAGAAGAGCATGGAGCGAAATATTCCAGATCCTAAAGCAAAATGATTTCCAACCTAAAATGATGTATCCTGCAAAAATATCATTCAAAATTTATGGGGAAATACAATACTTCCATGACTAAGAACAGCTAGAACTTCATGAACACCAAACCAACCTTGCAAAAAATATTGAAAGACAGTTTAGATACACAAAGGAAAAAACCACTAAGCAAAGCAAATAATTAAACAGAACAGAAAGATAAAGATGCAACAGCAGAGAGATAACATGTCAACAATAAACCAGCATTTAACAGTAATAACCATTAATGTAAATGGTCTCAATGCGCCAATCAAAAGAAACAGACTAGCAGAACGGATCAAGAAACAAAATCCAAACATATGCTGTTTACAGGAAACCCATCTAACCCAGAAGGATACTCACAGACTGAAAGTCAAAGGATGGAAAACAATTCTTCATGCAGCAGGAATCCAAAAAAAGGCAGGAGTAGCCATTCTGTTTGCAGACAACGTGAACTTTAAACCAACAATGACCATAAAGGACAAAGAAGGTCACTACATACTTGTAAGGGGAAAACTCCAAGAGGAAGAGAAAACTATCTTAAATATATATGCACCAAACTCCAGAGCACCCAGTTATATAAAACAACTATTAACAGAAATGAAAACTCAGATTATCAGTAACACAATTGTAACAGGGGACCTCATTATGCCATTGACACCAAGGGACAGATCAACCAGACAGAAAATGAGCAAAGAAATAACAGAACTGAATCACACCTGTGAACAAATGGATTTGATAGACATATATAGAATGTTCCACCCAACAACATCAGAATACACATTCTTCTCAGCAGTACATGGATCATTCTCTAAAATAGACCATATATTAGCTCACAGAACATATTTAAACAAATGCAAAAGAGTTGAAATCATCCCTTGCATGTTATTGGATCATAGCACTCTAAAATTAGAAATTAATGATAAAAGATACTGCAAAAATCTCGCAAACACATGGAAACTGAATAAAACACTCTTGAGTAATCAATGGGTCACAGAAGAAATTAAAGAAGAAATTAAACAATACCTAAAAGAAAATGAAAATGCAGATACAACTTACCGGAATTTGTGGGATGCAATGAAAGCCGTTCTGAGAGGAAAATTTATTGCACTGAGTTCCCACATCAGGAAAACAGAACGAATACAAATAAATAACTTGACGCTACACCTCAAACAGCTAGAAAAGGAAGAGCAAGTCAAGCCCAAAGCCAAAAGAAGAGAGGAAATTATAAAAATCAGAGCAGAAATCAATGCAATAGAGACTAAGAAAACAATCCAAAGAATCAACGAATCAAAGAGTTGGTTCTTTGAACGAATAAATAAAATTGATAAGCCCCTAGCCAAATTATGAAAAAAGGGAAGAAAAAGCTCAAATTCATGCAATAAGAAATGAAAAAGGTGAAATCACTACAGACCCCATAGAAATACAGAAGATCATCAACACCTATTTCGAAAACCTCTACTCTCAAAAGTTTGATAAAGAGAAATTTGGTTACCAGGGACCAGGGAAGAGTAGGTAGCCAGATTTGGGAAAATATTGATCAGTGTATACAAAATTACAATTAGGAACAAGAAGCTCTTGTAAAGATATGATAACTACAAATATGAATAATATACTGGCCTTTTCAAAATTTCTGAGGAGATATTGTCAAACTGCAACACGGAGTTTATAAATGTTTGAGAAGGATGTATCTAACCTGATTTAAATATTATGCAAGATATACCTGTATTAATCACTATATACTATCGAATTAATATGTGCCATATTTATGCATGCTTCACCTTTCTATGAATCAATTAATTTCTCCTAGTTTATGTCATGAAAACTGAGAGTCAAATGATGGTTATTTTAATCTGGAGATAATCCTGCAAGAAATGAGATGGAAAAAGATGAATCAGTAGACATTAAGTAACAGCAACAAGTAGTTCTGATATAACATTGTAGAATTATATGAGCATAGATTAAAAATAATGTACTGTACATTTCAAAATACTAGAGAAAATAATTTTAAAGTTTTTCTTTAAAGAAGTGCTGAATTTTTGAAGAGATATGTTTAGTTTATTTTAAATATTACAGTTACATGTATCAATCATGCTTTTCTGTTAGTTATCTGTACAATTATATTTTATATACCTGATAAAATTTAATTTAAAATAAATAAAATTACATCAATAGTTTTCTTTTAAAAAATTCATCTAGGATTACACTTAAGGTGAAATTCATTTTATTTTTGGTTATTTCAAAACTCAGGAAGTAGTGCTTTGTTTGTAATTCTCTTACAGCTGTATGTTTTTATTGAATTCAACCAGTTATTGTAAATAATTGCTGGAAATTATATTTTATCTTCACTTTAATTTTGCAACTATATGATTATTGATCAATAACATGTAAGACATGAATTATAGGTTCCTTTTACATTTTTAACCTCTTTAGCAGTACTAGCAGGTAGTAGAGTTAAGTGGCTTTTGAATAATTTAAATAAATAATTTTACTGAGGAAAATGATTCTTCCAGTTTTCAAACACATGTTCATGATAAACTTTCTAGAATATTGCTAGGTAGATGGACAAATAGATTGATTGGTTGATACTGTAGATAAACACAAAGTTAAGCAGTTTATTTTTCCACATTTTTACTGCCTTTTGTTAAGAATCCAATTTTTTAAATTACCTTTATTGTATATTGTGGTTATTGAATTTTTAAAAATGTGTTTCTATGAGTCATCTTGAAAGTAATTTCTGATACACTTACTTAGAGAAGAATATCCCAAAATAATATGAACAAAACCAACTTTGTATGAATTACTTGACATAAAATTCCTCAAAGAGTTAAAGAACAAGATTATATTAATATAATAGCATCAAGTACTAAAGACGCACTTACTGTGTTTTCATTTCTGAACAGCTGTTTTTTGTGGAATTTCATCATGGTGTAACAGAAAGCGAACACCCAACTTAGAAAGCTGGATTTAACTTCTCAGGCTTTACTGCAGTGTCCGCTGAAAACCCTTTTCCCTAGTGATAACGGTCCTGTAAAGACTGCTCTGTGAGGCTCTCTGATGATTTGTCCTTACGTGTGAGTCATTCTCTTTTACCTCACTCATTTGTTTATTCACTCTCCAGCAATTTATTACTGTTTCTGTATTTTTTATATTATTTTCCTTTTTTCTATTAGCATTAGTGCTTGAAGTTCCTGGTGTTGACTTCCTCATGTGGAGCTCGCATGCACACCTGAGCATCTTCATTCTCTTTCTGCTCCTCCTCACCTCCCCTCCAGCAGTCTTTTAACCCTTTCCATTGGAGGGGTCCAGCCCCCTACTTCCTACTCTCTGGTGCTTGCTTTGCTTTTTATATATAATTTGAGTTTCTCAAATATGGAAAATTATGCAATATTTAAGACTTTATTTTGCAAATGATCAGACCATCATTTGAGACACACTTGTTTGCTTCAAATGATGAACATAGAGATTACCCCAATTTGAAGACTAGTTTTTCCAAGGACTTGAGTTTTTAATAGAGCATCATTTGCTTTTGTTTTAAGAAATATAACTTTAATTTTCTAATAAAACTAAGGAAAAAGCAATGACTTCATCTTTGTGGAGATGGGGAGGGAGAAGACCGGCAGATGGGAGAGGTGAGGAGGGGAGATAAGCTTACTTAAACTGGAGCATGTGTACGTACCAGGTCCTCCAGATGAGTAAGTCATTATGTTTTCCAAATACATGCTAATAAAATATTATTAAAAATATTGATATTCTAAAGAGAATTAAGGTATGGCTGATTCTAATTATTATTCGTTAGTGGTATTGCAGTTAGTTAAAATAAATATTGGTCATGTGCCTATAGGTTAAAACAAAGAATTATAAACAACATATGCACTTACAAGAAATGATCTATAACACTAGAATATGGGCTTTTTATGAAAACAAAATTTTTACATATTACTTGACCTTACATTATTTTTTAGTAACTTTATGGTGTCTGGTTTTGCAGATATTTTTTAACCATAAGAGTACTAGAAACCTATATTTTGTAGGGTAATTTTGACTTAGGGAGAAAGAAAATTTCATCTGCGATGCATGTTGATTACAAAGACTGATAATATAATGCAGAGTTTTATGAGAAGATCTATTAACTTCTTCATGAAGGCCTTTAAAAATCTACTTTGCTAATCAACATTCAGAATACAGAACTAAATAGAGCAAAAGAAAATCATTTGCTATTTTAAAAATTCTAGCACAGGTTTATTGATAAAATTTTAATGATACACAAATTAAAATTATAAGAAATTGAAGAGGCATGTCTTACATGAAATACTATGCTACTGTTTACAATTTTTGTTTTTACCTGTTCATTCAGTGTGTCTCCTTTGATGATTTCTGCTGATCCAAGTCACCCCATGCGGAAAATCGCTGCATGGACTTAGGAGAGGTTCACAGAGTGAGCCCAGTGCTCTTTATAAAGCTGGTCTGCTACACTGTCACTTATCTCTCCTTACAGCAGATACTGCTCCAAGTTATAGAGAGGCTATGAAGAAGGAAATAGTTCCTAAGATTCTAGGCCCAAGAAAGGAAGCAGCCAACCCAATTACCTGAGTGACTTTAAATGTTTATTTGAGCAGCAGAGATGCTGAGAGGCAGAAAAGGGTGAGCCAGGGCACTGCCCCAGTCAGCCAATCGGGGTCTCGGCTCTGCTCAGTCATTCCGTCTAATATTTCCTGCTATAAGTTGGAAATAGAAAGAAAACCTTTGGAGATGAGAAATTTGGATTTTGTTTGGCTGATTTTCTTCTTCTCCTTTCCTACAACTCAGACTGAACACATTGTGGGACTTTAAATTATGACAACAATATAAACAATGCTAGCGGTTTGTTAAATTTGCAATTTAGAGGCTTCAAGATTACTTTTGCTGTGATCTCTAATCTTCCTTAGGAATATCTTCTATTATTATTTTATGTTATTATTATCTAAGTACAAGTAGCTACATTCTTTTGAAATGCATTTAAATATGTTAAATATATTTTTTCATGGTGTCATGTTATATATATTTTTTTCTTAATTAGGTTCTAAGAGATAGATTTTTGAGGTGGTGATGGTAGAACCATATTTGCTTGGGGAAGAAAAAAGAGCAAATATTCAGGCTGCCTGTTTTGCATTATTGTGTTGGTGAAAAATGTACTTTGGAACATACATGTATTATAAAAAATTGGGGGCTTATTCATACTTTGATTAAATCAGGTATCATTTTCATGCATGTCCCTGCAGGTGAGGGATAATGGATGCTAATCTCTAAATTAATCCTTGATCCCAAGGAAATGGAGAACTTGGCTTCTGATTTAAGCGTATTAGGAGAAAAAAAGAAATAAAAAGCTGAGCTTGGGCACAGGCCCTTGCTCTTCCATTTGCCCCTCTGGGTAACACCCCACAGCTTGGAGAGTGTTTTCCCCATGTCCCCTTTGCACAGAAAACTGATAGAAGACACAGCTTGGTCACGAACCAGAACTAACTAAAAGAAAAACATTTTGTTAAACATATCAAAAAATCATCTTAGTTTTTAAGAGCAATATATAAACATGAATATTTCTCCACTGAAATCAGTAAACATTTAATACCAATATTTCAGAGATTGCAATGTTAGTAAACAATTTGGGTAGTTTTTCAATTGTTTTTTATCTTTAAGCAGATGGTTTTGGGAGGGTATTTCATAAACATGATTTTTATGAATTCATTCTTGCAAATGTGTAATAGCATTGCTGTATCTGGAAAAGCGTCTGGCAAACAAACAAGAATCAAATAAGTATTTTCAAAAGGGTAATGAAAGATAGAGGGCACATTGGTGCCAAACACATCCATGGGGATTAGAATGTCACATTTGATTAATCATTGGCCAAATATGTAATTATCTTGTACATTAAATACAATGTTGCTAAAACTCCTCAAAGATTCCTAACCCAAAGTAGATGTCCAATAAGCAACTGTGAATTTTCTTTGCATTTGAAGAGAATGAGATAGTAGAGAAGTGGTGTCTTTGTTCATTTTTGTGCAAACTAGCATAATTCACCTGTTTTAAACATGAGCTAGTATTGTATAATTAAAATTGTTCCTAAAATTATACATTGTAATAATAATTTGCATGTGTGCCATGTGTCAGGACCAAAAGGATTTTACATTTATTGAACTTTTGATAGTTCTAGAAATTGAACCCAGTACCTCACGTGTGCTAAGTAAATATGTTACTGTAAAGCTACACTGGGCAAAAATGAATATTTTTATGTGTATTGCAATTATTATATCGGTCTGTTCCATTACATATGTGTCAATAGTGGCCCCCAGAAATCATCTTCCAGGTAGCAATAATAATAAAAACACTGACACCCGTGGAGGCCCCAGCCATATCTAAAGAGTTCCACATGTGTAATTGCATGTAGCACATTTTGTACTTTCCTAGCAGCATGATACAAAAGGCAGGAAGCCTTACAGAAAAGGCTGGTCAAGCCTGGGAGATTTGCAAAGTTTAATATCTCACAATGATTCTCTGATCTTCCTACACCTTTTTCACCACATCACATTGTTAATATGTGTTTTAGGAAAATCTGCTTCTGGTTCAGACTTTTCCATCTAAGAGTTGAAAGTATAGTACCTAGTAGTTAACTGAATTTTAAGGCCAAGATCACAGTCTCTTTGTGGCCAGTATTGCTTCCTATGTGCGTAGTTAGCAATCCCCTATCACTTGAAAGTCTAGAATGGCCACAAGTCTAGGTGATGTAGATGGAATTCGAACATATTCCCTGTATACACAAAAAGACCACATTCTACACAGAGAATGCTAAAATGAACCCACAAAACTAAATCCCCTCTGTGTTCCTGAATTATTGGGGGAAAGAATCGCTGCTTTCCAGCACTGCTTCTCTGAACACAGGAATCAGTTGCCTGGTATAAAGCCTTCCAAGGCCAAGTAGACCCAAGGATGGATGCAAGTAAGAAGCAGACTAGATCCAGACCAGTCACGAAAGGCATGTTCTTATAAGATTAATAAGACTGATGAATGATTAATTTATAAAGCAACAAATATAAAGATAGGCAACAGCAAACACCCTATTCATAAATTTTGAATTAAGAGCAGCAACATTAATGATAATGATAAATGATCATAGATCCATACTGATGATGTAAGTGCTGGGCACAGTTTCATGTTCTTTATTGATTTATGAATACACAGACTGCAGCTGGATGGTAACACTCATAAAATATAAATTTTTGGTGCCAAAACTACAAAGTCTCCAGGGTTTTTAATTTTCTTTTTTATTTCCTTTATTCCTCTTGTAAATAGCTCTTACCAAAAATCTATGGAACAGTGCTGTACCAGTGAAACTTATTGCATATTAGATTTACATTGTGCAGGGATTGGTAGTGAACAGCAAAGCCTCTCTTATTGGGTGATACAAGATGGCAATTTCATTACAGCCATGAAATGCTTGATAAGGTAGTCATTTGTGATAGCTAAAGAAGCAGAAACTGAACCAAAGAAACAGTAGGTGAGTTTGTAATGCTTGCATTTTAATGACATTATAAGTAAGAGATGAGTTAGAAAAGGGAAGTTTTCGAGTAAAAATGAAACGGGAAAGTTTAGAATTTTAAGGATTGTAGATTTTAAAGAAAAAAATTTTGAACAACAGATACAGAATTCTAAATAATTCACTAAAAAAGGTGCACAGATGCTCAGGTTCACGGTAAGGAAGAAATCAAGTGTGTGGCTGTTTCACTCACTATTAAAGCTTTCCAGTAGTTCAGTGTCCTGGGGAACCGTGTACTCAGGTACTCAGGTGTATGAACAGTGCAGAGGAAAATCTGCATTGCAACGCTAATTTACAAATCCCTGGCACACTCAGGTCACTTCACTTAAGCATAAAGGAAGAAGTGTTTCGTTAAAAGAACAAGAAGTATGACAGGCAGAACTCACTGGGAAAAAAATAAGAGCTAAAACCTCAGGGATTAGACCGCCTCTAAATTGAAATATTGTGTTGTTCAGACATGTCCAGGCCCAGTGTTCTAAAGTAAAAGAAAAGTTTTAAAACCTACACAAACTCCAGGAAAGAGAAGTGTATCAATTTTCTCTGTAGAAGTAGTCAAGAAAATAATAGAAACTTAAAGATCTTTCTGAGGTCAAACCTATACAGTATAGAGAAAAAAATATTGATTTGCTAATTTAGACATAGAATCAAAGAATACACACCAGACCCAGTTTAAAAGCACTGAAAACTGTACAATTGATTTCAAAATTGCTATTCACTTAAAGTCACCGTATTCCCTGTTCTTTTTCTGTGTAAATATTCATTATGGTCCCCCTATATCTGCTTCATTGTGGAATATTTGGGAAATGAAACATTACTGATCCCTATATGAACAGAAGTCACAATCACACTTTCCACAGTTACTATCACATTATCTAAGGTTCCTGGAGTTTGGGAAAACACTAACACTGACAGAAACTTGGCTTCTTATCTTATTTGTTTTTTTGTTTGTTTGTTTGTTTGTTTTGTTTTGTTTTGGTCTTTTTCTTTTTTATCGGTACCAGGGATCAAACTCACCACTGTCTGCTTGCAAGGCAGGCACTTATGCTACTGAGCTAAATCCCCAGCCCCGGCTTCTTATTTTAGTGACAGTGTTTACCACAAGCAGCTGGCTGATGCAAGCACTGTGTATCAGAGCTGAGCTCAAAACTGGCTCTGTATCTCAGCACATAACTTGTAACTGCAAAAAAATGTCTGGAAACTTCAATGAATAGATCAATAAAAAGGGGGCACAATGAGCTGTAATCCAGCGTTGAGGGGACTCTGAAAAGTCTCATCATGCTGTTGAATGCTAAGCGCATGTACTTCATACTTACATCTTTATGTGGATGTGTTTATTTATTTATTTATTTATTTATTTATTTATTTATTGTCTTTTTCCTTTTTATCAATACCAGGGATCAAACTCACGAGTGCCTGCTTTCAAGGAAGGCGCTTATGCCGCTGAGCTAAATCCCCAGCCCCATGTAGATGTGTTTAGAACACCAAATTTTCTCTGCTCATCCATTGAGAAGCAGCTGAACACCCATGATTTCCAACTGACAAATTAATGATATTTAGGAGCATAAATAATAGATAAACTCAAAAGCAATCTCTTAAAAACTTTTTCCTAGTATGAAAATCATCCTCAGTGTAAATTCGTTATGTTCTTGCTCATACTCTCCCATTTTCCTAATTATATTTTATGCTGCAGATTGACATATAAAATGCCACCTGCACTTCCCACTGAAAGGTCAGTGTTTCTGTTTTTGTCATCTTTTGGGAAGAAGAAGTATGAATTCTGAGCAAAGTGTCAGAAATGGATGAGCTATTCACTAATTATTTATTATGCTGTCTGATGATTATAGGAATATAATATAATATAATCTATGCCAGTAGGTAAATTATATATATATTTAAGTTCAAACACAGAATTGGAGAACTGAAAATTATTTTTTGATACCTAGTCCACCTACCACATTCCATTGGTGAAAAAAAATGAGAAGAAACATTAAATATTTTGTCTAAGTTTACAGAGAATACAAGGTAAAGGAGACAAATTTAGGATGATAAGAAGCCCTGACATCATGCCCTGTTGACATTAATATTAAAAGTACGATTAACAAAGTAAAAACTTACCTGTTATGTAGAAAATTACAATTCACTATAGAAATTCACTAAACAACTTTGCGGTTGCAAATAATCGCTCAGAAAGATCGCCTGGGCTACAGATGCCACCTGATGAATTCATTTCACCCAAACTGTGGTGTAATCATAACACTGTTAGAGATCTGTTTTGTCTGAACTCTCCCGCCTAAGTTTTATCTTTTCTGATTTTTATACATCTATTTTTTCCTCACTTAGATCTTCTAGTAACTCACATCTGACTTCACTTTCCTCTCCTCACTTTTCTCAACAGGGTGAGACTACAAAGGTAACACTATCTACTTTCCCACACTGCATTATATTTCATTTTGTAATTTTATGAAAAGGTATTGTAGAAAAAAGAGAAAGCTCGAGGTGCTTGCTGGAATGAATTCTGTGCCAAGCCTGTAAGTATTACATACTTGTGAATATCTGAGGTTTCAAAGTGTTTTCATGACATTTTACAATATCTCCATTGAATTCTCCAAGCCAGTCATTAAGAGACAGATAGAAAAGTTCTATTATCTGTTGAATACATAAGAAAACCTAGCATAGGGAGGTTAAGTGACTCACACAAGGTTACGTGGGTTTTAAGTGACAGAACTAAGTGTGAACCTGCATTTTCTATTATCTGGTACTTTTTCCACTTGAATTTACTGAGACCCTCAATCTGCCTTCCCAATAGCTACCTAAAATATGCACTGCAAAACAGCTGCTTCCCCCACCCATTCCACTCCTGTCAGCAGGTGTCAACAAAACTCAGCCATAGGCCAAATTAGACTGCTGCTTGACTTTGTAGTTTATTAAAAACACAGTCACATCTATTCCCTGCTTCCAGATATAATGACAGAGTCTACTAGTTTAGACACAAACTACAGGGTCCCAGAGTCTGTAGCATTCATCACGTCATAGTCCATGCAAACCTGGAACGAATTTCCTGACTCTTTTGCATCTAATTTTCTAAGAAACTACAGCAATCCCTGGAAGGTGCTTCCAGGAGTTTATTTTTAAAAGAAATATACATGGCTGGCTTGGTACTTTATCTTTGTTCCTTTCCTGTTCTTTTTCTTGTTCCAAATATATTATACATAAAAGTTGACATCATCACACCTACTTTAGATAAGTAAAGTAACAAATGTAAGGCATTTTCTGTGGTTTAAAGATGTTAGTCAGGCTGTTCACGTCACAGAAGGAATGGGTCCCGGCTGTTTAGTGCTCTGCAGCACCTGTTAGTGGCCTCACCCTCACTAGGGCTCAGCATTTTACTCTGAGATCTCAGCTACTCTCCTGGTGGCCTTACAAAGTCTCATGAACCTCCACTGTGTCCATGTGATGATTCATCACAGCTCTCTCACAAGCGCCGTCAGATACTCAGCTTAGTACTCAGCAAGTCTACAAGGAAATTCAACAACATTTCCAATGACAGATGTGGAAGTGAATTCTCACTTCTAATTTATAATAATTTAATGTTCAGTGGGTCAAGTCAATAGCCATAGGAGAGGTCCTAGCTTTCTCTCTTGGTCATCCTACATGGAATGTTTTATGGAATTTGGAGATTCTCCCAAATCCTGTCTGTACCTCCTGACTTCATTGTTGGCCTGAATTATTGTAGAACTGCTAACTTCTCTCTGCTTCTGCCTTTGTCTTGTCTGGTCTGTTCTCCACACCTCTTCCAGAATGATTCGGTTCAAATCAAAAGACAGTGACACTTCCTCTCATGCAGCACTCCTAAGACTTGCTGTCCTTCTTAGGTAAAAGCCATGCTGTTGACTAAGAAATGCACAGTTCCTGGAAATCAAACCCCCCCCCCGCCATCACTGCCATATCTCCCTGACCTGAGTTCATGACATTCGCTCCATTAGTCCCGTCCTCGGCTGCCCTGGCTTGCTCGTTGCTCTTTCTGAACGTTTCATGGATTCTCCTGCCTTGTAGTCTTTGCTTTGTTACAGATCTTCTCTTTGTTCACATTATTCTTTCTCTATTCACTATCAAACAAATGAGCCATTAGGCAGAAACTAGAACACACATATGTGTGGATAGAATGTTTTATGGTACACAAATGCTGCTCATGTAACTAAAACATCCGTGACAAAAATAAAGCAAGGAAAAGCAATCTAGAATATGGGAAATGCTGATAGAAGAGGACAGTAGTTAGACAGAATTGTTAGGGATGACTTCACTAAACCAGGACTTGGAAGAGCAGTGAGATCTAAGCTACTGGTCAAACATACTGCTCATCCATTTTTTATCATTTATTGTCCTCCTTAGCACTTACTTATCTCATAATTTCTACAACACTAAGTCATCATCATTATTTATATATTTGTTTTATATCTCCCTGATTTTAATTTAAGAACCATAAGTGCAGAGATCTGTTTTGGTTATAGAAAGTGCCCAGATTTGTGAGACAGTCTCCAGGGAAAGAATTGAAAATATATTCTCTCACTTAATCTTTACATGATAGTGAAATGAATAGCTATTATGTACCCTGAAAAAAAACAACCTTTGTTTCTCAAACTTAAATTACTTGCTATGAGTCACAAAATGAATGAGTAGTTTGCTAAGAATTTAACTTACAAATGGTGAGGTAACATGAGGAACCCTTAACTCTGATTATCGGACCTCATTTCCTGATATTTCCTCTTTTATTTCCTGTCCTCTAGATGCCTTGGTTTGCTTGTTGGTCTTCCAGAACATTCTCCTACTTTAATCATAATATCATAGAAATGAGGGTTGGCAGGATATGGGAATAAGTACATATTAAACTATCTCAGAAGAATATTCACTCACTTGTCAAGAGGAGTTTGAATACAGTCATGACCACCTATAGATAGTAAACCAATCTGAAAATATACGGTAAACACTGATTTGAGAAGCTATTGCACTGAAAAGTGATGATGAGAAGCAAGATGCATGATATGAACTATATTAATGGAAGCTTCATTTTCCAGTATAAAAAAAATAAGAGTTACCCAGAGAAATCTTATTGTGTTGTTTCAGAGGGCTTATATCTTGAATGTATTTATCGACTAAAAAGCTTTTCCAGGTATTTGCAGTAGAGAGACTATATTTATTAATAGCATCTGTCTGTTTTCCTCAGGCCTCAAGAGTGTGATGGCAAAGTAACACCATTAATGGGAAGCCTTGGGGTGGGGCAGCAGAAACTGAAAAATCTAGCACATTTTTATAGGATCTAATGTGATTTTCAGAGGTGGTATCCATTAGGTGAACCCAGACAATGAAACCGAAGACTCACTGAGGTGGGATAATCAGGAAACATGAAAGGCTCTGAGTTGTCAGCACGTGTTCCCACTGAAAGCCAGGATTGCACAGGACTAGAACACAGATCGATCCCTCCCTGAGGATGCCCATCCTGGCCTCAGGTACATAGGCTCGCTCTCTGGTAGAAGTCACTGTTTCATTGCTAAACAAATGAGAAGCAGCAGACCCAGACTTCAGTCCCCAGGTATAGCTGAAAAGGAAGACTGAGACCCAGGTGGAAAAGAAACAGGATGGATGTTGTTTTGTCTAACCCAGTTCCGTCTCACTATCCATCATCTCTCTATATTAACGCCCCCTGTGGCGAACTGTGATTCTCTCCTTCCAAAATAGAAAGAATCCTGTCCTGAGTTGTAGTTCTACAATTTCGGTCTGTGTAACAGATGTAATAAATAACCAAGCAGCACTAAAACTTCAAAATGAGAAGCATACCATTTAGAAACTCCTGGTAAGTTGCTTCTATGGAAAGAAACAAATTTAACATTTTTCAAAACATTCTAATAGTGATTGGCGTGTAAGCATTTTAAAAATAACAATAGTCATAAGATCAAGTAATACAATTAGTATAGTATTATTGATAGAATAGTGACTGCTTTCCATTCCGTTGTATTTTGCCAGTAGAAAGTTAATTTTGCATTAGAAATACTGTCTAACAAGTTTCTATGGTAAACTAATGGGTTCATGAAAGATCGTGTACATACCTGGACACTTCAAAAACTGTATGCTGCATCGCATTGTATTTTCATAGTAATGGTTTTTCACAGGAAGGCTTGATTTTTCTTCCGGTTGAGGCTCTTACAGATCAGCATGGCAGGGCTTGGTTCACAGGAAGGTGTGGCTTCTCTTGCCACAGGAATGGTTTTTGTAAGACTACCACCAAATGAATTTTAAGGAGATTCCTCCATAAAAAGTGGATACTTTTCTTCGGGAATTTTTATTAGTATAGTCATGACACGTGTGTGTCCCCATGTGTCATCAAAAGTAAGATCAAGGTATTGTAAACTGTTCTACTTGATTGTTATGTATGAGAAATATTTTCAAAGGATGTCAAAGTCAAGGCTGGAAGTTTGGTTGTGGTTGTTACTCCTTGTGGTGACTACACTATTTTAGCATGTGGAAAGTGTAGTTTCACTGTCTTTTATTAATGTGCCTGACGCGACACCTTTCAACTTAGTAATTTCTCTTAGGCTACTTTTAAGATTTTCAATGTGCTACCATTTTATCATGATGTTCCTTATTATAGATTTATTTTCCATGAAATTTCTTAGGATTCTTCATCATGGGCATACTTATTATTGTACATTTCTAGAAAAGTGTCAACAAACTATCTTTTCAAATATTTATTCCACTCGTCCTTTTTTCTCCTTCTGGAATTCATTGGACATGTTATCTTTGATCACTTTGTCTTTTGCTTCTGGTTTTCTCATATTGTACATCTTTTTTTCTGCCACCCTTACCGTGTTTTTGTTTTATTTTTGCTTTTTTCTATATAAACTTGTCTTTGCTAGAAATCAATTCTGCCATGTATTCCACATACAGTCCCCTCCATGCCTGAAGTTTAGTAGACCAAAGAAATGTGTATGTGGTTTGGTTGTTGTGACATTTGTTGTAAGAATCACAAGTAGCAGCTCATAATGAAACAGATTTGGGATTACCCATAATCCTCCTCACTCTGCAGTCAATGTTTCCTTCTGTCCACATATTGGCCCTGTGGGACAGTAGTGATATCAGCACCCCACAAGCAGAACCAAACTCTTGATGCAGATTTCTCTGCCAGCCCCTTCTTACTATTCCATTCTCACCATTTGCCATGCCTGACTCGAGATTCTCTGGCAAATTCCAGTTTGTTTATCTCTTAATACTTTAAAGGGAACATTACTGATTTTTCAAATGTCCAGCACACTAGTGCTGATCTTTAATTGCCCAGTGTCTTCCCTAAATGTGCAAGGTTTTAGTTCAATGATGAATGCCTTAATCTAGATTACTGATTGTCAACTCTCTTGTCACAAAGACACAATATTCCATTCCCACAATCAAAGAAGAGTGAGTTTAGCTGGCTCGTGGTATCAGGGCATGATCATCTGGTTCCAAGGCAGAGACATCATGGTGGAAAGGACCAGCAGGCCCAAGTTACTTTACTCATGAAGTCCAGGATGTAGGGCAGGGGAAGAGTGCCAGAGGGTAATAAATGAGGGATTAGACTCACACCCAACTGTCCTGATTCCATGACTTACCAGACACAGCTAGATGTGTGCTCCACCAATCTCTGGGGCAGATCCCAAATCCAGACAAACTGAAACTCCACCTGACTACCACAGTGACCCAGAGTGGTTCCTTTTCCTGGAATGAACTACAGCTCTTCTGCTAGTATTTTTGAGCAGAGTATCCTGCCACCACACCTTTGGTACTATTCTCTTTAACAATCCTACCATCCTCTCTCTGCTATATCCAGATTTCTATATGCCCATTCTTGCTGTTTAAATTTTTTTGAGTTCTTTATATATATTTACTACTTCTCCAATGCCGTTTTTTTTGTTTGTTTGTTTTACTTTGCTTGTCGAAAGCATCAGCTTTTGCTTTTGATTTCATGAAGGAGCTTAGGAATTTCCATCCAAATTTTTGGATTCCAATGGCCATTTTGTTCTAGGATTGGCAAGAGGACAGAATAATGCCATAGCAAACTTCCAAATTTGCTTAGCTGGAAACACAACTTTGCACATTGCTGTCCCCGAGAGATTTTGGTAGTTGCCCAGACAATAAATATATTCTAACTATTGTCTTATTCACTAAAATGTAATCTTTATGAAAAGCAGATTTGTCTGCTTTATTCACCACTGAATCTGTGGGTTCTTGAAGAGTTTTGAATGCCTACTAGGTACTCAGCAAATATTTCCTGATAACACTATCATGAGAAAAACTGTCCTCTGTTTGATCACTGCATTGAAAAGTATTTCTGGGTCTGCTTGTTCTATTGTTTGTATGTAATGTGGGCACATGCTTCCAGTGTGTTTTTATTTTGTGCTCCTTACTGCTATTGTCTGTGCAAGGCATTGCACTTTAATAATTAATTGAAAGAATAATTTGAGACAGATGAAGGCAGGCATTAGCTCAAAGATCTGTGTTAACTTCGGTCAACCAGTGGGAGCATTATGCGTCCTCAATCACACTGAACATTTTTTTATAAAAAATGTTTATTGATGCCTATTTTATTTAATTATGAGTATTCTATTAAAATTCAAAATATGCATGCAATGTGTAATGGTCACATAATGCTAATTAGCATTTCCATCTCCTTAAATAATTTTAATTTTCTTTTCTAGGAGCTATTAAAGCCTTCTACTCTAGTTACATCTGAAATGTCTAATTAATTGTTCTGGACTACAGTTAACCTGCTCTGTTACAGAATGTGAGAGCTACATAGTACTGCACTTTGAGACTTTATGTACCTTCTCTCTCTGCTTACCTTCAAAGTCTGTAGCAACATCTACTGTGCTTCTACATGATCAATTCTTTTAGCTTCCACAAATGAGGAAGAACAGCCAGTACTTATCTCTATGTAGCTACCTAATTTCACTCAGGACAGTGACCTCCAGTTCCATATATGTTGTCAAAAATGGCAGAATTTCAATCTTTTTATAGATGGATAATGCTCTATTGTGAATTTTTAAGTCATTTAAAAAATTCATTAAAAAGAGTAGACTCAATTGACATTCAGTTGACTATATATGATCTTAAGTATCACAAATAACCAAACTTGCAACCCTGAACAAAATCAACTGAGCTGAAAGCACTGTAATACCTGATTTTAAAACATACTCTCAAGCTATACTAATCAAAACTGCAGTGGCGTATAAAGAGGCACATAAACCAATGAACAAAACAGAAATTGTAGAAATAAATCTACATATTTATAGCTACTCATTTTTAAAAGATGTCAAGAATTCAAACTGATACTTCAATAAATCATACTTTGAAAACTATATATATATATATATATATATATAGAGAGAGAGAGTTTGAAAACTTTATATATACAGGAGAATGAAGCTAGACTCCTAACTCTTACCACATACAAAAAGTTAACAAAAATGCATCAGGATCTGAATATGATAAATTATGAGGAAAACAATTTGCAAGTCTCCAATTACATGAAAAATTTATGATTTTAAAAGTAGGCTCTGAGGACTCAGAATATAGCCCAGTGGCAAGCACCTTCCTGGCAAGCATGTGGTAATGAGTTCAATTCCTGGTACCTTCCAAAAAATAGGCTATGATACTCAAAAGTGTTAATTCCTTTCCAGAACATTTTTATTCAAAGATGTATTATTTTTCAATTTTAAGTGTATTTCTTGAGCCAGGGTCTCACCTTGTAGGCGAGGTTGGCTTGCTCCTTGCTCTGTAGCACGGATCGACCTTGAACTTGATTTACTTTTCTTGTGTTTGTTTCTGTTCACTTGAGTCAGGGTCTCACTCCATAGTCCAGCTTGGCCATGAATTCTCTCTGCAGCTCTACTTGGCCTTGACTGTGGTGGTCCTCGTGCCTCGTCCTCCAGATTGCTGGGAACACAAAGGGTGCACTACCACACCTCACAGACAGTGCATTCATTTAGATCACACTTTATCAGGACACATTCTCTCGTACCTTATTCCTTTGCTTGGGGTCTGGGTTTTGTTTTATATACTGTATTTCACAGATATGGAGGAAAATGTTTAAAAAATTCTATAACCCACATGCTTCTCTTTTCCCAGTATTTCCTGCAATAGCACTCTAGTAATTGCTTCCTTCACTCTAAAATTTGCAGTTCTTATAAAAGTCACTTTCTAACTTATACTTTGCTACAGCTTTTTCAATGGTTTTAGTAGGAAGATTGGTCTAAATAAACTGGCATGGCATTATGGGTAACATCTAGTGTCCTAAAAATATATTCATGTATAATTCAGCAGTTTTCTTCTATTTTCCATTATTCTTTCAAGTGATATTTATTTGTTGTTATGCTGCACATTCTTCCAGAAAAGAACTCAATCTGGGAACCAGTTATATACATAGCTGGTGTTATTTCCTGAAAATGTACCTGCTCCTAGTACCAAAACATATATGGACACACACACAGACACACACACACACACACACACACACACACACACGCACAGGTTCAATGATTAAAACAAAAAGCAGTTTATTATAATGAATATAATTAATCTTTGACCTTCTTCAATCCTTAGTATTATCAAATATCCATTTAAATTGTGAGTAAATTGAGATAATTTAAGATGTCAGAACATCTAAGTGGTGATCATATTTGACAAGATTAGTTTGATTCATAAATTGTTGTAAGTAAAGTGAATTCCATTTGAAATTTATTTTAATAATTCCTATTCTTTTTTAATATTTCATCTTTCTCTTAATCATAACTATTTAGTTTTTCTCTTCATAGTGTTTCAAAAATTCAAGAGGAAAGGATTGTCCTTAATTCTGGTTGCGAATAGCTTTGATGTGATGAATACTGTGTCTCTTTCCAATCACTACTGTCATAATAAGACAGAGAGAAAGGGTCAAAAGTCACCACTTTGGCATATGGAAGGGCAAAGAGATGGCTGAAGAAGGCAGTGTGTAGGGGAAATGAAAAGCAACAAGGTGACAGGATTATGGTATGTTGGGTGTATGTATCAAGTCCTTACCCGGAACACAATCATTGCACCATATAGTACAAACATGTGCACTACAGGTATATTTGGAAAGGAGTTCATGAGATAGATGTAAAGGGGAGGGGGAGGGAAAGAAGGTGATAAAAATAATTGAGATGCATCAGATGCACATACAAACTCACCACAATCAACTTAATCATTTCCTACAGAAATGTACAATTAAATTACATTTTAGACACCATGTATCAATGTCAATTGGCGTAAGCCACCACATTTTAATTTAAGTAGAACCATGGGGAATCTCAAAAAGTTAAAATGTGAATTAGCTCTCATTTAAAATCTTCTAAAATAAATAAGAGTACACTGTTGGCTAAATAGACAATACTACCTCAAGAATGTTTTAAACCTAGTCTTAAATAATACATGGTAACAGATTCATTTGCCAAGAATGTTTTCATTGTTTTATCTAAAATTTTGTTTTGTGCTTCTGTAAATGCAGGGAAAGTAGCATTTTTTTGGTGAGTATTTTCATTGTTTGCATATTTACCTCTGAATGAAAGCCCTTAAAATAGGAAGGAAATCAGCACATTTTGTGTGATGTTGTACCCAGAAAAACTGAGGCTTTTGCTATAGATCTGTAGGCTGAATAAGGACCTAAATGCAGCTCTTTATTGCTTTCAAGTATCTCTGATGCTTGAAAGATTTAGAATCATATTCAGTAATTTATATTGCCTCACAAGGAAAATAAAATCTAAGCTTACAGAGATCCACACCATTCAGCATGCCAGATGAGTTATAGCATTCTAGACAGATTGTTACCTTATTCCACAGTGAACCTAGCTATAAAATATAGTGACAGATCCTGAGTGAGCTGAAACTTTTGGGTAATTATTTCACAACATTTTGTGTGACTTTACTATTATGTGTTTAACATGTGATCTCGATTCTCTGACCACACTGTTAACTGACACACATAGAGGAATATACAAACATGTCTTTTTGTGCTTGCATTTGGGACAATGCGCCATGTGGTTTCAATGTAGAAAGTTTTAGGAGGAAGTTTCTCTCCTGGGACACCAAGGCTGTGAGGGCTAAAGCTGCACAGAGAGAAGGACTCTAGCAGTGTGCCACTTGTTCATCCTCCCTCACTCTTAATTATTGCTTTATTTTCTAAGACCTTATGTCTTAAGGTGGTCTTTTGCAGTGCAAATAGAACACCTAAGTAGGAGTGCCATGGACTTCGTTATCATTCATTAACACTTTCCAAGGATTATTTTATCACATTAGTTTGCTTCAGAGAGTTAGTCTGCTTTGAAATGGGACTCAATTCAGTTCTTCTAAAATAAAGAGGCTGGGCAGTATGATAACAAAGTTCCAAACAACTGTAAATGTAAAAACCTTTTTTAAGTAATAAAATATGCCAGCCTGTCTGTTAAACTTTAAAAACAAAAAAATCTATGGAGAATTTAGAGATCTTATAAAACTAGTAATTGCAAATCATATCAAAGAGAACTCCTCTTTGGAACTCAGAGATCAGAGATCATTTATTTAAGGATTGGTCTTGTATGTTTTTACCTAAAGGAACTGTTTTGCACCAGGGAAACAAGTAAATTCTAAAGAACAGAATGGACAAAATGTATTTTTAATCATACTGCCATAAAACGCAATCTTGTAAGAAAGATTAAATTCAAACAGAAACGAACTTGATTTTCTTTAGCAATAGTATTGTACAGTAGCGTTTCTTGGTCTACCTATACGATCTTGGCCACTATCTTCTCTCCAAGTCACTTCTTGTTTGTCCAATATCTATATACCAGATTATATCTATCTCAATTTGCATTTTGGGACATTTCACATTTAAATTTTCAAAAACACAATTTATTTAACAATAATTCATTTAACCAGTCCAAAATCTACAACTTTTTTTTTTTCAAAAAATAAATTCATTAGTGGTTGTCATAATTATGTTTCTTTCACTGCTGTTACAAAATATCCAACATCCAAATTTAAAAGAGAAAACTTTTATTTAGCTCACAATTTGTAGAAGTTTCAGTGTAGTGTAGGCTGACTCCAGGGGAAGATGGAACATGGCTGCAGAAGACAGCAAAAGCAACAAGTGAGGGAAACAAAACTCTTTCTGTCCCTTAATTGTAGGCAGGCTAATTGCCCTAGGGCTGGTGTAGCACTCACATCTAGCCAGAACTATGCCAAACAGATCAGGTCAATGAACAGATTTAGTAACCTGGGTCCTCTTCCAAGTGTGACACACTCTAGATTCAGTCACCTGTGAAAAGGTCTTGTGACCACAGGAGGCTTTGAGGAGACATTTACACACAAACTATAACAACCACAGAAGATACAAAACAGAATCTTGGAAGTCTTAACTTATTTCCTATCTTACCTTTGCTTTCTAATGTACTCTTCAATCTCTCCACTTATTTTTTTTTTTCCTGGACAAGTTACCAACATGTAAGTCTCCTGGAGGGAAATATAGCTACTACAACACAAGAGTTATCATCTGGATTATCATGAATGTCTCACCCTCCCACAAACTCAAGAGAAATCAATTTCATTGTGATAAAAGCCACAGGATAATTAAAAGTATTTATATTTATTTTTCTTGTTAGCATGCCTTATAATATGTTAATTGACAAGGAAACCACTTCTTTCTTTCTTTTTTTTTTTTATTTAAAGAGAGAAGAAAAAAAGAAAGGACATAAAAAAAAACAATGCAGTAAATGCATACAAATAATACAGTATTTCTAGAAAAAAAATACATACAGTACGAAATCACCAGTTAACAGGCTACACATTACCTTCCCAGAAACAGTTGTCCTTATCACTAAATTAAAGCATATAAAGTGAACATTCATACAGTGGAATTGGAGACAGTCCCATTCAATGATCCAACAAAAGCTCAGTTACATGGTTTTCCGTCCTACACTCTCGAACATACCTGCGGTTATATCCCTTAGTCCACCTTACTTTCCTCTCCTTTTTACAGTAACAATTAGACTTTTAGGGTTTTATTACTCTCACAGTTCTTATTACTTTTTTGAAGAGAATAAAAACAAATGTGACTAAGCCAAACAGAGTCAGTTAGAACAGAAGGGTGGGCATAGCACGTGACGCAAAAATAGAATAGCAGGTGATCAAAAGTGGTTACCATTGTGCCTCTTGCTATTTTCAAATTGAGTTGTCTATATCATCAGGTATAATAGAATTGATCAAAACAATATGAAACAAAGCCAATAAAATCTCCACTGAGGACCTTACAGGAAACCACTTATTTCACTGTCATCCTTGGTTATTAGGTCCCAAAAATATTTCCTCTATAAAAGAGCCTGAAATCCATTTCAGCTAAAAATAACCTATGCATTCATGGTCCTTGTGTCAGTTTCATTTGCTTTCTGTACTAGTCACATAAGATCTGCACTTGAGCAACTGGTCTATCCTAAATCTTAAAAAAAAAAAAAATGAGACTTTGCATATGAAAGAAAAATACAGCCTTTAGTTTTGGTAATATTCTTTTGAAAAACTGAGGTTTTCTTAAGGCTTAATAACATGTCATTTTTATTCTTGAGGAAACTTCTAGTCTTGAAGTAAAAACTTAGTTTTTCACCTATCACTGTAGCTTTGAATTCAGTTTTCCTCAAAATTGATGAATAGCAGATTGTATCAGAGCAGTAAGGATTCTGAGGTAGCAGTGCTGGGTGTCAAAGGTCAGTGACATTGCTGTAGTGGCTCAGTGTCCATTGGAAAGGCCTCCTCCATTCATTTCTCACTCTATTGTTCACTGCACTCAGTCAAGATATACCAATAAAACAAAAAATAATTGAAAGCTGTTCCTGAGAATAAGCTGACAAAATTGAGATTATCAAAAAGAAATGACTTTGACCCATATGACTGAGAAATACAAAAGAGTGCCAGGTGCCTACTCACCAAGGTTATCTTTTATAAACACTATTGTTCATTTTCGAAAGAAATCATAAGAAGACTGCATCAAGGAAATGTTCTGGACACAGAGACATATTGGAATTAAAATATGCTTGCCCAACATGGGTAACTAATGGGTGAAAAATCCTAAAATTGTTATTGTATTTATAGCAATATAACACAGCAAGCAAATGTATTTTAATTATTAAGATACCCTATTTTCTGTAACATCAATTATATTGAATTTAGGAAAAAATACTCAGATATTAAAAACATATTGTTAAAATTCAAAGTAATTTATATAAATAATAACTACTTTATGAAACTATTTCCCTATCAAAAAGATTTAACATTGCTCTTTTAAATGTGGAACATGAACAGTGATTTATTTTTTTCTAAAGACTATCCTATGAAAATAAAGTTAGGACCAGTTCTGTACTCAGTGACAGAGTGCTTGCCTAAATACACAAGGCCCTGAGTTCAATCCCCAGTACCACATGTACACACACACACACACACACACACACAAATAATAAAATTAAAATAGTAATTATACAGTCAAGATCCCTAGAAAACATAGCCTTACAGAGATAATCAAGGTTAACATCATCATAAAAATTATTGTCTGATATATGTATATATATTATATTATATATGTATATTACATATAATTAATATATTATATTATATATTATATAACATATCGCTTGATACATATGTTTATATATATATATCAAGCAATAATATTATATATATATATATATATATATATTATGGATGGGTATATGCATGTATATACATTACCAATGATAAGAATGTGTTCATAGTAATGTCCTTGATTTGATGTGATGAACCAAAGCTTTACTTAAATTCTGTCTAACCATGAACAAAACATCAGACAAACTTAGATGGAAAATGTTTCTATAAAACTGGTAACCAAAGAAAACTTTCCAGATTTCTTAAAGCACAGAAAATCTGAGAAACTGCTGTAGCCTAGAGGATTCTACAGAGTGATGAGCACTGAATGTAATAAGGGGTGCAGATGGGACCCTAGAGCTGAGGAAGGATGCTGGGAAGAACCTGGAAAGCTCAGTATTGTGTAGACTTTAGTTAATGATAATGCGTTGTTATCAGCTGATTGGTTGTGACAGATGCACCATGGGAAATGTGGAGAGCAGGTGTGTGGGTTAAGGGCACTCTCATATACTTGCAACTCTTCTGCAAATTTAAAACCACATTTAAAAAGGTTAAAACGTTTTTTTTTAGATGTCTAGATTATGATAATCTAGTTAAGTAATGATAAGATGTCTCAGGAATATAAATGATAACTGCTAAGTGTTTTGGGTACTTAGCCTATTCAGAAACACCATACATTTGAGGTTTAGTAAATGCTCACAGAGGGACACTGAAAACATTCCATAGAGGTAAATGAGCAAATTTCTTTTTGAAATGATGCTGTGTATTTCATGTGAAATCAGGACATTTCAGGCTTTCCTTACCCCGTGTGAACACTGACTGCAACATTTCCATCTCCCCAGGCCCAGCTCTCTGCTCTGATGCACCTCTAAGAATGCTGTAGGCCACACTGCACTTCTTAAAACTGTCTTGGGAAGGTAAAGGAATGAATATGTGGAAGTCCACATAGTAAGGATTATGAGAATTTTCATAAAGGATTTTTTTTCCTATAGAGCTAGGAAGATTGTTTCTGTGTATTTCTGTATCCTCCAGAACTGTCTGCAATTTATTCCCATGAGTACCTGAGCATGGTTTCCTTCCTTCTGTTCTTGACCTAGCAAGATGCTATTGCTTTCATAGTTCATTTCAGTCTCGCACAGACTTATAGTTATTGACTTTTTGAACAACAGTAAATATGGTCTATCAGGTTTGTCTTCTTTACCTTAATTAAAAAAAATAATTAGTTTCAAAGACAAGAGGAAAAAAATATAGTAGAAATGCAGTATGAGTGGCATAGAAACAAGCAGGGATAAAAATGATGCCCACATGTTTTCCCAAGATAGTGTTTACTCCTAATCTTGGTTTTAAAATACATATAATATTTCAAAGACATGGAAATATATTTGAAAATAGTCTTGCAGAAAAATAAATGTGTTAAAACTAAAAAAAAACTAAGTATTCTTGTAGCTGGGAGAGAAGAATGAGACCTAAAACACAGAACCAAGGGAAAATCTATTACGCCAAACATGAGAAAAGCTGGGCCGCAGGCTCTTTCAGAACGTGAGGGGACATAGTGACCTAAAAGTCACCAGTGACACAGGCGAGAGCTGGGATGAGGATCACACTGCAGGAAGCACTGAGGTTGGCAGGCTTCAAGAGTCCCAGGACGAGCTGACTGCCCTCAGAGCCCAAGGGGTAGTCACAGGGCCATGCTCCTCCAGGGCCCAACAGAGGATCTGGATGGCAGGGACTTTCCAGTGGTGACTGGCGCGATCTTCTGAGCACCAGAGTGTCAAGTGATGTTGTGAGGAGAGAAGAGAAAGGCAGCAATGGAAGTCTTCAGATGGAGAGAAGCACGCACTATTATTGAGACAGATGAAGGAACTGATGAAAAGAGGACCCATCTACCAAGGAGACACATGAGGAAGGGCAGAGGAGGTGGAAGAGGTGTCAAAGGAGGTGAGATGCGTACGTACAGGTCCCAACCCTCACAGGGGATGGAATCATTCTGCACTGCACACATGAGCTAATAGAAGCAAAAATTTGAAAGAAGAAAATACAGAACCTGTATGTGAAAATAAACTCAGTGTCTCATTACTGTTTTCATATGAAATACTAGAATAAGGACGTTCTTACACTTTTCTTTTTGTTTCATTTCATTGAGAATTGATTAAGGCTACTCTTGTAAAAATACAAAGAAATAAAAATATTAAAATAGTTCATACCATAAATCACTTACAGAAAAAAGCATGAAATTATTATTTTTCCTTGGACTAATGTATCTCCTAATTTCTTTCTCTACAGCTCTTCCTGCTCTTCTGTATTTCGTTCTTCCCAAGAAAGCCAGAGTGCTTTTTATAAAACATGAAAGAGATGAAGTGCCTATTGCACTGACAGGCTCAAATGCTTCCATGGCACTTAGAATCTGCACTGCAATTTACAAAAATCTGTGCGGCCTGTCCCTTGCTGACACTTTGACCTGTGCCTATAGCACTGACTCCTTTATCATTAGGATTGACCCAGAACCTTGTTTCAATTCCTGGAACATATTTATGCCCATTCCCAGCCAATACATTTTGCAATTGTCATTTCTTCTGCCTGGAAAGCTATGGAATAGGAATATAGATCTTAACTCCATTACATCTTTCCTGATGAAGCCTTCTCAAAATGCCACATCAAAGCAGTTTAACTGTCCATTCCCATAAAGACCTGCACTGGTCTCTGTCGGTTACATCACACTTACACTGTCTTAGCACTATGGCCCCTGAAATCACCTTATTCATTCATCCACCTATTCGTTGTAAGCTCCTTGATACCAAGGGTATCACTGTCTTTTTCCATGGTGTATTTATGGTACCCATCACAACACTGTATTCCCAAAATTGTAGTGACATGATACAGATCGATTAAATGCACAGCAGCATAAGAATGAAAGGCGATGCTTCTTTTGATCCCCTCTGATGAAAAACAATCTGCACTGAAGATGCTGAAGTTCCAGTAGTATCTTCTTAATAAATTTGAAAAAAATATTGAAAAACATAATCAATGTCAATGAGGGTGAGTGGATGATTACCCTTTACTGGCTGATTTTTATTTTATAAAAACAGTAATTTAAAAACAGTGCACATGGGCAGAAGTAGCAAAAGTAAACCAGTTAGTTGGTGCAAATAATGTACCCAATAATTAATCACTAATTATGATCAATTCACATAGCTCCACAAGCTCATCACATTCCTCTTCTGTATGCATCCAGAGAACATGTATTTTAGGTTTTCATCTTCTTGCCTTGTTTTTAATTAGATGTTGTCTTTTAAAAATCAACTCTATTTTAATCAATGATTAATTGAAATAGTACATTGTAACTAGTTTATTTATTAAGCAATGCCCTAAAATTCATTTATTTAAAGTGAAAATTTCAATGTTTTCCTTCAAAAGTACTATCTCATTATATTAAAACATGCAGTAACTTAAGAAAATCATACTGTTTTTTCCAGGCCTTGGCAAATGAAGGCTCAGAGAACAAATATAACTATCCAGTTTATTTCTGAATGGATTTACAGCTGGGTCCCCTTCTTTATGAACTATCCATGACCCCATTGATAACACATTGATAGAATAGATGCGAGAGATCACATAGCTTGCATGGTGCAAACAGGTTTCACCTGTTTCTTTCAGGGAACATTAGGCTCATTCCTACTTCATGTCACAGCTTAGTAAAAACAAGAAACTGTATTAAATTCAAGGCATCTCCCTGCAATTGCTTTATTAAGACATAACTGTCTCCCTGTCTTGTCTCGTATGGTATAAAGATTACCTCTCAAGATCTCTTCTTAGACTTTAAACATCAGTGGCACTGGGAAACAGACAGTGCTCTGTTTTTGACCAGTTTCTTAATAAAGCTGCCCATTGCCAAGTTACTTTGTTTAGCAGGAAGCCAATAAGTCACAGTGTAAATCAGTGCACTATGTTATTTTTAGCTTTTGAGTAATGATTAGTGTCTCTAAGGGGTGGGCAATTACAGCCACTGCTAACTGACTTTCTACTTGGAAGTAAAGATGTCCAATTAGGTGTGCACGGCGACAGTGCCCAGCCTGCTGACTTCATTTCAAAACGGCTTTATAAATGGAAGTTATAAGAAAATTTAAGTGTGATATTTATATGAATGGTTAAGGTTATATTAATCCACTTTATTGTTAGTATCTTCCCATATCATTGCTCATGAAGATAAGAAAGCTCTCATTTTAAATAGTAAAGTTTCAAATTCTGAAAACTAATTTCAGGTAAATGGATTCTCTTAAGATCACTGCTCTAAAATTATATCTGGAAATGATACAGATGAGCTCACTGGTGCATTCCCAACCAAAGTGGCTGTTAACCATTGTGCCAAAAGGAATTTGATTTACAGCTAATGCAGTTTTCCAGACCCACAGTATTTACCCAGAGAAGTGATTGAGTTGGATGTTTTTGGGCTTATAAATGCTATTACTTTAAAGACTTTGTACCCTGATAAAATGGATTAGTGAAGAGTAAAATATTGCTATTTGTAATAGGGTGTCTGATCAGAAATATTAGTTATGGTTTAGGATCAAGCAAATGTAATAATGGCCAGAGATTGCTTTGTCTGCCAGGATGACAATAGCTGACCCTCACTGGTCACCCTGATCTCCTACTTAACCTTCTTGCAGCTTCCTCCAACATTCACAGAAGCAGTTAGAACTTTCACAACAGAAATTCCAAGGCTCAGCATATCAATATCCCCATTAATTTCATGGCCATTACTATCAAATGAGCCTCAGTATGGCAAGATGACCACACTTCATTCTTCCAGTTGAGTGTTTCCCTCATTTCCAAAATTTTTTAGTAAATGTGTAGCAGAACAAATTTATTGTCACCCCAACCTGTAGGGCACATGTAGTTTATCTATGTACTTTTCATGACGAAATTGTAAAATGAAAATGAAATGAAGGAATTGGGCAAAATGAAAAGTCTCCATCTCTCTGGTGCAAAATGACAATAAAACTCAAAACATACACTTGTGATTGTGCGGGTGGTAACCTGGCACAAAGCCAACACCAACAAAATCTGTATAGCTGTCACTGTGTCAATATCCCTCTTTTACTTCTTCTGCCTCATTGTCATTAAAAAAAATTAACTTCTTCACCTGAGACATAACAAACTGAGCCAGATAAACCATGCAACCCTCATGCCTCTCTCTCTTTTCACCTTCTTTCAATAGAGAACTTGGTTTCTCTTCATCAGCGACCCATTTCTGCCTGTCCTTCATCTCTGTGTTCTCTTACGGGGTGCCCTTCATTGCTCTACTGTTCTCTGCTTTTGGATATTTCTACGAAATACACATGATGGGATCAAATTAGATAGTGAATGATCACATTTAAAATTATTACAGTGGAAGCCAGACTATCATTAATCACTCTCAAAACCCTCTCCTCAAGCACACCTACCCCATTGTTCTCACAGGTCTCCAGGGTATTCTAGAAGTATTCTTTGGTGAATGTCTCAATGAAATGTGATAAAAACACAGCTAATGTCACTGTGCTGTGGAGTGCTATCCAAGGGAAGGGCAGGCATCTGTGTCCTCATCCACCTCACCAGACCTGTGCTCAGAGACTTTAGGCTCTTCCCCAGAGTCAAAATAAAAGACAAATGTTCTGGGTTGATTCCTGGCAAGAAGGGAGCCATGACAGCACAACCAAAGACTTGAAAAAAGACTGCCAGATCTCCTTCTGAAAGAAGTGTGGCAAAGATGACAGGATCATGCATTTGAAGGGAGAGAGAGTATTTTTAGGGGGATTATAACTTGTACTATAATAATTTTAAATCTAGTTGTTCATATTATATTTTTTGATTATGTTCTGAAAATTCTGTCCTTAAGCGTAAGTCATGGAGGTACACAACTCACATCCTAAGGCTCCTTTTGCATGAAACAGCAGTGTCTTCTGCTTTACAGGAGCACGGAGTTGAGAACTTCACACTGTCACTGCCCACTAAGCATTAAGCCACATTACTTGGAAACAAATGTTGTTGTTGTCGTTTTACCAAAATGAGTGCCATTTCCAGTGATCATTAGACATTTAGAAACAGTATTCATTAAACACAAAAATAAAGCGGGTGAATTTCTTACCTATTTTCTTGGCCCCAATTACAGTTATCACACAGAGAAGAAAATATACTACAGAAAAGGTACATATTTCTTACCAAGACACACTTAACAACTCATCTTTTGAAGCTCAAAGAAAGCACTAAACCTTAGGTAATACATCTTTTCCAATAGTAAAAATCATTTTTTTTTCTGTTTATTATGCCTTGGAACTGTCCTCACTGTAGTACTTGCAAATTCCAGATTTAAGAGACTATGCCATGATGTATTTGAAATTTATGCATCCATTTTCTTTGTCCTTTCCCAGCCTCATAGATCCTGTGACATCTGTGGAAATTTCAAAATTGCAAGTGCCAGATGGTAGTGTTATCATTAAGTTAAAATGAATCTCATTTATGTCGATTATGAAACAGAATGATCAGATTTGTAAACTTTTCTATTCTGAATTTTGTGTACAAGAAAACCAAAGAGTTGTTTTTAGGATAGTATCTATATGAATTGAGCATTTTTCTCTTCTAATCTCATTTTTAAAATTCTAAGGATTAGCTAAACTTCTTATCTATGTTAGTATTGTAAATCCAAATATCGAATTCAGGCATCCAAGTATTGTAATCCTCTTTCTAATTTTCCTCACAATCCAAAAAGTTATATTTATAATCCTACTGAGACATTATTGGAATGCTACCAAGTTAATTCCAATCTACCACCACCAATCCAACCCACGGTGAGAGTAAAGATACCAAGACATGTTTCAAGTTAAGGGCAGCCAAGGGGTCCTATGTCCAATCCTCGGGAGGACATGTGGACAAAGACCTCGAACTTATGCCTCTCCCAGCATTTATTATCTTGTGAAGAAAGGGAGGTAGCTCAGAGATGAATGATAATGATGATGTTTGGGATTACTGAGAAACTTGAGCTGGCTGGCCAGGTACAAGAATGGCATCTCTAAAATTTGCAGAGATAAAGATATGCAGAAAGATCAATTTACAAACCCAATTAAGGTAGCAGTGGAATTGTTTTAGAGGGCTATCACTTTGATTTATGATATGAAAACTCTTGTGCCCTGGGGAGTCATAGCCTTTAATCTTGAGACTCCTACCCAGTTGACATTCCTGGAACTATTTGCTCAATCCTGTATTGTGGAAAACAGTATACAAGGAAAGAGGACTGTCTGCTGGCTATAGACTTTGAACATTAGGCACCTCCGCTAGCTTTATTTGCAATGCCCAGAGCCAATTGAAGAGAGAAGGAAATACCCTAGCCAGCTTTTTACATACCAGTCTAAGGAAATGAGACTCCAAGTAGTCAAAGTCACAGCAATTGTTTTGGATTAAAAGGGAGTCACTGGAGTTGTCTCCCACATGTTAGTACACTTAAAAAGGGGAATACATAATATATGCGTTGGTCAGAAAAAATTACTGATTTCCATCATTTTTGATGCTAAGTGCGAACAGAAACATGGGCCTGATCAGAAATCAGTGAGAACAAAGGGTCACTGAGACCTAGTACTAAGAACTAGTAGACACACACAAGCACACACACACACACACACACACACACACACACACACACACAGAGTCACACAGAACATCATTCATCTCAGTGTGGATTTATGCCTTGGCTGTGGTTCAGTTAGGACCTATCTCACATACTTAAGACTCTGAAGATCATTGAAGACATAAAGGAGCAACAGTGGACCCACAGTAGAGCGATAGATGCTGGTGCCACGCAGCAGCTTGCCTGAGAGGGGAAAGACAAGAGTAGAGTCTGTCCAGAGCATTAGTCAGAGTAGTAGACAAGAGAAACAGATAAAAGGAGTAAGAATAAGAAAGAAAGAAGTTAAATTATTATTATTTGCAAGTGACCTGATACTCTGCATAAAAGACCCCAAAACTTCACCAAAATAATTGAAGATTTAATACCCTAATTCAATAATGTAGCTGGATACAAAGTTAACACATACAAATCAGTAGCATTCCTTTACACAGGCAACAAAATCACAGAGAGAGACATTAGGAAACCACACACCTTCACAATAGTATCCAGCAAAATGAAATACTGAAGAATTAATTTAACAAAGGAAATAATAGATCTATACCCCGAAAATTACATTACTATAAAAAAAGGAGATCTACCAGGATATAAGAAAATTGAAGCATGTGAGAGATTTAGCTTAGTGGCATAAGAGCCTGCCTTGCAAGTGTGAGGTCGTGAGTTCAATCCCTGGTACCAAAAACAAAACAAAAAAAAAAAAAAAGAAGAAGATTACAGAAAATTGAAGCATGTTCCCTTGCTCATAGATAGGAAGAGCCAATATAGTGAAAATAGCCATATTCCAAAAATTATGATACACATTTAGTGCAATATTTATCAAAATATCATTAGTGTATCTCACAGAACTAGAGAAATATTCCTTAAATTTATTTGGAAACAGAAGAAATAGCAAAAGTTATTCAGGGAAAGCTAAGGAGCATCACAATCCCCTGCTTGAAAGTATACCACACAGCTACTGTGATAAAATCAAAATAATATCTGCAAAATAACAGTCCTGAGAATTAAGGGAGCAGAATACAAGATACAGACACAACTACCAACACACTCAGCTGCGTTATCTTTGACAAAGGAGCCAACATGCTTACTGGAAGAAAGATAGCCTCTTTAATAAACGGTGCTGGAAAAACTGGTCTTCCACATGCCAAGGATTAAAACTAGACCTATGGCTCTCATCATGCAGTAGAGTAAATTCAAAGTGGATCTAGAATCTAGCTATTTAAACACAAAACTGAATCTACTGGAAGAGAAAATAGATAGAAATCTTGAACATAGATGTAGGCAGAGATTTCATGAGCAGAACCCCAGAATGCATGGGAAATGCTGCAAAGAATGAACAAATGGGATCTCTCCTTATTAAAAAGCTTTTGCATAAAAAAATAGACAATGGGTGAAAGGACAACCATAGAAGGGGAAAAATTGTAGCCAGTTGTCTCTCAGACAAATGATTTACATCTAAAACATAAAATAATTGAAAAAAAAGGCCCCTCTCAATATCTAATCAAAAAATGGGCAATGAGATGAATGTACACTTCTCAGATGAAGAAATATAAATGGCAAATAAGTTCACAAAATGGCCAGGGATTTAGCTCAGCAGTTAAGTGCCTCCCTGGTGAGCATGAGATCATGAGTTCGATCCCTGGTACCAAAAATAAATAAATATTAAAAAATAAGTACATAAAATGTTCAACATCATTGGCCATTTGAGAGATGTACATTAAAAGAACAGTGGGATTCTATCTCACTCCGTCAAGAAGCTGTCATCGAGAAGTCAACTCATGCTTTAAGGAAAAGGAATCCTCCATTGTTGGTGGGAGTGTAGACTGGTACAACCACTGTGGAAATCTGTGTGAACATATCTTAAAAACCTAGTGTTGGAATACCCATGTGACCTAGTTATTTCTGCCTGAGTATCTTCCCAGAAGAATTAAAAACATCATAATATATGCACACCCATTGTTTATAGTAATGCAATTTGTAATAACTAAATGCTGGAAACAACCCAAATGCCCATTGATCAAGGAATGGAAAAGAAGATATGATCATTTTTAAACAAAGAAATGCTACTCAGCCAAAAAGAAGGATAAATTGAGACATTTTTAGGTAAAAGGATGCAACTTGAGACCATACTGATAAGTAAAATAAATCAGAACCACATGAGTAAACATTTATTGTCTCATTAGTGTAAGAAAATGAACGAGTAAGATCCAAAATGTACAATAGATATTGTGGAACTCAAAAGGAAAGAGAAACTGCTGGGGGAAAGGAGAAAGACAGAAAGGGAAATATATATATATAAGTTAAGATAGTTATACAGTTAGTTTCTCTTAGTCCATTGAAAAGAAAGGTCTCTGCTAATATCTTTGGACATTATCTCATGCCCATATTTTGCACTCTGAATAACTAATATGAAGATAACAAGATGTGATATATTAATTATTGTTACTCTCCTACTATCCTGTGTTGAAACTTGTTTTATTGTCATTTTCATTTTTATTTAATTATTTAAAAGAATGATAAGGAAGTCTGTCCAGTATTCTAGCTACTGGTGTCCCTACCAGAGTGATGAGTTTCTTTCTTGTTTCTCTCAGAGACAAAAGAGAGTAGGTACATTTTAGGTACTGGAAGAAAATAAGAGGAAACAGGAGATAGGTAACGTATGGTAACATCTGAGAACACACATTATAGGAGAGACAGCAACGCAAACAAGGGGATGCGTTACAAAATGAATGTGAGAGAATAGAGACATCCATAAGGAAAAAAGTGAGAGGCCCCAGGATCTGTAACCAGGCTGATTGTTCAAGGATTTTACCTGTTTGGAGCCAGTCTACACAGATTAGAAAATGTGTTTTTTTTTTTTTTTTCCTGTTGTTTTTTTCTTTTTCATTTTGTTGAAATACATGCATCGCAACATATAAAGTAAATGGAACACATAAAGAGATGTTGAATTCTACGGTTCAATACATGACACAAACAAAGAACCAAAACCAAAATAAAGCAAAACAACCATCAAACCAAAATCCACAGAGTCCCTAGAAGGTAGAAATATGTTATATGTTAGGAACTGAAAGTAGCCCTGAAAAGGACGCTCTTTGAACTCAGATAAATGTTGAATGAGCAATTAGAAAATATCAGTAGTGATATAGAAAATATTAAGAATAAACTAATTGAGCTTTTGAAGTTTAAAAATAAAACAATTAAGTTTGAAAATCCACCAGAGGTGTCCATCCACTCTGCTAAACATAAACCAGAAACTTGAGTGGAAGATGCTCTGGTGCATGGTTTGAGTATATTCTTCAGGGACTTATGTGTCAGAAGAAGTTGTAGGGTTGGGAGGAGGGGTGAAAACTGTAAAAGGTGAGACCTATTGAGAAATAGTTAAGTCTGTAGAATGTTGTCTGAGGAAATTGGAGTTGACACAGATCTATGTTTTGTTTAGTTTCAGAAGAACATTTTGAAGAAGGAGCCTCTATGCCACGCTTTCCCTGGCTTCCCATCTTAACATGTGATCCCTTCTTCACACACATACTCCACCGATGTGATGCCATACGCTGTGGTACTGGGCAGCCAAAGGAGCCCCAACCAGAGGGCAATGCTCTTTGAATTCTAAGTCTTTAAAACTGAACTGTATACATCTTTATCTTTGTAAGAATTCTAGCATTAGGTGGTTTGTTACAGCAATGGAAAAGAGATTAATTCAAAGACTCAGTGACCTTGAAGAGAGATCATTTGAAATAAAGTAAACAGAACAGTTAAAAGAACAAAATAATGAAGAATAAATAAAGATTATGGGATTAGTCACACACTACTAAGGGAATCTTTGCTTCATATAAATTCTAGAAGGAGAAAGTTAAAAGAAAGTGAAATGAAGCTCATTGGAAATAATACTGGCAGAAAACCTCATGATTGGAAAGGTAAGGAGGAAAGTTTGAAAGTACTGTAAGTAACTGATTGCATACGAAAAGTAGGGGAATTACTCCGCAGTCACCGTGAAGACAGAGCGAAGAGTAACAGTATGATTGAAATGCCAAAAACAAACAAACAAACAAACAAAATGAAAATGCTTCATGTAAGAAAACTGTATTTGATAAGACTGTTCTATGATCATCAAAGGTAAATAAATATATTCACAAAAAGTGAAAAGTCACAATCACTACACCTATTTTATAAGAAAGCCTATGGGGACCATTTCAAAGTGAACTGAATAAATGCCAGAAAACAGCAAAACAGTATCAGAAAGTACAAACTTTTCTGATAAGAATACCTATGTGATTAATACAATTATAATACTAAATATAGAGCCCACATCACTTTTAATCCTGATGTAGAATTTAAGATAAAAACATAAATTTATTAATAAAATACAACAAAATATAGTAATGGATCTATGTTTAAAATATATAATACATTACATTAATAACATAAAATATGTATGGGAAAAGTAAAAGCTATAGGTCCAGGTGTAGGTGTAGGTATAGATTTTTTCATATGCAATTGAAGTTATCTTGTTACCAGCAAGAAAATAAATGACTATGGTTTACGGAAACTACATGGTGACTTTAAAGAAAATATCTGAGGGAGATACATAAAAGAAAATGGTAAAATAATTCCTCACTATAAAGTTCAATGAAGTACAATGAAAAATATCAAGTGAAGAAAAGAAGGATGTAAAAGATATCCAAGTGAAGGAAAATAGTTTCAACAATGACATTGATCTTTTTAATCATAAATTATTTAAATATAAATGAATCAAATGCCCCACTCAAAGGAAAGTAGTTGAAATGGAAAAGTCTAACTTACATTAGACTTAAATGCACTAAGACTGGAAATGAATCATTGGACAAGATATTACACAGAAATTGTAACCAAAAGAGATCCAAGTGACCATACACATATCAGATAGATAAACTTTAAGTCAAAACTATCATAAGACAAAAGAAAGTGTATTACAAATGATAAAAAAGAAGATATGTGAATTATAAATATATATGCTTTCAATCTTAGAGTGCTCAAATATATATACAAAATTGTCAAACCTAAGGGGAGAAATTTCAACTTCACAATTGTCGAAAATTTAATATCTTTTCATGAAAGTATATTTTCTGAGTACATTTGAATGAAAACAGAAGTCAACAGCAGAGAAACAGTTTAAAAATTCACAAATATATGAAAATTAAACAATAAGTCCTTAATCAATTGATAAAACATACATAATTCATCAAGAGTACCAAAAGCACTATTGAAAGTGAAGCTCATAATTATAAATATCTATGTTACACTATAGAAAATCTCAACTAAATAAATGAAATTCAAACCTTAAGGAGATGCAAAAAGACAAGTGAATTATTACAAAAATTAAGCAAAGAAGGGTATACTATAGATTAAAGAATGAAACAAAGAACAGAAAATCAATAAAAAGTGTCATAAAAACAATTAATTTATTTAAAATATTTTAGAATTATATTCTTACCTAAGGCAGAAAAAATTCAAATAAATACAATGAAAAATGAAAGACAAATTATAACAAATGCCAGAGAAATAAAAAAAAATCATAAAATCTACAATAAAAAGTACATACTCATAAAATTTGTTCCCTCAAGGAAATCACTGAACACACAAAACCTGCCATATCTGAATCATGCGGTGGAAAATGTGAATATATATGCATATGACTTAATAACAAAAAAACACAACCATAAGGAGAAATTCGAGATGATGAGACTACCTTGTAAGAACTGTGCCAAACTTTTAAAGAACTGATGATAATTCCTCTCAAAAGCCTTCTAAATTTTGAATAGGAGTTACTTGTAAATTCATTTTATGAGGCTTCCTTACTGTTACACCAAAGATGGACAAATGTGCTACAAAGAAAGAAACCTATAAATCAATACATCCAATGAATGTAGACAGGAAAAAATTCCATAATACCAGGAAACAAAATTGAATAATATAGCATAAAATTGAATAAGAATGCATAGCGTAGTCGCATGAGAATTATCCCATGGATACAAAAATAGTACCACATAAGAATATTAATAAATGTGATATAACACCTTAAGTAAAACAGGATTCAGTATCACATGACCACCTTAATAAATGCAGAAAATCATCTGACAAAACTCAGTATGTATTTTCATTTTTAAAAATTCCAACAAACCAGGAATTAAAAGAAATTTCTTTGGTATAAAATCATTATAAATTCATTGTGTTTGAAGATATAGACAACCATTTAGAAGAAAACAAGAGACATTATGGTAGCTATTGTAGATCTCCTATTGTCTTGCTTTGAAATCTGTGTCACATTGTTTTGCTTCTGATTGCTTTGTTCTGTTTAGTTTTACTCTTTTTTAAAATAAAAAATTACCATATAAATAAAACATATATCTGCTTTATTTTCATGATTTTAGTGATGTAAAAACATAAATATTTTATGCAAACATCATAACAAAATTTGCTTGCCACTCATTATTTCTTGTAAAACATTACTAGAAATCCTCTATTAGTAAATAACATACAATGTATTAATCATTCTTACTAAATATGACTAGCCTGCTTTGAAACTGTTTTGTTGTTAGTTTTACTGTTTTTCTCTGTAAAATAAAAAGAAATCCTAGGTGAACCTTTAATCAAGATAAAGAAAATACATCCAAATGGAAAGAGAAAATTTGAAATTATCTCTGTTTACATGGGATATGATCTTATATGTGGAAAACCCTATGGATTCTATATAAAACACCCCTGGAATTAGTATATGAATTCAGCCAAGTTCCATAATCCAGAATCACTTATGTATGCTAAAATAACAAAGAAGAATTTGAATAGGAAATTAATATAAAATTACCATTTAAAATACAATAAAATACTTAATAATAAACTTCATTCAGAAACTGAAAACTAAAAGACATTGCTTCTTCCTCTTGAAGTCACGTTCATGGATAGGCTTATTGCAAAACTTTGGCCCATATTTGTGCACACAGATAAGAGGGATTCTGCAGTCAGTGGGATACTAACCAGCCACATGCCAGGAGGTGAGTCAGAGCTAGCAGTTACACAGGCGCATAGACTGCAACAAATGAACAATAGAAAGTCCTCACAGCAAATTCAGCATTAGGGCAGACAATATGCCTGTGGCCAGCCTGGCACAGTGTGAAAGGCAGGGCAGGGTTCAGCAGTCATTCAGCAAAACCCTATTAAGTGGGAGCAGAACGAAAATGAAAAATGTCCCAGATGTGACTTCTATTTCTCCTCCATGCATTGTGAATTCTAATGGTAGAATACTGGGGTGGGGGAAGAATCTTTAAGAATGAAAATACATTAGCAGAGAATAATTTCTTTATTCCTTTTTCCTTTCAAAAATCTGTAACTGTTCACTCATTTGTGCTCCTTTTCTTCTCCATTTCTCTTATTTTTATCTTTGACTCTTCTGCCACTTTTCGTTTTTCCTGCCGCTTCTAATTTTTCAAGTTTAAATTACCACTCAGTCTTTATTAACTGCTGTTCTTTTGGTTAAATATGCATTATTTTTACTTTCGTTTTTTATTATTAGTGTTATTACTGACCATCTTAGTTAATTTTTATTTCCATATTTGGGTTTATTTATATGTGTGTGTTTTCTTTGTTTCTGTGGTTTGTGTTCTCTTTTTGTGTTTCTAGGAACTGAGCTCTAAAAGAAGCATATTTAAAAAGAGCCATGTACAAGAGAAATTTAAGAGATGTTGTCTTAATTACATTTTACTCATCACTGAGACAAAATACATGGTGCCCAGAATTGGGAAAGGAAAGGTTTATTTCTTACAGTTTTTGGAGGTTTCAGTCCATACTGAATTGGCTGCAAAGTAGGGTGCCCTGGCAGGATGCAGTTCATGGCAGCTGCAAACAGCAAGGTGGAAACTAGCCAGAGAGAGAGACACATCTTCTTCCTGCCATTACATTGTATGCTGGCTCCACCCCTAGATGGGTGTAGCACTGACACCATCAATCTACGTGTTAGACAATGAACTAATCACAAATGCGCAATATGAACACATGAGGTCTGGGGGTCACCGATATAAACCATGATATTCCACCCCTGGTCCCCAAAGACTCATGAACATCCTTTATAAAAAAAAAGATATTTACTCCACCTCCAAGAGTTGCCAAAGTCCTAACAGTTTCAGCATTGCTGAGAAATCCAAGTGCCAAGTCTCCTCCAATGTCTATGGCAAGGTCTTAACTGTAACTCCAGTACAAATGAAACAAGGTTAAACATTTCTAAAATGCAAAGGCATAAGATAAACATTACCATTCCAAAAGTTACAAACGGGAATATAAAGCATTGGAAACAAAGCAAGCTCAACTTCCAGCAGGGCTAACATTAAGTCCTAGAGTTTCATGCTCAGCATTTGAAGCATTCTGGTTATAAACTCCAAAAGACTTGGGTGATTCCACCTCCACAGCGCTTCCAAGGATTTCAGCCTCTGCAGCTTCTCTCTCAAACCCTCTCTGTTCTCTTTTTTCAGGTTTCCTTGGGTGATCCATGTTTCTGTCTTTTCCAAACTTCTGGGGTCTCCACTGCACCTTTGGTTTCACCCTTATATCTTTACAAATTGCCCTCTCGGGGGCACACTGCTTGATCTCCCAGGCCCTTTGCAATCAAAGTGGAAGCCATCTTACCCTCAGAATTTGAGTATTTTCCTTGCTCCTAAAATCAGTACCATGTGGATGCCACTAAAGTTTGTTGCCAGCCGGAACAGTAGCCAGGCTTTTCTCTCTTTTGGTTGTCGGCATCCAGTGCCTGGATCACTGGTCTGTATTTACCTAATTGTGAAGAAAAGCTTTTCTTGTCGCTGCCATTCTTGAACCTCAAGTGGCCTCTGTCACCATTTTGGAGCATGGTCCTCTGAAGATTTCTCCTCTGAACAAATTATTTCACTTTTGCAGTTTTGAGGCTACAAAGGATCCACTGCTTCCTGGGATGCTCTGTGGCCAACTTTCTTATTTTTCTGTTCCTTCTCAGCAATCAAAGTCTCAGTTCTGTCTTTAAAATCCACAGCTTTACATGAGTTTTCCTTCTGGCCAAACTCACAGCATTGTAAATTATATTGCTGGGCTCTTTGCTCTTGATTTGCAACGTATATCTGGCTAAAAGCCCCCATATCCAAGCCACAACCTCAACATTAGACTGCCTTGAAATTTCCTTTGCCAGATTGATTAGTCAACTGCCCTTAATCTCAGTCTCAGGCAAAGTCTCTGGGCATGAGCAAAATGCAGATAAACTTTCTGCCAAGCCATAACACACATCGTGGGAGTCCAACAACCAGTGCAGTCCTTCTTCCCAGCAGAAACCTCCCAAGCCTGGTCTTTACCATCTTACTATCAGCCTTCTGGTCTCCTGAGCTATGACCAGAGTCTCCTCTATAGAACAGCCTAAGCAGGAAAAATTTCCAAACCTTTCCAAACTCTTCCCACAAACCATTTTCAAAGCCTTCAAAAACCATGATCAGGTATAGTCACAGAAATAACCCTACTCCTTAGTACCAAATTCTTAGTTACTTTTTACTCATTACTGAGACAAAATACCTGATGCCTGAAGTTGGGAAAAGAAAGGTTATTTCTTACAGTTTTTGGAGGTTTCAGTTCATACTCAGTTGGCTCCAAAGAGGGTGGCATGGTGGGGCTGCATTCATGGCAGTTGCAAATAACAAGGCAGAAACCAGCAAAAGAGAGAGACACACCTTCTTCCTGCCATTATAGTGTATGCTGGTTCCAACCCTAGGCAATTTTAGCACTGACACCATTAATCCAAATGCTAGACCATGAACCAATCACAAATGTGCAAAGTGAACGCATAAGGCCTGGGGTCACCAACATAAACCAGGACAGATATCTACTTCAGGAAGAATGCATATCTCAAGATAAAAATAGAAGATATATAAAAGAGCAAGGCAACACAATATCCCTATATGTTCATGAGTTTTCAACAACTAAAGTCAAAAATGTTGAACGATGAAATGCCAATGTAAGAACTCACAAATTAATTTTTAAAATAATCAATAACATCTCAGAAGATAAAAATAAGAACAGAGAATACAGGAAGACAATATAGGGTGTGAAACAGAAATTCACCAAAGAGATATAAATTCTAAAGAAGAACCAGTCAAAAACTGTGAATATAAAACTCAACAAATTAAAGAAAAGCCTCAAGGGAAAGACTCATCAACAAACTCAACTGTGCATTACACAGGATGTAGGGATTGAAGGCAAGTTTGATGAATTATCACATTCAGATAATAATGAAAAATAAATTATAAATAAAATATCCAAGAACTCTGGAAAATGACTAAAAGAGCAAAGTTATAGAAGAAAGAATTCAAGTATGGACCAAAATCTTCTGCCTGAGCCTCCCAAATGCTGGGATTACAGGTGTGGACTGCCAGGCTTGGTGGTTAAACATTCTTTCATGTAAAAAGCCTTAAGATATGAAAGAAAATCACACCTCAAGGTAATAAAAGCTACATATTGATCCATCCCGCAGATGGGTCAGTGGGCCTCACCTGGAGAGGGGACGGAAATGGAGGGCTGGGCAAGAGGAAAGAGAGATGGAGACAAGGCGGGATTCCATTCAACTCTCATTTATTCTTAAAATGGCTACAACTTATATAGGGTGGATGCAGGCCAATGGGGCAGGAAGCGGGCACAGAGTGTTATGTGATAGGTCATCGTCACATCTGGATATATGACATAAGCAGGAGAGGATAATGGGAGATGTAGGCTGAAGCGGGAAGTTGCTCACGTCATGCGCACTGTAGGCAAGGGGAGGATCATGGGAAATATAGGCTGACACACAAAAATGCCCTCAGGTGGGAGGGGCAGGGCAGCAGCAGCCATTCTGAGCCACTCCCTACATCTCTTCCCTTATTATTATATATATTTTTAGGAATATGGCAGACCCTGGGAAGACAGCGCCTCTCTTGGGTTAAGGACTCCTCATATGAACCCAATCGAACCTTACCCATCGTGGGCCTGCAGGACAGCTGTTGGTCCTGGGCCTGTCTTAGGTGGCTGATGGTGCAACATATGTGTCCTAGCTGCCCATCTCTGGCTGCCTGTCCAGTGCCTCAGGGCATTTGGGCCACAGTATCATGTGGGCCGTCGGTGGGTGTTCTTTCCCGATAAATTTGTGGAGTTCTGCCATTTCCAACCGGTGGTAATGTACCTGAATGGGCTTTGCCATAAATGTGCCAATCCTGTTATTAATGTTATTAATGAACATCATGATCCTCTGAAAAATATAAGTTCCTACAGTAAACAGTAACAGCAAGGTGGTGAGGGATCCCAAGAGGGGGACAATGGGAAGAGACCCCCCCCACATGGAGGAAAAGGTGGTTTCTCTGAGGTGCTCTTTTTCTCTCTCTTTGAGATGCTCTCTTAGTTTATTCATGGACTCTTTAACAACTCCTGAGTGGTCAGCATAAAAACAACATTCTTCCTTGAGGACAGCACATAAGCCACCCTCCTTAACAAATAGGAGGTCTAGCCCTCTCCTATTTTGTAAGACTACTTCAGACAAGGATTTTAAGGACTTTTGTAGGGTCGTTATAGATGTTTCTATTGCTTTTAGATCTTGGTCTACTGCTGCCTGTAACTGGGACAAGTGGGCATCTTGTGTCACTGGTGCTGCAGTTCCTGTCCCCACCCCCGCTGTGACCCCCAGCCCTAGCAGTGCAGCCAAGGTTAGGGACACGTGTTCTCTTTTGACTCTGTAAGCACCCTGTAAATCCTGGAAAAAGAGGTTGTCAGAATGGTAAACTATACGAGGAAGGACCTGGACAAGAACGCAAAAATCAGCCGATTGATTAAAGACATTGGTTAATATGCAGGAGGAGAGGCCAGTATTACAGGCCCAAAGTGTTTCTTGGGGTGGGATATGGTATTGGTTACTAGGGAAATCTGTGTGAAATCATGCACACGGTTGTCTTTGATGTTGTCTTTGATGTTGCAGTGATCTTTCTTAACAATACAGGTACCCTGTCCAGAGATGTCAGGGAGGGTTATTTTATTGTGGACGGTCCAACTGCAGGCACTCATGTCAGAGGAAGTAACAAAGGTCGCATTGAGTGCCTTTCCTTCATAATATGGAGGAGGGGCAGCCAAGCACAACCAGCAAGACTGGGTCAAATTAGTCTGTGTTAGATTTAAGGCATGATAAGCTCCTGAAATTAAGTCAAAGAGATTAGAACTTGAAGGATGAGTGGGGTCCTTGGATGGGGATGCATGGGGGGTGTTTAAAGTGGGAGTCCAAATTGGTGGGGTATTGGTTTGGGGATCCTGAGCCCTTGGAGGGTTGGGGACTTTAGCAGGAGGGCCTGACTTTGGTTTAAGGGCTTTATTTGGGCCCACTTTCATAGTAGGTAAGGGTAATGGCTCTTTTTTTATGTAAATAAGGCCTCCCCTGTCTGTGTTCTGTTCATAATATCGAAAACACCAGGTTCGTCCCTGTAGCCAGGCGGGGTCATTGGGTGTGGTGACATTGATTTCTAGGTATTGACACGTTCACTACTCCCCCATAACACCAATAAAATGGTTTGCACTCCATGGCCACCATCCTAATTGGAGGTCTTTGTCACAAATAGAGGGGGTCCAGCCTGTTGCTGCGGTTTCGCAGCCTCAATAGGCACAATAATTGTCCCGGGTAATTGCAGTACGTTCTACTCCCGGTGGAAGCAGGGCAAAGGTATATGGGTATAAGTTGAGGCATGTATCTATAGGAACAAGGTCACAGGAATAGGCTTTAAAGTTTGGGTTTCCTGATCCCGTCCAGGTGGTGACAACCTTATGGTCTTTCCAACGTCCAAGAATCCACTTCCAGGGCTGATGTGGGTCACTGTGCTCTTTTGTCAGGTGCAGTTGCATTAGGAGTCCGACAGTGATCCACACGGAAGCCAGCATTGTCTCTGAGAGCACAAAGGGTTTGGGCCTCAGGAGATGGCATCACTCCTGGGCATCATCTGGATTTTTAGAAGAAGGACTGTCTATTTGCTTTACAAGTCGTTCAGGTAGCCATTGGGCTCCCTTATCCTGTTTGGAGTAAACACAGACTGAGCCTCGACCCCAGATGAGAACAGGGTCAGGGCCATTCCAGGTATTGTTTATTGGATCTCGCCACAACACAGAGGCGGATTGTGTCTGTGTCTGTGTATGCCAAAAGCGAGATGCTGCTGAGCAGCCTAAGGCATCCAGGGATAGAAAATTCAAAATAAAGAGAGCATGTGAAAGAATATTTTTATCAGACTGTCGGGTTGGGTACCAGGTTCCCCCTTTTATTTTATCTATGGTAGATTTGAGGGAGCTATATGCACATTCAACAATACCCTGTCCTTGAGGATTTTAAGATATACCGGTGGTGTGGAGAATATTAAGGCATTTACAAAATTTGGCAAAAGAGGTACTAGTATAGCCTGGGCCATTGTCTGTTTTGAGCCATTGGGGACATCCCAGAACTGAGAGAGCTGATAGCATATGGGCCATAATATGCTTAGTAGCCTCTCCAGTCTGGAGTGTGGCAAAGATGAAACCGCTGTATATGTCAACAATTACATGTATATATTTTAAGCTGCCAAATTCATTAAAATGAGTGACATCCATTTGCCGTAAAGCATTGGGGATTAAACCTCTTAGGTTGACTCCCAGATGTTGAACAGGCAAATGAACAGCACAGGAGGGGCAATTTTTTACAATTTGTCTGGCTTGTTCCTGAGTAATTTTATGGAGGAGGCAGAGAGTCTGGACATTGAGATGGTGTAACTGATGAGCCTGTTGGGCCTCAGATATCTTGGAGTCATCTATAGGCTCAGAGTGGGCCATGAATACCTGTGTCCGTGTGGCAATATCAGCCAAATGATTTCCCTGAGCAAGGGGACCTGGGAGGCCAGAATGAGCTCGCAAGTGGCCAATGAAAAACTTAAGACTGCGAAGCCAAATCATGTCTTGCAATTGTTTGAATAGGTTTGCAGCTGGGGAGGCATGGCTTATGGTTGCAACAGTTTCTAGTAATGGAACAGACTGGGCGAGGTAGGCACTATCTGTGAACAAATCGAAGGGTTGAATGGGGTAAACGGTGAAAACCACCAAGATGGCCTGTAATTCAGCCAGCTGTGCAGAAGAGGTGTCTGTCTGGAGGGTAAAAACATTGTCTTGAGCTACATAGGCAGCCTTCCTGGAGGAGGAGCCATCAGTAAAAAACACTGGGGCACCAGAAAGGGGCTGTGAAGCTGTAATTTTGGAGAATACAAATTAGCTTTTCAGAGGTAAGGGGCCATTGATCAACCCAAACAGGTTTGTCTGACAACCAGGTAATCTCTTGCATGGGCCGCAGGAATGTCAATGACCCCTATTAATAATGGCCTAGGCCTATTTTAGAGGGGTTTGGGGTTGGGTGATGGTTAGCAAAATCAACTAACTTATTTGGAGGGTAATGGTTATCAATGGTCCCTGAGAAGGAGGCTATAGCAATAGGCCATGCCTCAGTGGTCTGGAATAGCCAGTCCACTTGACCTTTGGTGAAGGGTTGAATGATGACGTCTGGTTCCTTTCCAAAATAACATTTTCCTAGACTTCTGCCTTGAATTATCAGGTCAGAGACTGCTTGGTAGTAAGGCAATAATATTCTCTTTGGGGATACTGGCAGATAAAGCCACATAAGAGGAGCTTGTTGCCAAAATACTGCTGTGGGAGAGAGTTTTGTATTAAAAATGAGATATTGTAGTGGCCTATTATAATCTATGAAGGAGACAGTTTGTTGAGCGATAGCTTCTTCTACTGTATGGAGTCTTTTTCTAGCATTGGGTGTAAGCTCTTGGGGGGAAGTTGGGTCAATGTCTCCTCAGAGGATCTCATAAAGGGGTTGTAGATCATGTTTGGTCAATTTTAAATAGGGTAAAAGCCAATTAATATCACCTAGAAGCTTTTGAAAATCATTAAGTGTCTTAAGGCCATCAAGCCTTAGTTGAGGCTTTGGAGAAAACACCTGGGTGCCTTGTAACTGAAAACCCAAATACGTATATGGGTCAGTAAGCTGGACCTTGTCAAGGGCTATTTGAAGCCCAGTCTTTTGTAAGGCAGCTTGTAGTGCCTGGTAACACTGTAAAGTCTGGTCTTGACTCTCTCCTGCCAAGAGGATATCATCCATATAATGGGAGATATATATATTTGGCCAATGATCTCTAACTGGCTGTATTGCAGCAGCGACAAAAGACTGGCACAGTGTAAGGGAGTTAGCCATACCTTGTGGTAAGACTTGCCATTGAAATCTCTGCATAGGGGCTCTAAAATTAATTGGTGGGAGACTGAAGGCAAAACACTTTTGGTCATCTGGATGCAAGGGAATAGAAAAAAAGCAATCTTTAAGATCTATGACAATTTTTAAAAAATCCCAGGGGAATGGCACTGGGTGAAGGGAGGCCTGGCTGTAAGGGTCCCATTAAGACCATGGTCTTATTTATTGCCCTAAGGTCTTATAGCAGCCTCCATTTCCCTGACTTTTTTTGAATAACAAAGATAGGTGTGTTCCAAGGGGAATCACTGGGGACAATGTGGCCTGCATCTAACTGGTCCTGCACCAGCTGTTGTGCAGCTGTAAGCTTTTCAGAGGTAAGGGGCCATTGATCAACCCAAACAGGTTTGTCTGACAACCAGGTAATCTCTTGCATGGGCCGCAGGAATGTCAATGACCCCTATTAATAATGGCCTAGGCCTATTTTAGAGGGGTTTGGGGTTGGGGAAATAGGAACTTTAATACCTGAACTCTTTACCTAAACCTTGATTAGGAAGGAATCCCTGAGTGAGCATTTGTTTGGTGACTATAGTATTAGGGCTACCCATCATCATTTTCATTTGGGTTAGTAAATCTCTGCCCCACAAATTAAGGGGTAGCCCTTCTACAATATAGGGCTGTATGTGCCCCTGATTGTTTTCTTTATCTTTCCAGGTAAGTAGACTGGCACTATATTGTGGATTTTTAGATTGTCCCATCCCTTGCAAATGTGTCATAGTGGTTTCTAAGGGCCATGTGGGAGGCCAGTCCTCCTTTCTAATGACTGTTACATCAGCACCTATATCTATGAGCCCCGAGAAATTTTTCCCATTAAGCAATAAAGCCATAAGACGTTTATCTTTGGAAATGCATTGAGCCCAATATATATCTGAGGATCCAAGGGAAGAATTTCCCCTGTAGGAGGCACAGCTGCATTAGGAGTTTGGACTAAAGGCAATAGCATCAACTGAGCAATACGCTGTCCTTTGCCAATGAAAACCAGGCCAGAAATAGAAGATGCCATGACAGTAATTTCACCAGTATAGTCGTTAACTATGACTCCTGGAACAACTTTTAATCCTTTTAAAATTGTACTAACACATCCAAGAATTAATCCACATGTGTCATTGGGAAGAGGGCCATAAGTCCCGGTTGGGATGGCTTGTATTCCCATCGGGAGCTAACCCTATATTGGAAGCAGAACAGAGGTCCAATCCTGCACTTCCTTGTGTGGCATGGAGGAGGTTTGAAATGGATTGTTTTGAGCCAGGTTGTGTTGTGTCGGGTTGTTTTGTTGCAGGACAAACCTTATAGCCCCAGAGGTCTGTTTGAGGTTGGGGGTCTGGGGCTGACCCCGAATCCCGTTTCCCTGCTGGGGGGAGGGGATTGCCATCTGCATCTGTCTTTGACCTGCATTCATTAGCCCAATGATATCCGCTTCTGCATTTTGGGCATAAACTTGTGGGTCTTGACCTTGGGTTATTGTACTGAGACTTTTGGGCCACAGGGCAGTCTCTGGCAAAATGGCCTTTCTGATCACATTTAAAACATTTGCCATTATTTGTTTTCCCTCCTTGCTTGTGTGCAAGGAAGACCTCTTTTACAGCTGTGGCCATAGCTAAGCTTTGATGGTAGGCGGGGCCTATGTCAGCACACAAGCAAATATAACCCAAAAGATCCTCTTTTTTTCTATATGGTTTGATAGTAGCCTGGCAGACAGGAGTATCATTTTCATTAGCCAGTTGCCTAACAAGCCAGTGTTATCCTTGGCGGTGCCAAAGAGACACTCAGTTGCCTGTAAGAGGCGATCAACAAAATCAGAGAAGTGTTCCTCAGGTTTTTGTTTTATTTTTGTCAGGGAAGAAGCAGCTCCACCAGAGGGGAGCCTTTGCCATGCTCTGCTTGCTGCCAGGGTGATCTGAACAAAAAGGCCTGCCTCATATCGCATTTGGGCTTGTTATGTAGCATATCGGCCTGTTCCCATTAGCATGGGAAGGGTGTAATGATTTTTCCTGTTAGTATTGTCTTTAGCTAAAAGTTCACATTGATCTTGAAATTCCACCTTCCAGAGCAGATAGTTACCCCCTGAAAGTGTAGCTCTGGCTAAATCCCTCCAATCATTAGGCATAATCCAGCCTTGGGTTAAGGAATCAAAGACCGCAAGGGTGAAGGCTGTGGTGGGACCATATTGGGATACTGCTGTTTTTAGTTCTTTTAGGGCAGTTACTGGGAATGATGTATGGGCCCTATTAGTCCTCGATGCTAGGGGCGGTGGGTCTGTGTCTGTATTACTACCATGTGAATCAGAGTCATCTTCTTCCTCGCTATTATCAGTTTCTATATTGTGTCTCTGTAGATGTGGGGGCTATCTTTTCTTATTTCCCCTTGTTGTTGTAGTGGCCTGTATTTTATCTCTTCCATGTTCCTGACTTGGGGATCGATTCCTGTGTCTAATTCACCTCTTTGGTCTCCCCCTTTCCCTAGTTGTTTCACTGTCGCCCTCTTGTGGACTGGCGCCACCTTGGGCGGGTCGAGTCGTCTCCCCGCCATCATGTGAGTCATCGCCACATGCACCAATTTGGGCAGTTTCCATTACAGGAAACAATAAGGGATGCACTACTTTTAAGGCCTCTGTTTTGGGAGGGCAGGTAGTCTCTGTTACTGGAAACATCACTCTGGGCAGACCACATGGCGGATCTGAGATAGGCGCCATCTTAGGGAGTGGCAGACCAGAGACGGTCGCCATTTTAGAGGGGTTTGCATGTAATGTTTGGAGCTCTAAAGCAAGCCTTTGTATATCCTTAGTTAGCTGAACTTGCTGTTGCAGATCATGAAATTGTTCCTCCAATGAAAGAAGGGCAGAAGACAGGCCAGGCGGTCTCTGAAGACCAGGGAGTAGTTTTGCAGCAACGGGAGCCACAACTGGAGGGGGAATGGTATTGGGCAACCTCTTCTGCTAATTGTGACCAATCAACTTCCTGGCAATTGGAAAGGTCAGGGTAAATAGGGCGGTATAGAGCAGGGAGCGTGGTGGCACCATTTTGAGTATCAGGGTGATGCTTGCCATTTTGAGTACCCTCGTGATCTTCAGACAAAGGGAGTGGCGGCATGTCCCATCTTGAAAAGGCTCTGGGATATCAAGGACCACAGAGCCGGGAGGGCTGGGTGCCTTAGATAAGTCCAGTGGTGGTGGAGTACAATTGCGGGAGGCAGCTAATGCAGCCTCACCCTGGGCGAGAGTCTCCGCGACCTGGGGATCTGTGTGATGTTGTGCCAGCAGCTCAGAGATTAAAATCCAATATGAAAAGGCAGTTACTGGAATCTTTTTTGGGCCAAAAACCTTATAATAGTCTTTAAGAGCATATCCTGCTCTTTTCCACCTTTTTGAATCAATGGTGCCCTCTAGGGGGAACCATGGACACACTGAATGTATAAACTGAAAGTATTGTATCAAATCTTTTGTCTTAACCTTAATCCCTCTAATCTTGAGTGCCTCCCTGACGCCAGTCACGAACAATTCATGCTCACTAAGTGCTTGCCCCATGCTAATGCCGTTCACCTACCGTGATTCAGGTGAGACGTAAGGTGGCCATCCACACAGATCACAGGAACGAAGTCCCAAAACAGTCATGCCGGCTGGCGCTTCACTCCTGTGAACGGTCCCACATCGTTATCCCTTGTGCCAGGTCTGCCCCACATTGGGCACCACTTGATCCATCCTGCGGATCAGTCCCTGGGCCTTGCCTAGAGAGGGAACGGACATGGAGGGCTGGGCAAGAGAAAAGAGAGACAGAGACAAGGCGGGATTCCATTCAACTCTCGTTTATTCTTAAAATGGCTACAACTTATATAGGGTGGAGGCGGGCCAATGGGGCAGGAAGAGGGCACAGAGTGTTATGTGATAGGACATCATCACATCCAGATATATGACGTAAGCAGGAGAGGATAATGGGAGATGTAGGCTGAAGTGGGAAGTTGCTCAAGTCATGCGCACTGTAGGCAAGGGGAGGATCATGGGAAATGTAGGCTGACACACAAAATGCCCTCAGGTAGGAGGGGCAGGGCAGCAGCAGCCATTCTGAGCCACTCCCTACAACATATGACAAACTAATAACCCATACCACACGGCCTAGTAAAAAATTGAAAGAATTTTCTCTAAAATCAGGAATGAAACAAGGATATCCATTCTCAAACTCCAGTTCAATATAGAGCTTGGAATTTTAGTTAGAGCAATTAAATAAGTGAAAAAACAAAAAGGATACAAATAAGAAAGGAAGATGTCCAAATATTTGCAGATGACATGGCCCTATACTTAGAAGACACTGTAGCCTCCACCAAAAGACTTTCAGATCTAACAAATGAATTCAGTAAAGCATCTATTTTAGACCAAATAATTTCCTATTTATAGGTGAAATAACTAGGCTACTTTCTCCATTATAGTATTGGCAAAGGCAGTGCAGGTCATCATGAGAAATTAACAATTTCTTTGTAGATACCAATGTACCCTGTAAGTACTTTAAGCAGAAGAGTACTATGTTCAGCTATGGATTTCAGAAAGGTTTATTTGACAGAATTAGTGAAGTCAATATTATATACACAGACCATAATTAGGAGCCATCAGATTCTTGAGTTAACCCTAGGTGAGGTACAGACCCTAAAGCTCTTTCTTGTCACAGTATATCCATTCTGAAAATATGTTTGGTGCATTTTTATCATTCTTGGTACCATTTATCAAATTGTTTCCCCCAAAGATTGTATGGCATGATTATATCTTAACCACAGTTTAGTTGTGAAGCAAGTATTCTAAAGCAAACTAAACCTAAAATCAAAATCGTCTTGATGAGTTTCTGAAAAAGGTGCCTATTTAAAGATCCTGCCCCATTTTAATGCCCTCTGAAAATGTACAATACTATTTTTACCACCATGTTGAAATAATTTACATTTTGCTTAGTAAAATATGATATGAAATAGTGGTTTTCTTGTCCTCCATATTTAATTATATACAGTATTTTTTAAAACTAGTTGTGTATTCAGTGATAAATGAAGCTCATACCATCACGGCATGAACTGGAGCCATCAAATATTACACAAGTAACAGATTCATTTTTTTTCCATAACCTAGTGGAGCTGGTATACATATTCAATACCAGCATTGCTAACCTGTTTGAATTTTAACTTCTCTCTCTCTGCTTTGCTCGATGGGAACAAACACTGCATGGGTGTTATATTTGGACAACTTCCATCCCAAAACTCTAAATCTTCATTTCTTTAACCTCTCTGCCTTTCTCCTTTGTAAGTTTCAAGGATTAGAATCAAAGGCTAAACCTGTGCCAGGAAGAGAGAAACCGTGGATACCGTGTTAGTAGCTGAAGTAATCAATTTATAAAAAGAAAGTGTTTTTTTGTTTTTGTTTTTTTGTTGTTGTTGTTGTTGTTTTTTGTTTTTTTGAGGGGGACCTCAAAGTGTGATAGCCAACATTTTCTTCACGGAGACAAATTACCTGACATAAATGGATGTGAAGAAGGAAGGGTTTATTTTCCCATGGTTTCAGAGGTTTCTGATCATAGTCACCGAGCTCCGGTGCTTCTGAGCCTGAGCTGAGTGAGGCAGACCATTACCGCGCTAGGGAGGGAAGGCCAAGCTGCTGATCTCAAGGCACGCAAAGGAAGCCAGGGTGCAGCCTGAGAAGAGACTTGGGACAAACCACGGATACCACTCAAAATCATGGCTTCGTTGCTAGGCTCCACCCCTTCTATCTGAGGCTCCCTCCCCTTCCTGAGCTCAGTGGATTAACTTACGAAGGAATTAAGTCAGGGTCCCCAGGAAGAAACCACTTCCCTAAAGCACATCAGCTGATAACTCAGCCTTTACCACCGAGCCCCCTGGGAGAATCCCAGATCTTAGACCCAAGCAGAGTTTCCAACTTCTTTGGTTCTCTTGCTTCACAAAGGCAACAGCATGGGACAGCTGATGGCTCCTAATTATGGTCTGTGTATATCATGAGAGAACACAGCAGAGAAAGCACTTGCTTTTCTTGGCAAAAGAAAGAAGCAAAGAAAGCAAAGAAAAGAGGAAGCAAAGAACAGAGACAGCGGGAGGTCAGTGCCCCAACACCACTTTCCAGAGCACGCTTCCCATGAGAGAAAGTGTCCAAGGACTTCCACCTTTAAAGGTTCCAACATCTCCCAAAGTTACACTGCCTGAGGTCCAAACCCATCACACTAGAGCTTGGGAGACATCACATATCCAAACTGCAGCAGGCAGGGTGGCAGCCTGAAGTTTTGTTTAGAAGATCTAGACATTTTAATCACTAAATGTGTAAACGTTAACATAATAAGATTTTTCTTTCAATTGAAATTGATTAGGAAAAACGCTAGATATGCTTAGAATTGTGCAAAGGCAATTTAATAAAGCATAACTGAAGGCAGAATCTGATCTGGAGAAAAGTAGTTTTCTATTTATATCCCATAGAGTTCAGTTCCCCTTACATTCAATAAGCCCATTGCAAGAATATTAATATTTTGGCATATTTGCTTCAATATTCTTTTCTTACTCTGTTTTTAAACTTTTCATTCTAGTTACATCTGAATGTATGTTTTCCATGTATGAGAGGAGACTATATGATTAAGTCTATATATACCTATGAAATATCTTCTGTCTTTTCTCAGAGAGAACCATTCACATTCTAGAAAGCACAACAAAATTTATAGTATGGATGCTTTAGTATTTAAATGTCAGCAGCTCTCTAAGAATATTTTATTGCAATTTATACAGACCATTTCGAGCACTCTGTTTAGGGAAGGACAGTGGATTAGGTAATGTGATGCCTGGACCCAGATTTAAAACTAAAATCTTAGCCAAACTTCTGGCCAGGCAGTCAGTACTCAGCTTTAGCTCAATGTCAGAGTTGCTTTGGCGAGGATCATGGCTTCAGAGCAGCATACTTCTCATGATAGGAGTGTAATGAATACTCACTCTCATCTGTTGTCCTGAAACGACTGGAAGACCGTCCTGAGAGCTGTTTACTTATCTCTCAGAGGCCCTGTTCTTTTCCACCTGATTCTGCATGATTCCCTCATTTTAACATCTGCTTATCCTCCTTGAGAAAGTGATTCAGGTGCCAAAAAGACTTAAATGGAATATTCAATAACATTTAACAGTCATGCATTGTATCATCATGTATTAAACAATTTTTATTTTCCTGTAGTATTTTGGCAGCTCCCTTATCATGTGTAGTCAGGAAGACTGTGACCTTGTCGCCATGATGATATTGCACATGTGCAAGGATACATGTTTGTGCTTGCACAGACATATCTACACATCCACACAGACACAACTATACACAGTTCATTCCCACATACAAACACACACACAGGAGGCAGAGTAATGTGATTGTTAAAAAAAATAGAAGAATCTGTATTATAAAGTTTTAATGTTGCAGTCTGTGAAATTTTGAATTATGTCTTAAATGCTGTGGTGTTTTTAAGTAAGAAAGTGTGTTGAGTTTCTTTTTTTTTAAAGTTATTATCCTTCTAGTGCCTATGTCTAAAAGACCAGTGTGGGCTGGGTAGGTCACTCAGCAGTATAGCACTTGCTTAGCAAGTGCAAGGCCCTGAGTTCAATAGCCAGTACAAAAACAATCAAACAAACAAAAAAACAAAAAAAAACCTATAAGACCAATGTAGAACTTACAGCACAAGAGGAAAGAGATTATGAGACACTAAAAAAAGCAAAAGTTAACAGGTTCTCTTTTGAAACAATTGTGAAATGAGAATAGGTGGGATTTGGTGATATCATGAATAATTGAAAATATTTTTATTGGAGTTATAAATTTTATAAATACATTTTAATAGAGTCCAAAACATTATTTTTAATGTAAAGTATTCAGAATTAAAATTATTCTATAGAAATAAAAGGAATAATTTATTCATTAGTCATGAGTTTATAAGTAGGTTAGTACTGTAGATGACTAATAAAAGATGCATGAACCATAGAATTGTTATTTGGACATATTTGAAATCAAGGAATATTTGCATTTAAATGTAGATATATTTAAAAACATAAAAAATTTTAATGAATAATTTATAAGCAGCAGCACTGAGACTACTAGAAAAGAATACAGCACATTTTGAAAAGTTACTAAGAAAATTGCAAGGTTATATGTATGCATGGCAAAAGATAAACTCGAGATATTATTCAAGAAATATATTTCAAGATATAAACACAACAGTCTACTTGGAAATTTCCATCTTTACCTATGGCGCATGCTAAACTGAACCACAGTGAAAAAATCTGAATAATATAGACAAATATTGAGGTCAAAATATTCCATAGCCTTTCAGCACTTTATAATAAATCACCAATTTGTTTCCCTGTAATTAAACAAAGTTGTATTTGGAAACCGTCTTCTGAAGTGTGAAGATAACTTAGTAAAATTCAATTTAGAAGTAAGTAGAACAATAGCTAACTCATTTTCCATTGATTTTACTCCTATATGTGTCTGTGATTAACATTAAAACATATTTAATTCACATTACTCTTATAAAATCTGTTTCTAAGTTACTGAATTTAGAAAAAATTTAAAAATCATAATATTCACTAGGAGTACTTAGTTTCTTTTAGAAATGTAATTTTAATTTGTTGCTAGCATCAAGTAAAACAATGTATTCTTTATGATATTATAATTGTGGAAGATAATGATATGATGATAAATATAAAAAGTATGGTTTAGAAATTAAATCATTCTAAGGTTTTTACCATAAAGATCTATAAAGAAAATGAAAAATTAGGATTTATTGTACCCCAAATCTATAACATTTAAAAACATGGAGAAATACTGTTATGTTATTTCAAAAATTTTGACATATAAATTGTGACATTTAACAAATAAAAGGACAACTTTCAGTTACGTTTTGCTTAAAAGATATATTATCTAGAATAATTTTCAATGCATAAGAAAGCATTCTATTTTAATTTTGCATTTTTCATAAAAACCAAACTATACAATATTTCCCTTACCTCCTTTTATATTGTCTTGACTCCTAATATACCTATTAAATATTAATAAATAAGAGTGACACATACAAAAATGGTACAAAGATTTGCCATATAGATTCTTGTTTCCATCAGGGGCCATAGGAAATCAGAAGCACCCATTCATGATGGCAGCAGGGGTGAAAATAAGCACAGAAAACGCCTCCCTCAAAAGAATGAAAGCCCTTTATGGTAAACGGACTACCAGCACCGTATAAATGGGGAAAAAGTGAAAGCATCTACTCTGAAATTTAGAAATAAAAGAAGGATATCCATTCTCATCAATCCTGTGCAGCACAGAACTTGTAACTTCAGCCAGAGTAATTAGGGGTGAGAAAAGAGTAATAGAGATTGGACTAAATGCATCTGGCAAACTATGATTATTCAAAGACAACATCATGTTTTACAAAGAAGACCCAAAACAAACTCCAGCAGAAAACATCTAGAGCTAACAAACATATTCAGCAAAGTGGCATGATACCAAAGTATTCACTAACATCCCTGTACACCAACAATGAACCCAAGAAGAAAAAAAAATCAGTAAAACAATTCCAGTTATGATAGCATAAAAAATAAGATCTAGAAATTAACTTAACCAAGAAAGATACTGCAGGGCATAACTGTGAGGATGACGATACTACACCTCAAGACGAGAGGGGGAGAGAGAGAGAGACAGGGAGAGAGGGACAAAGGGACAGAGGGACAAAGGTGAGAGGGAGAGAGGGACAGAGGGGAGAGGGAGAGAAATGGAAAAGGACTTTAGTAAATGAAAAGATTTTCCTTGCTCCTGACTCAGAATAATCAATACTGTCAGTCATCATATTATCAAAAACAATAGACAGATTTAATTCAATACCAATCAAAATACCAACAGCGCTCTTCAAGAACTAGAAAAAGGCTTTAAAATTTTCTGAAACCACAGGAGACCCAGAATAGCCAAAGCAATGTTGAACATAATCATCAACATAGGAGCTACTATAACCTTGTATTTTACATTAGGGGACAAAGCTCCAGCAGTAAACACTGCACAATACTGGCACAAACAGATGCACAGAATAATGGAATAGAAAACATAGAAACAGCCGCTTGCACTTCCCGCCATCTCATCTTTGACAAAGGGGCTAAGATCATATCCTGGAGTAAAGAGTCCATCTTTATCCATATGCAGGAGAATCAGTTTAGACCCGAATCTCTCATGCAGTGTTAAAGTTAAATTAATTTGTGTTGAAGACCTAGATATAAAGATAGAAGCATCACATCTGATGGAAGCTAAAATGGGCAAAACTCTTAATGATGCAGCACTTAGAAATGACATTGTGAACAAAAGCCCAATGTGTGAGAAATACCAAAAATCAACAAAGGGAGTTGTATCAAATTACAAATCTGCTGCATAGCAAAGAGAACAATCAACAGGATGAAGAGACACTAAAGAGGAAACAGTTTCTCAGCCAGGCGCTTTATGTACAGAGGAGTAATATCTAGAGTACATTAAGAAAAAAAAAAAAATAGACCCCTCCAATCAAAAGCCAAACTAACAAATGGTCCATTGAAATGAGTCCACATTTCTCAGAAGAAGAAACGCAAATGGCCAAAAAAAAGCATCAAAAATGTTCAATATATTTGGTCATTAGAGAAATGCAAATCAGAGACACTGAGCCTCCATTTTTCTCTAATGAGAATGCCTATCACTAGCTAGTCATGGTGGTAATTGCTTGTAATATCAGCATTCTCTCAGGAGGCGGGGACAGGTGATCACAGTAGCTTCCAGGCCAGCCTGGGCTACATAGTGAGTTCAAAACCAACTTGATTATTATCATGGACACAAAATAGCCCAGAAATGCTAACTGTGTGGGGTGGCACATTCCCATAATTCCAGCAATTGAGAGGCTGAAACGGGAGTACTGCCTTAAGTTTAAGGCCAGCCTGGTCTACATAATGAGTTTAAGGACAGCCTGAACCATATAACAAGACCTGATCTCAAAAGACAAAAACAAAAATATATTCTGATAATATATTTCACTGATCCCTTCTACAGTATTGTAAACTAATGCAATCACTATAGAAATCAATAGGAAATTCTAAGAATTAATGATAGAAAGTCCCAGCTTTCCTAGCTATCCTAGTTATCCACTCAAATAAGTTAAAATTATTTTACTACAGTGCTATATGAACAATCATATTTATAACAGCACAATTTCAATAGCTAGATCTTGGAAGTGAAGAGACCAAGAAAGCTCGTTCTATCTGCTGCTTCCCCTCCCCTTCTCCCTTCAAATCCAACTAGGTTAAGTTTTAACTTCCTAAAGGCCATTTACAAGAAGAAGGGGGAGATGAAAGGGTTAACTCCCTAACTCCCCAGAGCTATCAGAGGCAGAGCAGAAAGGAATGCCTAACTCCCTAGAGCTATCAGAACCGAGCAAAAAAAAAAAAAAAAGAATGCACCTGCAAGGTTGTTCTGTCTCAACGAGATAAATAAGACAAGTAACTGTTCTGTTCTGGGCACATAGTGACTGGGCTAGGACCCCCAGTCTCCATGGTTCCTCAACCCCAAACCCCTCCAATCAATTTCTGCCAAGTCCTATCCTGCTCAAAATTAACCAATGCAATCTGCTTCTGTAAACTCGCTTGCCTCCCGTTTGCGCCGTTAAAAACCCTGCACAATTCCCCCTCAGGGCCCTCCGCACTTGTTTGCCTGGGGGACCCCATGCGCATGGAAATAAACATTTTACTCCTCACTACGAGCTGAGTCCTTGGGGTCTTCTCCCCTGCGACACCGGTTCTTACAGAAGCAACTTACCATCAACAAATAAATCCATTGCTAAGAAAATGTGGTACATACGCACAATGGACTATTTGTCAGCAATAAAGAATCATATATTTGAATAATTTGTAAGAAAATGTAAAAGTCTTGAAATCATAATGCTAAGCGAAATAAATTATATGCTGAAAGTTATTTAACATGTTTTAAATGTCACATGGTTTCTCTTATATGATGTGTTGATTACTTTTTTCTTGTTGCTAGGACAAAATACCCAACACCCAAAATGAAGTAAAGGTTTATTAAGCTCACTGTTTGTGCAGTCCATCATCAGCTGTCACCACGGCAGCGGCCAGCAAAGCAGCTAGAGCAAAGGGGGGGGGGCGCGGTGGGAGGTTGCACAGAGCAAGCCTCTTGTACTGTTTTGTATTGTACACAGGCCACCTTTCCTGCTGCTGCCAGCACCTATGTAGATCTTGCAAAAGTTCCTTGCCTTCCTCTAGCACAGGATGAGTATATTTACATAGTAACGTACCTGCTTCCTGTTGAGTTTCCGGGTTAAACTTCTCAAGTTGATACAGTGTATCAAACATAACATAGGAGAAACCACAAATTTAAATCATTTGAAGAGCAAAGAAAGGCAAGATGGTAGGTAACAGGGTAAAGGTTTTGCAGAGGAGTGGGGATCTGAGAAGGGAGCTGGGAGAGAGTGGGAAGAGTGGAAAGAGGCACGGGTGGTGGGAAAGGGTAGGGGATAACTCAGATGTGCTGTGGGAGATAACGGAGGATGAGTGGGTCTGGAAAGACTGTGATTTTAAAAATAAAGCTCTATTGAAAGAAGACTCATTTATATTAAAACCGAGACATCAGGAGTGTGGTAATGTTGCTGATAGATGAAATTTTAGAAAATGATAGGCTTTGAAGTGCAAAGATAATATATACAATTAGAAAAGGATAGTGGGTGAAATAGTGACTGACTTCCTTTCTGCATTTGACCATAGAAAGGTAATTTTCACTTTAAAAAAGGGACTCCAAGTCCATGAAATGAGATCAAGGAGATTCCAAAAAATGACATCTGACACCTTGAAAAAAAGTTTCCTCATAGTAGGAAACAACCCATTTCCCCTTTTCTTGCGCAGTTCTGGTTTGCACTGTCTTACAGCTCCGTTTTCTCTTAATTGTTTGAGAGCTTATTGCTTTTAGTGTTGTCCTGGTTGAAAATTATGGTCACCTGCTCAATATGAAACAGCCCAAAGAGTATAAAGAAGACAGTATCTAAGACTAGTGCAAAGAGTGGGGCTCTGACTCATGAGTGAAAACGATTGTTTGAAAATTAGGTTTAGTGAAAAAAAAAATTAGATAATGTGCAGATTTTTGTTTAAAATTTTGTAAATACTTGCAGGTTTTTTCCATACTGACATTTGCTTCTTTACAATTTCCTTAAAGTTGTGGCACAAATTTTATGTTTTTGGTTTTTTTTAAGAGACTTTTCCTGGTATTTTTAAAATGAACACTGCTTTTCCATAGCAAATTTAATTATCCTTTCCTGGAAACCGTGTCTAGACTGAGTTTGTCCTTGTGTAATCAATAGTACAACAGCAGTTCATTTGGACTGTAATAAAGAATGCATATAACGACTCTGCTTGCCTGATTTGAAGTCCCAATTTAACATTGACTGGTACTTTGATTTGTGAAGTGATGGACATTTACAAAATATTGTTAAGTAACAAACAGGTTAAATCACTGGGTTGTTTGGGAATTAGGGGAAAAATGTTGTAAAGCCCTTAGGCATTCTTATTTATCAACATTTTGTTCTGATTTTATGCTGGAAATATAAAGGAAGACATATATTTCCTGCTCTAAAAGTGTTTATAATCTCCAGAAGCAATAGAGGTGCAGGAGGAAAATTATAATAATAAAATATAAAATTTAGTATGGTGACTATGTAAGAAGGAAGTCCTTAATGTTTGTGAAAAAGTTACAGAAAATTTCACAGTAAAAGAGAATTCAGCCCAGCCACTAGAGACCTGAAGAAATGTGAGAGGTAGAAACAATAACTTGAACCCAATCTAAATTTTGCAAGAGGGCTTTCCCTTCCTCAGCAGTTGAATAAAATGTACAAGGGCGAAGAGGTTGTCTATGTCCTAGAAATAAAAAGTCTGTTTGGTTCCTTAGGTGATGTGAGACTCCAGAGGAATATTCGATGAGAGAGTTATGTGTGTAATTTCAAAGTTCTCAACCTCAGGACAAATTTAAGTAAGACTGCAAAAGTAGCAGAAAAGATGTAGCTCCTGGTATTTGTCACTGTGTTTGGTGAGATTATGACAAATGACATTACAGTAAGATTAATAACATTAATGATTTTTTGCTGAAAAACCCTGGGAGTAGAAATGCAGTTTGTGCACAATTCTGTTGTTACACTCTCCAGTATTCTTAGAAGTTCTACTTCATTGGTTAGATTCTAATGTAACAGGTCTCAGGTGCAATACAGCATTTTAATTTTTTCCATACATCATGTGAAAGGAGTGTTTTCACTGAGAACTGAGGTGGGATTTGACACTGCTCCTGAAATCAGTCAATCAGTGCTACTCTTCTTGACCTGCTTTCTTATCTTAGCTGGACATGACTATTTCTACAATTTCTATTTTATAAAGATGGTTACACACTGTTGATATGGCTCTTTCAAAAAAAAGTAGTTTCTATCGATTCTTATAGAAAGTTATCTTTACTCCATAGTAAATCATGAAAGCATACAAATCCAACATTTAATTATACAATGGCAATTTGGCTAGTTAATGTTCTGCAAATATTCAAATACATGCATGCATACTGATTTGGTATTTATAGTGTTAAGAACTGACACCTTAACAACAAGCTTGGTATATTACTGTTGCATTTGATCTTAAATAAAAATTTCCTAACCATTCATGAAATCCCAGATTTCAGCTGGGAAAAGTCTCGTAAGGCAACAGTTTTACAATGTATGCAAATTATGCTGGAAGAGGATGATCTATCCCATTTGGCAGGAGGATGTATAAAGCATGTCTTAATTGGTCTCTTTCCATCTCAGTAATCCTATAAAACAAAGGTTCCTTTGCTTACACTGGTGAATATTGAAATGAAAATAAAAGATTCTATTGTATTATTCAAAACTACTGACTTTGGCTCCAGGGCCAATCTCCTTGTTCTTGTTTGTTACTTTCAGGCAAATTCTCAGGTATGTATTAAATATGGCTTATTATCAATAGGTGAAAGTTATCAGTATTTATCTGAATGTCTATTTTTATTGACTTATTTGATTTAGAATGCAAACTGATTCCAAAGTACAGTGCATTGTCTTTTGAATATGATACAAATACGCTACAAACTTAATGGAAAGTTTTAAATTTCATCATTTTGATCTGACTAATTCATTTTGAAATTGGTCTAGTTATATATTTATCCATTTTGTGTAATATTTTTAGTATTGCCTTTTCTTATTATTTCTATCAATTAGATCAATTCCTATTTTATAAATGAATAATTAAGTTACTAGAAAAATGAGAGCCATTAAAAATAACTGAAAAATTAAACTTTTTCTCAAATTTTCAAATACTTAGAAAGTACATGAATTCATGAAGATTGTTATACCATTGGCAAATATACTGTGTGAATATTACACATCATAAAATAAAGCATAAATTTCCATAATAGTAATTCAAAGATCATTTGAAAATGTTTGTAAATAAGTTATTAAACTTTCCCATTTATTTTAACATGCATGTAGTGTACAATAAAACAATAGAACTTAATTTAGTTAAAACATTTAAATTTTAAAAAGTAAACGGCTCCCATGTTAGAATATAGAACATCTGTTTATTTTGCATCTTTTCCCTTTCTAAGACTAGAAGCTAGTAAAAAGTTTCTATCTTTAAAATAATCCACAGTGAATTTGGTAAGCTTGAAATCATCTATATTAGCTCAAAAAAATTCCAAAAGAGGCCCAGATATATCTCAGTGGAACAGTATCTGCCTGCAAGCATGAGGTTGAGAATTTGACCCCTGTACAAAAAAAAAAAAAATACCATATATAAACAATTTAATCAGTGAACTCAGTTTAATAAAAATGTATTGTTTACTTTTCAGTTTAAAAACTATTATGAGTAACAATCTAATAACTGAAATGATATCAATAGAAAATGAGTGTTCAGCACTCATAGTATATTTGTCATTATGAATAGGTGCTTCATGACATACTTTAGATATTTTTAAAGCTGTCACAGGCTAATGTGAAATTCACAGTAAGTGTATTTTCACATCAAGGTGACTTTTATAGTAAGCTTTTATTTCAAGTTCGTTTTACCATGTAAACATGGTCATCAGGGTTTAAGTGACCAACTGGAGTCCGATCTGGCATTCTGTTTGCACAGGCAGTTTCTCACCAGACATGACATTGATCATCTGTCAGTTTAATTTGCTAATGTTACAGGACTCATGGTAAACAAAATAACAAAATGTTTGCAAGCACACAGAGCAAACGTTACAGGGTTGCATTTTATTTGTGTTTGATATAAGCATTATTTTCAATCCAGTTTGAAAATAGAGGAAAAATGGAATACTTTTCCCTTTTATGCTTTCTCACCAAATGACTGGATTTAAATATTTTAATTTAAGAGCAGATAATCTAAATGGAGGAAGAGCTTGTTTTGTGAAGTGACAAAATCAAGCTCCGGAGCCTCTAACACATGTGTATTAATGAAGACAAGAAGTCATCATGTCTTTCATCTGTCTTAGTCAGAATCTGTCAGTTTGTTCACTGCCTAATAAATTATATCCCTACAATTTATAAGAAGGATAACACATTTTATGAACCTTCAGATAAAGAAAATGTGGGGCTGGGGATTTAGCTCAGTGGCATAAGCGCCTGCCTTGTAAGCAGGCAGTCCTGAGTTCAATCCCTGGTACCGATAAAAACGAAAAAGACCAAAAAAAAAAAAAAAAAAAAATGCTTAGTGTTTCACAGACTGTGTACTACTGCTATTATTGTAAACAGTACGAAAATAATTATGATAACTATTATGACTTACATTTTACAAAGACCTGCTTTGAAGACCTGTTCACCATCTGAGCATCCTGTAGCAATACAGTGATACAATGTGTGTGTGTGTGCATTGGAAAGCACAAAGATAGATAGGGTAGAGGTTCTTAGGAGGAAGAGGCTGATACACCAAAAGAACATTGCTATATGTAAAAATAGTTGAGTTTCTATCTACTAACATAAAGAAATTGTGGATAAATAAGCAATATAGTAGTTAGGGTGTAATTTTAAATTGAGTGGCTGGGATCTGCCCGTGGCATGGTGAAACACACTTCCAGGTATGTGTGGTTTGATCATGGAGGAGAGCCTTGAGATATGTTGTGGTCTCCTATCCCTTTGCTCTGGCAGTCCTCATCCCCTACAAGATTCCCAGCATCCAGGAACTGACCACCTTTCCCCCAGCATACACTTCAGCCAGCATGTCTCTGTCAGCAGACCATGGGTGGACACCAGGAGCAAATTCAGCCTCCTCTCCTTTAAAATGTGGATGTTGGACCCAGCATGGGGTGCATGCCTATAATTCCAGATGTGGCAGGAGGATTATTGCAAGTTCCAGACCAGTCTGGGCTACAAAATGAGCTCAGAAACATCCTGAACTGCAGAGTGAGACCCTGTCTTAAACACACACACACACACACACACACACACACACACACACACACACACATGCATGCACACAGAGTGTTTGGCATGGTGTCTCAGTGATAACAAAGCCAGTTAATGCAGGAAATTGTTACTGGAGTGGGGTCATTGTTGTGAGTGAATTTGCCCATGTGGTTCAGAAGCCTTTGATAATGGTAATGTTGTGAGGAAGCCCCTGGAAAAGTGCGGAGTTGCAGGCTAGAGAAGTGTTAGAAGGCAGTAAGCAGCGAGCATGGGGGTGATTTGGTTGCTCAAAAGATCACAATGCCGATACTCATAAAAACAGGCTCACAGCACAGGGATGTAGCTCAGCAGCACAGGGCCTGCCTGGCAATAGCCATGTCATGAGTTCACTTCTGAATGCCAAAAAACAAAACAAAACAACCACAGGCTCAGAAATTTTCATTGGCATTTGGAATAGCATTCATGGTTGTTATACTGGGGCAGAAACTGTCTATATTTTGTTCAGGTTCTGAGACTTTAAGGAAATGAGACTGAAGGCAATACACTAATTGCCTGGTGGAAGGACATTTCATGATTTCCAACATTCAGACAGTGGCATGGATACTGATGATTTCTTTTAGCCTTCTTCAAAGTGAGAATTGGGGGAGAAGAGTAGAGCAGAAATTTTGAGCAAGTTAAACTTTCGCCCAAAAGAAACCATGTTTAAAGTTGAGGCCAAAGTGGCTGCTAAAGAGTTTAAAACCCTTAGAAATGATTTCCCCAGGGACAAGAGAAAAGGATATCTCAATGACAAGCAATACCTTACCTGCTGCAGAATCCAGGGTGCAAAAAATTAAGCCTATCTTTTGAAAGGAGTGAGACAGGATCTCCTGCTTAAAAAAAGGGTCCTGGGAGTCTTTTCTCCGTGATTTATTTCACTGTGCTCAGCCATCCACACACTCAGACGCTGCTGGGATTGTGAGCCAAGTGGGCCTGCCTAAAACCCAGAATCCTGGGAAATTTTATTGTTATCCAAGGGAGATTGGCTTTCCCAGCAGGCAGGTTGGCTTTACCAGCATGCAGAAAGCAAGAGTTGTAGAGTTAGAGGGGCTTCCACATAGATTTCAAGGGAAACTCCAGGAAACCAGGCAAGGAGCTCCTTAAAATGTCTGGTGGGAATGAAGTCAAACATGCCCTGGAGACTCCAGAAAACCAGAGATGTCAGGACTTTAAAATATCTGCAGGCTGTTGCAGGATGTAAGTGGAGCCAAACCAAGAAAAAGGGTGTATGGGCTGCAGAGCCAAGGTGTTCTCTAACAGGGCTCCATGACTATTTGGAATACATATTTTATCAGCACGGCCCCCGGTTGCCTAGTGTGGAGAGACAGCACTTAATACTCACCCTTGTTCATTTTGATCCAATTTTAGTTCAATTCTTTTCTTTTCCCAGTGCCTACCTTTTGGAATGAGGCTGATAACTCTGTGCCATTATTTCTCGGGAGAATATAACTTGCTTTTGATTTTTTAAAAGATTCATAGCTAAGGGTTTGCCTTGATTCACAAACAAACAAACAAACAACAACAAGAACTCTGATAGACTTTTGAATAACGCTTGGGCAGTGGCATTATGAGTTGGCTATTGTCTTTATTTAGCAGGGTAGTTTGAGGAGTTGTTTCTGTAGGTAGTTGATAAAGATTGTGGTCTAGCAGTTAGATGGAGTTTCCTAGGGGTTGGCTTTGAAATCCTCTCCAGGCATTTTCAGCACCAGCTTCTGAGTGTGTCTGGGAGGAGCCTAGAGGCTTGGCCTTGTGTCATGTGTGTTCCTTTGCCCCTTTTTCTCTGGCAAGCTTCCTGGCTCGTTTCTTGACAGCATGGAACTAAATAGCTTTGCTCCACCTTGCCCTTCCACCCTGATGTCTGCATTGGAGCCAGCTGATCTAGACTCAATAAAACGTGGAGGAAATTAAATCTTTCCCCTTTTAACATGGGGGTTTTGAGGTGCTCAATGATAAGAAAGCTAATTCAGATGATTTGCATTCATGTGCATGCACTGGTTCTCTGTTTCTTGAACTATCTCTGAATTTCAATAGAGAATGTATAGGCTTAACATACTACTTTTTATAATGCAGCAAATGGCTCTAATGTTTCCTAGTGGAAGGATTTCTAGCAATAAACTATTTCGGGTAATTTAAAACAGGAATGAATTCAAATTCAAAATCTGTATCAGTATTGCAAAAGCATATAGTAGAATAAAGCTAAAGAGCTTGTTCTGGACTGTCTATCTTAAATCATTGAGAAGCTGTTGAAGTGTAGATAGAGGTTTTCTTCAATAAAACAGCAAGAAGCAAATGTGATCTAAATGATTAAAGAAGGGAGGGCTAAGGAAGACACTAGAAAGAGAAGGTAATCAAAGACCAGATAATTGTTATACTAAGACGCTGAAAAATTAAAATAATTGATTAAAAGATAATTAGCAAAAATGGTTACTTAAAAAGATAGTTATTAGCAATATTGTGTGATTCTGTGCTGAGCTCGTAACCCTAGTAACCAAGCACCAGCCACATAGTTATAAATTAACTGACCACATCCTTACCCATTTTGTAATGCGTCATTCCCCCCACCTTAGTAACCAGTATGCTATGTCAACTTTTGTTCCCTTTGTAAGAGACAAATGATGCTGTGTCAACCATTGTTCCCTTTATGAGAGACAAATGTTCCTAGAATTGACAGACCAAGGGCTGTAAATTGGTTAATTACCCAGTGTGAAATGCCTCTTACCTCAAGCAAAGGGGAACAAAGGCTTGCCTTGTTTTTGTTTCTCATCACTATGTACTTAACAATCAATGAGCTAATCATAAATGAACTATAAAAATCAGTCAAAATTCTAACTCAGTTGCACCACTTTGCAAATTCCATTTGCACTGTGTTGATGGGCCAGCTAAAATAAGAATTTCTTCCTAAAAATGACATCATTCTGCCCCATATTTTCCATCTCAGGGGTTTTGCCCCATTTTTCATCTCAGGGGCTTTTTGGGGGAAGTACAACATTTGGGGCTCTCCAGGATGACATGGAGACCCCTCCCACGTTTTTCACAGATTGATCGGCTTGAACCATCTGTATTTGGATCTTTTGTTCTTTGTAATTTGAGGGCACACATTTGAAGTTGCAGAGGAGCTTGGCTGGCTCCTTCTGCACCGGAGCGGGACGCTCTCTGGGACAGGGCTTCTAGCCCATTTATGATTTGGGGTTTTTTATTCATTTGGTTTTGTGCTTGGTATATTTTTATTGTGGAGCCATTTGTTCATTTGAATTTGCTACCTTAGTACTAACATTCAGATTTCCTTTATTTCTCTTAAACTACCATTGCAGGTTCCATGCTGCTTATTGGACTTAAGGTCATAATGAAAACTTATTTCCCTTTAGGTCACTGAACTTTGGACAGAAAAACCTTTGTCTGTGGCTTTAATGTTGGTCTTGTCTTTTGTGGTGCCTTGTTTAATGTTTTAGTCATCAACTGATTATGTACAACCTTGGCATGCCTTTAAAAGTACTTTTCTGGTTAAAATGTAAATATATTTATGCATATATATTTACACATATATATGTTTATGTTTTTTTAAAATCATATTGACTTTACCCAATAAAGCCAGGTAATACTGTTATTGAGCCAATTTGAAAAGTTATAGTTTTAAAGTGTAACATTTTAAGGTGGTAAAAAGACATTAAATGATTTAATATATTTTAGACTACTAAGAAAGTCACTTCAAGGATTTTGTTAAAAGTTTCAATGTTATCTAAAAAGCTAGAAAAAAGGTAGTTGACTGGTAATAACTAAGAAACAGAAAAAAACAGTGTTCAGAATTTGACAGAATTGGATCAGTAAACCTTTACTGCAAAATGCTTTCATTAAAATGAGATTATATTCTAAAAAGGGGAGGAAAAACTGGGGCCCTTTGTCATTCCACATTTATATAATGGTAAAAAGTCAGTGTTGACCATATATAAAATATATTTGCCTATGAAAATAAAAATTAAAAAGGACTGTAATTCTCAGTCCCATCCGGACTAGGAGCCATCAGCATTCAAAATCACTGGACTCCTTTTCCTGCCCCCCCCCTTTTCTAAGGACCCTGAGGGCCTTATTTCTCTTTTGGAATTTGTCTTCTCCATTTATCTCCCCACTTGGGACAACTGCCAGCAGATTTTGCAGGTTTTGCTTACAGTAGAAGAGAAAAAAATTCATGCTGCAGGATAAAAAGCAGTGTGCATTCTGGATAAAAACCTGTCCTCTGATCCCAAATGCCAGAAACATGTTTTCCCTTTGTCCCGCCCCGATTGGACAACCAGAGGTAAGAAGGCTCTCATTCGGTATTGCCAGTTGTTCTCAGAAGTCTTTAAGGGCTGCCAGAAAACCCACCAATTTGTCCAAGATAGCTGAGGTGAGACAATTGGATGATGAGTCTCCCTCGGGGTTTCTGGAGAGATTGCTAGAGACCTATTACATTTGTACACCTGTAGATCTGGTAGCACCTGAAAAGGCAAAGGCCATTAATAACGCTTTTGTAACTGTTGGGCCCTGATATTAAGCGAAAATTGCAAAGGTTTGAGAAATTTGAGGAAATGCCCCTCAGTTAGTTATTAGAACTTGCTTAAAACTGACTCTTTCCTCCCAGCTGGTGCAAGCCATTCAACAGATTCCAGTTCCTGTGACTAGAAAGCAAGTGTGAGAATTTCAGAGCCATAGGATATTGCCTGCTTTAGATTACAGACTCAGGAGACCAGGCTTTTAAGCAATTGAAATCATCCTTAGCAGAAGCTCCAGTTCTGGCTCTGCCAAAGTTGCAAAAACCTCTTTTCCTCTATGTTGATAAAAAGCAAGGAATAGCAAAAGGAGTACTGACCCAGAGTTTAGGACCACGGCAAAGGCCTGTTGCCTGTCTTTCCAAGAGACTTGATAATGTGGCAGCCCAATGGCTGCCTTGCCTGCAGATGATTGCCTCAGTGGCCCTCCTGGTGAAAATGGCCCAAAAGGTGACATTTGGACAAAAACTTTTAATTATCTCCTCTTATTCACTGGAGACTCTCATCAAAGCTTCCCCAGATCAATGGCTACCTAACTCCTGAGTCATGCACTATCAGGCATTACTTCTGGATCCGACTACCATCAGTTTCAAGAGGACAGTGGCTTTAAACCCAGATACTCTGCTGCCTGACGATGACCCCTCCTTGCCCCCTCTGATCATCTCATGGGGCTTCCACCAGACTTGACAGGTGAACCACTGTCCGGAGTTCCATCATATTTCTCTGATGGAAGCAGTCACATCTATTAAGGTAAGCAGGTCATGGGAATTGCTGTCATGGACTCTCAAATTCTATGGGAACAAACCCTGGAGCCAGGAACATTGACCCAATGGGCTGAACTCATTGTGCTCACTTGAGGCCCTCAAGTTGTCAGCCATAGCAAATATGCATTTGCTATTGTCCATGTTAATGGGGCTATTTATCAGGAATGAGGTTTATTGACTTAAGGGGGCCAAAAGATCAAAATGCTCCCCAAATTTTGGATTTGTTGGCTGCCACTTGGATGCCAAGGGAGGTGGCAATTAAATAATCTAGCAGACGCCACTGCTCAAAAAGCAGCCACAAAGTCAGTGGGGATTGAGACAGCCCTGGCATTGCTGCTGATTCCACTTACCCTGTCAGAACCCTTTTGCACTCAAAAAGACTTGCATTTGGCAGCTCAACTCCAAGAAAAGTCTGATATCCTTGGGGGCTGGTACCAACTGCCTGATAATCGAGTCCTCCTCCCCAAGGCCTTGAGATGAAAACTCATCCAACAAGCTCATCAGTCCACTCACATGGGAGGATCAAAACTCGCTGCTCTTTTTGAGATCATTTCTTTATCCCTCAGTTATTGAAGCTTACTCAGTCTGTGAGCCTTAGATGCCCTCAGTCCCGTTGGTAAACCCAAAAGAACTGCAACAAATGAAAACCACTCATTATCGTGGGACTATGCCTAGAAATCATTGGAAAATAGAGTTCACAAAAATGGGAAAGCCTGGACTTTAAGGGAATGAGTACTGGTAGATAGCTTTTCCATCTAAGTCTTGCATCAGCCCTGATAGCAGTTTCCCCAATTTGGCCTCCCTTTATCCATGGGGTCTGACAATGGCCCGGCTTTTATAGCCCAAATAACTCAAAAACTAACCCAAGCTTTGCAGATTGATTGGAAACTCCATTGTACTTACTGGCCTCAAAGTTCAAGACAAGTAGAAAGGATGAACCAGACTTTAAAAATGGTAATAACTAAGATGGCATTGGAAACTGGCGAGAACTGGGTGAGTCTTCTTTCTTTTGCCCTCTTGTGTGCGCGATGTACCGCCTGTGTTACAAGTTTTTCCCCTTTGAAGTTCTATATGGGAGACCTCCTCCTCTTATTCCTAAGATTTCTGAGAAAAAAACTAGCTGGTCTGGCTAATTAAGATCTTGTTAAGCTCTTCCAGGCCCTTCAGCTAGCTCTGACCACCAGTTATTCCAAGAACAACAACCTCTGCTTACAGCCCATCCCGAGGATGAACGTCCTGCAGTTAAACATAAGACACTAGTCATCAAGAGACATCACCATGAGTCTCTCAAACCATGGTGAGAAGACCTCTACACCATGGTCCTCAGCACTCAAGCTGCTGTCAAAGTCGCTAAAAAGCCTGCTGGATTCATCATTGCCATTTCAAGCCAGTTCTGGCCTCCAACAGCAATCAACCTACAGCTAAGTGGGCTGTTGTGCCCTCCAAGGATTCTTTAAAACTTAAAGTTGACAAATGTGTCTGATAATCTTGTTCTTCCTTACAGATACTCTAAGAAGATACCTTGTAACCCACTGTTTAGAACTTAGAAATTACTATTTCACTGGCGAATTATTGGTAGCCAATGCTACTGTCTATGAGATAATTAAGATAGATTTATGTGTCCTATTAGATAACATCCCATCAAAAATTAGACAAAAATGTTGGGTTTGCATGCCATTGCTGCCTGATTGGTTGCTAATAGAGACTTGCAGGGACCTATGTAGTCAAAAGAAATTACAGTCCACTGGCTGGTATCTTTGCCCCCAATAACAACACCCAGCCTCTGATCATAGGTGTTCACAGTCTGTAGAGGCAAAATATCTTTGTAGACATTGGGGTTGTGAATTTGTATTTCCTTGACAGAAAAATAAAGGGGGTCATTACCTTTTTCCTCACCCCATCTTCTGTTCTCCTCCAGTAGACTTTCTTCTTCTGAGACCTTTTTGCCCTCTGCAATTTCAGCACCATCTCAAGCCCCTTCTTGCCTCTGGATATTGCTTATGGCAAATCACCTTTTAAATTCCTGTACAGATGACACCTCTTGTTGGTGGGATGGTAGGCCCCTGCTCACACTGGACAATGTACAAGATACTCCAGGAACCTGTGTTTACTCTGCCTCCTACTCCTTGCACACTTCCCCTCATGCTGTACTCTGTAATCTTACCTCTTCAGTTTTGATTTATATTTTTTCTTATCCTGCTAATCAGCACCTTGTTGCTCCCAATGGAGCCTGGTTTGCCTGTATTTATGGTATAACTCCTTGTTGCATACATCACTTGTTCACCCAGCACCCTGAGCTTTACATATTACTCCATATCTTCCCCCAAGTGTATTGGGTACTCTAGAGATAATGATATGAGTCACTTGTTGCCTAGCTTTGACTTAAAGAGTCCAGTCTGAGTGAAGAGAAATACTGTACTCTTACCTGTATTACTAAAAATTGAGATAACAAGGTCAATAGGTTTAAGAGTGTCCAGCCTAATAGTTAAAAGACCAAAATTATAGACAATTAAGTGCACTCATTGACCAAGATTTAGCATTCCTTAGTGACTCTGTCTCCAAATTAGATGATTCTTTAAGTTCACTGGCTGAGATGGTTTTACAAGACCAATGGGGTCTAGATCTCCTGTTCCTAAAGAAAAGAGGCCTCTTTTTGACATTAAGAACAAATTGTTGCTTGTATGCCAATTATTCTGGGGTTATCCAACAAAGTACATCCAGCTTTAAACAGGAATGAAAACAAGTCAAACAATCTGAACAGAATTGATACAAATGATGGTTTTCCCTATCTCCCTGGTTGACAACGTTAATCACTGCAGCCTCTGGACCTCTGTTAATCTTAACTTACTTGTTTAATAATTCAACCTTGCATTATAAACAAATTGGTAAATTATGGCAAAGATTGGGATCAAACAATAAAACCCATGGTTTTAAGGACACAAGTTTATAAACAAATACCACTGTTAGAAAATTCCATGAGCCAATGATTTGGATCACTGACAGAAATCAGTGAGGAATGTTATATTAAGATGCTGAAAAACTAAAATAATTGATTAAAAGATAATTAGCTAAAATAGTTACTTAAAAGGATAGTTATTAGCAATATTGTCATTCTGTACTGAGCTCATTACCCTAGTAACCAAGCACCAACCACATAGTTATAAATTAACTGACCACATCCTTACACTGTTCTGTAATGCATCATTCCCCCCCACCTTAGTAACCTGTGCTATGTCAACTTTTGTCCCCTTGTAAGAGACAAATGATGCTGTGTCAACCATTGTTCCCTTTATGAGAGACAAATGTTCCTAGAATTGACAGACCAAGGGCTGTAAATTGGCTAATTATCACTATGAAATGCCTCTTACCTCAAGTAAAGGGGAACAAAGGCTCACCTTGTTTTTGTTTTTCATCTCTATGTACTTAATGATCAATGAGCTAATCATAAATGATTTATAAAATCAGTCAAAATTCTAACTCAGTTGCACAGCTTTGCGAATTCCATCTGCACTGTGTTGCTAGGCCAGCTAAAATAAGAGTTTCTTCCTAAAAATGACATCATTCTGTCCCATCTCCTCCATCTCAGGGGTTTTGCCCCATTTTTCATCTCAGGGGCTTTTTTTGGGGAAGTACAATAATAACGAAAGTCACATAAAAGGCAAACAGTTTGTATGTTACTTCTAGGATATTAAGTATAAACACATCAAACAAATTTAAAAACAGAAGTTAAATAATCACATTTTCATTTTTGAAAGGTCACAAAGCATTATGACTACTGACCGTTTAGACTCTGTGAAGAGAGAAAGGAGTTGGCCTAAAGCTTGACCAGAGTTATGAAAAAAGGAGGGGAAATAGTTTAGTGATAGAACTTGGGAGCGAGTATCTGTAAAAGCTTTTGAAAACTAGAAAACAGTAAGGCACAGGATTGAATTAGGTACAAACACAAATATCCTCAGTTTAAATAGAAATATATAGGCTCCTGATATATTAAATATTGAACCCAATACTTTAGTCATTTTAACTTTTAAATCATATATTTATTTTTTATGATAGTAAAGAAGTTCTTCTCTATCCTATTTCTCTTAGATTTTATTAAAATCTCCAATGCATAAGCCTGCGTTATTGTAGTTACTTAGTCATCAGGTCTCCAAAGTACTTTGTCACACTTATTTCTAAAATTAGAATGCATTTTACATTTCTCCTGATTGTTAACATTACTACTGCCACTGCTCAGTCCAAGGATCATTTCAAGTTTTGCTTTGTTTTTCCTTATTTCTCGTTCTCTTTCCCATTGTGACTGTAGGGGCCATGTGCAATGTGTTTGATTTATGTTCTTAAATATAAACATAATTTTTGGAAATACTATGTGGTTTTTGTCTACTTTCAGTTTTATCAAAGCTTTTATATAAATCCCAGTCTTGTCCAACTTTTCAAATCCACCCTTGTTTGGGGAGCAATCCATATCATGTAGCTGGTTTATTTCATCTTACTGCTAGTGTGTATCTAGGAGTATGGTTTTATAAATTTTATTTATCTAGAAGATGGATATATATAGGTTATATCTTTCTACTGCCATATATCTGATCTTTGCAAGAATTTCTTGAGGTTTTTCTAGAGATGGATATATATAGGTTATATCTTTCTACTGCCATATATCTGATCTTTGCAAGAATTTCTTGAGGTTTGTGTCTAGGAGTAGAAAAAATGTCTGTCATTTTTAAATTTATTTCTCCCACAAAGCATAATGAAAAGCCACTTTGACTACAGATGTAAACATATTTACACCATCTTTGGTTACTAAATTAATGACACTGCATTAATGGGTTACCTATGTGCAAAAAGCACAATGGGTGTGTCTTTTGCTTTTTATACAAAATAAATTTCAGATAAATAAGCAGTCAGATATTTCATAGCGAGTAAGCTGCATTGGCATTGAAAAAAATGAGAGAATAACAAGAGATCTATTTTTCTAGCTTTCTATTCTCACCATCCTTAATTCTCACTCTTGTTTGCAGTCTGTCCTCACATACAAAATTCCAGCAAATTATTTTTTGTATTTAAAGAGAAAAACAAAACAAAACAAAACAGTAAAAGAGTACAAGTAATACAGAATTTCAAGAGAAAAAATATACAGTAAGAAATCACTAGTTAATATATTACATATTGTCATCTCAGAAACACTTGTCCAGATTACAAAATTAAAGCATACACAGTGGACACAATGAGATTGCAGACAGTTCTGTTCAATGATCCAACAAAAACTCAGTAATACGGTTTTCTATCAGACACACTTAAATATACAAGCAGTTATACCCTTTAGATCACTTTCTTTCCTCTCTTTTTTATGATAACAATTACACATTTTGGGTTTTATTATTCCCACCATTCTTATAACTTTTTCTTTGAAGAGAAAACAAAAACAAAAAACAAAACAGAACAACAACAACAACAAAAAACAATGTGACAAAGCAAAACAGAGTCACTTAGAACAGGAGAATGGACAAAGAATATAAGCAAAAAGACATTACCAGGTGATCAACAATGCATACCATTATGCCTCTTGCTATCTTAAAAAGAGTTGCCTGTATCATCTGGCATAATAGAATTGAACAAAACGGTACAGAACAAGACCAATACAACCCACACTGGAGACCTTACAGGACTTCCAAAGAAGATAATCATCAAACCATAATGGGAATCATCGAATTTCTTGTTGCCTTCAAAGTGGTTGCCCATACCCTCAAATTTGATATTATTAAACAAAACAGAATAAAATAAAATAAGTCAGAACAAGATGTGGAGAACAATACAGGGGTTCAAATCAGGTTAATAGGAAAACAAAAAAGTTACTATAATATATCCCGCTATTCTTAATTTAGTTTTCCCTTAATTAAAAGATAATAAGAAACAAATTAATTAAAAAAAAGAAAAAAAGGGGAGGAGATTGAGATAAAAGAGAACATATCAATAGAACAACACAGGTCAGAACTGAACAATTTAAGCATTATTGTGTTTCACCACCAGATAGTCTGACATTAATAGTAGTTACCATAGTGTCTCTTTCCTTAAATATTTGGGTATAACTTTATATACTATAGGATCAAAATTATCAAGACAGTGTGAAACCATTCAAGAGAATGAAAGTATTGCAGTATGGTATTTAGAACCAGCTAACATAAACTGAACAACGGTTTCTATATTATCTCCTTACCTATAAAAAATTTTGCTTATACTATTGCATATATTAAAATATAAGATACAACATGTTAAAACTAATGGAAACAGATGAACAACAACTTGACGGGGCTTCAAAACAGGATGATATTAAATCAGCACTAGCTATTACGCTGCCTTATTTTTTTTAAATAGCTATTCATACTATCACAGACAATAAAATCAAACAACCCAGATTAAATCCATTCCAATTAATGAGTGAAAACATTATATGGCTTCAAACCACTATGACGGTGAATTATGATTACCATGTATTTTTACGTATTCTTATCATTTCTTACACTAGGGAAACTATTCGGTATTTATACATATGACTTTTATTTATTTCACTTATGAGTATGGTCTCAAGCTGCGTCCATTTATTTATAAATGTCTCAGTGTGATCATTCTTTATAGCTGAGTAGTACTCCATTGTATAAAAATACCACAACTTTTTTTTTATCCATTCCTCAGTTGATGGACACTTAGGTTGTTTCCAAGATCTGGCTATTAAAAATTGTGCTGCTACAGACATGGATACACATAATCACTGGGGTATGATGCTTTCAGTTCTTCTTGGAATATGCCTAGAAGTGGAATAGCAGGGTCAAATGGGGCATCCAGTCCCAGCTTTCTGAGAAATCTCCAGACTGACCTCCACAATGGTTGCACTAGTCTGTACTCCCACCAACAGTGCAGGAGAGTTCCTTTTTCCCCACAGCCTCTCCAGCATTTGTTGTTGTTGGTTTTCTTGATTTTGGCCATTCTTTCAGGAGTGAGATGCATTCTCAGTGTGGTTTTAATTTGCATTTCTCTAATGACTAATGATGATGAACATTTTTTTATGTATTTATTTGCCATTTATATTTCTTCATCTGATAATTGTGTATTCATTTCAGATGCCAATTTTTGGTTTGGGTCTTTGAATATTGAGGGTCTGATTTTTTTTTAATTCTTTATATGTTTTAGACAGAAGTCCATTGTCTGAGGGACAATTCACTAAGATTTTTTCCCAGTTTGTGGATTTTCTTTTCACTATCCTGGATATTTCTTTTGTCATGCAGAAATTTTTTAATAAGAGGTGTTCCCAGTTATTGATTCTGGGATGTATTTCCCATGCAGGTTGAGTCCTGTTCAAGAATTCTCTACTTACTCCTATGCCTTGAAGGTTTCTACCCAATTTGTCTTCTGATAGATTTAGTGTTTCTGTTTTAATATTCAGATCTTTGATCCATTTAGATTTTAATTTAGTACACGGGGAAAGGCATGGGTCTAGTTTTAGTTTTTGACAAATAGAGAGTCAGTTTTTCCAATACCATTTATTAAAGAAACCATCATTCTTCCAGTGAACATGTTTGACCTCTTATCAAAGATAAGGTGGTTGAGTGTTGGTAGTTGTGTTTGTATCCTCTAATCTATCCCACTGATCTTCAGCTCTATTTTGATTCCAGTACCAAGTTGATTTTATTACTGTTACTTTGTAGTATAACTTCAAGTCAGGGATTGTGATGCCTCCTGCCTTGTCTTTGCTGCTTAGAACTGTCTTTGCTATTCTAGGTCTCTTCTCGCTCCAGATGACTTTTAGGATTGATTTCTCAAGATCCGTAAGGTATGTTGATGGTATTTTTATTGAGATTGCATTGAATCTGTATAAGAGTTTTGGGAGAATGGCCATTTTCACAATATTTATTCTTTCTATCCATGAGCAAGGGATGTCTTTCCATTTTCTGAGATCATCTTCAATTTCATTTTTCAGTGCATTATAATTTTCCTTCTATAGGTCTTTCACTTCTTTCGTGGAGTAATTCCTAAATATTTCATTTTTTTTTTTTGGTTGCTAGTGTGAAGGGTGTGGTCTCTCTTGTTTCCCTCTCTGTGATTTTATTTTTAGTATATTATAATGCTATTGATTTTTGAGTATTGATTTTTGTATCCAGCCACATTGCTGAATTTATTTATTATATATAGGAGTCTTTCAGTGGAGTTTTGGGGGTCTTCTATGTAGAGTATCATATCATCTGAAAACAATGATAATTTAACTTACTCTTTTCCTATCTTTATGCCTTTTATTTCTCCCTCTTTTCTAATTGCTTTGGGTAGTATTTGCAGTATTATGTTAAATAGGAGCAGTGATAAGGGACATCCTTGTCTTGTGCCTGATTTTAAAGTAAAGGCCTTCCATTTTTGGCCATTTAGCATGATACTGGCTGTTTGTCATAAATGGCCTTTATTATGATGAGGTAAAGACCATCTATTCCAATTTTCTGCAAGGTTCTTATCATAAATGAATGTTGTACCTTATCAAAACCTTTTTCTGCATCTATAGAAATGATCATGTGATCCTTACTTTTGTTTCTATTGATATGGTGGGATCCATTTATTGACTTATGTATGTTAACCATCCCTGCATACCTGGGATGATTCCCACTTTGTCATGTTGTGTAACCTTCTTGATGATTTGCTACATCCTATTTGCCAATTTCTTGTTGGTGGTTTTCTACAACATTGCTATTTGCCAATATTTTATTGATTTTTGCATCTGTGTTCATTAGGCAGATTGGTCTGTAGTTCTCTTTTTCAGTGGGGTCTTTCTCAGGTTTTGGTACTAGAGTAATATTTGCTCCCAGGAATCACTTAGGAAGGACTGATTCCCTTTCAATTTCATTAAAGAGTTTGAGGAGTTTCTGCATTAGGTCTTCTTTGTATTTCCTGTAGAATTCTGCAGTGAATCCATCTGGGCCTCATCTGGGCCTGGGCTCCTCTTTGTATGTAAGAACTTAATTATGTTTTTTATTTCATTAATAGAAATTGGGTTATTCAGCAGTTTTACATCTTCTTGACCTAGCTTTGGTACTTCATATGCTTCTAGGAATCTATTTCCTCTGTGTTATCAAACCTTTGAGAGTAGAAGTTTTCAAAATAGGTGTTGATGATCTTCTGTATTTCTATTGGGTCTGTAGTGATTTCACCTTTTTAATTCCTTATTTCATGAATTTGAGCTTTTTCTTCCCTTTTTAAAATAACATTGACTAAGGGCCTATCGATTTTATTTCTTTCAAAGAATCAACTCTTTGAATCATTGATTTTTTTGGATTGTTTTCTTAGTCTCTATTGAATTTATTTCTACTCTGATTTTTATTATTTCCTCTTTTCTTTTGGCTTTGGGCTAGACTTGCTCTTCTTTTTCTAGATGTTTGACGTGTAACATCAGGTTATTTATTTGTATTCATTCTGTTTTCCTGATGTTGAAACTCAGCACAATAAATTTCCCTCTGAGGACAGCTTTCATTGTATCCCACAGATTCCAGTAAGTTATACTTGTGCTTTCATTTGTTTGTAGGTATTGTTTATTTTCTTCTTTACTTTCCTCTGTGACCCACTGATTACTCAAGAGTGTGTTATTCAGTTTCCATGTGTTTGTGGGATTTTTGCAGTATCTTTTATCATTAATTGCTAATTTCATAGTGCTATGATCCGATAACATGCAAGGGATAATATCAACTATTTTGCATTTATTTAAATATGTTCTATGAGTAAATATATGGTCTATTTGAGAGAATGACCCATTTACTGCTGAGAAGAATGTGTATTCTGTTGTTGTTGTGCAGAATACTCTGTATATGTCTATAAATTCCATTTGTTCACAAGTGTGATTCAGTTCATTTATTTCTTTGCTGATTTTCTGTCTGGTTGATCTGTCCGTTGGTGTCAATGGGTGTTAAAATCTCCTGTTATAATTGTATTACTGCTAATTTGGTTTTTCATTTCTGATATTACTTGATTTATATAACTAGGTGCTCTGGAATTTGGTGCACATATATTTAAATAGTTATCCCTTCCTCTTGAAGTTTCCCCCTAACCAGTATGTAGTGACCTTCTTTATCTCTTCTGATCATTATTGGTTTGAATTTCACATTGTCTGCAAACAGAATAGATACCTCCACTCTTTTTTGGTTTCCTGTTGCATGAAGTATTGTTTTTCATTCTTTGACTTTCAGTTTGAGTATCCTTTTGGGTTAGATTGGGTGTCTTGTAGACAGCATATGGTTGGATTTTGTTTGTTGATCCATTCGGCCAGTCTATTTCTTTTAATTGATGCATTGAGACCATTTACATTAATGGTTATAATTGTTATATATTGGTTTATTGTTGACATGTTATCTTTCTGCTGTTGCATCTTTATCTTTCTGTTCTGTTTAACTGTCTGCTTTGTTTAGTGATATTTTTCTTAAGTGTATCTAAACTGTCTTTCAGTATTCTTTGCAGGACTGGCTTGGGGATCATGAAGTTCTGCAGCTGTTCTTTGTCATGGAAGTATCTTATTTCTCCATCAATTTTGAAGGACAGTTTTGAAATCATTTTCCTTTAGTACCTGAAATACTTCACCCCATGCTCTTCTTGCCTTTATTGTTTGTGCTGAGAATTCTGCTGTGATTCTGATAGGTTTCCCTTTATAGGTGAGGTCTTTTCTCTCTGACAGCTTTTAATATTCTATTCTTTTGTTCAATTTCTGAGATGGTGATTGTTATATGTCTGGCTGGGTGTAGTTTTATTTTGGCTATGGCTATTTGGAGTTCTATATGCTTCATTGATCCTGATATCAGTTTCCAATTTCATGTTTGGAAAATTTTCAGGTCTTACTTGTCTAAATATCATCTTGACATCCTTTATGTTGTCTCCTTCTTTTTAATTTATCCCTATCAACCTTATGTTGCTTTTCTTGGTGTCATCTTGCAGGTTTTGAATTATTTCTTGATTTCTTGTTATTGTTAAAAGATCTTTCCTTTCCTGTTCACTGGATGCAATCTTTTCTTCAAGGTTCGAAATTCTATCTTCACATTCATTGAGGCAGTATTTACAACTTTCAATGGAATTTTTTATTTCCTGTATATCTCTTTGCATTTGTTATATATATATTGTGTTTGTTTGTTATGTTGTTCATCCAGGGATTCTATCTTTTTGTTTAGTTCCTCCAATCTTAAACGGTGCTTTCTTTAGATATTTTCAGCCTGTCCTTCATTTCTTTTATCCTTTCTTCTTTTACCTGAGAGACTATTTCTAGTTTGAATTCCTTTAAAGCTTCCTGGAGTTGCTTCTTTATTTCGGTTACAATTGTTTCAGATATTTCAGGTATACAGCATGTATTTTCTTCTATGTACATGGCTCCTAGGCTTTCTTGGGATGGGCTGGATGTTTGAGATTACATTTTGGTCTTTTGTTTTGTCATTTTCCCATATTTCCATGTTTCAAATGTTGTTTCAGAGTTTCCCCTGGGTGTGTTGGAAATTGTCTCTTATGTCCTGGGCTCCTGGGACTCCTCTGGTAGTATAGCTCCCTCCTTTGGCAGTGGAGCCCCTGGATTAAAAGAGAGTTGCCAGCCTCCTCTCAGGTAGATCTAAAGCCTCCTGAAGGTGCAGTTTCCCCTCTGGTAGCAAAGCTCCCCTGAGGGAAAGAAGGCCACCTGGTGTGGTCCAGGCAATCCCAAATCCTGCTAAGCCCAACCTAGTGTGGCTGCAAGCCCAACGGAGCCACAACTTCCTCAAGCCAGTATCTCATACTCTCCCAGGGATTGGATGTTGTGTAGTCATCCAGCTCCTTGGATGGCAAAGCTCCCCAGGCTGATAGAGGGTCCCCCTATGGCCTAGGTAGGCCTCAAACCTTCTCAATAGGGCTGCTCCTTCCTCCAGGCAGTGGCAGTAGTGCTGGTGCTCTCCAGGTCAAAAGAAGGTTGCAGAGGAGACCAGAGGAGGTTCCAGCAGATCAGCCCAACTCCCTCCTTTTGGGCATGCTGCTGTGGTGCGCTCCTCAGGTGGGAGAGGTGGTGGGCGGGGCTGGAATGGGGCCCATTCTCTAGACTGTGCTCTCTCCTTCCGGCAGGCAGCTGTAGTGCACTCCAGCAAATTATTTTCAAAGCATGGCTCAAGAACACGTGTTCCTGATTTTAAAAGCATATTAAAAAAAAAAAACAAACAAACAAAAACAGAAAAAGAAAAGAAACAGAAAGACACAAGCTCCTCCTGAGCATTCTAAAACAGTGCTGGCTCCAACTCTTGGAGTGTGGGCTATGACCTCTGGTTATGGCCTCTCTAAAAGTCCCCAGGGAGATTCACCATCACAGGCTGCCCTGCAGCTATACTGCATTCCTCTGTGCAATGCCCAGTTTGCTCCATGTTCACTGTTGTGCCAACTTCTGGGGTGACTTCCACCTGCTGTGACTGTCCGACTTGACATGTTGACTTTCACAAAGCGATTCCTTCCAGTGCAGTCTACAGTACCCACTCAAGCAGTGGCATCTCACTTCCCTTTTATTCTCTGAATGTTTTAAACTTATTTTATTTGCTTATATGTTTGCTGGCTGTTCTGCCTCTTCTACTAAAATAAAAGATTAGCCAAATTAACAACTTTTGTAATTTGTCAGTTTCCTCAGAACCTGTAGTACTGCTGGGAACATAACAGATGCTCATAATTATTTGTTGAATAAATAAATGAATCAAAGGACACACACCCACACATACAGCAGAAAAATCTTTAATTGTATCTCAGCTTAGAAAGATTTCATAAAGTATTAAGTTGCATTACTCCATTGAAATTAAATGTATTTCTCCACCTCCAGTAAACCCACAAAGATAATACAAAACATCTAACCATCAAGCTGAGGCTAAATTCGGATTTAAGGAGCTATTCTCACTGTGCTGTGGCCAGAAGGCTGATGACTGAAATGTATTTAGGAAGTCATCATCCCTAAAGTTTACTGAGAAAACGAGGAACAGTTTTCTCCCCAACTGTGTCCTCATGGATTCTTTCTGGTTTTTCCTATGTTTAGAAACACATTTTCTTTATCTGTTTGATTTTTTTCAAAACACAAAATAATGTTTACTTTCCTTTTACATGCTATTGATATTTGCTGAATCTAATTGGTTTTACAATGTTTCAAAATAATACAACAAAAATGGATTAATTTAATTATACTAACAGGATTTATGCTGATTTTATAATTGGCTTGATTATGTAATAAAATCAAGGAGATCTATTAGTTCTTTCAATATACAAGGAAATATATAGATTTATATCTGTGTATGTATTGATGACTCATTTTACTGCATATGTCGACTTTGTTATGTATGGTTTTAACTTTTCCACTCAAAAGCCAATGTGCATATTGCTGTGAGTTTTTATTTTACATATTACTAACACTGAAGTCAGTACACGTTGAGTAAAGTATGTTGTCTTCCTTTGCATGCACAAGTCTTGTGCATTCATCACAAGGCCTTTGAAGTTACATCTCCTCCCAGGGAAAGGGGAATTCTGTCTCCACTCTGCCTTCAGATTGGATCATTAACTCCTCCCTACATCTCCAGCAAACTGGCCTGCAGATTTTTTACTAGCTAGCCCCTGAACTAAACTCTTAAAATAAATCTCTCCTCCTTTAATCTCTTACTTGATGTGCATTTACACTTCACACACCAACATCCACATCCTTTTGGGGCTGCTTCTCTGAAGAACACACATAAAAGAAGATAGAAGCATAGGTATATCTATATGCATACAGACATGGAAAATATTTATTTGAGAAATATTATATTTTTATAAATATAGCAATGCACATAAATTTTTTAAAGTTGGATAAGCCATCTAACTAGTTTTAAAAATAACTACATATTAATTGTAAGATAGATTAAGTGGGCTGTCATCACATCTTCATTAAGAATATATTCACTCAATAATGTGAATTTGCAAAGTGAGTTGGTTCCATGTGGATATATTTTCTATGTAGATATTGAGTTTCCATTATTTCTCAAAATTAATTATTTTACTTGAATTTATGCTGAGTTTATAAGTACACAAGACTAATTTTCACATGAGAAGTAATGGAAGAAAATTCTGGTCTGTTGAGCTAAAATTATGAAAAGCTGACATTATCATAAACAAAGTGTGTTACTGAGATTTGGGAACTCTAATAAGTTTCTCCCAAGACCTTGAAGAGAGAAAAATGAATTTCCTCTGAGCTCTAAGGGTGAATTCATCATGTTATGGATTGCCACAGAGTTATGAGGAGATTTCATAGATGTTTTCCAAGGTGAGGCACCTTGGTGTAATCTGAGAAAGCAGTATTACGAAGTCTGAAAATTGGTGAAATGAATTGAGAACAGGTGTCCTAGAGAAGGATGGTGACAAGCAAGTTGATGAGATCAGTACTCTTTTCCCCATATCATGAAAACTAACTTTCAAGCCTAACATATCAAAAGGTAAAAGTTGTAAACTAGTTGTGTGTAATTTTAAAATTCATGTTTATCACTGCTAAACTATTAATGTGTCCCATTTTCAGATTCTACATTCGATAGGTCCAATTATAATGACAAGTTAGCTTTCTGTTTTCTTGGTTCAAAAGAAGAACATGTGTTAGATGAAGACATTCTCTCTTGGCTCTTATGATTCTATTTTTTTCTTTTAAATAATAAATTGGCAAAGTTTATAATTGAGAACTCAATTATATCTGATTTCTCAGTAGCTTTTAAAATTAGACAATAACAGTCAAATGTGTGATATCTTCTATTTCTTCCGGAACATAACTGTCACACATTTAGTAATTACTCTTTGATAATCTGGAAATAAAATGCCCTTTGTGAAAATGACTATGACCCTGAATGTATGAATTAACACCATGCTAAAACCAATTTTCTGAGAATAGCAGACACTCTTATATTTTTAAAGATAATGCCATACTCTGAGTTTGCCTGGACAAAATCCAGAATATAGTGTGTGGAAACTTTACTTTTTTATGTTTCTTTGCACATATTCACAGATGAAGAGCTCATGCAATATCATTTTCAAGAAAGCTGTCCACAGCTATTAGCTTCATTATCATTTAAGGCATAATTTCTTTTTTTTTAAATTTTATTTAAAAGGAAAAAGAGAAAAAGACAAAACAAAACAAAGCAGCATAAGGGTACATTAAATACATAACTACAAAAAAAAAACCAGTAAGAAATCACCAGCTAATAGAATACAATTATCATTCTAGAAACAGTTGCTCAAGTCACAGTATCAAAGCATTCAAAATGGACATTCAAACAGTGAGACTGCAAACAGTTGTGTTCAATGATCCAACCAAAAACATTAATATGTGCATCTATTTAACATCCCTAAACACACTTGCAATTGTATACTTTAGAGCACTATTTTTCCTCTCTTTCTTGCAACAAAATTTACACATTTTGGGTTTTATTACTCCTTAGTTCTTATTACTTTTTCTTTTTGGAAGAGAATAAAGTCAAATATGGCAAAACAAAGCTGTCAGTCAAAACCAAGGATAGACATAGCACATGATGTAAAAAAACTGAGTACCAGGTTATCGATAATGGTTACCATAATGCCTCTTGCTTCTTAAAAAAAGAATTGTCTATCTCATTAGGTATTATAAAGTTGAACAAAACAGTAGAGAACAAGACCAATAAAACATAAACCTTGTAAACACTACAGGACTTCCAAAGACGATAATACTCAAACCAGAATGGGCATCATAGTGATTCTTATTGCCTTCACAGTAGTTGCCTATACCTTCAAAATTGATACCACCATACAGAATGGAACAGAGTCTAATCAGTCAAAACAAGATAGTGGGAGCATTATAGGACTTCAAATCAAGGTAATAGGAAATGAAATAAGTTACTATAATATGTACTGCTATTTTTTTATTTCCCCTTAATAGAAAATCATAAAAAACAACTAAATAATTTTTTTAATGAACAAGGAAGAGATTGAGATAAAAGAGGACATAATATCATAACAGTACAGGTCAAAGCATGACAGTTTCAGCAACCTAGTGTTCACCACCAAATAACCCGGTTTAATAGTAGTTAGCCTAGTGTATTTTTCCTTGAAATATTTGAATATAACTTCATATACTATAGCTTCAAGCATATCAAGTTAGTGTAAAACCATTCAAGTGGATGAAAGCATTGTAGGGTTTTCTAGAATCAACTAACAGAAAATAAATAATGGTTTCTATATTATCTCTTTGCCTATAACAATTTTTGTTTATACTATCACATATAATAAAATCCAGCAAGACACATCATGATAAAACCAATGGAGACAGAAGAGCCATAGTTTGGTGGGGCTTCAAAACAAGATGATAGTAAATCAGCACTAGCTATAATGGTGACTTATTTTCTTCAAAATAGCTGTTCATTTCATCACAGGCAATAATATCAAGCACCTCAGAATCAAGCCTTTCCAATTAATAAGTGAAAACTTTATAAGGCTTCAAGGCCACATAATATGGAATCATGATTACCACCTACTTTTATAGATTAGAATCATTACTTACATTAGGGAAACTATTGGGTATTCACACATGTGAGATTAATTTATTTCACTTATGAGTATGGTCTCAAGCTGTGCCCATTTATTGATAAATATCTCTTTTTTTAAAGTTTTATTTAAAAGGAAAAAGAGAAAAATACAAAACAAAACAAAGCTGTATAAGGGTACAAGTAATACAGAACAAAAAAAAAATAGTAAGAAATCACCAGTTAATAGATTATATATTATCGTCTTAGAGATAGTTGCTCAAATGACAGTATCAAAGCATACAAAGTGGACATTCAAACAGTGAGACTGCAAACAGTTGTGTTCAATGATCCAACGAAAAGCATTAATATGGTCAGCTATTTAACACCCCTAAACACACTTGCTGTTGTATCCTTTAGAGCTCTTTTTTCCCCTCTCTTTTTTTACAACAAAATTTACACATTTTGAGTTTTTATTACTCCTTAGTTCTTATTACTTTTTTGGGGGGAGAGAATAAATTCAAATATGGCAAAACAGAGCTGTCCGTCAAAACCAAGGTAGACATAGCACATGATACAGCACATGATATAGCACAGAGTACAAGGTTATCAACAATGGTTATCAACAATGTCTCTTGTTTCCTTAAAAACAATTGTCTACCTCATTAGATATTATAAAGTTGAACAAAACAGTAGAGAACAAGACCAATAAAACTTAAGCATTGTATACATTACAGGATTTCCAAAGGAGACAATAGTCAAACCAGAATGGGCATCTTAGTGAATCTTATTGCCTTCAAAGTAGTTGCCTATACTCTCAAACTTGATACTATCATACAGAATGGAACAGAGTCTAATCAATCAAAACAAGATCGTGGGAGTATTACAGGACTTCAAAACAAGTTAATAGGAAATCAAAAAAAGTTACTATTATATATCCTGCTAATGTTTTTAAATTTTTCCCCTTAATTAAAACAAACATGAGAAATAACTACATAATTTTTTTAAAGAATAAGGGAGAGATTGAGATAAAACAGGACATAACAATATAACAATACAGGTCAAAGCATGACTGTTTCAGCAACCTAATGTTCACCACCAAATAAGCCGACTTAATAGTAGTTACCATAGTGTATGCCATTTTTCTTGAAATATTTGAATAAAACTTCATATACTACAGCTTCAAATATTTCCATATTAAGAAGCCCAGAATATAGTCTTTCCAATTAATAAGTGAAAACTTTATAAGGCTTCAAGGCCACATAATGGGAATCATGATTACCACATATTTTTATATATTTGAATCATTACTTACATTAGGGAAATTATTTGGTATTCACATATGCGAGATTGATTTATTTCAATTATGAGTATGGTCTCAAGCTGCGCCCATTTATTGATAAATATCTCAATGTGCTCCTTCTTTATAGCTGAAAAATACTCCATTGTATAGAAATACCACAACATTTTTATCCATTCCTCAGTTGATGGACACTTGGGTTGTTTCCAAGATCTGGCGATTACAAATTGTGCTGCTATAAACATAGGTGCACATATATCACTGTGATATGATGCTTTCAATTCTGCTCGGAATATGCCTAGAAGTGGAATAGCTGGAATAAATGGGACTTCCAATCCCAGCTTTTTGAGATATCTCCAGACTGACCTCCACAAAGGCTGCACCAGTCTACATTCCCACCAACAGTGTAAGAGAGTTCCTTTTTCCCCACAGCCTCGCCAGCATTTGTTGTGGTTGGTTTTCTTGATCCTGGCCATTCTTTCAGGAGTGAAATGGTATCTCAGTGTGGTTTTAATTTGCATTTCTCTAATGACCAATGACGATGAACATTTTTTCATGTATTTACTTGCCATTTGCATTTCTTCATCTGAGAAGTGTGTATTCATCTCAGATGCCCATTTTTGGATTGGATCTTTGAATTTTGGGGGTCTGAGGTTTTTTTTTTTAATTCTTTATATGTTTTAGGCAAGACTCCCTTGTCTGAGAGAGAGTTCACTAAAATCTTTTCCCAGTTTGTGGGTTTTCTTTTCACTATGCTGGAGATTTCTTTTGACATGCAGAGACTTCTTAATAAGAAGTAGTCCCAGTAATTGATTCTGGGACGTATTTTCTGTGTGCTTTGAGTCCTGTTCATGAATTCTCTACCTACTCCTATGTCTTCAATGTTTCTACCCAATTTGTCTTCCAATAGATTTAGTGTTTCTGTTTTAATATTCAGATCTTTGACCCATTTAGATTTTAATTTAGTACATGGTAATAGACATGGGTCTAGCTTTAGTTTTCGGCAAATGGAGAGCCAGTTTTTCCAAAACCATTTATTAAAGAGACTGTCATTCTTCCAGTGAACCTGCTTGGCTCCTTTATCAAAGATAAGGTGGTTGAGTGTGTTTGTAGTTGTGGTTGTATCTTCTAATCTATTCCATTGATCTTCGGCTCTGTTTTGATTCCAATACCATGTTGATTTTACTACTGTTGCTTTGTAGTATAACTTCAAGTCAGGGATTGTGATGCCTCCTGCCTTGCCTTTGCTGCTTAGAATTGCCTTTGCTATTCTAGGTTTCTTCTGGTTCCAGATGAAATTTAGGAGTGATTTCTCTAGATCTATAAGGTATGTTGACAGTATTTTCATTGGGATTGCATTTTATCTGTACAACAGTTTTGGGAGAATCGCCATTTTCACAATGTTTGTTCTTCCTATCCATGAGCAAGGGATGTTTTTCCATTTTCTGAGATCATCTTCAATTTATTTTATCAGTGTATTATAATTTTCCTTGTATTGTTCATTCACTTCTTTCATAAGACTAATTCCTAAATATTTAAATTTTTGCTTACTAGTGTGAAGAGTGTGGTTTCTCTTATTTCCCTCTCTGTGATTTTGTTGTTAGTGTATAGGAATGCTATTGATTTCTGAGTATTTATTTTGTATCCAGCTACATTACTGAATTTATTTATTGTATCTAAGAGTCTTTCAATGGAGTTTAGTGGGTCTTCTATGTAGAGTAACATGTCATCTGTAAACAATGATAATTTAACTTCTTTTCCTATCTTTACCCCTTTTATTTCTCTCTCTTGTCTAATTGCTCTGGCTAGTTTATCTAGTACTATATTGAATATCAGTGGTGATAAAGGACATCCTTGTCTTGTGCCTGATTTTAAAGTAAAGGCTTTCAATTTTTTGCCATTTAGTATGATGCTGGCTGTTGGTTTCTCACAAATGTCCTTTATGATATTGAGGTAAAGACCATCGATTCCAATTTTCTGTAAAGTTCTTATCATGAATGAATGTTGGACCATTTACATTAATGGTTATTACTGTTAAATGCTGGTTTATTGTTGACATTTTATCCCTCTGCTGTTGCATCTTTATGTTTCTGTTCTGTTTAGTTATCTGCTTTGCTTAGTGCTTTTTTCCTTTGTATATCTAAACTGTCTTTCAGTATTTTTTGCAGGGTTGTTTTGGTGTTCATGAAGTTCTTCAGCTGTTCTTTGTCATGGAAGTATTGTATTTCCCCAACAATTTTGAATGATATTTTTGCAGGATACACCATTCTAGGTTGGAAATCATTTTGCTTTAGGGTCTGGAATACTTCACTCCATGTTCTTCTTGACTTTACTGTTTGTGCTGAGAAGTCTGCTGTGATTCTGATAGGGTTTTCCTCTAGAAATGATCTGTCTTTTCTCTCTGACAGCTTTTAATAATCTATTCTTGTGTTGGATTTCTGGGATGGTTATTATTATATGTCTGGGTGTCGTTTTATTTTGGTTATGACTATTTGGAGTTCTATATGCTTCACTGATCCTGATATTGGTTTCTGATCTCATGCTTGGGAAATTTTCAGCTATTACTTCTCTAAATATCCTCTTGACATCCTTTATGTTGTCTCCTTCTTTTTCATTAATCCCTATCATTCTTATGTTATTCTTCTTTGCATCGTCTTGCAGTTGTTAAATTGTTGTTTCCTGATTCCTTGTTATTTTAAAAGATCTTTCCTTTCCTGTTCACTAGCTGCAATCCTGTCTTCAAGGTCTGAAATTCTATCTTCACTTTCACTAAGGCGGTTTTTACAACTTTCAGTGGAGTTTTTTTATTTCCTGTATATCTCTGTGCATCTGCACTATGTATTCTGTTTGTTTCTTATATTGCTTGTCTAGGGATTCTATCTTTTTGGTTAGTTCCTCCAATTTTTTATCTGTGTTTTCTTTAGATATATTCAGAATCTCTTTCATTTCTTTTATCATTTCTTCTTTTACCTGGGAGATTATTTCAAGTTTGAATTTCTTTATTGCTTCCTGGAGTTGCTTGTTAATTTCAGTAGCTTTTGTGTCTGATATTTGAGGTGAATGGCATATATTTTCTTCTATATACATTGCTCCTAGGGTTTCTTGAGATGGGCTGGAGGTTTGAGGTTGTAATTTGGTTTTTCATTTTGTCATTTTCCTATATTTCTATGTTTCAAGTGTTATTTGAAAGTTCCTCAGTATCTGTTGGAAATCCCCTTCTATGTCTGCAGCTACTGAGACTCTGGCACCACGTTACCCCAAACCACTGGGCCTGCAGAACCTTGGCCCTCCTCTGCCTGTTCAGAACTCTGCAGTTCCAGATAAGCTGGGCCTCAGGGACACTGTGCCCCCACCTGCCTGTTGGAAGCTCCACAGCTCTCCAATCGCAGCCAGGATGTGGAGGTGGATGTAGATGCCTCAAACCCACCTCTCCACTTCACTGCACCTGGAAGCCTGGAGGGACCTGAACAGTTTGAGCTTTGGGCAGAGTGTGCTGAGCACTCACCACAGGCTGCAGGGCCTCTGGAACCTGCGATGCTCCACTGCTTGATGAGACATCCACAGTCCTCCAGACACACCGGGAGGCTGATGCAGGCATCCCAGATCTGCTCAGCCCCTGCTCTGCACACCTATGGCTAGGTGGGGGAGTCCCAAACAGGCTCCAGTTGCTCATTCTTTAGCACATTTGTTCAGGGTGGATTGGATGCTGCATTGAGGTTGCTGTAACCTCTGGTTCAGAGAGGACAGGAGAGTTGCATCTGCTCTTTATATTCACACAGTTTATTCTTTACTTGATTTAAATGCAAAAAGGCTTTAAGATCTACTCTCCTCTTTTATTTATTTTTGGCTACTGGAAAATACAAGTGTCTTTGTATTTGTTTTTGATGCCTTCAATGTTGAGTAAAATTGAGTATTATTGAGAAGTGAAAAACAATTTTTTAAAAGTTAAGAGATAAAAATATATTTCATTTCATAGTAATTCATGATATCTGTTCTTTTCAACTCTAAGTAGTGAAAATTTAAAAATGTACAGTCAAAGATTAAGCCTACTAAAGTTATACTAAAAATCTAAGCTATTTTTATAATCTTGGATGAGAAGATAAACACACTTCCTTGACAAGAAGCAGTATTTTCCATCTTATTAATAATATTAATAAATCTCATTTTCATTAAAGTAAAATTACTAAGGTTCAAATAAAAAGTCTTTACAGATACATAGTCATATACTGCAAAATCAGTTAATATGCATGCACTACATGCATTGTCATATGCATTTTATGATACTCAATACTGATTTTTTTAGACACAATGACAGAAAGTTATATACTTATTGTGGCCCCATGACAAAAATGTATCATATCATTCAATTAATTTATAGAATAACATTAGGCTTCAAGAAGTAAAATAAGTTTAAGAGACATATCCTGTGGCGTTATGACCCTAATGGACTGCAGTGCATTCTGTTCATGGAAGAGTATGTTGGGCGAGGCCTGGGATCTCCTGCATTACAAGGTTGACAGGGAGATTGTAACCAGTAGTTGGAGAACCGTGTTGGAGAGATCTTAGAAGACACAGCAAGAACTCTTCTCAAAAAATCATATATTTTTTTGAAAATTGTTCATAGAAGGTTTTCACCCTAAATAAATAAATAGATATGAAATATTGGTTAGATTGATTTAGCCATTTTTTGGTGGCTACATCTCTCAAAATATATTGTACATGATACAGACATAAGTTTTTTATTAATTAGAATAAATGCTAAAAACTGTGTTACTTTAATATTACATGTGAAGTATTACAAATTCAAATCTGTACTGCTGAAATATTTAATATTTAATTGACCAATTAATTAAAATCATAGGTAATAAACACATCCTTTTCACCCATAAAATTACTCAAATGCTAAAATCAAATTTGGAGGCTATTAATCAAGTCATGGTATTTGGCTTTTGAAACGCCTTAATTTTCTTTTTTGATGGAGCCACCACAATCAAGCTATCATAAATAAATCATTATATCTGTAAGATATAGAAACAGAGTAAGAGATATGTAAAAAGCCTATATCGTCTCCTTAGCATATCTGAGAAACAGAAACTGATGTGCATTCTTGACATTAAATCATCTCCAAAACACTTATCTAACTATGTACATATCTGTGAAGAAAGTCTTTTGCAAACCAAATATGTGTGATATAGAATTTCTTTTGCAACTGATATTTCATGGTAATATATATGGAGACAAACAATGGGGAAAAGCCTTAAAACTCTCAAGCCATCGTAATACTTTGTGATTTCATAATGATTCTCTAGCCATCCCCTGACGGATTGCTTTTCAGAAAAGGTTAAAAAATTATCGTGTTTGAAGATCCAATTTATACAAAAAATTTTTCTTCATTCCAATAAAATCATTAACTATAAGAAAATAATAGAGAAAATTTTGTTAAAAGACTTTGTAGAGGAAACATTAAAAACACATGTTTAAAAAATGTTATTACAACAATTATAAGAGATGATTCTTGCATTTCATCAGACAGGTCTATCTTGTAATATCAAAGTGCTTTAAAATGGAATGTTATATAACATACCTTTGATTGTCAACCTTCAGCCAAGGAGGCCAACAGCTCTGGGAGGCTTCTCCTGTCAGTATCTGAACATGCCTAGCACGTGTCCCTTTGTTTGTCAGATCTCTATTCCAATGATTCTTCTTTTCTATGTTCCTTGTTGAAACATAGCCCTCGAAGGCTGACCTGTTGCATTATAAAGATAAATGCATTAAAGCCATGTGCAGGCGGACATAGGCCTGACCTTTAGCTAACCTGAAGATGAGGTGAGCCACCATCTGGAGACTGGCATCAACCCACAATCAAAATCATTCTCCTTAATTTACTTATTTCCAATTTCCTTTGCAAACTCGTTGTTTTCATTGCTAACTTTACCTGTCCCGCTCTGAATGCTTTCTTGTGTTTTCAGAGATTATTACAAAATGGATTTTTAAAAATTCAAATGTAAATGGTGGGAGAAAGAAGAACGCTTTGTGTTTCTAGTGAAATGAGATGCTGAAGGCTGGTGACCGCCTCACATGGTGCGGAGCAGGAGAGGTGGCAGGATCACAGGAGAGACACAGCCTGCCACAGGGAGGAGTGAGTCCAGAATGGGACTTACTGATTCCATGGTAATATTTATACACGAAGTAGTGCAGGCTCTGCCTTTTGCCAAAGAAGAATTAGAGGACTACAATACAGAAAACCTCAAGGAATTTATACCTTTGAAAAGCAAAATAAAATATCTACCCCATTCATGAGCTTGTAGAGGGAACAGGAATACTGTATGCTTCAGAACTTTGTCAAATTAGGCTTTTATTCAGATACCCCTAACCCTTTGTGCTAAACACTTTTTTTATATTTCCAAATGACTAAATTAGCTATGAATTATTTCTATATAAATGATCCTGCAGTATGTTAAAAATATATTTATCAGTTGTCTAATGAAAGTACTATTCAATGATAAATCCATACTGTAAACAAGTTCTTTTTTTTTTTTTTTTTTTTTTTTTTTTATCGGTACCAAGGATCGAACTCAGGGCTGCCTGCTTTCAAGGCAGGCACTGAGCTAAATCCCCAGCCCCAAATTCATTTTTATTTGTAGTAATGAATGCAATTGTAAAGATGTGTAATTTTAGTAAAATTTATCTTTGTTACATAATTTGTTTTTTTATGTATTTTCATGCAAGTGTTGTGACGTTTTGTAAAAGAATAAATATTGATTATGAATTCAAACAAGTGGACTATGAGTAATATATGGTAGTTTTCCAGTACACTGAATTATTTATAATTGCAACATGTTTCACATATCTATTAATATCTGGAAAAACTTTCTCATGCTATATCTTGCTTTTATAAGATTAATAGTAAACTAGTTCAAATTTCTTTGTTAAAGATGTATTTCTTGTTTCCTTCTTTCATCCCTCTTTCCCTTACTTCTCCCTGCAATGACCAGGGAAAATTGTTTCTAATAAAGTAACATTTGATCATAGAAATAAAGGAAACAATAGATAGATTTGACTAAAGAAACATTTATAGCAGTTATCTACTTAGGAGAAACAGTACTTTTAGATAAAGTACAGAGAGAACTAGGATGGAAACTGTAATTGAGAGAATAACAGGAGAATAAGATAAAGAGGAAAATAATGAACAAGTACGCTCATAGTATCCTTATTTTATGACATTTGTCTTTTATTGTAAATGGAATAGAGGGATAGGAGTGTAGCTCAGTGGTACAGTGCACAGTGAATAAGCAAGAGGCCCTCTACTCAACTCTTCATACCAAAAAAGAAACAAAGAAAAAAACAAATTGGAAAGTTTGAAGGAGAATTTGAACAAGGGAAACACAGGTTAAAGGATCATCCCTGCTGTTGAATGGTGATTGAGTGGGGACTAACACTACCCACTAAACATAGGGGTATAGGGGAAAATGGGGAGAAATTAAACTACAATTTATGGCAATAGTTCAAGCCCAGATTAACAGTTGGATTAAGCTTCAAGGAGTGAACACTTTATCCAGAATGTGCATTTAGTTTTAAGTAAAGTTCATCAGTGAACTGATGGATTTGTTGTGAAATGTGGCAGAAATACACCAAATCTAGCTGTTTTATATCTTTGCTGGTGTTATCCAGTCAGACCCTCACCGCTGATCAGAAAGGTAACTGTAAGAACCTTTGAGTAGATTATTTTCTTTCTGCATGAATTGATGACTATACCTTTTCCATGTTTATTATTGGCAGAATAGTCAGAATAATTCTTACAGACTTTAAAATAAATGAAGTCCACTATTTTGTCAGACTCTGTTACTGTTTCCATTTCACCTGGGATACAAAATCAGAGGATTGTTATGGTCTAGATTTTTTGATCTCTGTCCTTCTTTTGACTACATTTTCACTACTACGTTTGTAGCGCATCTTGATTGTGTTCATTGTGGGCAGCTAGTTCATGCGCACAGTGCATCTTAATTACTGGTCATTCTGTTTCCTTTACTTTTGTCCTTTCACTCCATCTCATGTCTCCCTTGCGTTTTGCAAAATATCTTTTTCTCACTTTTCTCGCTTTTGGGTTTTTTCTTCTTGATGACCCTACTGCAGATAATATATATATATATATATATATATATATATATATATATATATTTTTTTTTTTTTTTTTTGCTATTCCTCAAAGACACCAGGGAAATGGCCTTCCTAGGCTCCCTTACTTTTATGCTTTCTCTTGGAGTGCTTTTCTTCCAGATGCCATTCCTCTGTCAAGTGAATGGTCTCACCACTGCATGTTCTGCTAACTTTCTCAGGAGACAGAACATCATTTTCTACTCAACATTATCATTTCTTTCTTCTTTTAGCATTCATGAGCTCTATTTTTCTTTGCTTGGAACATGTTACCTTTTCAGATAGCATATTATTTGCTTATTAGTATGTGTATTGTATGATGTGTATGCTCCTAAACTGTAATCATTAAGAAAATGCTTTTATACTGATGTGCCAATGCAAAAATATTTTTACACACTATAAGAGCTCAACAATAATTTGATGATAAAGTAAAAGAAACAATAATGACTGTAAGGCTAATGACATAAATAACAAAGAAATTGAATTTTATATGCAAATGGTGAAATAATATTGAAAAGTACTTTACGATATGGTGGAGAAAGCCTTCAAACATTAGTTCCTGGAGATTAAATGTGACAGGAATTTTAATCATACAAATTAAGAAGCTATGAATGCAGGAAGTTATGCAAGACTGATGATCAGGAAGTGATTTTAGATAGACATTTGTTAACACATAGTGTCCAATAAACTGTGGGCTTCAACGATGTTCTCAGTTCTGTGCCACTGCAATATGTTTGAGATAAAAATACAAAAATATAATAGCTGAGGTGGATGGAGAATTGTAATGATTGATTCACTGTGTCAACTTGAGAAGTTTAACTAAGTATTTCGGCAGGAGGCCTGGATCCTTAGTTTGTAAACATCCTCACTTTGTACAGGAAGAAGGCACAGAGATGGTGTGGGAGGACCGCCCACTTACAATTTAAAGGAGGAAGGGACTTGCCTCCCTGTTTTTTGCTCTTGCTGCTTTGATTGTCTTCTGCCTCCTTGAATGGTTGCCCTGTGCCATGCCAACCTGCTTAGAGACCTGATTATGAACTGAAGCCTCCACAAACTGTGAGCTAAATAAAATTTTCCTTCCTTAATTTTGGGCACCAAGTGCTTTGTCTCAGCAATAAGAGAAAAGTAACTAAGACATAAATTGACAGTAAATCTTCAGCCTATATTGAAAGAAGCAGCCTAAGAAAGAAGAAATGATGGCTTGATTCATGCTGGAGTCAGATAAGAAGACACCAAGCTCCACTGCTTGTTCATTTTTCACCCTTAATTGTGTGGAAGATAATCACTATCCCATAGGAGTAGTCCAAGAGAGAGTGTATGAGGCTTTGGACTCCGCAGGCCTTCTATGTTCCTAAAATACCCTGGGCCTGTCTTTATGTCTCTATCTTATGTGGCCAAGAAAATGACTCTCACAATTATCGGTGAAAGTAGGACCACAAATGCTTTCTACTTCCAGGTGCCTGATTTAAAAGCAGTCATTTTCTTCCTCAACTAACTGTCTGAAAATAATGGGAACAAAAAGCATTGTTTTCTCAATTAGTAATGTTGCACATGTGTACATAAGTGTGTGTGTAACTGACATTTAATGCTTACTTTATTATCATTCCATATGTCCAACAAATGACAGGTTAAAAGAGGTAAAATCTACACTAAGAAATTTTGATAAAGTAATGTCTTGTAATATAAGATGATCGTGTCACAAATTTGATGTGTTGCATAATCTGACTTTGGTGAAACCAAGTTCCCAAACCTAACTTTTCACTGCAGTATTTTCCTCTTTAAGATCTTTCAGAACACGCATCTATAAAATCCTTCACCAGTGGGGAATATTTTATCCCATGGTCCCCCATAGTAACAACAATGCAACATGAGTTATTTTTCAGATTTTGGAGAAGCAGCAGATAATACTTAAGAAAGTAGACTCCAAAGTCATAGCACCTGGAGTCAAGACTGGATCTTTCAACCAACAGTTCTGTGACCCCAGCCAATGGATAGATTTTTATATCCTGAAAACAGATACAACAGGAATTCATTATTCAAAGGATGCTGAGAGGATCAAATGTATACACACAAAGCAAGGAGAAAGTGTTCAGGGCTTTGCTGCCACCTGCATATGTTGAGTATGCTAGCATTCTGCATATGTTTGAATATGGCTTTATTCAAAGGCATGGCTAGAAACAACACAAAAACAAGCAAACTGGGGCCAGGGATTTAGCTCAGTGGCATAAGCACCTGTCTGGAAAATGTGAGATCATGAGTTTGATCCCAAGTACCAAAAACCCAACAACAACAACAACAAAACTAAAAAACAAAACAAAACAAAACAAAACAACAAGCAAATTGTTTTTATAGTTTCTTAAAATGTGGATTCCATATAAGTTTTTATGTTTTTCCTAGTTTTAATCTGTTTAATGTTGGTATCCTGAATTGATTGGTCAAATAAAGAAAAAGGATGGGTGTTCACACACACCCAGACACACACATACACACACTGCACTAGTCATTTTCTTGTTATATGGAGAAAATACAGACTTTCACAATTGAAAAGAGGTTTTTTCATGCTAATCATTTTTAGATAGTTCATTACAAGTTTGACTGGTCTCATGTCACAAGTAAGTTGGTAGATGGGAATGAGAGAGGAAAAGAGCTCGTATCATGACAGCCAGGAAGGAGAGAGAGAGAGAGAGAGAGAGAGAGAGAGAGAGAGAGAGAGAGAGAGAGAGAGAGAGAGAGAGAGAGAGAAGACAGAGAGGAGACAGAGAAAGACTGAAAGACAAAGAGGAGACAGAAGAAGAGACTGAGAGACAGAGAGGAGATGTGGATAAGGACATTCACATTCACTATTCACTCACAGAAGTTAACCAATGAGGTTCCAATTCCTAACCCCTCATTTGCCTAGGAACTCATTAGTGGACGGATTCACTGATGAACACAGTGCTCTCTGGTTAATCACCTTTCTAAAGCAAACTGATTTGGGAGGACACTGTAGATTTAATCCATAGCAAGCAGACTTTTACTGACTACAAATATTCATCATGCAGACACACAGTGAAAATTCATGACTGTGATTCTACTCAAAGCAAACTAGCTTTTTAAAATGCTAAAGTTCCTACTTTTCAGGGAGTGTCAGAAAATCTACTACTCTACATTAGAACATTTATATAAATTTTCAAATGATTTTCTCCAAAATATAAGATGTATTTGTTATTGGACAAAATTGTTATCAAAATAAATATATAAGATAAATAACAATCAACATAAGAACAATAACAACAGAGTTTCAGTAACACATACTTAATTTTGAATAGTTTACTTTTTGTATAAAGCAACTCATGGCTGAGAACTATTTTTTATAATTCTTAAAATGCTTTTCTCTGCAGCATCCAGGCTAGCAATTTTAATTCTTTCCCTCTGTGGATATCTCCCTTTGACACTATGAATCCTTGAGTTACTTATCTCTGTCTGCCTGTTCTTAAATCTTAAAAGAGTAGTGTGCCCTGCCTTCTCACTATCAGCTTACTCTTAAATCTTTTTCAATCTCCTTTTTGCTTCCCAAATCCTCCAGACATGACTTTCTTGATGGCGACCGGTAACCTCCTTATATCTTCTTCAAGTGGTTTCATAATCATCTCATACTTAAACTTCTGGGATTGTTTCGCTTCTCCTTTTCACTAGTTTCATGACTTTTGTCAACCTTTTAAAATTTTATGAATCTCAAGTTTTCATTTCTCAGATTGGTTGTAAAGCGAAAATTCTAATGCCTTCCTTTTTTTAAATGTCTCTTTCTGACTCTTCCTCTCCTGTCTTCTTTTTTTTTTAAATTTTTTATTATTTTTAAAGTAGTAAAATACAACAGAAGAAGATGGAACAAAGCCAATTTAAACAGTGTAGTGAAATTGGTACAGAACTTCACAGCAGATTACCAGGATAACAGTAATATGTATCATAGTATATCTCATTATCTTCACAATAGTTGTTCTTACAATCAGGTATAGCAAAATAAAATGAAATACAGAACATTATAGAACTCATCAAAACAGGATATTGAATAGAACAATATTATTAACCAGAATAAAGCAAAACAGAGGTAAAAATATTTGCCTTCAAAGAGATGGTAGAAGGAAATCCCCCTTATTTGCTATATTGCATGCGGTCAGTCTCCCAAAAAGTGCTCAGATCTCTGGCTCCCGCTTGCTAACAGGGGAGGGGGAGGTGAGATGTCTCATTCTCAGCCCGTGTGCTGGTAGACTCACTACCACTTATCAGGGAGACCAGCTGGTTGCTTGGTTTCCCAGCCCCTAAGTTCCAACATGACTGGGATCTCAGGAGTCGCTGGTGGTTCTCCTCCCTGTTGTCTTTTTTGCTGTTCAAATCTTTTGACTTTTGTTTCCACCTTGAAAATCTCTACTCACTTCGCTCCTGTGACTCTCGCTAAAGTTTCCCATGCCTTTGTCCTTCATCTTGTACTGGTCCAGCCTGTTTTACTGATATCAGAGTGAAATGAATTGGTATTGAAAGGTATGATATAACTGTGACCACCGTCCATGCTCTCTTGCACAGAAATAGTCCACGAAGATGAAACTCTAGGCTCGTTACATCATATTCATAATGCTCAGATAAATATTTCTTCTTTATTAAAAATTCTTCATTTTGTTTTCTTAATAATTCCTCATGGTGCTGATATGAGCACCTTTTGTGCCATCATTCTAGAACCCAAAATGACAAGTCACTATTTGATCAATGGTAAATATTGTGGGAATTTTTGGAGTTAATTATTATCTCAATACTAGAATATTAAACAATTTTATATTAAAACAAAATCCCTGATTCATTCACTTCCTATGTCAAAAACTTCTTTTCACCTATGTAAGTCAGTGCTTACTATGGCATAACTTAATCACTCTCTTAGGACTTGTTTCAGTCCATTAGAGCATCCACAATAGAATATGAAAGTCCAGGTCCCTTCTGAACAGCACACGTGTACGTGTCATGGCTCTGGAAGCTGCAGTCCAAGGTTCAGGGGAAGAGGGATCTGACGTCTGATGAGGGTCAGCTTTCTCACTGCATCTTCCTTCACACATTAGAAGGGCAGATTGCTGGTTTCCTTAGTTACAAGGATGCTGATCTGGCTTTTGAAAGCCTTTGCCCTATAATTTGATCACTTCCCAAACGTCTGAAATTTCTAACACCAACACCCTGAGGTAAGGGATGTAAACATATGCATTTTGTGGAGACACAGATATCCAGATCATAACAATACTTGGGAGTCAACTAAATAATATAAAAATTCTGTCACATTCAAAGATTAACTGAACCTATTGAAGCATTTCCTAGATGAATGTCAGGAAGATGAAGAGAAATGTATAGCATTTAGATTTATCACCAGGAAATGCAGGTTTTAGAATACATGCCCTTTTTGTAATACTACATCATTTTCAAGATAAGGTATAAGTGCCCTTCCTGGTCACATCACTGCAACTGACTGGCCTGTACCTTCTGCTAGGACATTGGAGTGTGAACTCATCAGCGAATTAATACGCTGGTGGCATAAGCACCTTGGTCCAGTCACCTCCCAAGTGCTCTCCTCAGAACATGACTCTTCGGGGAATCATTTTAGAACTAACAGACAACACAGTCATTCACTTAAATAAAATTAAATATCCTAGCACTATTTACTGCACTGTGCCTGCCAAAATACTGCTTCTCACAGTCCTTAAACTGCATGTATCTATTTTGATCAGGTGAAAGAAAGTTCTACTTTGCGAATCTCTGTTCCCAGCATTCCTGTGACACTTGCTAAACTCTTCTGTGCCTTTGTCTTTCATCTTTTATTGATTTAGCCTGTTTTCCTGGTTTCAAAGAAAAATCGATTGGTATTTCATGATGTGGTAGAGCTCCATAGATACTCTCTTTGTTGGGTTATATTTCTGCTTTCTTATTTGTAATACTTCATTACTTAGAAAGTCAAGTCCTGTGCCCCAAGTTAAATTTGCACATTTTTAATACCCAGTGTTAAAATTTCATACTACAAAATGTGAAAACAAAGTGAATTTCTTTTTCCAATAATGATGTCATTTAGGAACATAATTTTAGTGGAAAAAAAGAAAAAAAACCTGAAATTTCTTTCATTAATACTATAAATAACTAAAATAAAATCACATATTTAAAAATTTTTAAAAATTGGATGGTCAGGAGAAAAGATAAAATATGAGCACAAACCCAAAGAACTTCTGATTCCCTGATTTTTAGTGTTATTATGAGATAATCTTCATGTACTATGTCACTTTATCTTTAAAATAGCAAATTTACAAAGTAAGCATTGATATTAAGATTAAAATGAATTAAACATATAACCTCAAAATGATTTGTCATGATTCAAATTGTAAGTTTTGATAAATCATCATAACTTGGGTATAAAATACAGATATGCTCTGTTTTCTTGTTGATATCAGCCATGTTTCTTGGAAAGGCTTCAAATTGCATGTAATGTTCACTCAGATACTCTTTCCCATATATTAACCTATATTTGCTGATAATTTCCCATTCCTATAGCTGTATTTGTCATGTTAATTTACACAAGATTTGAATTGCTTGTGGTAGTAATTAGTAACACCAGTGTAGACATGACTTTATGTCATAGTGCAGAGGTAGGTATAATCCATCTCAAACTTAATTGCCTGTGAAATAAATGGGTAAAGTTCAGAGAACATAAATTTTTATTACCTTCACATGGGAAATTAAGAGCTGTTCAAACAAGTAGCAATGTTTTGGCATTTTTGGTAGAAAAATTATGATACTTTAACTACCTAAGTGTCCCTCTTTGAAAAACGAATGCCACGTCAAAATACATGACAAAATCAAAACTGGAGAGTCCAGACTGCCAAGTAAACAGTGCTTATTTAATAAATGAGAACTAGGAGTTAGGGATTTAGCTCAGCTACGTAAGTGCCTGCTTGGCAAAAGTGAGGTTGTGAGTTCAATTCCCGGCAACAAAACAAAACAAAAACCCCTAAAGCCTCCACAGTTTTGGCCAGGGATTTAGCTCAGTGGCATAAGTACCTGCTTGGCAACCATGCGGTCATGAGTTTGATGCCCAGTACAAACAAACAAACAAACAAATAAACAAATAAATAAATAACATCCTTCAAGACCCAGCTCAAATAGTTAACAAAATAAAAAAGAATGAGAACTAAAGAAAGAAAAATACCATTTCGTTATTAAAAGCCAAACTTTTTACAGTATTAACAGCTATTTTGCAGAAAACAAGACATTATAATAGCCAGTGCTGATTTAATACCATCTTACTCTGAAGTCCTACCATGCGTTTGTTTCCATGGTTCTATCATATTATTGGATTTTATTATGTGTGATAGTATAAACAGATTTTTATGGAAAGTGAGATAATATAGTAGCCATTGTTCGTTCTGTTATTTGGTTCTGAATGCCCTGTAATACTTTCAATCTCTTCAATGGTTTTATACTATTTTGCTATAGTTTGTTTGTTTGGTTCTATTGTAAACGAAGTCATGCTCAGCTATTTCAAAGAAAGAGACATTGTGGTATTTACTGTTAATTATGGGTTGTCTTGTGGTAAAATGCTGTGCTGCTTGCATTGTTCTGATCTGATCTGATTTGTTGTGTCCCCTTTTGTCTTAATCTCTTTAAAATAAAAAAAAAATAGGAAAAAAGAATAAAAGCCAAACTTCACTTCAGCTCATTGGAATGAAATTAAAAAGTAAAATGTGTAAGACTGTTGGGGACCACGCTATGTGATAAATAATGGGCGTCCCAACTTAAGCTGCCCCCCACGTACAGTTCCAAGGTCAGTGTGATCTTACTTCAGCAGCAAGAAGGTCTATAGAAGGTCGTGTGCTCTCCAGCTGGAATCTAATAACCCTGCACTGGGTGCGTAGGCAAGAGGGCACCTGAGGACAGATGTCAAAATACAGCATTTTGGTAGAGACAAAATCGAATTCTTCATTAATTTAACACCTATCCACCCATTTTCTACAGTTACTGGTCCATGCCATGCATGTTACCCCTCAGCTGTGCTTCTTGCTGGGCAATAAAACAGTCAAGTGCAGAGATAGCTGAGTCAGGCGACTGTAGGCGAACTGCTCCTGGTCCCCTGTGTACAGTGAAATGTGTCCCTTTGTCTTTCTGTATTCCCAGTTGTCCCCTTAGATGTATCCAAGGGGCTGATCAGACCTCAGTGCAAAACTAATGTGCAACATAGTATTAAAAAAAAAACTTGATTAAGATTTAATAAACATAAATGCTAATATAATTGTACATTACTGGTATAATCATTGCAGAATTCTACATGCATTCTAAAATCATTTGTGTAAAGAAGTCTACAGTGGATTTATTTCATATCTTTTAAAATATGAGAAATACGTTGTCATTATGTTAGGCAAAGTGTTTTGTGATATCTACTTTTTTAGAAATAGATAATGATCAATGATTAAGGTGACTCTGACATTGAAAATAAGTTGTATTAATTTAAATAAGTTGCATTAATTTTTTGTTTTGTTCATAACAGACAAGTATTATGCACTTGGAATGTCAACAACTAATTTTTAAAACAATATCTGCATTTGAGAATTTATATGAATAACGATATTAGTAAATACTTTTACTAGTTTATAATTCCTTTATTCTTTTGATATACAAATGTTACTAAGCTTTTGAAGTGCTTTTAATTTTAAACCAAGTACCAAAATAATGTTTATTTAAATATTTTATGTAAGAGTTCAAATCAATTGCGTATGGGGATAATAATAAAAAGTTTGATCATGATGGGAGCGGTCAGTAGAGAGCTTCTCCCTTCCACACCTTCCTTCTCCTTTTGCCTCCTGTCTCCCACACCATGAGAGTATCTCCTCTGCAGTCCCTTTTTTGCCCTGCTGTCACACTGTGAAGCCAATAAACTCTGGAGTAAAATATGAGCCAAAATAAGCCTCTCCTGCTGTAGGTGTTAAGGCCTAGAATGGGATTCTTGCTGTAATACTACCTGACAGTGAGACATAGAAGCCTTTATAAATGGCTCACAGGACATGGTGAGAGAGGTTGAGGGATGTCAGATGGGGAAGCCCAAGAGCGCGTAAATTACGTTTGAAGCTTGGTGAGAGATGATCAGAGCTCAGGCATATAGAATGCAGATTTTAAAAAAGCAAGGCAAAGAAGTAACATCGCGGCTCATGTGAAAAATGCAAATTAAAACAATGCTGAGATTACATCTCAAGAAACAGCAATACAAACCGATGAGGCTGTGGGGGAAAAGGAACACTTCTCTGCTGTTGGTGGGAGGGTAGATCTGTGAAAATCAGTAAGGGAAATCTTCAGAAAACTAAAACTAGAGAGGCTCCATCCGACCCATATATTCCCTTTCTAAATAACATTTTTGTTTTATTTTGGTTTTGGTATCCAGAATTTTGACCTAGCACTGAGCAGGTACATGCTGTACCACTGAGTTGTACCCCTGGTCCCTAAACATTTTCTTGAGAGAGTTCAGGCCATCTTACCACAGTGATACATGCACACATACATACACAACTTGTAACAGTTAAATGTTGAAACGTTTCATATGTCCATCAACAGATGAATGGACACAGAAAATGTGATATTTATATATAATGGAGCACTGCTTTCTCATAAAGAAGGGTAAATATGAGACTTTTGAAAGTAAATGGTTGCATCTCGAGGACGCGACTTTAAGTGAAATAAATCAGACACAAATTTACATATCACATTGCTTCTCTTGTGTGAGAAACCCAAAGTGTAAATAAGAAGCGGGATGGAGCGTGGGCATTAGGAAGCTGGGCAAACTGGAAGAGGAACAAGGGATGAGAGATAAAAGGAAAAGGGATTTTCATAAAAGGGAGAATTACAGTGGGAAAATGGAGACAGATTTTGTAAATGGGGTGAAGAAGAGTTGAAAGGAAGGAAGGGCAACGCGTAATAAGAAACGAGGATACCTTACATACACGTACAAATTAGGATGACTCTGTTCATTAGGTGTGGCCAACACACACTAAATAAAAAAAAGCAGATGATAAATGCCAAGCTCGGGGGGTATCAGTTAGGATCAAAAATGGCATTGGCAGTTGGACCACTATAAATACCTGCATATGTCACTAAACTTTTTTACTCAAAGAGATATTTCCTTCTCTATTCTCGTATGCTAAAATAATGTAATTTTTTAGATCTTGTAATTTTAAAATTATGTTCAATAAATTAAATCAAGTATTTAAAAAATACGTAATTCCACATTGATGTTTGTAAAGTTACAGCTTAGTCATTCCAAGGAAAATTTTCATGAAAGAAGTTTTAGTTTTTATGTTTGTTTTAGTTTTTGTACCACGCCCTGAACTCATGATCTCGCAATTGTCAGGCAGGCACTGTGCTGCTGAGCTATAATTCCCCGCCCATGAAGGAGAACTTTCAAAAGTTTTAATAAATCCTGGTGATAGCACATAAATGGGAACTGTCTCTTATTTACTTAAACTTATAAAACATATTCTAAAACTTTCCCAAAAATCTGGGAAAATATCAATCACAAGAAATGTAATACATGCAAAAGAATTGTATTGATACATTCCTTTCCTAGATTTTCCATTTACATTTACCTGGATATTTAGTTTTATTTTATCAAGTAAATGTCTGTTAAAATTTGTCCTTGGTCTGTTATAGGGATATATTTTTAATATTATGATACAATTTTCCCTTTAATTAGTACCAAAGTTTATTTTGAAAAATGTTAAAATACTATTTAAATATCACAAGACAGTTTAAGGCATATAAATTAAACAAAAAATATTTCTATTATAATTGAAGTTGGAAAGATCTTTAGACAATTAGTTAAATTAACACACTATAACTGCAAGGACAGAATCTAAATATATAGCTACTTTTAGTTTTTAGCAGATTTCTCCATTCCTGTCACAGATTTAGAAGTTGAAATGTGCTTATCACTGTCATATATGCATTATATACGTGTATTTTTTTCCCTCCTTGGTGATACATGGGACAGATTATTGGAACTACTGAAATGTCTGTTAGACAGTAAATCACTCTTGTCACCATCCAGCTCAACTCAGTTAACTCAAAAGGAGGAACCTTGGCTCCTGACTCTTTTGTATATTTTTGTTTCATTACCCAGGACCAACTTCACACCAATTTCTTTGGTGTCTTAAAATGATGGATAATATTTAAAGGTTTATGTTCCCTACTTAATCAGATGGAAATTTCTGTAACCTTCATCACTTAGGCTCTGAGTTTTGGACTTGTACTTCTTTCTTCAACTTAAAAAGGTTATATTTTGCTTATCTCTTCCAAAAGACAAACTAGTACTGTTTTTCTTCACCATGCTAGTAGGCTGAAATACATTTGATAATTTGGTCTAAGCTAGATGATATAAATCAGCATATGTTTTGATAACAAACATGAACTTTACAATAAATTTTCCCCATAGCTACATGTTTCACATATGCATTGATAAAAAATCACTCTAACTACTAAAAATTAGCATAATTAACATAGGATATTATATTGGTATCTAGAGAGATAAGCTATTTTATTTTTATTTATAAGCAGAAAATACTTGAAGGCACTTCTCTTTTAAAATTGAATTTTCTTCACAGAGAGGAAAGTAAGGTGGACTAAGGGATATAACTGCAGGTATGTTCGAGTGTGTAGGATGAAAAACCATATAACTGAGCTTTTGTTGGATCATTGAATGGAACTGTCTCCAATTTCACTGTATGCATGTTCACTTTATATGCTTTAATTTAGTGATATGGACAACTGTTTCTGGGAAGATAATATGTAACCTATTAACTGGTGATTTCATACTGTATATATATTTTTCTAGAAATATTGTGTTATTTGTACCCTTTTACTGCATTGTTTTTTATGTCCTTTCTTTTTTTTTTCTTCCTTTTCTTCTCTCTTTAAATAAAAAAAAATAAATAAATTTTCTTGATTTCTACTTAGGTCAGATACTCTTTATGTTCAAAAATTCCTGAAAAATTACCAGAACTTTTATCCTCCTTACCCCAGAAATATTTCTAAAGCCTTACTCAATAAACATTTACATCTTCTCCAGAAACTTCAGGTATTAGTTAAATAATGATTGTACCCATTAACACTGTTAAGGACACAGATTTTATGTGCTCAATCCTATGTGTATTCCTGACTTTTCCCTCTTTCAACAATCTTAAACAAAATAGTATTTTCTTGATACCACTTAATTGTGCAATGGTTGTGCAACATGTAGTTGTCCCACAGAAAAGTGCACCCCACACAACCCAACAGGTAAGAAAGAGTTTATTATGGCTTTGGCAATGCAGGAAAAAAGCAATTCAATTCAATTTACTGAAACTAAAGGTGGGATGAATTTTAAAACCTGAAGTAAACTGGTAGGAAAGCTCTGAAGGATTTGTGAGGAACCCCTGAGGTGTGTGGGGCCCACCATTATTCCTGAGTTTGTGTTTGCATCATCCAGTAACCTTTGAAAAAACTCAGCTCTGACATCATGACAGACTTGGGGGACAGTTCCGGTTAAATCTCCACAGGATGCCATGCTAACTGGAGCCACAGCACACACAGCAGCTGTCCTCCTACTGAATCTAGGACTCATGATCACACCCTCCTCAGGGGTGGCTCTGTCTAGGAGAAGTTTCAACATGCTCAGACATTCTCGTGCCATAAAACTGGCTAAAGACTTGAATGTGACTTACGTGTCAAAGTGGCAGCAGCAGAATTTACAATGACAAATTTTCTAAACTAAATCACTTAAGAAAAGAGAGGTGAACCCCTCTGATTACTAAGCCCTTCTAAAGTTTAGGCAAGTTCAGGGGAAATGTTAGGCCATCTGGGTTGTATAAGAAAGTTGTAATCTAATTAGTAATTTCCTGACACTTCTAGGAAGCTGAATTCTCAAGTTTGTATTTTTCAACTCTTAGCAGTTCTCTGCTTTGATTTAGAAAATGTTGTATAAATTTCATAAGGCAGAGTTTCATTTGTTTGATTTTACATTTTAATTCCTTCAAGAATGGCTGACATAATTGGTTTTCAATAGATAGCTACTGAGTGAATAAGTGAAGAAACTGTATTCCCAATATGTTCATCTTTGTAAGGTAAGTACTGGTGTTTACCATTATAATTCTGAAGATGACGTAGCTATTCACAGCACTGAAGAGCCAGCCAAGGTAAAAGCATTGGAAAGATAAGAGCTGCAGGAAAAAAAGAAAGTACAAATTAAAGCATTTAAAGTGTATTATATTATTAGTGAATGATACCTAATACTAAAGCATGTGTTGGGAGCCCGCAATCATTCCTTTGATCTTCCACATTTGAAATGTTTCCTTTTCTATCTATTCTTCTTCTCACATGCAGATTCTGTCTCTAAAGCAAAACTGTTATCCTATCATTCCCCCAAGTGAAAGCCTTCAATCACACACACAAAAACACATGCATGCACACACACACACACGCACACACACACACAAAGACGTTTATTATTTTGTTTCATTCAAATATATTTTGTCTCAATCATTCTATTATCATCACTGCCCAGCTTTCCACTACTGAAATCTGTAATTATTTACTCCTCATTCATGCATTCTCTGATGCTTCTCTGTGTTTGAATCCCCATAAAAACAGGCAGCATATCACCAATATGTTGCTTACACTCACTGTAAGTTTTGGATAAATTTTCATTGATTAACTATGTGAAATATGGTTCTGATTCCAAGAGAATTTCTAAAATGTATGTAATTAGATGCAGGAATGCATTCAGAATTTGTGCACACTGCAGCAGTAACCGTGACATGCTTGCGTGCCATTTTCTGTTCGGCCGCAACAGGCTGGAGGTAGAGCCGAGGCTGAAGAAGCAGCAGGGATCTCTCCTGTTGTGGCACAGCATCAGCTAAACGTCTTCGCTCTCAACTGCTACCTCCAGAGGAGGGTGCAAGGGAGGCACACTCAGAATCCCTCATGCACTCCTGTCTCTTGCTTCCTAGGTGTAGCAGCTTTAAGTTATGCCTCCTGTCCTGATGCCACCAAGGACGAACAGCACAGAGACAGGACCCTGATAGGTTGCCTCCACGGGGAGACACTGTTTCGGAGCTGCTGAAGCAGCTGTGGATCCATTCTTGCCATATTTCGTCTGCAGGCACCTGCTCTACTGTCTCCTGGGTCTCTGCCTCAGGCCTGATGTAGGTGCTGTTTAGCCTCCCCCAACCCCCAGCAGTGACACAGAAGTCACCTGACAGCTTTGCCTCCTTTTGCCCTCTGGATTCCACTAAAGCAAAACCAAATGTTTTTTCTACCAAAACCTCCTTTATCAGTTAAGTAATTCAGCCCAGACAATAACTAACTGCAGGCCAAGGTTGTTTTGTGAATCTCTTCGTTTTCCTTCTTCTGGGGGATTGACAGGAAGCAAATTGATCCTGTTACTCCTGTGCCCCAGTCGAGTGAAGTCAAGGGCTGGGGAAATCAGCTGGGGTCAGCACATCCCTGCCAGACACCCCCTTTTTTTTTTTTTTCTAATCTCTTTCTCCAGTCTGCCTCCTCCACTGAGATTGTGGCAAATAATTGCAAGGGTTTTTTTTTTGTTGTTGTTGTTGTTGTTGTTGTTTTCTGTACTGTCTCTCTCTGACTGTTTAAATCTTTCACTCACAAGCATAAACCAAGCAGCCTGCAGATTTGATTATAATCAAATCCTGGGCCACCTAAACCTTCCTAAATTAAGATGAAATTTAAGAGAGTGAAAGGCAGAAGGAAGGCACCAAGTCAGTCTGCAAATAGGCCACTGTAAAACTTACCGACTCTGTGACATTGGCAAGAAGCTAAATTCCTTTAGGTTTTGGTGTGTTTACATTAGCAATAGTCTGACACATGCTTCAGATTGATACAAATGCATTTTGGTGAACTTAGAACGTTCCTTTATGTCTCTTGTATTCTTCACTATTGTTATGATCAGTGTTATTATTTAATACCAAAGATGAGTGAAAGTGATGATATTTATGTGAAAGAGGAGACTCATGATTAAAATATCTACATTTTATAGTGTACTATATAGCAGCTATTCAATAAACACTTTACAAATAGGATTGAAACATATGCACCCTTTCAAGGCAGTATTGACAAGACAATATATATATATATATATATATATATATATATATATATATATAATGGAATTTAGTCCTTTGAAAATATGCACAGTGATGTGCTATGTACTACAGTAATGAAATTAAACCACTTTCATCATTATTTTCCTTCTAGTCCCATGCTATAGAAGGGTAAACGGCTAGGATCTGAATATGAATGAAAATGGTTATTTCTACTACTTAGGTTACTGTGCTATGTTATTCCTTTTCCTGTCACCCTCATAAAATACTTGATACCCAACCTCAATAAAGAGAAGTTTATTCTGGCTCACAGTTTGAAAGAGTTAAGTCCATGGTCAGAGAACTCAAAGACAGAAGTGCTATGTGGAAGGAGATGGCACAGGACAGCTGTTGAATCTATGAGATCTAGGAAATGCAGAGATGGGAGGACCCTGGAAAACAATACACCTTTTCAGGTCTGACCCCGTGGCCCACCTCTTCTGACATCGCACAACTCCTGATAGCACATGCAGTTTTGAATTCATTGGTGCATTAATCCAGTATGGAGTACAGTGTGCCCAGATCCAGTCACCTTCCACAGCCCACTTCCAAATGCATGTCACTTTTAGAGTGCATAATCTCAGCCATGAATGAAGCCAAGAAACAAAAACAAAGACAGAAAGAAAAACAAAAACCCAGACAAATTACAACAGCTTTTTCACTGCATTTTATAATTTCAGTAAAGAATATTTTAAACTGGGGAAGCATTTGAAAATTTCTTTTCATTATTATAAATGGAGAAAATGAATATACATTTATAGACTCCAGATTATCCAGACTAGCTTGGAATGAGCAACTTGGAGGATTTTGCTTGCCATATCCAGTGCAGCTCTTAAAAGGAGGAGAAGGATGATGGAAGATGAGAAATGAAGACAAGAGTCAGACTGCAGAAAGCTAGGGTCAGGTGAAGCCCTCTCCTAACCGTACAAAAGACTGACCTAACAACTGATTTGCTAACAGCTTGCTTGTCTGGCTTGCCTTGCGTGTTCTTCCTTCTTAGACTGGCCTTGTTCCAGCCCCACATGAACGATCAGTTTCCAGCTCAGCTGCTCCATGCATTTGTTCACCAGGTTCTGTAAGTCACCAGGAAGGGCTTCTTCTGTTCCTTTAGTTATGCTGTGTATGACAGAAAAGCACAAAGACTCACAGTCTGGATGAACGGGCTGCAGCGCTTGTGTGTTACAGTGCCAACCTCACTGCCAACATCTCTCCTAGAGAACTTGAGCTCAAGTCTAGCTCACATGAGGTCCCATGTGTTCTCAACTCATTCCAGAGTTTGCCCAGCCTCCCTGTTTTTAGGGCTCTTGGACTCTATCAACAGGTTATTTTGTAGAGTCCTGTTTGAGGAGGGGGATTCATGGGCAATATCTAATTTTGTGACTTTAATGAAATACTCTTTGAATGAGCATAAGATTTATTTGATACGTATTAGAATTTGACTCTGTTTAAAAACAAAGGCTCTAAACTAAAATACATGAGTTCTTTGATTTTCACATCTACTCTTGTACCTTCAACAATGTGAAGTACTGTCTGTAGAGGGAACAGAAGTTATAAGTTTAAAGTGATGAAAATACTTTCCTGTCATTGAAATGGAGTTTGAGCTCACCAATTTCCTAGCAGCTGAAAAGGAATCGCTAGAGTTTATTTTGAATGCAATGCTTCTCATAATGCACAGATTATACTGGTCTGGGGCAGCTCAACAAACATTCCCACATGGACCTATATATGTGACTAGCTAACAACTTGTCTGAACTTTTGGGGACCATTTTCTTTCAAATTCTTCTGGAACTGCTCTCCCTGCTCCATTTTCCTGTCATTGAAACTTTAATTCCTGAATTTCATTGTCCTGGTTTTTCCTCATGCCCATATTTTAGACTTTGTGCTTGGTAAAATGTTGCATGAAACAATGAAGTGGAGACATTACTGGACTGCTGTCTCTACCCAGGTGCTGGCACTGAAGTGTTGCTTGTAGCCAGAGTGCTTCTTCTTGGCCATTCATTTCATGGTATTATGTAAGCAAAGTTCAAATGATTAAAGATCACTGCTGTGAATTCAATATGAAGCAATGCCACTCTTGTGTTTAACAGCAATATTAGAATGCAAGCATATGTAAATACAGACCTATGGCTTACTTGACTTGGACCTCTAAGTAGAAGCAGTGTATTTCAAAGACTTTTTCCTGAAAATAGGAGGTAAAAACCCACTACAAAAGAATAGAAATTCAGAGCATCTCTAAAGAAGACCCTCAGACACTGAAATGCTTTTCCACCAATTCCTAATTTTAAAATCATGGCTAATTAACTCAGCTGAAATAAATGTAATTATAATCAAATCCATTTTTAGGCCTCTCTCCACTGAAAAACAAATATAATTAAAATAATATGCATTTTTTCAGTGAGGAGTATTTGGCATAGTCATTTTAGAAATATTAGCTATGAGTTTGACACAAATAATATCATTAGCTGCTGATAGATTTAACACAATTAGTTGCTAATAGATTTTATTACTACTGACAGAGTTGTCTTAAAAGAATAATCACATTCAGTTTGCTCAGAATTATATGTTTTGTTTTGTATAAGGAATCAAATCAAACTCAGGATTTTATGTTTTCCAGACAGGCACTTGAGCTGCTGAGCTATATCCCAGTCCAGCATGACTTTTTACTTCATAACATGTGTTAGATTCTATATAGTGACAATCCACCTACGGATAGCATAGCTTTAACCAAAATATAGGTCATTGACATTGTAGCACTGATAGAACATTGATCATAATGTGGTTTCTTGTGAATAACTTCCAAAATATTTTACATATATTAAGTCATAAAGAATGAAAGTTGTTTGGCTAAAGGAACTGTGTTTCTCTTTTTAAAAAACAGTGACATGAATGAAGATGGAAACAAGGATTGAAATATGTAGTGAGTGTTAGAATCAAAATACGATTACAGTTAAAGGAGAATTGCACCTACCTCCCTCAAATATTCCACTTCACATTAAAAAACCTTTATATTGTCATTCTTGACACTTTCTTAAGCCATTCTGGAAGCCTTTTTCATGAATGTCTTCACAAGTTAAGATCAAAATGCTGCTGCCTAATGTCAAAAAATATGGTTGTGCTCTCATCTACCTTATTAATTAAATGGGACACTATGCAACTTCTTGTACTTCCTTAGAATCTAAATGCCCATGAAGGATAAATGTTTCAAATTAATTCAGGGCATCAGGCTATCTTTGACAATGCAGGTAAAGATATTCATAAAAGAGACTTTGCACAATTGCCTTCAAAAAGTGACAGCAATGATGAATCAAGTGTGTTTGAAGTGAAGAAGAGAATTTTGAGGAGGATTAACCACAATGTGTCTTTGCTATAATAAATGCTTTTTTTCTTTAAATGTATACCATAACTTTTAAGCACGCTTTCTCCAATGGCTCAGAAATGGTGTACAAATGAAGTATTTCAGTATCACTGGAGTAGAAATCAGAGAAAATATACACACAGAGAATCAGAGGGCTGCATGAAGAAATTTTAACCTAATCAGTGCAGATTTCTGTAACAAAAGTAACACTGACTGAGTATCTTAAAAATTAAGTACTCACAGAGTACGTGATACTAAGAAGATGTGGGCCAAAGTGTGAAGAGACCTAGAGCTCTGAAGACTTGTTCAGGCCTGATTCCCAGCTTGTAGAGAGTTAGTTACCTTCTTGCTAAGTGCTAACATGGGGGAAGAGAGGGGAAGTGAGAGGAAGAGAGACAGTGTCTCAGAGTGGCTGGCATCTTATCACAGGGACTCCACTCTCAGGAGTTAATTGCCTTCCAAAGTTCTCAGCTCTAAATGCCATCTCACTGGGAAGTAAAGATTTCAAAGTTTGAATTTTCAGGTGAAACAAAAATAGCATTCATAGCAAGCATAAGTTTCTTGATTATACAAAAAGTTTGGACATTTTTCCCTTTACTAAAATTTTATTCATTTATCTATAGTACAATAAAGTAGAATATTGAGCACTGAATGTGGTATGCATGATAAGATCCTAAAAACTCTAGTGGAAATGTAAACGGACAGAAAAATGTACACAAACAAAGAAATATTCAGAAAAAAGTCATGTCAGTGCATCATGCGGTAGATAGTTGGGAAAGATACCAGATTCCATGGGTTAATATTTCTGGTTTATTATATTGGATAACTAGTTATACCACTATTATAGATATGGTACATAACAAACACTGTAAGTAAGTAGAATGTTAGGGATTCTGGGTTCTTCAAAATGATATATAAATGAGATATTTGCATATGGTTGTCTGACAAATGAAAGACAAAGAACTAGCAATACCTCTTTAAAAATTTAGGGAAAAAATTTAGTGAAAAGGATTGCCAAGATAATTATGCAGAGAGAAAAGCTCAGGTTCACACAAACAGGACCAAAAAACTTCAAAGAGGAATGCATTTTCACTCTCCAAATGGTCACAAAATGGAGAGAAGAACCTAGTGAATGAAGATGAAAGTCAGAAAGAATAAAATTAATTAAAAGTGGACATGAACAATGTCTATGTTGAAGGAATATAAAAAACAGAAGGTGATTCACTGGATTTTGTGATTGGAAGAAAATTCAAGGAGCCAATGGAATAGTTTCAGCTGATGGAGTTCAAAATATCCTGGACTTAATACATGGGTAGAATAAAGGGAAGTTGCTCAAAGGCAAAGTGCATAAAGTGATCTTTTTTTGGTACTGGATAAAAATGAGAAGGCAAGAGTGGAAAGATATTGTTGGGAAAAGGAACAAGGAAACCTGAACTGTTCTTCACAGAACAGTGAGGTTCATGGAGACACAGTGAGAGACTTGTTGAGGTGACTGACAGCAGGAGTTCTCAGAGAAAAAGGAGATTAAAGTTTGTGCAGAGCAAAGTGAAGATACTGTGTTCCAAGAGATTAGAGAAAAGAAGAACCTTTGACATAATAAAATTTGTAAATTAGGGACAGGAAGTGGGTCCAAAACAGTGTTTTCTTAAGGATGTGGTGAGGAGATGAAGACAGAGGGAAAACACTGAGAAACATGACCAAGAGTGAAATAGCAGAATGTACCACATCAGAAACTAGGGAGATCAAACCACACACATGTTCCCCTAACGTGGTAGAGCACCAAGAAGACGTTTAGCAAACAGATTTTGTTAAGTTTTTGTTACTCAATGAAGTAGCAAATAGGTTAAGAGAAACTGCCTTATGTAAAGTTTGTACAAATCCTGGAGATGGTGAGTAGCATTACCGTGACCAGAAGGGCTTAGCCAATTGTGAGGCAGTAATGAGGGAGCACTGCATTAATCTTAGAATTAAATAGCTGGATAAGTATCCCATTGGTTTTAAACACCAGGCAGACCCATCCTTGACTGTAGGTTCCTTACACCTAACAGAGACTTTCTTGTTTATTGACCAGTCCAGCATGTGTCATCTCACCTGCCTCCCAGGTACCCTGCCCCCTCTGTGTTTTCTGCCCATATTTATTCCCTTCACATGATTGAACAGTGATCAAACCCATTTGTTGCTCATTGTAGGACACAATTTTAAAATTTTCTTTATCTGGTTAAAAAGTCAACATTCCTAAACAGCTTAGCTTTAAACTTATGATTATAAATTGTAATTAGCTATTACATAGGATTCATGAATAGATGAAATTTTCATGGACAATTTACTCTCCAGATCTCTAAAAATAATATTTCATGCTCTCACTCTTGCTCTCTCTCTCAATCATGAAATAAAATCAATAGGACCAAAACTTGCACATGCCTCTGCTTCTCTATCATCTTCATTTGGGTACTCATAATCCCATAACTTGTCTTTGCACTGGATAAGGTGAGAATCTCATCTGTATTTCTCTGCTCACTTATTTCATTTGAAACCCAGATTTATACTCTCATGGCCACTGCTCTTGAATAGATCCACTTTGCCTTCCATAACATTTAATTCCCTTTTCCTTACTGGAACATCCCAGCAGCACACAAAGGTTTTCCAGTACCTTCCCTACTAAACTACACTTTAATTAAATCCATCACTTATGCTACTTCTCCAATCATTTCCTCAGTTTAAAACCAAACATTTTTATAATATCTATTTTCTTTTCCTAATTACTTTCTGCCAATGATTCTTCAATCCATTTCTTTCAAGTTTTGCTTCCAAGCATCTATTAAAAACCTTCTTTAAGAAATACTTTACAAAAGAAGAAATCTGGAAACCCATACCTATAGTTTTAAATAACAATTAGGTACTTAGATATCTAAATACAGAGTCTTCAGTGAACAGACATGTATGTTCCAATGTTACTAAACACATCTACTGGAGATCTAAAATTGCAAAGGTAATGTTCCTTAGTATTTTAGAGATAGAAATAGCAAACAAAAATATCCACATCCTGATCTAGAAGACTCATGAGTCTTACTCTATGCAGCAAAGTGACTGCGAAGATGTGATTAGGATTAGGGTTCTACTCAGAAAATTTTTCTCGGTCACCCTCACATATTCCATATAATCACATAACTCCTTATAAGAAGGATGCAAGAACATAAGTGTTGGTGACTTAAATGTGTTGAAGCACAGATCAGAAGTTTCAACCACAGTAAGGGAATCATGAATCAAGGACTGCTGGCAGCTGCTCAAAATTAGAAAAGGACAAGGATGGACTTGTCATTGACCTATATAAGATAAACTATCTTGCTCAGAATTACCTTTTAGAACATGGGACTTCAGAATGGTGTGATGCTTTTTCACTGTTAAAACTACCATGTTCTTGGTAATTTTTTACAACAAAATTAACCTCCCACAATTTTGACTCAGTATAACTAACTTTCCCTTATTATATTTTTTTCCACTTCAGTACATTGAATTATATGTCATCTAACTGCACTTGGAGAGTAGCACTGTGGTATTGATTTAGTTAAGGAGTAGTAATATTGAATCCCAGACCTGAAGAGGTACTCTCCATGATAACTTAATACAATTATATCCAACCAAAAGCATAAAGTTATCCTTATAGAGTCTTATAGAGAAATGGTCTTCGATGGAAATCATATCACACTGAAACAACATGCCCCGGAAAGTCTGAGAAGCTTGAATTTGAAATAAACTTCAGCAAATGTTCTGTTTTAATACACGTAGAAAAGAGGATGGATGAGAAAAGGGTGCCTTAGTTGGCACTAGAGTTGCCTTTAAAATTTGATACCAAACAAATTTAAGATACTCTCTGAAACAATAATGGAAGTTCCAGAAACTGATAGACATCTGCTCACAACAGAATAGGCACAATTTTGTAAACACTTATTTGCATACAAAAATGAAGTGAAGGAAAGGTTAGGTCATCTCAGATATACTGCAAGAAGGAACAGAAGGAGAAATGAGATTGCTCTGAAGTTCTTACACTGAGGAAAACACTTCCCAGCACACTTCCCAGGTGACATGCAGGGAGATGCTTAGTTATGTCAGAAGTGGTTCAGAGGAAGATGAACTGTCCTTTATGTGGAGTTTTATTTCACATAAATAGAACCTATTATCCCAAAGCAAGCATGTAGAGAAATTCTGAAGCCTTCCTGGGAATGATAAAATTGTCAGAAAAAACCAACAACATTTATTTCACATTTTGTTCTCAACATGATATATAAAGCATATAAATACTTGATTATCCTTTCATCCCAAAAGGAAATCCCTTAAAATGTGACAACATTCTATAGGGCCATTAAGAGAAATAAGTATGAATTAAAACCAAAATTGCCACTTGTTAATCACAGGTGTTACTTAGCATCTAAGAAATTAAACAATTTTATTATTCTGTATCATTTTCTATCATATATAAAAGTGTATTTTCTGAGAAGATATATTATGTATGTGTGTGAAAAAGAGAAAAGAGGAATCTGTGGAGATTAAGTCCAGGTGTCTACATATTTCTGCTCAAAATCTTTAGGAATTAAGACACAGAATTCTGGAGACTGGGTGCCCTGGGGTGAGTATCCCCACACCACCCCAAGCCCCAGGAGTTTAACATCCTTGCTTTCTCTGGCCAGGGAACTTCATGGCTTCCTCCCACACTGGACTGGCTCAGCAGGTCTTGGGCCTGCCTGCACCACTTCCCATCTTCCTGCCCTGCTGGGCCTGCTCTTGGGATTTGGGCCTGCATCTGCCCTCAACTCTGGAAACTGAGCAGCCTGTGGTGAATGTCTCTGCACCATCTCAAGCCCAGGAGTTTGGGACCATTGCTCCCACCAGCCAAAGTTCACACCTTCCTGCCACCAGCCCAGCTGGGCTTAGGCCTGCCTATCCCATCCCCAGTGACCCTCTCTAAATGCTGGGAACTGGGCAGCCAGAGTCTCAGGAGGTGAGGTCATAGAAGAAGATTTCCAACAGGCCCCAAGGAATCCTTGAAATAACCTTTGAAACATGGAAATATAGGAAATTGACAAAATGAATGACCAGAATACGATCTCAAACTTCCAGCCCATCCCAGGAAACCTTAAGAGCTATGTACATACAAGAAAATATATGTTATACCCCTGAAATACCTGAAATAAAAGCAATTTAAATAAAGAAGCAACTCCAGGAAGCTTTAAAGGAATTCAAACTAGAAATAATTTCCCAGGTAAAAGAAGAAATGATAAAAGAAATGAAAGAGATGCTGAACATATCTGAAGAAAACACAGTTAAAAAATTGGAGGAACTAAACAAAAAACATAGAATCCCTGGATGAGCAATGTAAGAAACAAACAGAATACATAAAGAGGATGCAAAGAGATATACAGGAAATCAAAAATTCCATTGAAAATTATAAAAACCACCTCAATGAAAGTGAAGATATAATTTCAGACCTCAAAGACAAGATTGCAGCTACTGAAAAGGAAAAGAAAGCTCTTTTAAAAAAACAAGGAATCAGTAAATAACAATACAACAATTGCAAGATGATGCAAAAAAAAAAAAAAGAAACATAAGATTGATAGGGATAAATGAAAAAGAAGCAGACAAAATAAAGGATGTCAAGTGGATATTTAGAAAAGTAATAGCTGAAAATTTCCCAAACATGAGAATGGTAACTGACATCAGGATCAGTGAAGCATATAGAACTCAAAACAACCATAATGAAAATAAAACTATACCCAGACATATAATAATCACCATCACAGAAATCCAGCGTAAGAATAGAATACTAAAAGCTGTCAGAGAGAAAATACAGATCATCTATAAAGGAAAACCTATCAAAATCAAAGCAGACTTCTCAGGACAAACAATCAAGTCAAGAAGAACATGGAGTGAAATGTTTCAGATACTGAAGGAAAATGATTTCCAACCCAGACTGATGTACATTGCAAGACTGTCCTTAAAAATTGATTGAGAAATAAGATACTTCCATGACAAAGAACAGCTGAAGAACTTCATGATCACCAAGCCAACCCTGTAAAGAATGCTGAAAGACAGTTTAGATACAATTAGGAAAAAAAACACTAAGCAAAGCATACACTTAAACACAGTGGAAAATTAAAGATACAACAGCAGAAAGATAACATGTCAACAATAAGCCAAAATAAAAGTTATAACTATTAATGTAAATGGTCTCAATGCACCAATTAAAAGAAATAGACTGGCACAATGGATCAAGAAACAACATCCAACCATATGCTGTCTACAAGAAACCCATCTAACCCAAAAGGATACTAACAAACTGAAAGTCAAAGGATGGAAAACAATATTTCATGAAACAGGAACTCCAAAAAAATCAGGGGTAGCTATTCTGTGTGCAGGCAATGTGAACTTTAAACCAATAATGATCAGAAGAGATAAAGAAGCTCATTACATACTGGTTAGGGGAAAACATCAAGAGGAAGAGATAACAATCTTAAATATATACGCACTGAATTCCAGAGCACTCAGTTATATAAAGAAAGTATTAATAAAAATGAAAAACCAAATTAGCAATAACACAATTATAACAGGAGGCCTTAACACACCATTGACACCAAGGGACAGATCAACCAGACAGAAAATCAGCAAATAAATAAAAGTTCTGAATCACACCTGTAAACAAATGGAACTGATAGACATATAGAGAGTGTTCCATACAATGACATCAGAATACACATTCTTCTCAGCAGTACTTGGACATTCTCTAAAATATACCATATACCAGCCCACAGAACACATTTAAATAAAAGCAAAAGGGTTGAATTATCCCGTGGATGTTATCGGATCAAAGCACCATGAAATTAGAAGTTAATGATAAAAGATACTGCAAAAGTCTCACAAACACATGGAAACTTAATAACACACACTTGAGTTATCAGTGTTTCACAGGGGAAATTAAAGAAGAAATTAAACAATATCTACATGCAAATGAAAATTCAAATACAACTTACTTGAATCTGTGGGATGCAATGAAAGCTATCCTCAGAGGAAAATCTATTGCACTGAGTTCCCACATCAGGAAAATAGAATATATACAAATAAATAACCTGATGCTACACCTGAAACATCGAGAAAAAGAAGAGCAAGTCCAAAGCCAAAAGAAGAGAGGAAATTATAAAAAAAAAAATAGAGCAGAAATTAATGCGATAGAGACTAAGACAACAATCCAATGAATCAATGAATCAGAGTTGAGTCTTTGAAAAAATAAATAAAATTGATAAGGCCCTAGTCAACTTTTATTTTAAATAAGGAAGAAAAAGCTTAAATTCATGCAATAAGGAATGAAAAAGATGAAATCACTACAGACTCTGTAGAAATACAGAAGATCATCAACACCTATTTTGAAGACCTCTACTCTCATAGGTTTGATAACACAGAAGATAGATTACTAGAAACATATGAAGTACCAAAGCTAGGTCAAGAAGATGTAAAACTGCTGAATAACCCAATTTCTATTAAGGAACTTTAAAATGTAATTAAATCCTTACCTACAAAGAAAAGCCCAGGCCCAGACGAATTCACTGCAGAATTCTATAAGAAGTACAAAGAACACTTAATGCTGATACTCCTCAAACTCTTCAATGAAATTGAAAGGGAAGCAATCTTCCTCAGTCATTCCTGGAAGCAAATATATACTTAAGTAACAAAACAGAGAAAGACCCAACTAAAAAAGAGAACTGGAGTCCAATCTCCCTAATGATCACAGATGCAAAAATCCTCAATAAAGTATTGGTAAATAGGTGCAGTAAATCATTCAGAACATGACCAAGTGGGATTCATCCCATGCATGCAGGGATGGTTCAACATACATAAGTCAATAAAGGAATCCACCATATCAACAAAGCCAAAAGTAAGAATCACATGATCATTTCTATAGATGCAGAAAAAGCTTTTGATAATTCATTTATGATAAGAAACTTCCAGAAAATTGGAATAGATGGTCATTACCTCAATATAATAAAGGTCCTCTCTAACAAGCCAACAGCCAGTATCATACTAAATGGCCAAAACTGAAGGCCTTTACCTTAAAATCAAGCACAGGACAAGGATGTCCCTTATCACCACTCCTATTTAATATAGTACTGGAAAAACAAGCCAGAGCAATCAGACAAGAGCGAGAAATTAAAAGGGTAAAGATAGGGAAAAAAGAAGTTAAATTATTATTTGTGGATGACATGAAACTCTAAATAGAAGATCCCAAACTCCATTGGAAGACTCCTAGATATAATAAATAAATTCAACAATGTAGCTGGATACAAAATCAATACTCAAAAATTAATAGCATTCCTATATACTAACAACAAAAACACACAGAGAGAAATAAGGGAAGCCACATCCTTCACACCAGTAACCAAAAACATGAAATATTTAGGAATTATTCTCACAAAAGAAGTGAAAGATCTATATAGGGAAAATTATAATACACCCCCCCAAAAAAAGAAATTGAAGAGCATCTGAGAAAATGGAAAGACATCTCTTATTCATGGATAAGAAGAAAAATATATTGTGAAAATGGGCATTCTCCCAAAACTGTTATACAGATTCAATGCAATTCCAATAAAAATACCATCAACATATCTGATAGATCTAGAGAAATCACTCCTAAAATTCATCTGGAACTAGAAGAGATGTAGAACAGCAAAGACAGTACTAACCCGGGGAGGCAAGGCGGGAGGCATCATTATCACTGACTTGAAGTTGCACTACAAAGCAACTGTAGTAAAATCAACATGGTACTGGAATCAAAACAGAGCCAAAGATCAATGGAATAGATTAGAAAATACAACCACAAGTACAAACACACTCAACCACCTTATCTTTGATAAAGGGGCCAAGCAGGTTCACTGGAAGAACGACAGTCTCTTTAATGACAGTCTCTCCATATGCCGAAAACTAAAACTAGACTCATGCCTATCACCATGTACAAAATTTAAATCTAAATGGATCAAAGATCTGAATAGTAAAACAGAAACATTGAATCTATTGGAAGACAAATTTGTTTAAAAAAATCTTGAAGACAGAGGGGTAGGTAGAGAATTCATGAGCAGAAATCAAACCACATGGGAGATACTTCCCAGAATCAATAACTGAGTTCACTTCTTATATAAAAGTGTCTTTATTTTAAAAGAAACCTCTAGCATGGTGAAAAGAAAAGCCACAAACTAGGAAAAAATCTTAGTGAACTGTCCCTCAGACAAAGGACTTCTGTCTAAAATATATAAAGAACTAAAAAAAAATTAGAACCCCCAAATTCAAAAATTCAATCCAAAAATGGGCATCTGAGATGAACACAGTTCTCAAGTGAAGAAATATGAATGGCAAATAAGTACATGAAAAAATGTTCATCATCATTACTCATTAGAGAAATGCAAATTAAAACCACACTGTGATTCATTCTCACTACAGAAAGAATGACCAGGATGAAGAAAACTACCAACAACAAATGCTGGAGTGGCTGCGGGGAAAAAGGAACTCTCCTGCACTGTTGGCGGGAGTGTATACTGATGCAATCATTTTGTAGGTCAGTCTGTAGATTTCTCTGAAAGCAGGGATTGGAAGTCCCATTTGCTACAGCTATTCCACTTCTACTCATATTCCCAGAAGAACTGAAAATATCATACCACAGTGATATATGTGCACCCATGTTTATAGCAGCACAATTTGTAATAGCCAGATATTGGAAACAACCTAAGTGTCCATCAACTGAAGAATGGATAAAAAAGAAATTATGGTATTTTTATACAATGAAGTACTACTCAGCTGTAAAGAAGGATTGCATTGAAATATTTATAAATAAATGGACGCAGCTTGAGACCATACTCATGAATGAAATGAATCAAACTCACATGTGTGAATACAGAATAGTTTCCCTAGTGTAAGAAATGGTAAGAATACATAAAAGTATGTGGTAATCATAGTTCCCCATTATATTGCTTTGAAGCCTTATAATGTTTTCATTGGAATGGTTTTATTCTGGTTTTTTTTTTATTTTATTGTCTCTGATGGTATGAACAGCTATTTTGAAGAAAACAAGACGTTATAATAGCCAGTGATTATTTAATATCATCTTGTTTTGAAGACCCATCAAGCTTTTGTTCTTCTGTCTCCATAGGTTTTATCATGTTGTATCTTAATGAAGTCTATTATATGTAATAGTATAAACAAAGTTTTTATAGACAAGGAGACAATATAGAAAACATTGTTTGTTTTCTGTTAGTTGGTTCTGAATGCCCTGTAATATTTTCATTCTCTTGATTGGTTTTACACTGCCTTATTATGTTTGATACTATAGTATATGAAGGTATACTCAAATATTTCAAGGCAAGAGACACTGTGGTAACTACTGTTATGTAGGTTTGTATTGTGGTGACACATTATGCTTAAATTGTTCTCTTCTGGAAAAAAAAGGAATTAAGGGACAGAAATTGTATGATATCTGGTGAAATTATTTTGGATTAAAAATTACAAGTAGAAAAATACCAAAATATAGAGAAGAGTGAAAATTTTATGGAAAAATAGTAAAAGTAATTATTAAAAATTTTCACACCAAAATTGTATATCATACATGTGAACATGCATGTGTGTGTGTTTCAAGAAGAAAGTGGCAAAGATAGAAAGAGAGGCAATAATTTGTGTCTGGGCACTCATGCCCCTACACACATACACAGAACTACAAGCATAAGAGCAGTGACAATGGAGGTGTGTAAATAACCAAAATCTTCATTATAGTGAAAGAGACACATTTTGGTCTCACAATTGATTTTATCACAGAAATTTAATATGATTTGCATATCTTTGCTTTCATTTTTGTATTGCTCTTCTAAATAGGCTGAGCCACATAGGAGCACCTTAAATAATAACAAAAACCTGCTGTTATAAAATGACCTAACCACAACTTTAAGATACTCCAGGTGATACTGACTTTGGAAGGTAGAACATCTAACTAGGAGGCATTTTGGGTCTACGTAAAAGAAACCATGTACAGAAAGAAGCAGGCATGGGGTAAAAGAACGAAACATAGAACTGGATCTGGTGGTGCAGACCTATGATTCCAGAACTCAGGAGGCTGAGGCAGGAGGATTATTATTATTGTGAGTTCGAGACCAGCCTGGGCTACAAAGGCTGGTCAGCCTGATGGTCAGCTCAAGGCCAGCCTGAATGGCACAGTGAGACGCTGTCTGAAAAAGGCCAAAACAAAAAAACAAGGACAAAGAGTAGTTCAGAAGATTTGCCTGGGCCAAGGATTAGACACAGAACATAGTGTTTCTTCTTAAAAAGTATTAATCAAACCTTATTCAAACGTCCTTGCGTAGACTCAAGTGTGGAAGTAGGGTTTGAGTTTATCAGTCATTCAGCAGCACAACTTTACACTAGGGAAAAAGCCACAGTGCACAAATTGTACACACGTGGGTGCCCCACAAGCATAGAAAGGAAGCTGTAATTCCTACCGTGAGTTTATACACTGTTTGCCACATTTTTGACTTGCCCCAATTTAGCTGATGTTTATTGTTTGCTAGTATTCAGTAAACTGTAGATTTTTTCACCTAATCGCAAAGGTGTTTGGGAATATTGAGAGATGGCTGTTCCTGAGGCAAGATTATACAAGTAAGTTCAGAGAATTCCCACCACATCAGCATTTTACTGACAATATAGATTATTAAGATAGTGAATTTGGAAAGATTTTAATACAAAATATACCATGGTTTCTTACCTCTTCTTATTGAAATACAAGTCCCACCCTTTTAGATGTCAGATATGGTGAATTCTTGTCCTCCCAAACCAAAGGATAATTTCAAAGAATAATTCAGATTAGGAGTAGAAAAGGCTTATGGAGCGAGAGCTCCTATGAGACAAGAAGGGTCCTGAGTGGGCTGGTATGGAGACCCTAGTCAGCGGTAATTTATACAGAAAGTCACAATGTGGATACAATGTCGGTCAAATTACCATCAACCACTAGGACTACAAGTGCAGCTGCTTAGTAATATTGATCCAGTAAGGAAGCAGGTCCCGTAGCAAGGGTGCATGGGAATAATGGAGGTATTTTGGGAAGCGATGCACCAGATGCTATGGTCACCCACGTGCTGACTGTTGTCCACTGGACTTTCTGGACAGGTGGTGCTAATTACAGCATGAGTCTAAGTTACTGCACATTCCTCAGGGAGCGTGCTGGCCTGGCCATTGTGTCTTCATCTTGAGCGCTGGGCTTCTTCATGTGCGTCCCCCAGCCATGATCCTGATGTCTTCGTTTTCTACTGACTTCCTTGAGGGCCCCTCACTCTTGGACAGCGTACTAATTTCTATCTAATTTAGCTGCCTATAATACTATCATCTTATCTGAGTTTCTGAGCATCTTTCTAAAATTTATCTTCAGCAATCTGACGCTAGAACACACATTTAGGACAAAAAGTATGTGTGTGTGTGTGTGTGTGTGTGTGTGTGTGTGTGTGTGTGTGTGTGTGTTTTCCTATCTTGCTTTTGAAATTTGGGAACTACTATTTGAACAACAAAACTCCAATTATCATCCTTGTCCTGAGTCTGTTACTACACCTGCCACATTATTGCTAACATGATTCATATTATGAATAAGTAGTGGTTCTACGTGGATTACCATAGTCAGAAAACTCCATGGATGTATAAGCAAATACTTTATAACATACTCAAACAACAACCTATCTATAACATTCTCCCCTTCTTAATATGTAAGAAATGACATCACATTAAGAAGTTTTCTTAATATTTCCCAAAGAAAGCTAAATTTTAAATTTATGTTGCACAAAGAAATAAATACTGTGTTTTGATTTCAAATTCAAGAACCTGAAAAAAGAAAGTCACCCTTTTTTTAGTGAAAGAAACTTTTACTGAATTGAACTCACTTGTAATTCTAGGCTTGAAAATGTTTTCAAAAACCTGAACACTTCCACAGTAGTATTCCCAATGGAAAAGAATGGATTGATCCTGAATATCGGTGCAGATATGAGTATCTTCGGTAAATTATACATCAGTCAGCAGAACACACACGGAATAAAGTACAAAACAGAAAATGATACAGCTCGTAGACGCAAGGGAGCATAAATATCTCACTACAAGTTTGGCTTGAAAATCTGTCAACTATTTCCTCATCGAGGGTTAACTGAAGCAGAAAACTGGAGCTTCAGGGTTTGCAGTCCTGCACAGTTTCAACTGCAGGCTCCTAGCTGCGGGGGAAGAGCCATTCTTACTTTTCAGCTCAAAAAAGGGTGGATGTTGGTAATCAGAGGGCAACTTGTTCAGATTTCAAATTGGACTCATCCTTGGTTCCTCTGATTGCATCACACTTTGTTTGCACTTGCCTGTATCTTTTGTTTATTCAGAAAAATAAAATGCTACCTGCTCTCAACACTGCAAGTTTCAAAATGTGAAGTTCCGCACCTACATCTTTCTAGTGCTTTTATTTTATCTGGTTGTTTTAGATTACATACAACTATGAAACAAATTTTTAATCCCATGTATTTATAAACTCTATGAAAGCAATGAAAATGTGGTTTCTGTTATATCAGCTAAACTAAGATTATAAAATAAATTTTATCTTTCTGTGTGACAGATGCAAAAAAGGATAGGGAGAATAGTATGTCTTAAAAAGTGCTACGTGTATGATGATAAAAATAGTCATGATATTTGCACCCGAGTATTTTAAGTGAGACATTGATAATGTAAGGATCACTTTATAAAAGGCTGAAATAGAGGCTGGGGATTTAGCTCCGTGGCATAAGCGCCTCCCTTGCAAGTGCATGACAGTGAGTTCGATCCTCGGTACCAATTAAAAAAAAAAAGGCTGAAATAGATATAAAATTGAAAGCAAATGAAATGAACTACTCAGGTAAATATTTTCTAAAAATATATTTGATTTTCTGAACCTTCATAATATATGAGTCTTATTCACTTTTAGATGGACATTTTGTACCATGCAGTACATTTCCAGAAAACAGGGAAAGCTTCTGCAAACTTTCCACATATCTTTAAATTTCCAATGTGAAGAAAACAAAATTTGAGACATATCAAAGTATTTTAGGTACCTTTAAAATGGAAATGATGTTTTAAATCATTCATCCAAATATCCAAGAAGAGTTGTAGGTCTGCATGTAATCAGTATAAACCACAATATTCCAGAATCCTGTTTGCATAGATTTAAAGCATATACTATTCTGATCATTGCTATAGATTCATTAATTTAATTCATGTTTCAAAAAACTGACTTTTTGTTTTCGCGCTTTCTTTATTTTAATGCCAAAATTATTTTCTCTTCTCTATGTGATTTTCTTCTTTCTTTCAGTCTTGGCTTTTTTTTTTTTTGTTGTTGTTGTTGTTATATTTTCTATTTCCTTGAGGTAGATTATTTGATCCAGTCTTTCAGGTTTATTTTAAATATTTAATATTATATAATCCCCTCAATACTACTTAACTGGATCCCAGGTATTTTGTTATATTTTTATTTTAATTTAATTCAATGTGAGTTTTAAAAGCTTTCTTCAACACTTACTCTTTGAAATGTAGATTACTCAGAAATATTATATTTACACATGGTTAGCAATTTTCCTGTTGTCTTTCTGCTATGGATTTCTACTTAGATTACCCAATTAGCAGAAAACATACTAGTTCCGATGTTCTGTGCCATTGGTGATTTTCTGTCTCTTTCTTTAAGTTTGTGGAGGGGTGTTCACCTAACTTTGAATGTGTATTTCTCACATCTTATATATCAGTTTTGTTGCATAAATTTTGAGAGTCTGTTTTTGTTACTTAGGATTGTATATATTCATATATTGATGCTAGTTATCAAGGCTGATACAATCAATCCTGATTATATATATATATATATATATATATATATATATATATATATATATATTTTCTCCCCTTCCTTTTTTTAACCAGTGCTTGGATTGAATACTGCGCTACCTAGGTTCATAAGTTCAGTTCTCTCTAAGTTCTGGTTGCAAACTGAATTGGATGAGAAGCAAATCAAATTTCCCTGTAAAATCAACATTGAACCTAACCACTGAATTTGATTTGGTTTCCTTCCAACTTTGTTTGCAACCAGAATTCTAGAAAGAATTACATTTGTGAATAGAGGGATCGTTTTCCTCCCATTTACCTGTTTCTTTAAATTTAAAGTAAGATTCCTCTAAGTAACACATGGCTGTTTATCTTTTTATTCCATCCTAGCAAAACTTGTCTCATGAGTGTATTTAAACAGTTTATAACCAATATATTAATTTTTACATATGAAATTTTGTTTGCTTTTTTGTCTTTGAAAATTTTATTATCATCTTAGTTTATTTACAATGATTTTAGTTTTGCCTTTGTATTTTTTAAAATTTATTTGTATTATAAGTACGTGACTTGCTATTTTCTATAGATACTCTTTTACAACTTCCAGTGGAATATGGAGATTTTAATTACATTTAGTTTTCTTTTGTGTCTTCACATTAAGCAACAGTATTTGATGATATTATATTTCATTTCAGTCATCAGATATGATTTATAGAGCTCACGGGAAGTCTAAATTGTCCTTTCTGTTTCAATTGTTAAAACTTCATTGCCAGTACTCTAGTATTTGCTTTTTGTTTAAACAAAATTTTTAGCCAACATTTAGTGGTGGTTCTGGTAGCAGAAAATTCTTTTAGGCTTCCTTAATCTCCTTTTGTTTGTCTTTCATTCGCAAAGTACACTTATGAATGTCATAAAATTTTTGTGTGGATATTTGATTCTTGTAACTACAAACAATACTATGTTTTCTTTCCAACCGCCGGTCTCAGATGAGGATCTGTTATACTCTGGTGTTCTTCTGTAGGTAACATACCACTTCTTTTCGCTGTTTTCAAGATGGGCTTCTCTGTTTTGTTTTTAAGAAATTAAAACATGATATGTCTTGAAAAGTGTTTTATTGGGTTTATCATATGAAATACAGGCAGATTTCAAACCTGAGTGTTTGTAGTCTTTCCCAATTTGCGCACTTATCAGTCATTATATCTTTCTTATTTATTCATTCATTCATTGTCATTTTGATACAGGGTCTCTTTATGTCATTCAGGCTGGCTTTGGGATCACTTTGTAGCCCAGGCTGGTCTCCAACTTGCAATGATCCTCCTGCTTCAGCCTCCTGAGTGCTGCCATTACAGGGTTAGCTGTTCATATTGTTCCATATTTTTTTTAGCTACATTGATTTTTCTCCTCCTGTGGGATCATGGTCAAGGATGTATTGATCCTATCATTGTCCCACTGATCCCTGAAGCTTTGGCTTCCCACTTCTCCTGGTTTATTTTCTCAGACTGGGTAAATTGTAAGTATCTATACTAAGTTAATTGATTCATTGCTCTGTCATTTAATATTTCATTGAGTTTATTCAGGTAATTTAGTTTTCTGTTAACATATTTTACTTCAATAATAGCTTTTGATTCTTTTAAATTAGGTTTTCTATATTTCAATTTATTTCAAAATGTGTATAGTTGATTTGGAAGACATGATTTAAAATGCTTGAAATATAATCTCAACAGATGACACTTCTTGGAGTTGGTATCAGTTGACTTTCATTCATTATGAAAGTTATGCTTTTCTCTAGTTATCAGTGTTGCTCTAAAAAGTATATCCCAGAGATTTTATTAGGAGACACTAAATCTTATTCAAATCTTCAATTACAGGATGCCACATTAAATTTTAGCCCACAAGTTGCACCATACATTTGGAATCTGTGCTTCATGTGATAGCCTGTTTTAAAGATTTGGCAGTGGTACACTGTACTGTTTGGTTGATTTATTATTTTTGGTCTCCAGCAAGTCATTATTAATGCTATCTGAAGAGGTAAAAGAATTTCTTCAACACTGGCCACCTGGTATCTCACATACTCATACAGGGATTTGGGGTTCACAGGGATGAAAGAGATTTCCTTAACTGGGTGTTTCTGGGATGGAATTCCTACCTATTGTCATCCTCTGGTATCAGTGCTCCCAGATCTGTTTCCAAAGGAAGCTGACGATCTTTGTCTATTGAAAAAAGGGTACTTATTGCATTGGGCTGCTCACTGAGGCAGGACTCCTCATTTCCTGGGGGAGACGGGACGCACAGACACGTTAGAGAAGTGGAGCTCCTCTCTCTCTGCACCATTGCTGTGGTCTCCTGATCATCTGCCTCTGTTAGAAGTGCCTGGATCACCCAATGTCTTTATAAGAACTTCTCTGACTGAAAAGGAGAATTCATGCACATGTTTTCATTTCCCATTGTTTGCTTTAGAGCTGGACCACACTAGATTTGGATTACCCTCTTTCAGGGGCAAAAGATGGACAGTTGCTCTGACCTTCCTATGTCACCAAGCTAGCACATGCTACTCATAATCTTTCAGAGCTTTGCTTTGGTTTCCACTTTAGTTATTTCCAATGTTTAAAGTTGTTCTTAGTGTAGAAGAGAAGAGAGAAGCAAATAATCTTGTCTAGACAGATATTTTTTAAAAAGTTGCATTGAACATGATGATCATAACAAAAATATTTACTACAGTGCTTGCAGAAACATGCCTCGTGTCTTGAAAATCTTTATTTGGGACACTGTACGGTTGGAAGACTAGTTCATTATATTCCAAGGATGAGGCCATCACTATACAGATGTGTTCTCTAGGATTTCTTTGCCCCTTGACATTCATGGCTCATCATTGAGCATAGACTCCTTCTTGCATTTATAATTATAGAAGACAATTATGTAAGCTCTTGGTTTTCTATCTTTCTCAAACATGTCGCATGCCACTGTCACTGCCATCCTTGTCTTTATAATATAGTTTCTTCTTTTTTTTGTAAAATTGATTTCATTTAGCATGAAATTCTCTTAGCTTCAATGTCTTCCCCTTGTCTGTCCTTCCATTTCTTGCAGAGAATTGGATGTATCTCTTTTTCAGCCAGCATTCATTTCATTGACATCATCCAAGGCCTAAACTATTACCTCATTTTTCCTGTTGAGGATTTGGTCACTTACTTGATTTTATCCCTCAGTGTCAATAGTACCTCCAGGGTTCTGTGTAACCACGAAATTTATGATGAGAAATTTAAAAATTGCATACAAATGATATTCAGGATCAAAAACAAATTTAATAATATATATTTGCTTCTGGAAAAACAGATATGTGTGCTGAACCTGGTGTATATACTCTTGGAAAATAAGTCAATATCTTTTTCAAAATTCTGCAATGAATTGTTTAGAAATATCTTCTGTCTTAAAATCTACTTTAGATAATCCCTATATTTGCAAGGGTGATTAAGGAATTAAAATAAAATATTACTGACCTCACTGATAATAGTAAGAATTGCAGTTTTAGTAAATGATAAATTTAAAATTTAAGAAATGACATCTTGATGAAGATGTAAATAATCTAAATCTTACTATTTGGAGAAGTTGCAACCATCTGCTAGAGTCCATTCAGAAACTAATGAGAAACTATCTGGAAATGAATAACTACAGGGAAAGTGTTAGAATATTATTGTCTCTTTAAATGTTTTAATTCCATTTGAAGTATAAAAGGGGATTTACCTTTGTCTGTGTTTTTCAAAAGATGGTGCCAGAACTCAAGGACAAAACCTGAATGGAAACTCAATCTTAATAAAATTACAAATAAAAATAAATGAAAATATGATAATAAAATATTTTTTAAAGTTAGCAAAGAGAAAATAGTTTGTTTTAGCAGATACTGAACTACCTATTTGTAGAGATGCCTGAATCTTTCAGAAAGAAACCAACCTTTTGAAAGATATTGAAACAGTATTTAAACTGCAAAAAAAAAAAAAAAAAAAAAAAAAAAAACAACAACAAAAAAAAACCCTCTTGATCAAAAGTTGTCTAAGGTCCTTCTCAACCTTAAGATGATAAAAATGTAAAGTTTAACTATTTCTCAAAAGTAGAAAATGGTGTGCTTACTTGGTGTCAAGAAGCTTTTCTAGAACCCATAAATGGCAACAGAAGCAGAATTCTTTTAGAATCAGTAACAGAATTACTGAAATAGTTAATGAATCCCCAAACAGTAAACAGTGGTTTATTATTGGACTACCAAAGTATATAATTCTGCATGTATATTAGTATTTTTACATGAAAATTTGTTTTTAAAAGTAAGCATCCAAGTAAATCACATTGCACTTTCCTAAAAAATAGGATTTTACTTGAAAATGATTTCTGCCCATTTAATTAAAATACCACCTTTACTAAAAGTGCATTCACTTGCGTTCTAGCATCTAAAGCCAATCATAGAATATGTTAAATCTAAAAGAATTACACCCAGTTCTATTGAAAAAAAATTTTTATTTCACATTATCATATGGAAAAATGTCCAAAGTGTTTAACGATTTTTGCTAGCAAAATGAGTTCATGTTTATATTTTAGAAGCTTGCATTACATAAATATAAATATTAGACCAAATAGGAAAAAGAACTGATGAATTTGTCACCTTTAGAATTTTCAACTGTTGTCAGCAAATATTAACTTTGTAAGAGTCTATCTTTTCTGGAATTGGAGATTGCGTAATAGACGAACACTCTACCATACAACTTCAGCCTCATATCAAGAAAAAGCCATTTCATAATGTCTTCAAAAAATATTACCAACTTCAGTAGTATTATGACAGGAAAATAAAAAATGCTACTATCTAATTTGTAAACATGGCACTGTATTATATGTAGATATCATTTTTGATAAATCAATACAAATATTGATTACATCACTCACATCAGATTTTTTTGTCAACTTTAATGACATATTTTATTTTGGTGAATGTGTATTAACTGTCCTCGTGTACTGACATTTATTATGGTATTTCATCATAAGTATGTGGCATACACTAAAAATACAGGATTATGACTTTCATAGGTGATTTCACACTTTCAATGCCCTCAGGTGGAAAGCTGCTATTGTGTTTGTAATCAAGTCTGAACCCACGGTAAAATTTCAGGAAGCACTGACTACATATTCAGCCCTTTGTGGCTGCCAATTAATATTTTCAGACACATTCTCTTTCAGGTACAAAGACTAGCCTTCAACTCCAGATCCTCTTGCGTAGCCTCATGAACAGCTGGTATTACAGTGGGGTAAAAAAAAAAAAAATCTATTATATAAATGTATATATATATATATATATATATATGCATATTCACATTACAATTATTTGAAGATCCTCTACTTACAAGACCAGAAAACCTCTATTAAAAAATCTATAATTTATAACCAAACTCATCAATGTAGTAGGATACAAAAAATTCCCTATATGCTAAAAATGAACTGACTTAAAAATCAATTAGGAAACCAATACTATTTAAAATGGCATCAAAACAATTAAGATTTAGACTCATGTATCCACTGTGTACTAAACTAAAACCAAAATAATCAATGATCTAAATGTAAAAACAGAAAATTTAAGTCTGCTAGATAACATAAAAGATAACATAGTTGCAACTCTTGAAGACATAGTGTAGGCAAGAAGTTTTTGAGCAGAACATGAATCATGTCTAATTTAAAAGCTTCTGCACAGCTAACGCAATAGCAGACTACAAAGACAATCTATGAAATGGGAAAATTTGCCAAATGTTCTTCAGACAGAGGATAAACATCTACAGTATGAAAATAACTCTAAAGCGTTAAACCACCCAAAATAAAAAAATCTAATGAAAAAAGTTAGAAACTAAAGGAAATAGATATTTCATAGAATGGTCAGTAAATACATGAAAAAATGATATCTGTTAAAGAAATGCTAATTAAAACTACACTGAGATACCATTCTACCCAAGAAAACATGCCTAGCATCAAAACAATGTAATAACACCAAATGCTGACAAGAATGTGGGGATAAGGGAACACATCTCCATTACTGGTGGGGATGTAAATTAACACAACCACTATGGAGACCAGTGTAGACTCCTCAAAACACTAAAAATAGAAATTCCATTTGACTCAACTATTCCTCTTTCAGGTGTCTTCCCAGTGACTTGAAATGAACACATTACAGTGATATTTGCTTATCTATGTTTACAGCAGGGCAACTTACAATAGCTAGATCTTTGAAATAATGTATATATCCATTAAGAGGTGGATAAGGATAATGAGACATTCATACACCATACACTAGATATTATCCATTGCCCAAAGAAACACAAACTTGAAACATTTGCAGGGGATGCATCAATAAGGAAAATGAGATATTTAAACAATACAAAAGATATATTTATATTTTTACCATAAAAAACACAAATTTGACGCATTTGTAGTCAAACAGATGTAACTTGAGAACACATTAAGTGAAATAATTATACACCATACACCATATAAAATATTGCATTGTTTCTCTTACATGAAAGATTTTATATATATAATATTAAAGAACAAAATAGAAAATAAATAGGAAATTGAGAGAAATTCAAGGAATTCCCTAAATTACTTATTCTGTTGGTTCAAAAGTATTTTAATAAATGTGCTTTTATCAATATATTATTATCTAGTATATTGTAAAGTTTCTTGTGTTATTATTTGATTTTTCTTTGTAAGAGGGAATCTTGTCTGTATCTTATACTCTGAGTTTGTCTTGTTTTCTGAAGATACTGATACACAATGTATTAAGTATTTGAATTTTCTTATTATTTTGTAATGAAAATATGTTTTACTATTTCATAAAATGAAAAGTAACAGTTTGTAGTTCCTGGAACTTGTAATCTCCTTTCCCAATCGGGGCTTTTCCCCCTCTTTCATTTCCTACAATGCTCTGTCTTCTAGGATTTGGGAGATTGTTTTCACTTAGTTTACAGGTGCTGGGAGTAAACATGGATGAAGAGCTGTCCTTTGGTCACTGGAGAAGGGTGAACAAAGCACTGAAATTCAAGGACGGGCAGCTTTCAGGCTGCGCTGAGGCCTGCTGAGCATTAGGAGTCCAGGCAGCATTACAAGTGGAGTCAAGCGTCAACGGGGGGAAGAGAGAGGATTGGAGAGTGGGGACAAGGCCGTGGAAGCAGCCATTCATGGTTTGCTCAGAGGTGGGGAATTGTCTCAGTCATAAAACTATAGCAACACCTGTTCCCATATATCTTCTAGTACCGTCAAATTCCATCATACTGTTACACACAGTTTCCCTGAAACTATTCCCCGACAATAATTAGTTCACATGTAGCTTAAATTTCTGAGTTTGAAGTCTTGTTTTACCACTTGTATGCTGGGTAGGTATTTTACAATCCAATATAAATGAAATAATCTGAATAAACATGGGGAGCTCTGATTTTAGAAACAAGTGCTCATCAGGATGTTATGTCACTAACATTAACGTATTAACTCTGTTAACATTGAAGGTAACACGTCTGTAAGAATAGAAACACAGAAGGTCTCTCTTTTCTGTTTACCAAGCAGCAATTCATGAGATTTCTACTTACACCATTTCCCACGAAGAAAATGTTACTTCTATAGTGGAAAAAGTATACAGCTATCCTTCCGTCACCAATTGTCTGTGTAAGTCACGCCAATGTGTGTTTCTATCCAATAATTCACTCCTTCACCTCCACTGAACCACAGTACAAATGGCTGTCATGTGTAGGCTTCCCTCAAATGAGCTAAACGAGACACAGTCATCCCCACCGCGGTCACATTACAACTTTTCCTTACTGCAATGACTCGTTATTGCAGATCTTGGCTGCGGCCTGTGTCATGAGAAAAGCTATGAAAACAAAGTGACGACTCACCCTGAATTCGTTTTTATAAACTATGTGTTAAGAAATAGCAGCAGGAAGCATTCTAACTCTGCGAAATTAAAGGTCAGAACTAGGTGGAGGCTCACAGATATTGCTGACTTTTTCCATGTGCCTAAATCCAAATGTTCTAATTTTATTGGCCAGGCTTGGAGGAAATCTACTGCCTTTTGATAATGTCTTAAAATGCATTTTTCATTTTGATGGCATGAAAAATCCAAACAGGTATTTTTTTCATTAAGTGACAATATCTCCTGAGAATATTCCTTACTCAGTCACCACTCACCCCCAAGAGTTGGGAGCAGTGAGATTAGAGAAGTGCACAGGGCTAAATCTCAAAAAGTACTCATGGAATATGATTTACTTGGTTACTGATTGTTTTGAAATACTCCCAAATTTTGTGCTCAAGACCAATGATTTATTATTATTTGTGTAACTGTTTTCAGATCCAGACTCGGGTTCTGGGTACTGAAAGTGCTCTTTGTCTCCGGGTCTCTTGCAGTGTGTGGGGCCTCTTGGCTTCCACACTATGTCACAAGCTCTTTATTGGCTGAGTTACAGCAATACTGATGTGTCTCACATTCTGTTACTGATTTTTAGCAATGTTGAATTTGTTGGAAATGTATTGCGAGCTTCAAGTAACAATTATTTTTAAACTTATTAAATTAAAGTTGGGGAGCAAATGTTCAAATTCAAGCACACACATACACGTGCACACCCCCTCCTCCCCCCACTTTTTGAGGAATTACCTAATAGAAGCCAAGAGCATTTCCCTTCTGGAGAGATTTCCTCCACGCCATGTGAAGTATTTAAACTCTAAATTGCAACAACTGGATGCTGGGATAGAACCAAATGGTATACTAGTTGCCAAGCGTTGTGAAACTCTGGATTTGATACCTACCCTTAAAAATCAATCAATCAATCAATCAGTCAATCAATCAATCTGTTTAGCTGACTACATCTAGTTCTTATTTGGGTGATTCCCAGGCTCTTTCATTTCAACCTTTGTTATCTTTTCCAGTGAAAGTTATAAAAAAGGATCTATATTCTTTCTTTCAAACCATATATACTCTTTCTTTTAAACTATATATACATTTCTTTCAACTAATAAATAATAGAAGTTCAACAACCAATGTGATCTGAAGCTAGGCAAATAGTTATTCTGCTTCTTTGTTTCTCGCTGACAAACTTTCACATCCATGCACTTCTGTTGGCATATTAGAAGCCCAATTGCCCTGAGGCACTTGTAGGGAGTTAACATTATTCTATGCAGAGGAGCACTGGGAGAGAACCAAGAAGACAGGAGATATAGAGAGGGAGAGAGAGAGAAAGAGAGACAGAGAGAGACAGAGAGAGAAGAGAGACATGCACAGAGAGAGACAGATACAGACAGAGATATCCACATCTCCACGGTTCCAATTCTAGCTGTATCTCTGTATCTTGCCTTCTACGAGAAAATGAAATGATTACTGTTGATTTGAAAACTAAATTGAAAACTAAATTTTGGAGTTGTTTCAGAGAAATACATAACCAGAACATTGTGTTTGTACTCTGCAAAGTCTGACCTATTACACATCCCAGATCTCTGCTATTCTTTATTCTCTTGTAGAGTTTTTCTGCTTGGGTCAAAATAAATATGATTTGTGCGAACCCTGCAAAGGTCCTAAGGAAGAAAATAGCTAATGATCATTACTTCACTGCAGAAACACAGATCAAAACTGTTTTCCCCTCATGTCTTTAAAAAGAGATCTTTTGGAAATGTATTTCCTTTCTTAGTCACTGTGCTCAGATACTTGTCCTGCCAAACACCAAATCCATTCTATTTCCCTCTCTCCTGTTCAGTGTACTCCTTATACTCAGTGTTACAGTTTGTACCTACCTGTCCCCCTAAAGCCTCATGCTTTGAGTTGTTAGTGCGGAGTTGAGTTAGGCTCTGTGGTGCTAAGATTACTGATGTGCTGCTGGAATTAAAACTGCCCTCCTGCCCTGGGTCTGGGTGGCACCATGCGTGAGCCTGGCTGGAATCTAAAGGGACAGAAAGAAACACTTTAGGATTCTGTATGAATAGGGGAGAAACTGTCCTCTTTAATACTGTTTACTTAGCTATATAATATATAGAAACAATCTCTTTAATTGCTGCTTGAAAAAAATGTAAATCATTTATAAGGTTTCTAGAACTCATTTCTAGCTTCTCAGCTATAGCAATTAATAGGAACACAGATTGGAAAAGGCACCATAAATATAACAACCTCCTTAGGATGGCTTCAGTGACAGAAGTTTGCTAGGATGGCGCAGGACTGGGATCTTCCGCAGCCCTAAAGCGACATTGCTGACCTGTAGTTTTCTAGGTCCTAATTTCTTGCAAAGCACTAATTCTGTAAGAAGACGTTCCTTTCTCTCAATGTTTTCTACTCTAGAGCCAGTTTCTCAGATTGTCATGGGTTTACCAAAAATTGCAGTTATGACATAAACAAATGCAGAAAGAAGTGAAAAGTCCACTTTCTACTTTTCTGTACAACAGTTTTAATGAACACTAAATTTCAAACAGAAAATATAGTCATGTTTTCAAGTTCATTTGTTTTATTATTTTAAAAACTGTTCTACAGACTTCAGTGTTCATGATGACATGGCCAAATTACACACATGAAATATATGCAACAAAATAAATATTAGAAAATATACAAAATTTTATATGATATAAAATGTTTTAATTATATTTCATAAATTTTCATGTGTTAAATTTTATTCATACAATCATAAGTATAATGCTTAACACTATATTTATATTTTATTCATATAATTTTTAATCAAACATAGAAAATTCATGTTATGGTTTTTGTATTAGCTAGGTATCCTCCCAGAGCTTCATGAGCTCATAGGCAGAACTTTTCAAAGTTGGCTTGATCTAGGCATGTGAAATCCATTAAGGTTGTGTGGCACTAAATTACTGATTGAAAGTAGCCTGGTCCCGGGTTGTACCATATAAAGGCCGGTAGCCTGGATGGGATAAGAGGAAAGACAGACGGCTTGCTTCTGCTGCTGCTAGCTGCTTCTGCCTTCCCAGCCATACTGGGAACTATTTCTCCTCTGTGATGCTCTTCTGCCCTGCAGCCCTCTTTGGAACCAGCTGAATATGGGCTGAAACCTCTGTGAATCGTGAGGTGAAATAAATCTTTCTTCTTTCAACATCTAGGTGCTGGGTACTTTGTCTCAGCAATGAGAAACTGAAGACAACATCTAGATGTATAGGAATATATATTTTGGTTAACATTCTTCAATGGCAAAGTCCCTCTTGCCATATTGGATAACATATTAAAAGGATCTGAGGATTAGAAAGTATACATTTTTTGTGATGGTATTATTCTACCTACTGCTATGTGGCCAACTAGATATAGAAATATGTGATATAGATGAAACAGTTATAAATAAATGTAGATACAGAAAAATTTTCTCTCTTACTTCAAGAATATTCCCAAACAAAACTAGTTATTAGTGATTTTAACTCAAGAATCATAAATAAATTGGGTAAATTAGTCTTGAATCAGGATAGTTGGTAAATATAGACATGCCATATTTTTCTAAATTCTTTTTAATGTTGGAATTTAATCTTGGAATTACTATAGCTATGCTAAAATTCATTATAGTGAGCATAATGTCATTGCTATCAGAAACATTTTATTTCAAGTTCCTCACAGTCACAGAACAAAGTTACAGGTAAGCAAATGAAGAATGTGTGAGGAAACCTTAAGGTTCACAGACAGAGCTAAGAGTTGTGGGTATGTATTCTAAATCATACATATATGTCCATCTGTTTTTTTTAAAGAATAAAGAAGAAATGACACCTTTAAGGAACATACTAAATGCTCAGTCTCAGTTTTTAACTTCCGTTATTCAATATTAGTCATTAGGGACCCTTGGATAATCTGATTCCATCCTGAAGAAGGATAGGTACAAAAGAAATGCACCAATATAATGCTATAAATTTCTTAGTGCTACTCTATAAACTTTAGCTTCCTGAATTTCAGGAAAAAAAAAAAAAACTCAATAGTTAAGTTTTCCTTCAATTTCTGTAAAAGCATATTGGGTTTGACATCTGCTGAGGACTGGAAAGGACCTATTTGTTTTGCTAGTGCTCCCATCAAATGAAGCTTCTTTTAACTCATCAAGACCCAAATGGTGCACCCCGGGTCAGGCATGTGTGTTCCCCCACACGGTATTTACATTTCCAAAAGGTGGCCTCCAGAAGAACGGAGACATGTATAGGCTACAGAACAGGTTTTCATTTGCTGTAGAGATTGATTTATGTGACCGTTAAGTAAAAGTCACCTAGAAAGGAAGTGAAGTTGCTCAAGTAGAAGTGAGGGAGATGAGTGCACGGAGGGAATACCCATTTCTTCATCTGCTGTCTACAGAGCAGGCACAACACTAATGTGAAGTTTTACCACCTAGCCTTTTAGGGCTTGTTTTTAGTGGGGTGAGTCTGAAATGCTCCCTGGATGTTGACTGTGCTGGAAGAAAATACCAAATCAAAAACAAAACTATTTTTTTCTGATGATGTAGCTATATATATATATATATATATATATATATGTGTGTGTGTGTGTGTGTGTGTGTGTGTGTGTGTGTGTGTGTGTGTATTCTCATAGATACATGTATCTCCAGGACTTAACACACTATACATCAAACACGCCCACATGAAAGAAAAATCTAGAATCAACACACTAAAATAATACCAGAAGTATTTTCCTGGCATTTATCAGAATATATTTGTTAAAAGCTTTCTATGTGCTAAGCAAAGTGATAATCTTAGAAAAACACATCAAACAAATAATCCCTGCTTTCAGTAAACTAACAGTCTCTATTGGGAGACAGGTGAGAACTAGATATGTAACGACATAGGGTATTTATCTACATAACCTATGCTAAGAAGGATGGGGCCTCAGGCGAAAGCAGGGATAACAGGCAGGGGACAGACCACCTATGCAAAGGGTGGACGGGAATGGTTCTGGGAGCAGAAGACAGGTAACCAAGACTCAGACGATGGTAGAAAACTATCCTGAGAAGAACAGGGAGACAGCTGTAGGGAAGAGAAGAAAGCTAATATAAGAAATGTTCTTCGTAGAATGAGGGCTGTGGAGTCCACAGAGAAGGAGAGCAAACTGAGTGACCTTAACTTAGCTTTTGGTGAGCAGGGAAGACAGGGGCACAGTAGAAATGCAGTGTCATAGTGTAGGTGAAAAATGCCTTCAGATTTTTATTTCCTAAGAAAAAGGGGATGTTCGTGAATGGCTGTAGCAGTGATATGAAATATGAATTCAAAGAGATTGGAGGAGAAATTTTTCAGAAGGAGATTCTGGTGAAAATTCACACAAGAGTTAAGGGTTCCCTGGACTGAGAGATTTGGATTGCGCTTACAGAAAGCCAGCAGCATGATGTATGGCTTGAAGAGAGATTGGCTTGGAGAAAAAAGAGCCAGAAATGAAGAGAACCAGGATGCAGAAGGTGAGCACAAGAGAAAAACTGAGTCTGACCCTGAAATAATTGCTTTGAATAATTTTACAAGAGGGAGAAAGGCTTCTGGTTTTCACTCTTTCAAGAAAGAAACCAAAGCATGATCAACTTTCAAAAATCGTTTTGATGTTACCTACCTGAGGTGAGATTATTAGGTTAACCTTAACCCAGGAGGAGACTCTGTAGGAGAAGGGAACAGGAAGAGTTGAACATAGTGAAAAGATGAACATTCTTTCAAATGGTTCAACAACAGGGCACAGAGGGCAGTACTGGTTACTGCAAGGGTTATTTCCTTTTGTACATGAGAGGTTAAAATGGCTCTTTACACAGTAGCTTTTTTTTTTATATTAAAGTTCTTTTTGCTGAGAGAGGAAGTCATCCACATGCCCCCCAACCCTGATCCAACGAGGATTCAGCATTTTCTAGGTTCTTTGATGCCCCAAACCTGGCGAGCTCTACATATTCACGTGTCCTGCTTTTTTCCTACCACTTCTATAAATTATGGTGCTTTTGCTAAGCTTGAGCAGAAAGGACTAACTAACCTTTCAATTTTGCCAAATTATAAATAAACTAATTTTTCCATTTTATAAGCTTCTTTCACATTAATATTGCTGGGTGAGTAAATGAATACTAATAGTCATTGGGCCCACGATATTTTGGCTGAGCAATCCACAGGTAACATATTTAGTAATTTTGTGTATGTTTAATATTTCTGACAGAGAAGAGGTAAGAGAAAAGAAAAGCTTATTTCTAGACAGTGTGATCATGGGTTATTTTTTGTCATATCTCTAACATATCTCACATAGTGACTAATTACTAACTGACAACTTGAAAAGCACAGATAATAATGGTAATATTTTATCTGAAGAAAGTGTCTCTCTGCTGTTTTGGAAAAAATAATGCAGTTCCATTCAGATAATTCTAATAGATAGATGTTAATTGATTCAGAAAACAGTTTGAGAAGTTTCTTTTGCTTTTCAAGAGAATTACACACACACAATAAAGTGAGTATATGTTGGTAATCATAAAATGTATAGGCAAACATTCAATTTTGATCTGTCATTTTTAGATATGATTTATTTTTGAGTTATTAAAATATACTTCCTAAAATATATTAACAGTAATTCATTAAAGTACATGTATATATATGAGACTTTTATTAAACTATACTTTTAAAATATTAAGTCTAAATGTAGTTAATTCCAAGAGAATTTAGGCAACAAGATTTTTCCCCTGAATATAAATGGTAGCATGTACTTCACACCACATATAAACCATAACTTGGCTTAAGAAAACCATGTGAGGTTTCATGCTTACCCATCTTCAGAGAAATTTATTTTATTCCTCTTCAAGCTCTTATAATGCTTTGAATTAATATCATTGATGTTTAGATATCAAAAGTATGGTTTAATTTTAGAGTTTCATGTACAAAATTATGAAAAACAAAGACATTTTGTGATATGAATATTTCACATTTAACTGATCAAACAGTTTTGTACTTCTCTTGAAGTCTAAGGAGCTTTGAATTTTATATGGACTTCTATAAGCTTGAAAGCTTATCTTTTAGATAACATTTTAGTAGAGATGGATCATACCCCCTCAAAGCAGCTTAAATAAATATGATTAACAAGGAATAAAACATAAGTTTATGAACACTTATGTACGTGACATGTAGCATAGTTGAGGTGTCCTCAGGTCACAGAGGGACTAGAACTTGGAATTTACTGCTGAAATTTGCAGAGCTTTGCTACCCTCCATTTCTTTTGTGGGTGCCTGTTTCTGCTTAGAATCATCTTAGTAAGTGCATCTCGTGACACTTGGCTTTCGCATGGACTTGGCTTTTTAAAGTTCTTACTCTGTCCACAATTGTGTGTAGCTCTGTTCTGTGGGGCACTGGCCAGAGCTATGCAAGGCATGAATACGCAGAGGAATTTATGGAGCCACACACCCAAAACATTCTAGAATACATGTTTAGAGATTAAAAGACAGACTATAGGGCCCCCAGTCCAAGTAGAATCAAATACATCACCATAAGGAATGAATGCTCTGGCCTTCATCCTGCCCATACTCTGATTTATCACTTAGATCCTACCTAAGATCAGTCACAGACCACCTGGACTTCCCCTGTCCCCTAAGTGAATTTAGGCATAAATCTCCTTTTTTTGTCCTTTACCTTTGCTTCCTGGTTTTACCGAAAGAGCATCACAGAAGCTGAGCTTGGGCCTGTCCTTTTGAGATACAAGGCTTTCCTGGAGTTCCAGTTGCACACTGACTCTGAGTCATCACTCCTCCTTCATGAGGTGCCACAGCTCTGAACTGCGACACTACATCTTCACTATGTAGCAATGCCTACTTTTCACAGATCTGGGACTTGTTCCTAATGTACATAAAGAGGATTTATGTGAAAGCTCACTGCGACTCATTAGGATTCAACATTTAGGCTTCAGTGCAATGTTCCTTTATCCCAAAGACGCGCAACAAAGTCAGATCTTTGTCCATCCTTCAGTCTGAAGACATTCAGGACCTTCACACTTATACTCACGACCAGTACAGTTCATGTGTGCAGTACAAATCTTATTTAATTAAATTATGTAAGTATTTCTTAAGAACTGTACACTTTGACTTGATTTACACAGCAATAAGCATGGAATAATGCGTAAAGTGTAGTGTTGAGAAGACTCCTGAGACTTACCCTGGGCTTAGTGGTCAGGGATGCTCATGTTCATTAGTGAAATAGCCTTGACATGGAAGAATATCACATAGTTTATACCATTTAAAAGCAACTAACAAGTAATTGAAGAATATTTGTCCTTAATACCAATGCTTCCCAATTTTAGTGTATGTGGAATCATCTTGTGGACTCCTAAATATTTCAAATAAATGATGACCATTTCCAGAGTGTATTATTTTATAGCTAAGGGTCAGGGCTCAATAATCAACCTCTGTCTCAAATATCCACATGAGTTCAATGACTGATAGAATATCAATCAATTTTTTTTTTTAATTTTAAAACAAAAAAAGGCTGGGGACTTATCTTACTGGCATAAGGGCCTACCTGGCAAGCACAAGGTTGTGAGTTTGATCCCTGGTACCAAAGCAGCTAAACAAAGCAAAACAAAACAACCCATTTAAAAATAACAAAAACAGTAATACAGAATGTCAAAGCAAAATCATCAGAGATAACCAATGGCTAATATATTGCTTACTGCTAACTTCAAAATAGTTGCTTAAATTGCAAGATACAGGCATGAAGAAATGATCAAACAATGAGCACAAATCATTCTTTTTGATGAATTAATACAGATTAATAATACAATTATCATATATATTTTTTCTTTTCCTGTTTTTCTTTTCTGCTTTCTCCTGTAACAGTTCTTCTTTCCTTTTGAGTAATTTCTTCCCGTTTCACTTTTACAATTTCTATTGTACATTTTGGGTCCTATTACTCTTTCAGCTTTTTTACACTATGGAAACAATATAAAAAAGATAAGCTTTTTAATAAATGGAGCTAGAAAAACTGGCTTTCCACATGCTGAAGACTAAAACTAGAGCCATATCTATCACTGTGCACTAAACTACAGTCAAATGGATCAATCAAATAACTAAATATTACAATGGAAACATTAAATCAACTGGAAGACAAGGTAGGTAGAAATCTTGCAAACATAGAGGTAGACAGAGAGTTCAGGAACAAAATGCAAACTGCACAAGAAGTACTTGGAAGCATCAACAATTAGGATCTCACCTTATCAACCATATTTTGAAATAATGCTCCTTTTTATTATTAGAACTACTTCTGAAATAAATTCTTTTAACATATTTGCTGTTCAACCTAGGACCTAAATAATTTGTTTGCTGACATCATATAATTGCACAATTCATGAAAATTTGGGAAGCTATTCCAATATTAACCTTTCACATAAATTCTTAATGTGGAGAAAAATTTAAATTTCATTGCCAAAAGATACGATTGAGCTTATGCGAGTCCTGCTCTGGAGGACTCATGTTGCCCTTTGATACTTATGTGGACTTTAAGAGTACAGCCGGTTTATTTATGGATCTACTAGACAACCTTAGTTCTGTTCCTTGGGATGACTTGAAAATTCTTATCACTTTTTTGTAAGCAGTGTTCATATTTTCTTCTTTCCAATAGCTCCTTTTGTTAAATATACCCTGTGTTTATAGTTAGTACTATTGCTGCACTTCTGTCTCCTCTCACTGTATCACTGATGTGGCAGTTCAGCAAATTCTTAGGCAGAATCCAGCAGCAAAAAGTGGTTAAAAAGCCTGGATTTGACAGTACACAAAAAGGCATCTAACTTCTAACTCTGTTACTTAGATGTCTACATTTGCCCAAGACCGACACATATAGATGGATGGTAATTCAGAAAAAGTGTTTAATACATTTTATTTTATTTAGAGGTAATGAAAGAGTAATCGAAGTTTACTAGTAGCTTTTAAATGTAAAATTTATACTTACACGTTAGGTAATTTCTACTGGAAGAAAATTAAAGAGTAAAAACATGTTAGACATAGAACTGTGGCAGAGCAGGGTGGCTTCCCCCCGCAGTCAGAGCAACCTCTGGAAGGCTGAGGCAGGTGGACTGAAAGGGAGAACCTAGCCTGGGAAAACTAGTAAGTTAGGGTGATATCTTTTCAAAAATAAATAAAAATGAAAACAAAAAGCAGGGCTGGGGCTTTAGTGCAGCATCATAAGTACCTGCCTTTAAAGCACAAGGTTGTGAGTTCAATCTTGGGTAAAAACATCAAAAAACAAAACAAAACAAAACAAACAACAACATATAAAGGAGGAGACAAAAACAATAAAACCACAGGCAGGTATTTCAGGGTGAAGACCTTGGGTTTAATAGTATCAGGAAAAACAATGAATGGAGAGATAGAGATTATAAGTTACTGACTATATAACAAATAAGGTTTCAGAGTCTAGGGACAGATTCACATCATTCAAATTAACTACTCTGAAGTATCATTGCAACATGATATTTCAGATAATCAGTATTTCCTGTGCTAAATGTCCTGTCACTTAAGAGCTGATGTGAACAAGTTGACTTCTCTGCCCTGTCTCTATCATCACCTGGTTCCAGGGATCTGCACTCAGACCCAGCGATCCAACATTCTTTAACTCTTCCCTCCAACTGTTTCCTTCTTATCACTTTCAATGAATTGTTGCGTTATCATTTTCAATTTTATTGCAGAAACTGCCCCTTTTCACTTACTCTGAGTGAATTATTGCCTTAATTTATTGCATCCACTTCATTCCATTTCATCTTCGTCATCAACAAGAAGCTGATTTTCTTTGGAATGAATGCGCCTGCCAGAGAAGAAACCCTGCAACCTCTGTACAAACTGACCATGCAACTACATCCACCTACTTAGACTCAGTGGTTTTTTTTTTTTTCATGACACCTGGAACCTCAGAAGGAGGTGGCATTTTATGTTTCTTCTGTCTAACTGCCTGAGTAGAAAATGGAGTGGTGTAGACTTTTATTTCTGTCTTGAGAATGAGACCCAATGATGGAGAAGCACACACAGGGAAGCATGTGAGTGACCAGTTAAGTCACTGGGTTGCTGCCTTAGATCTGGACTTCCTGGCTGTATTTTTCACTATTGGAGAGATGGATCCTTAACTTGCTTAAACATTATGACTTATGTTTTAATTTCTGTTACTGAGAGCCTAATACATTGATTTATTATGCTCAGAGAGATGACACTAATAAAAATGGTTCTAATCAAGGTCCCATATTATTCTGTGATTTTCCAAAGGAAAATTTTATAGTGTGCAAACTTCTTTGGGCATTTCTATTTTTGAGTGGTTTTTAAGGCACAAGGTTTTCCCAGTTACTTGAGTTGTCAAATAGACAAGGGAAAAGTATTTATGAACATGGGCATAAGATTTCGAGACCATCATAAATAAGCATGTAAGATAAAATGCTTTCTATAAATTAAAAAAAATTATATCACTTTAAATGTTGGGAAAAACATACCAGTTTTCAGGTATTCCTGGACCTTAAATTGGAACAGTAATTGGAGTTGCAAGTGCCTTGTTTTTTGTATGAATCTCTGACTCCTCCCACGAACACAGTGTTGTGAGAATCAAAAATGCCTTGCTGACTGATGCTACTGGCTCCTCTGCTTCCCAGTCCTTCCCTGGACACCAGCTGAGAGTCACTAAATCAATGTGATCTGAGGCTTTTCTGCCTTTAGAACAAATTCCCTTGTTCTATTTATTTAATCTGTAAATCTAGATAAGTCTCTTCTTTATAATTGTGAAGTTAGGTAACATAAAATCCTTTGCAGTAATGAAATTCTATGCACTCACCTTTCCCTCTCTGGTTTTTGTGAAACAATCTGGAAGGCAGTAACCCATATACATTTTTTAAAAATGCAATGAAAAGAAAGAATTAGCGATCTATGATGAACAAAAAAAAAAAAAAAAAAAACAAAGAACGGAAGAAGAACTTTAGTCTAGATTCACCATTAATCCACCTCTTAGAGGTCTGATTCATCAGTGTAGTCAGCAAGGTCTGCAGGCCTTAGCACGTGTTAGTGCTGTTTGGCCAATGCTAGTGCTATGTGTATAATTACGTCACAGGAGAGCATGGAGTAGTAATATTTCTTCAAACTGTCAGCAACAAGCAGTGTCTAATATTCATCTGTTCTTCAGTGTATTTCTTGAGGTTTGAATAATCAGATCTACTAGTAAATGCATCACATTCATTTTAGTTATATCAGACACACAGCGATATAGAAAATGTGATATCATTCTATGTAAATTTATCTTTGATGTAGCAAGAAGAACCACAAAGACTTGTAACCACTCCCTTCGCTATTAGGTGCACAGTCTTTTGTCCTTGTCCTATACAAGCTCTCTTTTCCAGAATAATCCACATTCTAAAAAGAAACTCATATAACATGCCATTTGCATCAATTCATATTTATAAGTATTAACAAAATATACTTAATCAAAAAGAAATATACCATTATTATGTGATAAAATAGTAAAACTAAGGCACAGAGAGTTTAAAACTGTCATGAAAGATTGCATAACTCTTAAACGTTTCATTTCACATTGTAATTTATGTGATCTGAATAGTTTATATTTTTTCTAGCAGTTTGTGTCCTTAACAATTAACAAAATAAATATTTCTGTATTTTATGTAAAAACTAATTTCAAGAAAATGATTGCCTTTTCATTTAAAATTTTATATTTTTAATTTTTCATTTAAATTTTTAAAATTTTATATTTTAAACTTTTCAAAGGTATTTTAAACTACACCGAATATTCTTCAGGTATCTCGTATGGTGGATGTTTTGTGAAAATCATGTTCTTTATTTTCTTAATAGATGAATATCTGAATTAAAGTGTCCTAAAATGTCCTATTTACATTTTTCAATAAACATTATTCTGTCTTTTTGTATACTGTATCACTTTCAAGGTAATACCACTAATATATTTGATACCTTTCCTATTCAGGTATGAGCAATGTGATACCACCAGCAGTTAAAATGTTTCTTGTTTTCTTGAAATTTACCCTTTAAGCGTAAGTCAACAGGACAAAGTCAATCTTTTTCAATGTAGGTCACTTAAATATGTCTAGTGTTAAGACTATTAAGCTGAAAACTTTTGTTATTCTCAATATACTGGCCTGAAAACATTTTAATGTCTATAATAATATTCCAAGTACTGTGTCAGTTTAACCTGCTTCATCTTGGTAATTGTATAATTAAAATTAAAATAAAAAATGAAGGTTACACCCAGCACTGAATGTTATTTCTAATACTATCAAGTTTCCAAAAATGACTGACCAGCCATTATCTTTTCCGAGTTATTGCACCTACTTCTTTCTTGCTGATGTATTTCTGGTGATAAGAATGAGTGGAGCTTTTGGGCAATTTTACATAAAGGTCTAAAGCAAAAGTATTTGATCAAAAGACCTAGGTTTCCAGTAATATCTTGAAAACTCTTCATTGCCTAGAGAATAAATAAAAATGTACCTGCAGAGATTGTATTATATTACTTTAAATTATTGTTCATGTTTTAAAAAAAAACTAATAAAAATCTTAAAAGTTTTATCTTGTGTCTTGTGATTCTAAATATGTCTAAAATTAGGAATGATCAATGAATATAATAAATAATGGAAGACACCACTGGAAAAGAAACTTTATAATTGCTTTAATATTTTAATTCAACGATTACCAAAGCCTGTAAACAGATATAATTTTGTGGAGGTGAATTCATTGACATATAAATAGGACATAATTAGGAAACAAACAATTGGTTGCTAAAGTTATGGTTTCCATGTTGGCACACTCATGGCATACAGTTTTCTGCTTTTTATTTATTTCTAAGCCCTGGTGATACATCACAGTTTAACAGTTTATACAAGAAAGGGAACATCAGGGATGCATGTAAATGCAGGCTTGCCACGTGTAAGTAACGAGCATCCTTGCATTCACTCCTCACTTCCGGGGCTGCTCTTGCTCCTTCCTGTCGTTCAAGCAGGACCTTTCTAGTGGCTGTTCTTTGACTTTCTCTTCTGACAACAAGCACATAGTCCTCATCCTCCCCACTCCACAAATAGAGCCAGCAAAAGTCAAAGAATATGTGTTGCCCGTCCTTCTTCATAAGGGTTTTCCCATGCGCACACTTTCAATATTTCACTCAGTCATGACATTGGAGTCCATCTCACCTAACTAGAATGTAAATTTCACAGAAGCAGAAACTTTGTCTCCTTTTTATTTTTCATATTTCATAACTTTTGTGTAACTCTTTGGTCTATGGATGCTACTGGTCACTCTTTAGATAGTGACTACTGATGTCTAATGTAATGAATGAGTGAAATAGCATTGACTGTTTCCATATACTTACTTTCTTCAATAATTTATCTTTAAAAGAGAGTTCCACAATTTATTTAAGTAGTCGTGTGCAAACAATATGAATGAGACAGTACAAGAAAGCAAATGAAATTCATTATAGGAGCGAGGGAAAACTGACATTCATATGATACAAGTAATAAAATGTCAAATGTCAAATCAAGATGAAACATTTATAATGTTGAAATCTAAAATGTATCCCATGTTACACTTCCTAAGAGACAAAAGATAAAAATAAAGTTGTCTGCAGATGGTGACTTTTTGATTATGTGTAATGTACTAAATTTTTATTTTGGGCAGGTAAAATCCACTGACAGAGAAAAATAAAAATGCTTTTTTTTTCTTTGAAACTAGCATTGACCTTAGATATTGCTATAGTTTTGATGTGAGCAGAATTGAGGAAAAGATCTAGAATTAAAAGGAACCCAGAAGAAGGCAGCTACTTCATTTTGGAGTTTGTAACAGACAAGCGGAGTAATGTGAAGATTTGTCAGGCGTGAGCGAATGATATTAGAAAATGGGTTTCCAAAAGGTCACAAAAGTATGATACACAATTCCAACAGCTATTAGTTGTGAATGTAACCTGAAATGAATGGAAAGATGTGTCAAGGAAATTCTGATAAAGCAATATGAGATGGTATTGGCAAAGAAGGCATAAGTGCAGTATTCACAAAATACAAATAGATTCTCAAGTTACAAGGTATGATAACAGTTTATGTACTGAAACTTGTCAAACATTTTTAGTCATAGTAAATCAAGATGAAACTTTTATAATGTTGAAATCTAAAATGTATCCCATGTTACACTTCCTAAGAGGTAAAAGATAAAACTAAAGTTGTCCGCGGATGGGAAAAGAAGACACTACATGTTTAAAATAAGTAAAACAAGCAAACCCCACCTTAGAATGGTAGCTTAGGTAACCAGGTCCTAGGAAACAGATTCTGAGACACAGATCCTCTGCATCTGTTTGAGAGTCACAGCTGAAGAAGGGGACAGAGAGTTGAGCAAAGCAAGAGATGGGTTGTGATGTACTCAACTCAAAGGGCACAGGCAGTCTTTGCAACAAGTGCTGCTGGGAAAACCAGTCAGCCTTGTGCACAGGGTTGAATCTAGACCAGTGTCTCTTGTTCTGTACTAAAATAAAATTAAACTGGATTAAAAACCTAGGTATAAAAACAGAAATACTATCTCCTGAAAAACAAATCTGGTAAAACTCCAGAAGGTATAGGCATAGGCAAGGGAGTTTCATCTTAAAAGAATGTGAACCGTGCAATGTGTCACCACATAGAAGGGAAATTCCTACTAGAATGGGCTGTCACGTAGTCCCTCTAGGACCCCAGTGGATACCTCCTGCTGAGGAACATAGAAAACAAACCTTGGAGTAAGTTCAGTTCTTGGTTCTGCAGCTCCTCATGACCTCAACACAGCGACTCCCAAACATATCCACTATGACTGGCTCTTGATTCTGCTTATCTATTTGGGTTTATTTGCATTGTGACCTGAATACTTGCCTTGAGCATTCTAAGATGCTAGTTACAAGAGCTTCTGAGGTGAGCTTCTTCATTATTCCATTTCTTCTCCACATGTCCTATACACTTCCTATGAATTCTCTTATTTCATTTTAGTCAATGTATCCCTCACTGAGAGGAGGTATCTAGGTTATCTACCATTAATGTTTCTCTGGTTACTTTTTCCTTCAATTCTCTGTTTGTTTCCTTAATCTTTGAGTTGTGTTAACATGCTTATGCAGTATAATAACTTTGGGATAATAAGCTTATTTATCGTTATCTGTGATCTATTACTTGGTCCTCATAACATTTTGGCTAAAGCCTGTTATGTAAGATTAAAATTGCCCTTCCAGCTCCTTCCTGCCGTCTTCTTGCTTGGTCCACGTTTTCATCCTTTCATTCCTCAATCCGTGTGTAAACTGACAGGTCCAGAGTTGAAGCTGGTGACGTGGGAGGCTCTCCTTTCCCTCTCATCAGTTTGTCAGTGTCATCACGCTGTCCCTGACTTACTTGTTTCAGACTAGAAGTCTTCTGTATTTCTCCTGAATTTCCTCTTTATATGATGTTCTTTGTTTCTAGGTTTCTTCAAGATGTTTCATTCATTTTGCAGGAAAGTTAAGATGATTTCTGTAGATGTCCTTCTTGCAGATGAAGTCACTTATTTTGCTGGATATTCTCTGACCACTTGGATCTATGGCTTGCTTACATTAGAGATTTTAGATAGTCCTCACACACTCGGACTTGAAATATTTTCCCCCTGTTTTGTGGACTCATTTACATACCCATTAAATGTTTTATATGGATTCCCAATTCTTGGTAGGCTTTTTCTTACTTTTTTTCATCTTGTTCTTTCTTCTTTTTTGTGTTTCAACACAAGTGATTTTTAACCACATATTTTTAAGTTCATTTGTTCTTGCCTTGAGTACATTGAAACTAATGAAGTTTCTATCCAAAGCGTTTTTCCTTTGTTAATTTTACACTATTTTCATGCGATTTTTGTTTTAGCTGTAATCTCTTTTCTTAAAATTTCTACTTGATCTGACCCTTTTTCCTTTAGAACTATTAACAGGATCATGACTCTTAAATTTTCTGTCAAATGGTTTCAACATCATGCTTCTGAGTATGTGTGCTTCTGAGTATTACTTTGTGTCTTTAGTCACTTTCCCTCTTTTTAATTACTTTATGTTTTCCTTAATTATCCCTTAAAAGCTGGATGTTTTCTGTAGGACAACAGACACTGAGAGGAAGTGTTTGGACTTAGGCAGACCTCTTCTGCTAAGACCACAATAGTGCCAGACACTCAGTTAATGCAGTCTAGTAGTTGGTTAAGTGTGAGGTTTGTTGTTTTATTTTATTCAATTTGGTGCCCAACCCCTTGTAAACCATAGACACAACTTCCAGAAAATGCATCATTTATAGTAAAGATTAGTTGTTCAAATACATACCTGCTGAAGAGTAGGCTTTACTTTTTTCTTTCGTGCATTTTCTTGTTCTTTTCCTGTCCTCTCAGAAGAAATCACATGTAGCTTGCTATTCAAAGCTTGTTAAAGGAAGGCAGTCAGAGGAGTTCATTCTCTCTTGTTCAGCTTAGGCCTCAGTTTTAGGTGTGACTATGATCAGGGGCCTCAGGATTATGTTTTTATTTTCCCTCATGTTCCAGAAATTGTGAGTTGTGTGTATTCTATCTTTTCCCTAAGACCAATTTTCTTCCCCAAATTCCTTATAATCCAAATACAAGGAGCTTCTGTCATTCCCTGGAAAGAGGAGTACTTTTGACTCTAACCCAAGTTACAACACAGCTTTTAGAGCAGAAGTGGTGGAGAAATTTCTGGGTGAAATTTTTGTGCTTTTGTACAAGTATTATCGTTAGCTTCAGACTGCACTTCCGTGAAACCTGGTTAGAATGCTTCCCGCACTTTTCTGAGACTGTCACTGAATGCAGGGCCCAATGGGGCTTTTTTCAGGTTCTTGCTTCTCCAAAGAATTGAACAAGGCACAGAAAGGCAGTGGACGTGTATATTTCCTGGAGGTTGAAAAGAAGAACGATCTGAGATGTGAGATCCTCTCAGTGGCCTGAAGATAAGAAGAAGGGTTCTTTTGTATCAAAAATTTTGGGGTTATCTCTCCTTTATGCAGATAAAGCATTGCAAAAGCCATCCTATCTAATTTTCACTTGGCACCATGCCCTGTATAAACTGTCCTATGAAATAACTCACTTGGTTTCTGCCTACATGTCTGTTAGATATCAAAGTTAGTGTATTTTGTTTGGCAGTGCCAATTTTAAGGATTGGAAAGAGCCTCTTCCCATGGGTTCTGTGCACTGAATCATGTGCAGATGGAGGGTTCAAAACAGCAAATTTCTGACTGGTCCAAAATAGCACTTTTCTGATTGTCTCTGTTCCTCATGATGACAGTGTCACTGTGTCAGGAGTGTTCTTCCCTCAGAAGTGTTCTCCACCCTGTTGCCCTGTCTGAAACAACTCAGTGGAATGTATGGAGACAGAGCTGGCAAAGGGATATGGAATTCTCACTTCTGAGAACCCATCCCACACATATGCTGTGAGTGCAAAATAAGCCTTTTCTAAATTCCTGGGTATTTTATTTGAATTCTTATTGATATCCACATACTGCTAGTCCAGATGAGAAAATATTTAGTGTGACCCAACAAAATTCTTATATATTGGAGTTGGGGGATATAGCTCAGTAGTATAGTGCTTGGCTAGCATGTACAAGACCATTACATTCATTCCTGATTTTGACCAATTTGGTCTTTGATAACCTCAGTTCTTGGATGACTTTAATAAAAAGAAACACTAAATATGAAGTTAATCTGATTATTTAAAGTATAAAGTGACAATGAAGTTCCTTTTAGTTACTAACATCCAATAGCAGAATTACCTAAAGTTATAATCGGTAAGTCTTTATTCTTATTTTTATTTTATCAGGATTGTTAAGAGTTTCACAGTAACCATCTGATTCTATTTTCCTTGTAGTCACTCACTATTTTAGTGTCATAGTTATCAACTAAACATCTGTGAATACTGTAAGTATAGTCTATCAGTTTCCACCATTATTGTCAAGTACAGAACTATTTTTGAAAAGGAACTGTTTATGTTTTCGCTGCCTCCACCAATGTATTTCTCGTGCTGTTGATGTAGGAAGAGATATAACTCCAAAATTCCACCTTAATTTTCTTTTTGATGATAATGTCCCTACTGTATTAGTTTGTGTGTACTGAAACCAAACTATGAAAGGTGATGGATCCTGAAGCATATTTATGAGAGTGCTCTTGGAAGTAACATCCAGAGAAAAGAAGAGAAGAAGGATAACTAGAAGTATGGAGACAATGAAAGAATGCAGTAGAGCTAAAGACCTCAGCCAACCACGTGGGGGTCCCTGAAACCTGGAAAGTGCAGCAGGGGTGCCTCAAACGGTGAGGAGGCCAATGCCACCCTTGCACTCAGAGGCTCATCAGAAGGATCTGCTCAGGGAATGGGTCACCACTTAAGAAATATTTTTCTTCCACGGAGGCAGTCCTCCAAGAGAGCTTACTTTTAAGAGGTAATAACTGAGAACAATCCCAGCAGGTAGGGTGAATACACCTTTCCATTTTCAAACAGATGCATTGGCTGAATAGTATCCTGTACATCATATTTGCATTTGCTTCTCTTTTCCTGTCAAGTAAAAACATCTCTTTATTTTGATACATACATAACTTTCAGTAGTAATACTGTCATCATTATCTGTGTTTGTTTGTGAGCCCTTTCTTTTTGAGCCTTTAATAGCAAGATAATGACACAAAGAAGCCATACATAGAAGAAATGTTTCCCACAACATGATTTTACAGGCTCATGAGGTAAAATTTTGTCACATGTTTATTTTAGTAGATGAAAGCTGGTCTTGATTGATTTTGCTAAGCATTATAACTTTCCTGAGTTTTGTCTTTGCTTATCTGTTTTATTTTTATTTATTTTTTTTTTCCTGTACCAGGAATGGCCAAACCATGGCCTTATGGACACACATATTCATTTTGTGTATAGCTGGGAGATTTCTCTTTCTTTGGTTGCTTTGGTGAAGTTGTTGATGGTTTTGTGAAAGTGTTGAAACTTTAGATACTTTCCAAAGACATTTCATTTTGCAAACGACTATTCTTAACACCTACTGCGTTTCTCTTAATGTCTAGAGTCATTTTGGATCTTTGAGCCAAATGCAGATTTACTCTATTTTAAATACTGTAAATAGCAATCTAAATGACATAATTTCAACAAGGGCAGTTCAGAAATGCCTTGGCAACTTCCTGTAGTTTTGTCCTGAGTATGATTGCTAATTGGAACATGTAGGGGAGGAACTGCCCTAATGCAAGTGGCCAGTACTGAGCATGAAACACAGGCCCTTCCCATGCAATGGCAGACTCAACCCTTTTCTTTTTACATTTTGAGACAGAATCTGGCTACCCTGCTAAATTGCCCAAACTAAACTCAAACTTGCAGTCCTCTTGACTCACAATCCCAGACTGGCTGGGTTTACATGTTTGTGTCACTATGCCTGACTCATACATTTAGTTGTTGTTATTCAAACCTTGCATTGTATGCATTCACATACGAAGCTCTAGTTCAAATTTATTTATCACTTGTCAATCTAAAAATCAATAAGTAGTGGTTAAATTCTAGTTACCTAAAAAACTCCTCAGTATTACTACTGATGAACTTGTCTTTGTGGAGAGACAATTTTCTATAAAAAAAAAAAAAAAAAAAAAAACAATACCAAGATATTTCCTAATGTGTTAGAAAATATCACATTTTAACAATAACAATTTGTAATCTATCTATAAAACTGTCACTATCACATTATGTGAATATTATTTAAATTTTCCATGTTGTATTATGATTCCCATATCTCTAGTATTAATTTTTGTTGAATTTAATGTTCTTTTACAATGTTATTTCCCACTAATATAAATTACCTTATAACAAAAATTCTGGATTGTTCCTTGGAAACGAATTTGAATACATTCTATGTAACAGTCAATTAAAATAGTTTACATGACTTTTACACACTGTAGGAATGGCCTATGCTTATTGTCCAGAAATTATTTTGATCCAGAAATCTAATAATTATAATACTTCTTGAATTATATTTGTAATTTTGAAATGGAAGTGGTTGACAATTCTGCAAGTCAAGTGGAAAAATTCATTTGATAATTGAACTTTTTATTAATTATTTTATCATGGTACCATAGGTAGGTCTTTTGTGTTCATTTCATAGGAATATATTGTTTACTCAAAGTTTCATTCAATGAACAGTCAGGTTCCTAAATTTATTTGTAATTCATAAAAATTACTGACCTGACAATCTGACAATCAGGGCTTCATTGTATCTATTACTTTCAAAAGCTACAGATCATATGTGAACATTCTATTGTACTCCAAATGGAAGTGCTAAAGAAATTTGGAGAGTTTACATAAGCTAAAAAAAGTACACGAGAATTTATTATAATCATGAAACTGTGTGATGTTATAGTGAGGCTCATCTAGTATTTTCATCCTGTGAGTTTCCAATTATTCAAAATGATTAAAAATAAAGAAAGAAATTTGTTACTTTTTAAGGTTTGGAAACTCAAATTTTATCTAGAGTTCTGCATTCTGTTGAGAATCTTACCTCACTGCTTCATTATTTTGTGAGGAGGCCTTTTCTACTGATTTGTGATGTGGAGTTGGAAGATGCTTATGTGCTACTGCATTTTGTGTGTTTCATTTCCTTATTGTATTGTCAGAGTCAGACCTCTTAACCTTGTTGATCTAAATTTTCAAGTGATGTTGATTCAACATATTGGTACATTTTGCTTCAATGTCTCAAAAAAGTTAATATCTACTATGACAAGAGCTATAGAGGATAAATTTAGTAAATTGTATCTATACTTAAATTATTTACTAAGGTAAACATATAGCATGCTTTTGTAAAATCCCATAGGTTTAGCATATTTCATTTCTATTCAAAGCTATACATGTTGGTTTGTTTTGATAAAAATAGCCATGGAAAGGCTGCATAACTTGTTCATGTAATTTCTATTTATGCAAGGTTTTTGAAAATAATTGACAGATACTTTAAAATGTATCCATTATATTAGTGGAATATAAATAATACCAGGAAGAAAACAGTTTCAATGACAATTGAACTAAATTTTTTTCAAAGTAAAATTCAAGGTCGTTGTAGGTCATGAGAGACATTAAGAATAATGATGAAGCAGCATATCTAACATCAAAGAGAAAATGTGGTGATATAGACAAGATGATAATGTATTAAAATAATAAAAGAATGTACAAGAAAATATGCAATTCACAAGTGAACATTTTGGGTAAAAATGATTTTTTTTTTTTTTTGTAGTGGAGATCAGCAATTCAAGGCATTAAATGTTTGGGGTAACTTCATGAAAAAGTGCTGCAGTTTGAATTAGGTTTTGAAAAATCTACTGAGTTTGGAAGATGAAAGTAAATTTCGGTAAGACAAAAACAGATAAACATGATAAAACACAGATGGTCCAAGTCAGAATTTTACAGCATGTTTGGGACAGAAAAGTACTTAAGATTTTCCATGGTGTTCTTGGAGAGAATCAAGGTGAGGAGGAACCGTAGAAACCTTCGGGTGAGAGGTGATTGTTAAAAGCTTTGAGAAAGAGAGAGGAACAGAATTAGAAAATCCTACAGGAGAATTGGGGCCATCAGTGCCAAGGGAGGAGCACTTGAAAGAGGAGCAACTGTCCAGTGATTTTGAACATGACAATGATGCTCTGTAACATAAAGTTTGCAAAAATAATGAAGCATTCTAGCAAAGTATTAACCTAGTGAGGCCCGAGGTACAATTGATAAGGAATTAGTAAATAATTTTTTTGAATAATTGATAAATGTTTTTTTATTAAATTTATATTCATTACAATGCACTGCAAGGATAAGATGCTCTATTTATTGTAATAAATTATCTCCGGAGCTCATGGAACCTCTCAGCTAATTAAATAACACCACAGTTTATTTCTACTTATGTTTCAATATTTTTCCCTGGTGCAATCTAAGACATCCTTTTATATATTGGGTCAGAATCTATGGGACATTTTTGGAGCTATATTAATTCTCTGCTTTCATTTACTATACATATAGTACATACTATACTTTGTATAGTGATCTTAGTACCTCCACCAAATATAGATAAGTTGGCTTCATTTTTCTTGGTTACCAATGATAGCTCCACTTTATTGTAGAAGTGATATTTTAAGATAGTTTTCTTGATATAATATTTTCAGATTGTTTTATTCATGTGTAAATTTCCAGTAAACATTGAAGCATTTTGAGTCAAACCAATATTTGCAGATCATAATTAGTTATCTAATAGCCATATAACAGCTAGTTTACATAACAACTGCAAAACATGTTGGACTGAATAGTAAGCTGTTAATGTCCTGAGGCACATAATCGTGTATAAATTCACACACACACACGCGCGCACACATTCAGATGCACATAGGCATACACAGAATGGAAGAGTAGGGCTGTCAAGTCACTTTGATCTCCTTTGATCAATTCCTTTGTTCATTAACTGTTTAAATATTATTAAATCAATGTATGAAATTTTCATTGATGGTGTACTGTGAACTTATGTTTTAAGCTTAGGTCTGAAAAGCCAACAGGAAACAACATAAATATTACTTCTTACATGCGGTAGGGCTATAAATAATAAGAAAGTAAGTAATATCAGCAAGTGGCATTTAAAGATTTGGTTAAAAGTAATGAGTTGAGACAGATTAAGATAAATTAGACTCAAGCTATTGGTTGCCTATTTCCCAATGAATCTCAAAATAACCCCAGGTGGTACTAGCATTAGCAACTTTCATTTACTTTCATTTTCTGATTGCAGGTCATCAGGTAGAAGTCTGGTCACCGACCAGGAGTCCTTGCAAATTAGGAGGCTGAAGCAGGATGATGGGTTCATGATTAGCCTAGGCAACATAGTGGAAACTAAAGAAGGAAGGAAGGAGGAAAGGAAAGAGAGAGAAGGAAGGAAGGAAGGAAGGAGGGAGGGAGGGAAGGAAGGAAGGAAAAGAGAGAGAGACAGAGAGAGACAAAGAGGCAAAAATGAGTAATCTGAGCTGCAAAGACAAGACTTGTCTCACTTTTCCTCTCCCCTTAGAATTCAAATTAATGACCACATAATCTTAGTCTTTCCCCTTTCCCATTGTCCTATTTTAGTTATGTTTTATTTCTAGCACTTTGGACATTATAAAATTTCATTTATATACATGATATAAAGCACATATTTTATTTTATTCATGTATATTTGTCCTGACAATTTCCATAGACATCTGACTTCACAATATTTGTTAGTTCGTCCTACTCTTTTGATTTAAACAAATATCATACAGTTTTAGGTCTATTTTGGTTCTGAAAGAATCTTGGCCTAGGCAGGACACTGTAGCCCATACAGGTTTGGAGACAGAACCAAGGGGCTCTGTCTTCCCTGCCCCTAGGAATTTACCTGTGGCTCGAAATGAATACCAATGGGCTACTTGTGCATCACTAATGCCCCTCAGGCACCACCCCAAACCTAAGTTACATGTATGCCCCACTCTATGTGTCTGACAGAGAGAATGCCAGCCCCTGGAGATAACGCCAGACCCCAGAGGGTCAGGGGGTCTCTCCACACATTCTTAAAATAAAGGCCATTTATATTTCATATTTCTTATCTTTTCAGCCACTCCAAAATTCTATCAGGTTCTCAAAGTTCTGCTTTACTAATCAACTTGCTTGATCTTCAGTTCATACTGATTATCTTAACTGGTGATAATTTAGATTTGATATGTGTTTCTACTTCTAGTGTATGATTATCTGCCATTTTGCTTTTTAATTTCTTAGGTATTGTTAACATTTCATATTACAGCTAAATTTAGAAGCTCCTAACTAGATTTTATGTTCTCTGAGTTGTACGTGTAAGTTAAAGTGGGAAGGTAAATGCTTTTATTACTTTAAACAGCCCTGTTCAAAAATATGCCTTTGCTCCAAATTCAATCTGTTTGTTTTTCATGTATTTTGGTAGAGCTTTGTAGATTTATTCATGCCAGTTTTGTGCATTATCTCTCTAAAGACTATGTGTTGAGAAGAGCTGGAAAAAATATTCCAGAGCAATGAAGAGAGAGAATTCACAGCTTTTCTAATAATGTAATATGTTGACCAGATGGATGACGAGCAGGTGGACAAGAAATGGTGGGTTTGAAAAGGAAGCCAGCAGGATGTGGGGAAACTTATCAGTCTCAAACTCATTCTGAAGCTTCCTCCTTGTGAATTCTGCTATCGTGCATAAGTCAGTGGTAGCGTAACTTAGCACATAGAAATAATGCAGGAAGTTTTCAGTAAATATCTCACTTTCTTTTATATGTGTGCTTGCCACAGACATATTCCAATGTATGGCTGTTGAAATCATTTTCTAGGAACAGGCAACTGTTGCACGTGCAATTTATTTGAGCAGGATTGAAACAAAGTAAACACATTTATCAGAATTAACAATGAGATGAAATGGGTAAGTCATAAAAAAGGGGAAGTCATTGGGAAGCTGCACTCTTATCCATGTCCAAATTCAAGGCAAACACATGGTCATTCATCTGTGACACTGCTGCACATCAGGTAGTTCCCATGTGGATTTGTTAATCTTCTACAGAGGACTTTTCAGGACGGGAACAGCTTATTTATGTTGCAAAGATAATAGGTGTGTAATGGGATGATAATGGAGATCTGTACTCAGGACATAAAGCTGTGGTGCTTGTAGCTTGTTAATATCAGTGGGAACAGAGAGAGACAATAGCACTAAGAAAAGGAGGAGATGATTATTACACGTTTTAAACGCTAGTTAATTACACAAATTACATATATGAAGTGAAAGATAATTAACCCAATCTCTTTGTATGAGCCTCTTTTAGTAATAGATGCCTCGGTGAATGTAAGAAAACAAAGAAAGAAAGAATACTCATTGTCTGAGAAAACATTTCAAGAATTAGACAGCAAGCTTTGGCCCATATCACTATTAGGTGTACTTGCTCATCCAGTTCACTGTAAACAGTGAAACAAAAAGGTGTTCATAGGAGTCAAAGTCAGCTAATATGCTAGAATTTGACAAATGTGCACAGTTAATTTCATCCTAGTTATTTATGGACATTAATGCAGATGTGTTAATTCTTCCACACCTGTAAACATTACTGGAAACTCCACAATTAAATTCTGGACTCCCCAATCTGCTTAACTGAGAGTAAAAGGAAGCACCCCAGAAATGACCAAACATTTGGAGTCTGAGCGCATTTGGCAAACATAAAAAAATACAGCGAATGACAGAAGCATACTGAGTCAAAGCAGGCATGCTCAAGAAAGGCTCAAAATCCGCACATCATTACATGTAGGCACCCAGTTAAAGAAGGTAAGCAAAGGCACAGTATGTGCAGATAACCTGAGGGAGAAGATCAATAGATGACTTCACATAGGAGGGATGTGCAGCAAAAGGGGCACAGCTGCCAGTGGATTCCAGCACTGCTTACACTGCAGGTCCGTCCGCCTTCCCCTTCAGAGATGATATTTAACTCCACGTGGCAATGACTGAGTCCAACAGCAGCGTGGTGAGGCTGCGGTTGGTACCCACTGTGGGGATCACTCAGAGAGGGGGAGCCCGGAGAATGGAATATTTTAGATGAAGAAATTAAACTCCACAGACTCATGCAGGAGATAGCACCTGAGTTAGGACTGGAAGGAATCTGGGAAAGAAAAGAGCAAAATCACGGTCCCAGTTAGGAACCTGGTACCAGGTGTTAACAGTTCTGTTCGTAAGTAAGTAACAAGGTTAGTCAGCAATTATGAGGAGTGTGATCCAAGAGATGAGAAAAGACATTGGAGCCAACCCAAAGTGGGCACCATTCCACTGTACCCCGGTCACCTGCAGGCTGCACACATAGGGGTTCCCTGCTCACTGATCATCCTCCAAATGCTGACAGACCCATGTGGAGAACCCTCTTACAATCACCCAAAAGCAGCTTAGCTCCGTGAACCCTAAATGTCACTGCTCTGGACTGGCTAGAGATTTTTTTGTGAGTTACGCAAGGAAAGAGAAACCTAGACAGAAACAGTGAGATCAACATCACCAGTAAGCACAAATGAAAGAAAACATTTAAACAGAAGGGTAGATGAACGAAAGCGAAAAAATGAACAAACCAGAAATAGACACAGAATGCAATGACGGAATTCAATGAACACCTTTCAGTAATGCCTCTCAGTGTAAATGGTCTTAACTCCCTAAACAAAAGCCACACACTAGATGACTGGATCAAAATACAAAATACAACTATATGTTGCCTACAAGAGATACACATCATCCACAAACAAGCAAACTTAAAGCATAGAAAATGTTGCTCCATGCAGTGAGATCCCCAACGCAATCAGAAGTTGTCTATCTTATTTTCGGAGAAACGGAATTCAATCCAGAGTTGATCAGCATAGAAAACGAATGTCACAGATTACTAGTAAAGTGAATAATGGAACAGGAAAAAATAACTATTTAAAACATATTCATCAAATACCAGCACTATCAATCTCATAAAAATACTACTGGACATAAAAGATCAGGTAAACATCTATGCAGTCATAGTGGGGGACTTCAGTATCACAGTGTGACAAGCAAGTCATCCAGACAAAATATCAACAAGAAAGTATTAGAGATGCACCACACTGCTGAACAAATGGACCTAACAGATATCTACAGTGTTTTGTCAAAAGAGAATCCATTGTTTCTCAGTTACACACAGAGATTTCTCCAAATACACCATCTATTATGTCCTGAAGCATGCTCTAAGAAATCAATAAATAAAAATGTTGAAATGGTCTCTTGCATGATGTCTTGCCATAGTGAACTTAAATGAGAAACCAACAACAAAGAAGAAAGCAGAAATTGTGCAAATGCATAGAGATTAAATACTGTCATGTTGAACTAATAATTTATCAAAGAAAAATCAAGGTAGAAATTAAAAATTTCCTAGAATCAAATGACAATGGCAACATAACATACCCAAAGACATGTGATGAGATGAAGGCAGTTTTAAGAAGCAAATTTCTGTGAAATGTAGAAACATATAATGATCCCAAGGATATAGCACAATAATGTACCTAAAAGTCTTAAAGAATTAAGAGCAACCCAAATCCAACACATGTGAAGAGTGAAAACTAATGAAATAAAGACAAAAGTATAAGGCATCAATAAATCAAAGTCGATTCTTTAAAATGATAAATACAATTGATAAATACTTGGCAAATTTGCCAAAAGAAGATAAAAAAAAAAGACCCAAGCCATGCCAATACACATGAGAATGGTAAAATCTTGACAAACACTACAGAAATCCATGAATATTATAAGAAACTACTTCAGAAATATATATTTCAACAAACTGGAGAATATTGAAGAAATGGATAAATACTTAGACGTATATGAGTTACCAAAACCAAACCAAGAATACACCAAAGCTCCTTATAAATTATTAATAGACAGTGAAATTGAGACAGTAATAAGAAAAACAGATTTAAAGACCTTAACTCAGAATGATAAAAATCATTTATAGTGTATTAGTTAATTTCTCTCATTGCTGGAACAAAACACCCAATTTCCAAAATTAAGGAAGGAAAGTTTTATTTAGCTCACTGTTTGTGCAGGTTTCAGTCTGTACATCACTTGGCTCCAATGCAGGATGGCATGGCACTGGGGCAACTATTCTTGGCTATGTATGACACCAAAAGCAACAAGAGCAAAACTTCTTTGCCTTCCCTACATTGTATAAGTTACTTGCTACTGGGTGAGTGTAGCACTCAAACCCCCAATCCTATTACAAACACTAGATTTGGTCACATAAGAAAAGCATCCCCACCCATGACCGCATGTGCTTTGTGGGCACAGGTAGGCTCGAACCATAACACATGACAAATCCACTGCCACATCTTATTATTTGGGGAAAAAGTGAGAGCATTACTATTGAACTCAGCAACAAAACAAGGATGTCCACTTTCACTAACCCTGTTTAGTACAGTCATCAAAACTTTCAGCCAGAGCAATCTGCCAAGAGAAAGAAATAAAATTATTTATATAAGTAAGAAGTCAAACTGTCCTTATCTGAAGATGACATAATTCTTCAAAAGGTAAAAAATAGAACCAGAAGCCTCTTAGAATTTGTGAACAAATTCAACAAAAATAACAGAATGCAAAGTCAAAAAAAAAAACCCAAAATTGATAGTGTTTCTAAACTCCCCAAGAAGAAAGTCAAGAAAATAATATAATTATCAATAAGTTAAAAAATTAAATACCTAATATTTATAGTAACTGAAGAAATACAAGACTTCTATAACAAGTACTGTAGTGCCCAGAGAAAAGAAACTGAAGAGGATGTTCAAAAAGGGAATGTTACCTTTGTTCTTGAATAGATAGAACCAGTAGTGTTCAAATTGTCATATTCCCTAAAATGATACATAAATTTAATGCAGTTTCAATCAAATTGCCAATTGAATTTTGAAGACAATTAACAAATTTTCTAGAATGTATATGGAGCCAGAAGAGATCCACAGTAGCCAAAGCAAATTTAAAGATTAGGAGAAAATCAAGATAAATCAGAATCACAAATTTCAAGTTAGATTGCTGACCCACAGTGATAAAAACAGCATGGTTCTGTCACAAAAACAGACATGATGGCCAGTGGAACAAAATGGAGAATGCAGGTGGGACTCAAACACATGTGGGCATCAGGTTTAACAAAGGGGCAATGGCATATGTTGGAGAAAAGATAGCCTGCTTAACAAGCGGTTCTGGGAAAACTGGTTATTCACCTGCGAAGAAATAAATCTAGATCTTTATCTCTCACCCTGGACTAAAAATAAAATCAAAATGGATTAGAATCTAAGTCTAAAAAAGGAAAAACTGAGTCCAGTGTGAAAAATTGGTAAAATTCTTGAAAACATACATATATAGGCCAGGACATTCAGACTAGAACCCCCGCTGTATAGGATATATGCCCAACTGTCAGCAAAGGGAATTATACCAGATTGCCACATTGCACACAGCAAAAGAACCAACAGAGGAAAGAGACGGCCTATAATTTTGGAAAACATATTGCCACTTGTTTGCTGGAGAGATTATTAATAAGAAGAATATAAAGAAGTCGAAAAGATAGAGCCTGCTCAAAAAAAAAAAAAAAAAAAAAAAGCCAAACATGGATAATTGAAATACACAGATATCTCTCAAAAGAAGAAATATGGTGCATCAGCATTGACCATTAGAGAAATGCAAATACTCCAGAAAAAAAAAAAAAAAAAAAAACCTTTATCCAATATTCTAAAAACAACAAGTGCTGGTGAGGGTGTAGGTAAAGAGAACTATTTTACATTGTTGATTAGAATGTAAATAAATGCAGTGAGTCTAGAAATCAATATCAAGTTTCTACAAAAACTAAAAGTAGAAACTCTATTTGATTTAGCTGTACCTCTTCCATGTGTCTTCAAAATTATTAGAATGTCTTCATATTACAGAGACGCATGCATGCTTGTGTTTATTGTGGAACAATTCACAATAGCTGAATTACAGAAGCAACCTATATGCTTCTCAACAAATACATGGATAAAGAAAATGTGTTATGTATACATAGTAAAGCACTGAGACATAAAAGGATGAAATTGAATCATTTGTAAGAAAATTGACAGCTCTTGAAAGCATAACACTAAGTGAAATAAATCAGATACAGAGGTTAAATATCTCTTGTTTTCTTCAATATGACAAACATAACACATATGTAGTTGAAAGACAAAATCAAAGCTGGAAGCCACATTATCTTCAAATTCTGTGCCCTTAAGTTTCATATCTTTGTTAATGAGACTTGCCACAATGAGCTATTTGTTTCTTCTTTTTTTTTTTCTTCAGCTGGATATAAACTGATGCAGGTAGACATTCTGTATGTTTTATCACTAGGTTCTCAGTAATTGTAACAATGTTGGCCATGTAGTAATTCTGTGACATGCTTCTTTTGAATGAATGAAAAGTTATACCCATGAATAAATTATATTGATAGTGCGCATTATCCTGACTCTTTTTGCTAAAAAAATTAACTCTCTGAGTATAATTTCTCTGATATTTCTTTCCCCTAGATATTCACTGGATGAGCAGTGATCACATTATGTGTATTTTTGACCTTTGAATATTTGAGGCAAAATGTTGAACGTGCACTGGGAAATGTAAAACATGGTTTGACTGTATTTCCTCACATTTTAGAGGAGAATGGGTTGGTTGTTAACAGACTCAAAACACAATGGTGAAGACCGTGGAGGGTCAATGCTGGTATCAGTACAAAATCACTCAGTAATTAACACGTACTATTTGAGGCTGTATGGGGGAAACATTGTGGTAGTATCTGAGGATTTGATACACTCTAAAGGCTATGATTCTTTAAAAATATTATGTGGAATGATACCTAACTGTCCTGGAGAGAAGAACTAGAGAAGAGTTCATGTATGATGTGACATCATGTTGATCATCACACAGTGTAAGAATGAACAATGTGTTTGGAAGATTGTGAAATACACACCCAGGCACAGAATAAGAAATGTAATGAAAATAGTGGATCCAACTCAGAAGACAGATAAAGCAAATATTCTCCATGATCACAGATGAAGAAAATTCTGAGGAAGAGATCTGCACAACAGACTGGAGATAACATAGACATGGAGGGGGACCAGACATGACAAGCTACACAAGAGACACATTTAATAAGAAGACAGACTTGAAAAGCTACCAGGTACATTGCAATGTATTTCAAGGAGAAATATTAGTTCATAGATACACTGATAGCATAAACAAATTAGAAAGTCTTTTCTGGATAAAAAAGCATAAGACATTATTTTATAAGAATCAGAATTAACACATCACTGCTAATATTATTTATTCAATCATAATCATGTAAATTCTGAGTATTTTTTCAACTCAAAAATTAGACAGAGGAACGTAGACAAGTAAAGTCATGAAAAGTAATGATAATATACAATTCTTCAAACTCAACAACAGTACAATTACAACCATACCTGTGTGTTTCACATTCCTGGATTCAATATTTCTTAAAGATTGTACCTGTGCTGCACTTGTACAAGTGTTTTTCCATATTTAATTTCCTACACATTACAGTATGTCTGTTTGTCTGTCTACTACACCATATGCAGATTAAGCCATTTTGAGATGAGTAATTGGGAAGGAATCCATAGATTATATACAAATACTGTGTCTTTTCTTGTGAAGCAACTGAACATGTATAAAAATGCTGATGTTAATACAGGATCATCAAAACAATATCGGGGATACTGATAAATTATTATATTTAAAAGTAATGCAATGAAATGTGATTTGATGTAAACTAATGATTTGGACATGATTTCAAGCTGTGAATAAAAGTCTGACCAAAGAGGTATCAGGCAGTTTACTAATGCTTTGCCTCATAAACAAGGTAGAACTTGTCATCCATTTATAACTTCTGTAAATATAAAGAAAGAATAATAAACAAGATAAGTTTATATATCAGGACTTTCAAAAAAACTGGAAAGGCAAAAATACCATAAATAATTTTTATGACGCACATTAACAAATTGTTTACCTTTTAGCATATTATCAACAGCCTGTTTATATTCATACAATAGTGACTCATATATGCTAAAAATGTTATATTGTAAAAACCTGTGACTTTTTTAACTGAAAGACATTCTTTCTCTCCCTTTCTCCCTCAGTCAGAATAAAATTATACCATTCTGTAGGCAAATCAATGTGTGAAGTTTTTGTCCTCAGAAACAATCATCAATAGTGATGGATAAAGAACTAATTAGTGGGCAATCCAATCTGTTACCAAGAGTGTTCTGATCTATTATGCTACAGTCACTTCCTCACCAACACTAATGGCATCAATCTCTTACGACACACCCTTATAATTCCTGTTTTTGCTTCTGGCCTTTGTAACTGCATTTAACCAGTAGAGTTCTTGGAAATGACATAACTGAGAAAAGCAACCCAGCTGAATAGTTTAAGCAAAGAAAGCAAAATTATTTTAAGCCTATAGATTTTGGTTAGGAGTGTATACTTACATAAATGAAAACAGCAACTTTTCTGCTGAGTTGAGGAATCTCCCAGGAGTTTTCTCCATTTTCTCTGAGTTTCCAAATCTTTAGTTACATGTAGTTTCATAAGACTTGGTAACTTTTCTATAGTTTATGTGCCTTCATTGACTTTGTTCCCTTGTATCCTATATTTGTTTCTTGGGATCACTTTCTAAATAAACAGCTCCCATGGAAATCTTTTTCTGAAATTCTGCTTCCATGATACAGAGTAGGGGAGACAAATTACTTAGAATATATATCATTAGAGAATGACTTGTTGGTATTGGATTAACTTTGTTCTCAATTTAGGAAAACAGTCTGAAGAGATGTGTATAAAAGAAGACCAAGTAGAAAGCCGTTGAAGTAATCCAGATGAAAACAGAAGATGCACTGAAATAAAACAAGAGGTCGGGAATGGAGGCAAGTACATGAACATGAGTGCGTGCTTCTTCAGAGGTAGAATCCTCCCCTAGCATTAGCAATTGATGTGGATGTTAGTGCTAAGTGGAAGGGAGACAACAAGGGACCCATTGTGACAGTAGGTGACAAAGGTGGGGTCAGATTTAAGGAGAAATTTTATACTCTCAAATTCGATATGTTCATTTAAAACTGCCTCTGAACTGTTCACTAGCATTTTTATTGACATGATATATGGGACTGGGGTTCCAGAGAGTGATCTAAACCAGTTAGAAAACACAAACTAAAAATTATCAGATTTTAAATGTTAACTAATTAGTGATTTTTGCATGAGACATTGCTAAGTAATGATGATTAATATTGTATGGTGATTTCTAACACAAATGATAATACCACCTGTACGTTTTTTGCTCTAAGTCACCCAACAAGCACTTGAAATGAAATTAGATCTACCAGATTGTATATGAGAACATCAAGTGACCTTAAACGGCAGATGGTGACTCTTAAATTAAGCTGAAAATTTCTCAATGATTTTCCTACTTATATTTTGATTCGAGGTGACAGTACACTTTAGTATGGCTGTGAAAGAAAGATTTGATTAATATATAGTAAAATAGCAAGTTGGAAGATAAGAATAGGTAACCGAAGTGTAACTTCCAATACAGTAGAGAAACACCATGTTCATAAATTTAAGGTCTGCACTTTAAGAGTTACGCCAACAGCAGTCTTGGGATTCGACACAGCAATAGTGTTTCACCTTGGGTATGGACAAGTATTTCCTAAAGAAATTCATCGTCTCTTAGAACACAGATTAAGGTGCCTTCCTGTTATGTCACTGTAAAGCATGCATTTCTCTGAAAGATTCCTCTACTGAAAATGAAAGTTTCCAGTGGAAACAAAGATCCTAAACTGTCAGCTTTTATTCCCATCTTTCAAACCTGCAAGTAAGCCAGTCTCGACAGCAGGTATAGCTGGCTCAAATCAGTCTGGACACAGGCTGATTTTGTAGATCATGACCTTCATTTTGTCTGGTTACTTTGACAAGAATAAAGTCTGTCTGAATTTGACTGAGCGACTTTTTTTCCTGGGAGTGGTTTGAAAGCTGTTTCTGTGTACAACACATTTTCTACAATAGAAATTCAAGGATCTTTTCTGTCTCAGTGCTGTCAGCACAAATGACTTCAAGCCATTTCCATTCTGCCATCTCTAAGAGAAGAATTTGTTCATTGCAGATAAGTCACTGTACCAGCTCGGTTAATGCACCAAAAACACACTTTTGTCTGTTTTTAATACAAGTATAGATTGGTACCTAAAGCTCAAAATTAGTCATTTATATATTTGAAATCATACTTATATAATTAGCTAATTTAAATAAAAATGAAATGCAATGTTGATGATCCCTAAAAGCATATTTCATAATTCATTTTACATTAAACAGTATATCTATTTTTGTTTGACTTCTCATGTGCATATTGCACTTATCAAGGTATATTATATTCTTTCTTAACACATGTAGACACATATGTTCACATATAGACACATATAGAAGTTTCCTGTACCCACGTTGCCCATCAAATTTTCTGCTATTTCTTGTCTTCCTGATATAAAATCTTTCATCCTACTCAGCTTTCTTCCTTTGTTCATTTTCCTTCATTGGCTACAACTGCCATCAACTTGCTTGAATGTTTATTATATATAATAACTCATTTGTCTTGTTTTTGCTTCTAACATTTTGCTGGGGAGTATTATAATTGCTTATCATAATCAGAGGGCAATATTGTTTTTCTTTCTTTTTTTAATTTGGACAAAAAAATTTGGGTAGAAAAAATACAGAATTTCAAAAGGAAATAACACTAACAAATCACTAGTTCATAAAAATACATGCTGTCATCATAGAAATAGTTGTTCAAGTTACAAAACCAATGCATAAAAAGTGAATAATCAGACAATGACAGTGCAAATCATTCTATTTAATGAACTAACAAAAATTTAGCAGTATGGTTATTTATCTTCAACACCAGAACACACATATAGTTATATGCTTTAGAGCACTTTCCCTCCCTTTCATTTTTACAATATCTATTATACATTTTGGATCTTACTACTCTTTCAGTTATTATTATTTTTACACTAGAGAAACAACATGCTATTTACAAATATGAGTATTATTTATTTCACTTAAGAAGATAGTCTCAAGTTGCCTCCATTTTCCTATAAAAGCCTCAAGATCATCCTTTTTATAGCTGAGTAATATTCCATTGTGTAAATATACCACATCTTTTTCATCCACTCTGCAGTTGGTAGGCATTTTGGTTGTTTCCAAGATTTAGCTATTGCACTGCTATGAACATGGGTGCACATATATTGCTGTGACATGACCTTTTCAGTTTTTCTGGGAAAATATCCAGCGGGGAATAGATGGATTGAATGGAACTTCCAATCCTAGTTTTTTGAGGAATCTCCATACTGATTTATATGGCGGTTGCACCAGTCTACATTTCCATCAATAGTGAAGAAGTGTTCCTTTTCTCCCGCAGTCTCACCAACGTTTGTTGTCAATTGATTTCTTGATGGCGGCCATTCTTTCCAGAGTGACATAAACTCTCAATGCTGTTTTAATTTGCATTTATCGAATGAGCAGTATTGGTGAATGTTTCTTCATGTATTTATTTGCCATTTGTATATCTTCATATGAGAAATGTGTGTGCATCTCAGATTCCCATTTTTGGAGAGGGTCTTTGAATTTGGGGGTACCTCCAATGGTGCACTCAGGGCCATATTTTAAAATCAGAGAACTGAGTCAATAATAGAGCCACAAAACAATAATCTCTCACATCTTAGATTTTTCATTGTGTACAATGAGACCCATGTCGCTTTGTTTAGAACCACCACTAGTGTATATTATCAAGGTACAGGATAAAGATAGATGGTCTAAGACTTGAGAGGTGAGTAAGGGGGAAAAATTTCAAAAATATTTTCATGTAAGCATAGAGAATGTCTGTGGTAGGGTTAGCAGAAAACCATAAAGATGAACCCTTTGTCAGGGGATACTGAGTAGATGGATGACAGGCAGGAGACAGAGACATTTCATTGTGAAAACTAAACATGCACATTTTTTCCTTATTTTAAAATATGCAAAATAAGTCAGTCATTTCTGATAAGATACTTGCAGAAAGATCTTTGGTTGTGTAGTTGGTGATGAAATTTTGATTTTGAACATTACAATTAAAGAAATGTTGCACTTAAAAAAGAAACAGAGGTAATACAGTCACAGATAGAACTGACAGCGCGGTTTCTTCAGTTGCAGTTGTAAAAGTCACACCCAAAATCAAGTAAAATCAGTGTAACCCTTGTTCATTTATGGTTTTCACTTATTAATCAACAGTGCACCTTTTAAAGTGTGTCTTCCAGATATGTTTACTGAATTGGGTATTGTCTTTACCTCTACATATATTTTATAGCATAGCAAAAAAAGCGATTTAATTAGCAAATAGAAAATTAAATTCTAAATGATTAATTTCTACTAGTGGCATATTAAAGATGGCAAAATATGACAGTGAGGAGAACTGGGAGTGTTCGTGGAGGCTTCAATGAGGAAATACTGTTATATTTTGGAAAAATTCATGGATTAAAGGGGAAATGTGTTTGATAATCCTTGCAAGTGTAGAAATGTATACTGAAGTCAAATGATGTGAGACCTTGTAAATCAAGACGTTATGGATTTTCTGCCACTTTGCTAAAGGCAAGATAATCCTAACAGAGTTATTGGAAGCTAACTGATATTGCCTTATTTGCTTTTAAAACTATTGTCCTAAGTGATGTGAGGAGAAGGTTGTGTTATTTCAGACATATTATGGCAATAATTTAATTAAGGGATTGATTTGAATTCACAAAGGAGATAGCTGGGTTTGAAAAATACTAGGAGGTGTGCTCTGGTGACGGGTTGTAGAAAAGTTATTCTCGTTGATTTTTATCTACTTTTGAAGACCTACAATGTCTCCAATGGTTTGGCTTTGTCGGTTTTGTTCTTTACTGTTTTGTTCAATTGTATTATAACTAATGGTATAGGCAATTCTATTAGAGATAGCGGGAGGCATTATGGTAACCATTGTTGATCACCTTGTATTATGTTTTCACATTATCTATTATGTCCACCCTTTTGACTTGACCGATTCTGTTCTGTTATGTCACATTTGGTTTTACTCTCTTCCAAAAAAGTAATAAGAACCGTGAGAGCAATGAAACCCAAAATGTGTAATAGTCATTGTACAAAAGAGAGGAAAAGAAAGTGCTCTAAACTATATAACTGCATGTATATTTAAGTGTATAAGATAGAATATGATATCACAGAGTTTTATTGGATCATTGAACAGAACTGTTTGCAGTATCATTGATGGAATGTCCACTTTACAAGCTTTAATTTTGTGACTTGAACAATTATTTCTAAGATGACAGTATGTAATCCACTAACTAGTGATTTCCTACTGTTCTTTTTTTTCTGCAAATCTTTATAACTTGTACCCTTTCTCTGCTTTTTTTTTCTTTTCTCCTTAAATAAAATTAAAAAAAAAAAAAAAAAAGAAAAGTTATCTGTCTACACCAGCGATCCTTGTGGTGGCTGAACAATGTACAGGAGAGAGGCAGCTTGGGAGAACAGGAGAGCACAAATTATACACTATTTTTGGAATTATTGCTGACAATTTGGGTGTTTTAAGTTAGAAGTGTTTTTAATAATAAAAAAGGCAGTCTATTTTAGGCACTAATAACAAATCCTACAGCAGCAAAAGTCCTCTCTCTTTTGCTGTCTTCTAGGGGTGGTGGATCTTCATTTCATTACTCTCTGGCAGAATCTCATCTTCGTTCAGTTTTGTCTCCTCTGAAAATGAGCTGAGGGCACAGGAGTGACTCTGAGCTGGAAAATTTCCTCCCATATGGCAGGGTGGTGAAGATTGTTAAGGAAAAAAATGAGGACTATTATCACCTTTATCAGAAAATGACACGCAAAATGTCTCAAATTCCCAACATCAATTAACCTGTTTGTTCGATGTCATTAGCAATTATCATTTACTAACAAATTCTCATTTTTCTTCATTTGAAGCATTGCTTTATTTAACCTTTTAGAAGTCAGTTTTGGATTGGCATGTCACTCTGCTCCAGTGGGCACCATGGAAACTAGTATAGACAAGCTAAAAAGAAATTTATTTTAAAATTACCTCTAAACCAAATTGTTGTATTAATGTCTCCATTATCTTGTTTAATCTGGAAAAAAAGTTCTGTCTTTTTTTCCAGAAAATATATCTTTTTCATTTTCAATGACTTTACCATGTAAAGATATTTTTCAAACTCCAGTGGTAATAATTTCACAGTAGTTTTTGTTGTATTCTACTTTCTGATCAAATTCTTTTTAAATGAAAAAAAAATTTGACTTGTTCTTGCACTTCTAATTGCATCTTACTTCTTGTGCTAAAAACTATCAAAAATAAAAATGCCCATTGTCACTGAGACAAAGCTAATTGTAGAATCTAGTATCAGTGTTTTCTTTAGTGCGACCCAAAGCAATAAACAGACTCTGGCCTAAGTGGGTTGTTTCATGCCCAGAGACACAACCTTTCATTGTTAGTTGCTATATTTTATCAAAAAGTTTTGAAATGCAAATGTTTCAGAGTTTGAATTTTGGAACATTTGCACATACAATACAGGACATTTGGGGAAATGGAACTCAGGTCAAACATGAAACTCACTCATGTTTCAGGTACATGTCATATCCATCTCCAGGAAATAGTTTTACTGTGCCTGGGTTTTGACTGAAGCCTGTCACATAAGGTCAGACGTGGAACTGTCCACTAGTGGAGTTGTGTGTGTGAGTACAAAGAAATTTGCAGACTTCGAAATTTTGAATTAGAGAAGGGCCCTTCTGTACTAGCCTACTACGGTTAGGATCCTAAACACTATCAATATTCAGATATGATTTTCCTTTAAACATACTATGCTCAACTGGAAATTTAACTTTGTCACTGAGAGATAGTAACATAAATTCTAAAATGAAATTATTCTTCAGATTTAGAAATGCATATTTTAGGTATAAAAATAAATGAACTGGCCTAAGTAAAAAATACACTTGTCAATTTGAAAATAATCCATCCAGAGATTTGGAAGTGTCTCTACATATATATTAAACAAATGAAAACTGCTGCCATGCAGTTTGCATTACTTGATATGAGTTTGAGTCTTCTTTGTTATCAGAGCATGGGAAGAGAGGATATGTAGGCAATTAAGTTCATCATTGTATGAGGCACTAGAACAGGGAAGTGTGCTATTAATAGGTTCTTATGATCGGCCACTTTGTGCTGCTTTTAGCTAATAACTGGCTACCCTATGTGTCTCATCTCAAATTCTGCTAATAAGACAGTATTCTTAACAACATTATGAGATGTACATACTGTACACTTTTAGATATGTCTATTAATAGAATTATTATGTGGTATAATTTATTTTTGGTCTTTTTTCCTGTTGCTTATTAATATTGTCATCATTTTAGGAAACAGAAAATCTACTTAATTCTTATGTAATCTATATTGCATAGTGTGGTGCACACTCAACCTTTCTTACATGTTTGTCCCTGTGGACACAGCAAAAGACTATGGTACTTGAGCTGTAAAATATATTTCTGGGCATCAATATCTAAGGGAGCTTTGCCATACATGTACAAATTCTGCAAATATCCTGCACTTTTATTGGAAACATGTTGATATAATATAGCATTCATTTGTCCATTTTCCAGGTAGATAGGTAGAATGAGGATACATTACATTTGTCTGTGGGTTACTGATATTTTGGGGTTAACTTATTTAACACAGATCATTTTTCCTCCGTTTTCAGCCTGCTACCTGCAGACATTAGTGCAGACATCTTTGTAACCACATGAACCAGTTTCTTATCTTCTCTGTAAACTACTGGTTCTATTTCCCTAGAGAAGCTTGATTAATATAGATCTGTAGAAGAACAGCCGGGTTTGGAGAGCTGCGAGAGAACAGGCAGAGGTGAGAACAGAGAAGGTGTAAGGCTAAAGCTTTGGAAAGCAGAACAACCCCAGCGGGGGAGCCCATGGCTCAAGTGCTAACCTGGAGTGCTAGACATGGAAACCGCATCTCCGACCATAGAATGATCCTGAGCTAGTGATCTTTGCAAAGGATATTGCAGAGTGCTTGCAGCTGTGGTCAATGTAATGTTTTTGGAAAACATTTTAATAATTCTTTTAATGTTCATTCTTGAGGATCATTCAGGAATTTTTTTTTTTTTCAAATTTCTTTTGAATGACTTGGTCCTTGGCAAAAGTCTGTCCTGAAAACAGTTAAATACCATTTTGCTTCCTGTACTGCCTTTTCTGATTATAGTATGTTCCATGTTTTTAGTCCTTAGAGAATTTTTTTTTGGTCAAAAACTCCTTTTGAATCAACAAATACGTCTGATTTTAAGACTTTAGGTTGAATTCACATTTATCTCAGATTAGCGCCCAAGAAGTGTGATACTTCCTAAAATAGCCTATCAGTTTCCTTCCATGTTTGATTTTAACTTATTTTATTTACTAGAAACTTCATTAAATTCAGGCTTTTATTGCTCTCAAAGCTCTAACAAACTCGTGTTTTCTGTGGAAATAATATTACAAATATTAGGGTAAGTTTTATCTAACTTTGTATCTTCTGTTTGATTTCTTTTTCTTATCACATGATTCCTTTAAAAAAAAAAAGACCATAATCCATAGACAAAAAAATATCAGGATTCCATGGTGTTCTAATCTCTAAAGTTGTACCCTAGTATTGTGTGTGCATATAGGGAAAGGGACATTTGTTATTAAGGATAGGAGTCAATGTTTGCTATTTTTCAGAGAGTGCATGGGCAAAAGACAACTTATCAACCTCACAGATTTAAAAAAGATTTGGTAAATATCTATATTATGCACTGTGAAGTCAATAATGTAATAATTCTAATTACAAACCACGCTATCTGAACATTGGTGGAAAATAAGTTAGGTTCAGATATAAAATTTGCCTCAGAAGTCTCACACATTGAGAGGTGAGGTTTGGGAAAGTAACTGAACCATGGATGCACTGTGGCCACCAGTGGATCAGTGTGATAAAGACTTCACAGGTTCATGTGCTGTTAGAGAAGGGTACAGGGTTGAGTGACTCTGGCCACCTGGTGGATGACATGGAAGCGCATATTCCTTTTCCTGGTCTCTCCCTCTTTCCCTGTCTCTTTGTCTCTCTCTCTCCTTATCTCTCTTCTTTCCTGGCTTCCAAGATGGGTGTAAATCTACTCAGCCCTATGCTTCCTGAATGCTATTTATTCTGTCTTGGAGCCAATGTAGATTTATCACCCTTCATAAGACATTGTTGTCACTTATTCCCAGATGCTATGTGCCATCCCAGGCAGATCATTTTTCTGGTGTTGTATTAACCAAATCCTTACCTTCTTGCACAATCCAATTAGATGGACCTTATAAAGAATATCGGGGCATACTCAAAGCATCCTCACCATGAAATGTACACTAAGGCCAAGAAACTCTTACATATTGGAGACAAGAAAGCCAAATAAAGGGATGGGGAATGGATGGGGTCTGGAAAAAATGACGAACAGAAAACAGGAAAACTGAATAAACTCTGTACTTAAGTAAACAGTATTGCATCATTCTTAATATCTTCATTTTGGAATTATACCATGCATAGGCATCTTTTAATATCAAGTAAAAGTTCTTGAAAGACATCTGAAACTGTATCATTCCTGGTCTTCTGTAAGTTTAAAATAACATGAAAATAAAGAATTTTTTAAAGTATATCCAGAATTGTTATCACACTGCATATAAAAATATAGAAACCTTTTGGATATTTTTAGGATTAAACTTACATAATCTGGCAGGCCAGGAAAATGAGAAGGATACCATCCTTATATTTATCTATATCACACCTGGTATTCTCCAACATAATTATCAATTGTGTTGATAATTATGTGTCTTTGAGCGGGGGGTTTAGTTCAACAGCATAAGCGCCTGCCTTGCAAGCAGGCAGTCATGAGTTCGATCCTGGTACCGGAAAAAAAAAAAAAATTATGTGTCTTTAACGTGGCATACAGAAATTTATGAAATCCCCTTTCATAAGAAGACTCTATATTTATGCATATGAAACTCCATACTTAATATCTGAAATCCATTTCTAAGTATTTAGAAAGCTTATGCAAGACATTCCATTTTTCAGAGCATTCAATATCATATGTTTTATTTAGTTTAAGGGAATACAAAGAGAGCTATCCAAATTAAAATGACTTTCGTTGTTTACTCAAATTAATTCTTCATAGAGCATTTCTTACAAAAATCAATAAAGTTGTTTTTGTAATTTAGGATATTTAATGTTTCAATATCTCAAATTTCACAATTTAATTGAAGCTGTAACTTATTACAAGCTATGTCTTAAGCATACAATTTCTACAGCATAATAAAATTTTGTACATTTACCTGTTTTTACCTCAATTTGATAAAAACTAATCAAAAACATTCAATATCAGTCCACAATCCTCTAGGCACTTCTAACAAGTCATTATGCTGTAGCAAAAATATAACAAAGTCATTTTAATTATTTATCAAACTTCTGAGAAAGGTTATGATTGTTTTTTAATAAGTCACGTAATAGTGTCACAACCATTCTGAGAAACAGAGGTTCATTATTTGAATGAAATTGATTGACAGTGGAGTAAGACTTGCCAAATAAAGATTCTTTTTTTTAAATTTTATTTAAGGAGAAAAAAGAAAAAAAAAACAGAAATAGGGACAAGTTATACAGAATTTCAGAAAAAAATAAACAGTAGGAAATCACTAGTTAATTACATATTGTCATCTTAGAAATAGTTGCTGAAGTTACAAAATTAAAGCATATATAGGAGACTTTCAAACAGTGAGACTGCAAACAGTTTTGTTCAGTGATCCAACAAAACTCAGCAATATGGTTATCTATCTTACACACTTAAATATATATGCAGTTATATCTTATAGAGAACTTTCTTTTCCTTTCTTTTGTACAATGACAATTACACATTTTGGGTTTTATTGTTCCCACAGTTCTTATTACTTTTTTTTTTTTTTTTGCAAAAAGTAAAACCAAATGTGACATACCAGGACAGAGTCAGTCAAATCAAAAGGATGGACATAATACATAATGTGAAAACAAAAAACAAGGTGATCAACAATGGTTAGCATAATGCCTCTTGTTATCTTAAAAATAATTGCCTATATCATCAGTTATAATAAAATTGAACAAAACAGTAAAGAATAAGACCAATAAAACCAAAACATTGGAGACATTAGAGGACTTCAAAAGAAGATATAGTCAACCAGAATGGGTGTCACAATGAAACTTATTGTTTTCATAGTTGTTGCCTATACTTTCAAACTTGGTACTATCAAACATAACAGAATAGAGGAAAATCAGTCAAAACAAGATGGTGAGAGCAACACAGGGTTTCAAATCAAGTTAATAGGAAGTCAAAGTGGGTTACTGCAATATATCCTGCTATTTTTTATTTATTTTCCCTTAATTAAAAGGATAAAAATGAAAAGTAGATCATAAAAAGGAGATTGATAACAACAAAACAGTGCAGGTCAAAACATAGCCATTTAAGCAAAACAGTGTTTCACCACAAGATAATCTTGACATAATAGTAGTTACCATAGTGCCTCTTCCCTTAAAATCTTTGGATATAATGTCGCATACTGTAGCATCAAACATATCAAGACAATGTAAAACGTTCAAGAGAATGACAGTATTTAGAATCAACTAACAGAAAATGAACAATGGTTTCTGTATAATCTCCTTGTCTATAAAAGTTTTTGTTTATATTATCACATATAGTAAAATCCAATAAGATAAAACATGTTAAAACCAGTGGAGACAGAAGAACAAAAGCTTGATGGGACTTCAAAACAAGAGGATATTAAATCAGCACCAACTATTATGATATCTTTTTTTCTCCAAAATGGCTGTTCCTACCATCAAACCTTCTCTGCCTCATTTCTGTTGAGCTCTTTTTCTGTCATTTTGTTAGTTGTCAGTTTGTCCTCTTCATTTCTGTCATTTTGTTAGTTGTCAGTTTGTCCTCTTCATTTCACTTTCTGCTCCATTCATTGTGGCCTCTCTGCCACTGTTTCTGGAATCTTGGTATTTTTCATTTTTAGAATATACTGCAGTAATCTCTGTAGAGTTGAATTGGTGGTTGCAAATTTCCCTAGTTCCTCTTTATCCTGGAAGCACCTTGTTTTTCCATCAATTTCTAGGGACAGTTGTGCAGGATATATCAATCTTGGCTGGAGGTTATTATCTTTCAAAACTTGAATTATTTCCACCCATGCTCTTCGTGATTTGATGGTTTGTGCCAAGAAGTCTGCTGTAATTCTGATGGGTGTTCCCTTGTAAGTGATCTGTTTCTTGTCTTTGACAGCTTTTAATATTCTGTTCTTATATTGGATTTCTGGGATTTTGATTATTATATGCCTGGGTGTAGCTCTGTTTGGGTTGTAGGTGGCTGGGGTCCTGTATGCCTCATACATCTGAATATCTTTACCTTTTGCTAAATTAGGGAAATTCTCCTGGATTATTTCTCTGAATAGCCTTTGTAGTTCATTTGTTTGAGTCCCTACTTCTTCTTTTATGTTCTTAATTCTTAAGTTATAGATCCTCTTATCATCTTCTAGCCTTTGTATTATTGCTTTGTTTTCTTGTTATTTTTAAGAAGTTTTTCATTTCATGCTCCCACCTTACAAATCTGTCTTCCAGTTCTGATAATCTATCCTTAGTTTCTTTCAAGCTGTTATGCCAGCTTTCAATTGAGTTTTTTAGTTTCCTGGTTTGAACCTGCTTCATGTATTCTATGTTTTCTCTATTTTATCCACCAAACAATTCTCCCTTTTTTTTTTTCTGTTCTTCCATTCCACCATCAGTTTTTTTCTTGGGTGGCACTTAGCATTTCTCTAACTATTCTACTTATTTCTTGCTTTATTTCATTAAATACTTCATTTTTGAACTCATCTGTGAGGCTCCAGAGATACTGCTTTATGTCTATAGGTGCCGTGTCTGATAATTGCATGTTTTCTGTCTTCATTCTCTTTTGCATTTACCTTTCCTGGATCAGTGTTCTCAGGATTGGGGACTGAGGACCCTTTCGTGTTGCTCCCTTTTCCCATACTTTTTGTTCTTTCCATACAAGCATCTGTAGGAGGCCCAGTTTTTTTTGTTTTTTTTTTTTTTTTTTTTTTTTTCTCTTTGTCTGTTACAGTTTGTTTGAATCCACCGGCTAGGTGTTCCCACGCACTGCAGTGTACTAGGGAGACACAGACCTGGGCAGCCTTTGCTGGGCCAGCCCCTCCAGGTCAACATACTGAATGCTTTACTGCTAGGGTGTACCGCCAGGTGCAAGGACGTGATTTGGGCTAGCCTACTGGATCTTAGTCCACAGCATCACCAGGCCAAGCGCTCCCCACCACTTCTGCTTGAGAGGGGAATATGCAACTAAAGTCACTGTAGGGCCCTCTTCCGGCTAGTCTGCTCATTCCCAGAATGTCTCCTGTTGGAGCCTCCTAGTCTATGAAAGGGTCCCCATTTCTCTCACTCACTGCAGGTCAATGCAGGGCTCCCTGCCAGTCCTGCTCTCAATGCCGTTTGATTTGCCGATTCCAGCTCTCAGAGCTTTCGCACGTCTCTCTCCCTGCCGTGTGGACTGTGATGAAGTATTGGCAGCAGGAAATTCAAATCGTGGCTTCCAATGGTGCAGGATCCAGCTTCTGCACTGAGATTGTATCTGTTCCTATTATAGCATCAAGATTGCATTTCCAGTTGGTTTCTCTAAGCTTAGTTCATTCCTGGGTCGGCAGGGTGCATCTCCCCTTGTGTAGGACTCCTCACATGGCACTGCTCCTGGATTCTAAACTGGTAATCTCAGAGAGCCTCTGTGGCTGCAGTTATTTGTCCTCCATGTTCTCCTGTAAGTCCACTTCATATTTCCAAAAAAAGATTCTTGAGAAGACATAAATTTCAACAAATCCCTTAAACATGCCTAAATGTTTACTATTATTTTAAAAAACTAAAGTTTGTTTTACAAATATTAAATAAACTTTAATTTTATGTATTCTTTTTGAAAATTTAAGTACAAATCATATCTTTATTATTTCTTGTTGAATTTCCTATATTATAGAACTATACTTTCTACCTGTATTCTTATAACAAATAAGTTCTTTACATTGTTTACAATACATATATTCTTTAAATTTAAAATAAATATACTTACAGACAATATCACATGTATATTTTATCAAAAGACTACTTCATTTTAATTTGCATGAAAATATATGGAAAGGATTTTATTAAAAGCAAAGTAATGTTACTTTTCCAGGATGTATTCAACATAAAGATATATGAAGATGGTTTTAAAAGTAGCTAAACTTTAACTATTGTGCTATGAGTTTTACAAACTTATCTGAGCAGAATGATTATTGTTATCCTTATTTTCTAGGAGCAGGTAAAATGATGTCATTCTTCTTAAACTGTAAAGCAAACATTCAAATCTGTGCTGGAATTTGATTCCATGTAAGTTTATTTATGAGATCTGGGGTGCTTTGCATGTACTGTGCCTTCTTTCACCAATGTTCACGGATAGCAGATGTGCTGCTGTAATACGCACTTGCCATTGAGCCATTGGCATAGGACTATGGAATTATTCTCTTTATGACATTATTGGCTGCAAATTCTAGATAGGATTATAAAAAGGTAATTCTTGTGGAAAGATACAAATCTTGAGGATAAGGTTCACTATTTAGGCTGCAGAAATGATCCCAAATGTCAACTCATGCAAGGGACCTTCATTCAGAAACACTGTCACATTGATAAAAATTGTGTTTGACAAAGACATTTAAGAGTATAAGAACTGTAAAGTTTTATGAAAGTAATTTTATTACCAGAGACAATTAGTATTGTAGTGTGTTCATATTTTTAGTATCTTACTACTTTGAAGCTATTTTTTAATGAAAACCTTTTACTTAAATATCTATTTTGTATAAATAATTAAGAACTTCCATATTTTTTCAATTTGTATACAAAATATTTTATTTTCTTTGAAATTCTTATGGATTAGCAAAGTTATAAAAATAATATGCTTTGGGATTGTCAAACCCAGATATCTGATATTTTCTAAAGATATTTTCTGAAGATACCATGGGTTTTTCCACCTCTGGAAATAGTTTTCTGGTCACATTTCCTTAAAAACTATATCCTGTAAGTGGTCCAGGTACCATGAGCAGCTCATTGGCTTTTACAGGTTACTCTTATATTCTTGTGAAAACCCTCTGTAGGATATAGTACTTCCTACTTGTATTTTCATAGACTGGGGCAAGTTACAGAAAAAAAAAGAAAGAAAGAAAGAAAGAAAGAAAGAAAGAAAGAAAGAAAGAAAGAAAGAAAGAAAGAAAGATGAAAGAGAGAGAAAGAGAGAGAGATAGAGAAACAAAGAAAGTGAAAGAGAAAGAAAGGAAGGAAGAAAAGAAGGAAACAAGAAAAGAATAAACAACTTGTGTAACTTTCAAGCACAAATAAAAACTTTATAGTGAAGAATTATTGCATAGAAAGTTCTAAAGTGCTGAGTCATAGTAGAAACTGTTAGAAATAGCAACGATTCAGAAAAAAATAGGAAGTAACAAATGTAAGACCAAAAGTGTGAATTTAGATCATCCATTTTTATCACATTTATTGATACATTTTTCTGCCACAGCAATCTTCTCTACCTTGCTTTCATTTTCTCTCCTCAGGTACAAAGCCTAGAAAAAAGGCAAAGGAGAAAAGTGTAAGTTCAGTTTCTCTTCATCCTATCACAAACTGATGAGGCAGCATGATTCCATGGAAAGTGTGCATGCTTTGGGTTTATATATATGTGTCTCTGAATCCTAACTGAAGTCATTGCCATAAGTAAGACTCCTAATTGTAAGATTCAGAGCAATAGTGCAAGCCATTTTAATGACACATCATGCAATCAAATAGTAAGCGGATGACAAATGCATGAAAAAAACATAGCAAAAAATAATGATCAGCAAAGAACAAATATATGAAAATGCAGATAGAATTTGGGAACCTTTGGGGTTTTTTCTAACACTGAGTTGACATATTTTATTCTAATTCTTCACTTAGAATTTGTTGAGCAAGAGAACATGCTTATTCCACTTGTATTTACCCTTCTGAGTCATCTACTGTTAGATGAATAAAATTGAAAAATGATGGTTTCATAGATGGCTTCTGGGCCCATTTTACAAAGAGAGTGTAGTTTATTTAGCTTCCATGGAAGAAGCCACTATATTTAATTTATTAATTGCTCAGTTAACAAGTCTCTTCTCATGTGTATAAAATTCTATTTTAACTTTTTTTTGTTAAAAAATAAAAAGTCATAATTCAAATCAGGTCTCTACATTACATTTGCTTGCTGAATATTTTAGAAGTTTTGTTTGTAATTTATTTGGAGGTCACCCCATTTATCCAGATCCAGTTGCTTGCACTGTGTGACTGTATTTCTGTAATGACTACCAACTGTTTATGCCTCCATCCTCCCATTTTTCCCCTTTCAATCTGTCTGGGTTGCTATAGCAGAGTATGCACACTGGGTAGTTTGTAATAATGGGGTCTGGGATGCGCAAGATCAAGGTGCTGGAGATTTCATGTCCGTTTCACAGACAGCTGCCTTTTCCTCCAGGTGATGAAAGGGTAAATGAGCTCTCTTGGGCCATTCCTTTCTGGGCACCCCATTCATGACCAAGCTGACCTCATGACAGCCATTTCCCGAAGGTGTCTCCTTCCAGTGAGATCATACTGGGGACCAAGTTTCAGCATGTGAGGTTTGGGTCAGGGTACGCAGTCAGTTCATAGGACTCATGCAGTGTGCTTTTTAATATCTTTTTATTGAAAAGTGTGATCTGATTCATTTTCTCTTGAAATGGAATTGACTTGACTTTAATGACTTCAAATAGTAAATATGGCATAATCAGGGACTCTAAATATTGTAGGTGCTGTTCATACCTGTTCCATACATGTGGGTATCTGGATTGTCTATGCCATTCCACTGAGGTTTAATCTGGTCCACATGTTGTTATAACCTAAGCCCCCCCTAACTATTGCAGACTAAGGTCTGTTCTGTATAAGCCCCACCTGCTGCTTCCCCTCCCCTTCTCCCTTCAAATCTAACTAGGTTAAGTTTTAGGCCTGAGGTAATAGCTCCTGACAACCCGGGTCTTCCCTAACCCGGTAGCCCGTCACAAATTGTGTTAATTGCATTAGATTGTATTAGATTGTACATTCTTCACAAAAATAGCTTCGTTTGTATCATAGTAATACCTGTAACTTGGCCTTACTGTAAATGTGTGTTTTCCTTTCCCTCTGGGCAAAGGATTGATATGTTAATCAATGCTCTCCTCTGTAAAGAATTGTAAAATCTTACCTAATTGATACGTTAACCATTGTTGCCCTCTACAAATAGAAGAGTTGTGGTGCTCAAGTAGGGTAACTAAGGTTGTTAATTGCTGTTAGACTTTTCTTTGCTAAGAAAAACAAGATCTTTTTCTTATCTAAACTTGCTAGTATGCAGGGAGACTTGCAATTGCCATTTCTGCTTTGTAGTGCGTCACACCCCCATCCCCTCCTTACATTGTGTGACCAGCAGCTGTTTGTGGATTTACAAGATAAAAAGTCCTGACTTTTAGCTGTGAGGTGTGCAGTCTCCAAATTGGCTCCCACCAGGCCTGGATTTTACCTAATAAAGCCTTTGCTTCCCAAATTTTAATTTCTTGCTTTCTTGGATTTTATGCCGGGGTCCAAGTTATCACAATGTCACTAGAGCACTGTCTTGATTCATCTAGTTTTGTTGACACTGATTTTTCTGAAATAGGAAAGCACAATTCATTTAACTTTCAACTGTGTCAATATTATTTCTTTGCATTTCTATATGAATATTTGAATAAACTCATTGATTTTTTTCAAATAAAAACTTGTTGCAATTTAATTTTTTGTTAAATCCATAGTCAATTTACAGGGAATTGAACTTTTGACTTATACAGCCTCCCAGACAATGAGCACAATCTATTTAGTTAGTTCTTTTAGCATCACCTCAGTAGCATTCTGTATGTTTCACAATGCAATAGTGCACACATTTATCAGAGTGTTCTCTAAAGTATTTCAGTGTGTGATAATACAGCTTTCAAAAAAGTTTTACATTCTAGCTATTTAGAAATTTGATTGATCTTTTAATGTGCATCTTGTTGACTACACGTTTTTGACGTTCAAACTGTAGCCTTAACAAGAGTTTGTAGATTTCATAGTATTTTATTTCCTGAATCATTAGTAAGCCTTCATAAATCTGGGAGGCACAGACATCTTGGGAATGTTATAAATTTCAACAGTTTAAAAGCTCATTTTTTGAAAATTTTCATACTTCCTTCCCCCTCATCAGATCATGAATTCAATGATTAGCTTTATGATATTTTAACAGCTCTTGCAATGTAGTATCTTAGGAATTACTTTGTTTTTCCACTGCTCAGAGAAGAAAAATCCTACTGATAAATAGCAGCTTTCTTTTTCAAAGATGATTGTCACACAGATCATTTTTAATTCCAATTATGCCTATGGCAGTGGTTTTCCAAGTATAAGCCATAGATAACCTTGCATCCTGCAAACACATTTTGTGGGTCTATGAGATCTACTTAGCTTCAAAACTAAAACAAAGATGTTGTTTTTTCTTTAAAATTTTGTGCTATTATAAAATGTTGGTATTTTAATATGAAGTAATTTATAAGTACTGTAAATTATTCATTTCAATTTTCCAGTGGTATCCATGGATGTAAGAGCAGTAAATGTTCACACTTTAGTGATACAGCTTGCATCTATTAACAATTGTGTGTCCATCAATATCAAATTGATAGCTTGACATTGAAAGTTAAGGAATTATTTCTGGTACAAAGATCAACAAAGGCAAAATTTAGAGTTTACTTAAATATCTTCTTCCCGGAGAACCTGTTATTAAATATTTACAACATCAAATGATACAATCTTTAAAATTTAAATAAAAAAGTTGGTTTTTGGAAAATAAAAATTTTGAGAACCATGGCTCTGTGACATATTTCCCTGAACTGCTATTTAAAACCAGTCTAGAAACTAATAATAGTTATTAACCAGTTTCCTCTTTTGAAATTTGAAAATCCTTTGTCAAGCTTTTAGAAACATATGGATCACAAATGTAAGTTTCTCATAATTTTATTTCAATCTATACATGTCAAAGTGATCAGATATGTTGACATGTCACCAGGAATGTTATTCTTTTCCAACACAAATCTTAAAAGTGTAACCCCTTTACTATGATTTTTTAAAGGCACTACCCTTCACTGAAAAACAAAAGAAAATAAATGTGGAAAACCAAGTTTTGATGCTACATAGACAATACAAAGCCTGTAATTTTTTTGGTAATTGTCATTATTCTACTGCAACCAATCCCTACATTATATTAAAATGACAGAGAGTTTCATCAGAGATAACAATTGGCTAAAGTTTAGTACTATGAACCTTAACTTTAATCGTATCATGTACTATATACTTGGACAAATTGTGTCTCACTAACTGAATGATCTCAGCCAAAATATCTTCACCAATTCTCAAATTGGAATAACAGAATCAGCACTGCCCAAATCATTCAGCCATTTTAAGTATCATATTATACAATTAGTATTAAAGCTCTCTATAATTAGAACATTTTTATGCAAACATGCCATAAAACAAAACATTACACATGTAAAATTATTGTGAAAAACAGCAATTCTATTTGTAGTTCTTTAAAGAATTACAAAATTAATACTCCTTAAAAGGGGTTCATTATTACATAAAATTGTGTTTTATCACTATAAAATTACTTAGGGTATTCATAACAAAGGTCCTCTTTTTAATATAAAAAAGAAATATTTGGAATATTTTAGGTTTCCATTAAAAATTCAAAAACCACCTAGGTGTGGTGGCACACTCCTCTACTCCTGCCACTTGGGAAGTACAGACAGGAAGATCACAGAATAGGGAAGTCAAGGTAACAAAAATAAAATCTCCAAGAAGCAGATAAACAAGTCGACATATTAAAATAATAAATTTGTGTTACTATATGGGTCTAGTTTTAGTGAAAATTTAATTTAGATCTTCTATTAACATACTATAATTGGTAGAATAAAATGTCTTTAAATTATATTTATCAAAGAGCTAAAATGAAGTCATACCAAAATGTCTTTACTATACATGCTAATCCATGATTTTAAATGTTTTTTGCTTAAACACATAGAGGCACGGAATTATTTCTTGGAAGTGATATGATTTTATTATAGACATTATAGTGCAAGGAAATCATAGATTCATAAATTGGCGAATTTCAAGTTGTTGAAATTGGAAATGAATCTGTTTATTCTAGTATATTATCATTTCAAAAATAGGAATTTTTGAAGTATGGAAACTATATTTCAAGGAGAGCAAATAAACATGCATTTTAAAACAGAAAACTAAGGTTTACAACACTTTCTGTAATAAAACTCATTTTTCATGGGGTGACAGGAGAGGAAATTGAAATCTGCTTCTCATTTTATAGCTGAGCAAACTTCTTAGAAGTACAAGTATTCACACATTTCATTTGATTTGCTTTGTAAATAACTTATTGAGACCTATAAGATTTAACAATGTGTAACGATAAATACATGTCCTCAATGAAGTTATATATTTTATTGTGGCCAGCTTAAATACTGCTTAACTTTTTATGCTAAAGTGATTTCTTTGAGTGTTACTAAAATCCTGAAAAATGTACAAAATGTCACCAAACTGTAGTTACAACTATTTATTATTGGGTATGTTACCAATAACTCACTAAAGTCTATCACAAATATATGTTAGTATTAACATGGTCATTTAGAAGATAAGATGACATATTGACAAAGTGTTGATTTTCTGTATATTCTTATTCTTTATTATCCTTCATTGTTCTATGGGAACCAATGTAATTTTATTATACTTGTAATTAAATAATACATAATTCTATTTAAACAAATCTAAATTATCCTTCAGAAACATTTCAACACAATATAATTGTGAATATATATACATGCATATATCCATATAAATGTATGCATATTTGTAAGCATACTACATTTATATATAATTATAACAAAACATATTTGATTTACTACCTTTCACATTGAAGTTTCAAAAGCAATTGGCTTCCATATCTATTGTTTAACACATTTTTATTATTATCTTATTTTATGAATTATACTTTAATAGACCATTTTCTTAAAACTTAAGATCACTAGTACAATTTAGATACACATGATGATCACATTTATCACAGTGATTTTGTACCTGTACTTGATACATCTTGATTCCTACTTTTTCCCATTGTCTTCCCCTCCTTTAATCATTCTTCCCTTCCATATTGAAAAGCTTTGTCTCCATTTCATCGTTTTCTCATTTTTTCCTTCCTTTCCCCCCTACCTAGTTGCCCTTCACTCTTGAAGAATTTCTTCCTATTTCACAATCTCTATTATACGTTTTGATTCTTATTTACACTCTTTCTCACACCAGAGAGACAGTGTGATATTTACAAGTATTGGTCCAGTATATTCACTTAAGTATTTTGTTTCAAGGTGCATCCACGTAGCTATAAATGCCTCAAGTGTTTCCTTATGTCATAGTAGTACTTCATTGTGTGTGTGTGTGTGTGTGTGTGTGTGTGTGTGTGTGTATGTTTTCATCCATTCCTCAGTTGATGGGCATTTGAACTGTTTGCAAGATTTAGGTATCACAAACTCTACTGATAGAAATATGGATGCACTGCGAAGTTACACTCAAATAATTTAAGGAAAGAGGCATTGTGGTGACTACTATTATGTTAGATTATCTGGTGGTGAAACACAATGATGCTTGAATTGCTCGGTTTTGCCCTGCGTTGTTCTATTACAATGTCCTCTCTTATCTCAATCCCCCCCCTTTTTTAAAATTAATCTATTTTTTCTCATTTTTTTAATTAAGGGGAAAATAAATTAAAAATAATGGGACGTATTATAGTAACTTTTTGTTGTCCTATTAACCTGACTTGAACCCCAGTATTGCTCTCCCCATCTTGTTCTGTCTGATTATTATATATTCCATTTTGTTTGATAGTATCAAGTTTGAGGGTATAGGCAATCACTTTAAAGGCAATAAGATATACTATGATGCCCAATATGAATTGACTATTATCCTTTTTTTTGACGTTCTGTAAGATCCTCAGTGTAGGTTTTATTGGTTTTGTTCTGTACTGTTTTGATCAATTCTATTATAACTGATGATATAGACAACTCAATTTAAAAATAACAAGAGGCACAATGGTAACCACTTTTCATCACCTGCTATTCTATTTTTGCATCGTGTGCTATACCAACCTTCTGTTCTAACTGACTCTGTTTTGCTTAGTCACATTTGGTTTTATTTTCTTCAAAAAAGTAATAAGAACCGTGAGAGTAATTAACCCTAAAAGTCTGATTGTTACTGTAAAAATAGAGGAAAGTAAGGTGGACTAAGGGATATAACCTCAGTAATGTTCCAGTGTGTAGGATGGAAAACCATACAACTGAGCTTTTGTTGGATCACTGAATGGAACTCTCTCCAATTTCACTGTATGAATGTCCACTTTATATGCTTTAATTTAGTGATATGGACAACTGTTTCTGGGAAGATAATATGTAACCTATTAACTGGTGATTTCGTACTGTATATATTTTTTTTCTTGAAATACTGTATTATTTGTACCCTTTTACTACATTGTTTCATTATGTCCTTTTTTTCTTCTTTCTTTAAATAAAAAAAGAAATATGGATGCACATATATTCCTGTGATATGATGTTTTTAGTTCTACTAGAAAAATTACCCAGAAGGGAAGTCACTGAGTCAAATGGAACCTCTAGTCCTAGTTTTTTGAAGACTCTTCACACTGACTTTCACGTTTGTTTCACCAGTCTATTCTCACACCAGTGGTGGAAAGGGTTCCTTTTTCCCCACAATCTTGCCAGCATTTGTTATTGGTTAATTTCTTGCAGAAACGACTGCAAACACATACAGTAATCTTATCTTTGAAAAAGTGTCCAAATCCACTAGGTGAAAGCATCTTTAATAAATGGTTCTGGAAAAACTAGTTTTCTACATGCCAAAGACTAAAACTAGATGCATATCTCTCACTATGCACTAAACTAAAATCAAAATGGGTCAAAGACCTCAATATTAAAACAGAAACACTAAATCTGCTGTAACAGAGAAGAGGTAGAAGTCTTGAAGACCTAGGCATGGTGAAGATTTTTTGAATAAAACTCTGATAGCACGGGAAATACTACAAAGAATCAAAAGCTGGGATCTCACCATACTGAAAAGCTTTTGCACATCAAAAAAAAAAAAAAATCACCAACAGAGTGAAAAAATTACCACAGAGAGGAAAAATCACCACAAAGAGGGGAAAAAAAAAACATAACAAAACAAAAACCTCATGCATTTGTCTTTTAGACTAAGGATTGAGAGCCAGACCATATATAGATTTGAAAAACAACAGTCTCCCTCAAATTTAAAGGCTCAGTTCACAAATGAGATCTACGAGGAAACACACATTTCAGAGATGAAGTACAAATGGCAAATAAATGTACGAAAAAATGTTTAACATTACAGATCATTGGAGCAACGAAAATGAAAACAACACTGAGATTCCATCTCACTCCAGGAAGAATGGCTTCTATTAGGAAATCAACCAGCATTAAACAGAGTTTTAAAATCGGAACCCATTGATTAGAATGGTTTGAACAAACTGTAACAATTAGGTTATCCTAAGTTGCCTCCATTGTCTTTGATATAGTCAAATTTTATCTTCATTTTATGTCAGCTTCTACTTTTAGAAGTAAATCTAGTAATAGCCAGAAACTACTAGGACTTCAATGAGATCCGAGTGGTGATCTTCTCCGCAGCACGCTTGTTGTTTCCTTGCAGTTCTGCGGTCACCTTTGTTTGTACTTCGCTGACTGCAGGCTCTTCCCGCTGCAGGGTGGTTGCCAGCTATGCCCACACCTCAGCTTGCTGACAGACCAGCATCTGGTCCTCCTGCCTGGTGCTATTGTGTGAGTGCACGTTAGTTGATACATAATAGTATTACTTTTGCCCTTTTTAATCATTTACTGAAGAAGAATCCATAAAACAATGTATTCAAAATGTTGGTCATAGATCTGTTTAATTTTTTCAGGCCTCATAATACAAAAATGCCAGCTATTTTACATTTGAGTGTTCGTTGGAGTGCTTTTCATGCACATTCTGAAAACACCATCCCTACAGATAATATATATGCATAAAGTGTAGATTCAGTTACAAACTCGTGTCTTTTATTACAGCATGTTAAAAAACACAATTTTTAAACTTATAGAGTAAGCTTCATTTCCTTGAGCTCTTATTAAGTGGTTTTAAAAGATATTTTATGTAACATTTAAAGAAAATTTAGAAATGTTCTTTTTAAAATAAAATGCAAGACATTAATAAGTTAACATTATGTCAAATCTCTACAAACTCATTAATTCACTGATTTCAGTAATATGTATTGGATCCCCACAATGTTTTCATAATGTGCTTACATTATTGAAGAAAAATAAATGTTGTTAACTATGGGAAGTCTACTGTGAAGATTATAACAAAATAATTGCCTTGCAACACTTTTATTTCTGTATTTTTCAAAAATGACTGCCCCAGAAGACATTGTGGTAGTCACTTTTGATTTCCTGTTGGCTTGTTTTGAAATCCTATGTTGCTTGAATTGTTTTGTTCTGATCTACTTTGTTCTCTTTAAAATTAATAATAATAATAATAATAATAATAATAATAATTGCCCCAGCATTGAAATTCTTGCCTTAGGTTGTAGTGGTCTAGAAGTTGTTTATTAGTATTTTAATACTGTAATTTCACATAAATAAATGCAGGCACATGAATATTCACCACTATTCTGGTTAGAGTTAAATCTGAATAAACTTGGCCTGAAAATATTCACCTTCCATCAAATAAAATGTATTATTTTGATATTTAAAAACAAAAATTAATTCTGAACCAATAACCCATAAATGAACTTAGAGGTGACAATTTATGTGTTCCAAGTTAACATTTTTATTTGAAGAAATTTATGATATTCCTTCAGACCAAAATTTAAGTGAAAGAAATCAGACTTTCTTAAAAAGTTAAATATTGCAGCATATTTCTTATTTGAGAACCTTAAATTATAAGTAAAGACCCAAACAAAAGAAAAAAAAATTAAAAAGTAAGAAAAACAGAACTTTCTCAGATGGAAAGAGGATCAGTGGATGGAGGGAATGTGAGGAGAGAAGGGAAAGTGATGAGAAGGGGAGAAGAATTTAGCACTGCGATGTGTAAGTACCAACTCTGCATGTACAGCCGACATCATGAATTAAACATAAAAGAACAAGATCTGGTTTATCTCACCTTAAAGACCTCAAAAGAATTTGAAGACTATAAAGAAAAGTGAAAAAATCAAAAATACACTTCTGACATGACACAAGAAATTTCAAAACACTGTAAACGGGGGATTTAAATGAGTTACATGGAATAAATACACAATTTTTTTAATATGACAAAGTGAATGTCAAAATAGTGATCACCTTCATCCATAGGATTTGAGGTTATTTCTAGAGAAATCCACATCATCTTGTCTTTTTTTCTTTTGTAGGATCACTCATCCACTTCCTTCTCTGTTCTGTGGTTATCGGATGCAAGGTTTTAGAAAGATGTCTTAATACTTCTCCTCCCCCATTAGAAACTGTTCTGATCATCTTATCAAGACAGGCCTTGTAAGAACATGAAAACAATGTAATATTCACTCTTAATTTTGGTAATAAATAATAAAAGGCTATGCTGATTTCTGACTTTTCTTCTGTAATCCCTTTTCTTTTTTCATTTCTTAGAGACTTAAAAAATCACTACCAACATCCATTGTTTCATATATATTATTTTTAATTCTTTTTATGTTTTAAAAGACAAATATAATTGCATGTACTTGCATTGTATAACATAATGACTTCAAGGGTACACGTATGGAATTATAAAATCTAGCTAAATAAATATAGCAGTACATACTTATCCTTTTTGTGATAAGAGCACTTGGTCTCCTTTTTAAAGTATTTTTCCAGAACATATTATTGACCATAGTCACTGGGTTGTAGAATAAATCTCTTGAACTTATTTTTCCTGTCTAAATGAAATTCTGTATGCTGTGACCGTAACCAGTCTTCACCCATAATCCACTGTCTGTAACCTCTCTCTCCCTTGATAACTAACATTTCATTCTTTGATTCTATTCAGTCAACTTTTTCTTCAATATGAATGAGACAAGATGACAGTTAAAACTTACATTGTTTACCATAACGTTTTCCAAAAGCATTCCGTTGACACAAAGTGCAATGTGTCCTTCCTCTCATGAGATAAAGGACTTCCATTGGATATATGCATCACATTTTCTTTATCTACTCATGTGCTGAAAGACCCTTTGGTTTATTCCACACCTTGGCTACTGTGAAATGAACCTCAGTAAACATGAGAGTCAAGATGTCTTTTCCACACACTGGATTCAGTGCCTTTGATAATATGCATCATTTTAAGTGAGATGATTTTGATGCTCCTACGTTTTGAGATCAATGTTATTCAAGACCATCTATGTTTTGGGACATTCTACCCAGCTCATTTCATCGTTCTAATTATCTTTGAGTGTATAAGTACAAATAGTTTTGTCAAAGATGTGTATTAACTTTTATATTCTTTGACTGAATACAGCTAAAGGAAAGAAAATTTTTCATGAACTTACTGATGCTTTTAAATGATATGATACTTCACATACAATATCATTCACTTGTATTAAAAAATTCAGAATAGATGCTTAAAATGAGAAGCAATTAGTCTTTACAAGATGTGTATTCATCCATCTAACTGCATAGAATCACAAAATATTTCTGACAAAAGAATGCCTTAATTTCATCTTGAGTGGGAGTGGAAAGGAATAGGTACTCATTAATTGTGTGGAACCACTTTTACTGTAAACCACACTTACTGTGTTTTGTGGATTCTGGAATTGTAAAGTAGGTCTTTTGAGTTTATTAGAAGGTAATTAATTGTGTAAGGTAAGATTTAGAGTATTCAACTTTCCTGGTAATTCATTTAGCATATGGCTGTATCCGTATAAAATCTGGTTACTCTGAAATGTGTCACTGTGATTGTCAGCAGACGTGAAGTGCCATTTGGTAAGTATTGATTCAGGGACTTTTAGCAGCCAAGCACTTCCCTTTTTAACAGAGCAATAGGGAAGTGTGTAAAGTCTCTTCTCCATTTCTGAGTGGTGCAGGTCAGAGGCAGAGACATGGAATTAAGCAAGAAACCTGTTTCAGTGCAGAATAGAAATCATTCTGAATATACCGGAGATGTACACAAACTAAAGGATTGGAAATACTGAGCTTCCATATTTGGATAGGTCTTAGTTTTTTTAAATGGTATGGTTCTATAAGTGATTTGAAAACAGGGCACACAAGGTAAAATATTTCTCAACAGGTATGAAATCCAAAAGTAAGCCATTCTATTGCAGAGCACATGAAATATAGAGGGAACATAATGTGTAAAATATTGTGTGTAGATTCACCATATTTCCACTTAAAAAACCTTTAGACAAGACTGTCTCTAATAATCTAGCAAAGTCTGGAAGAAAATAGCTCAGTGCAATTGAAAGTAGTTTTTAATTTTATACACATGCAAGAGTGCATCCTGCAGACATGCATACTATTTTATGTATTTTTGAGCTAAACTTTTATTAATCTTTTATTATTATTTATTACTTTATGTTTCAGATTCATATGCCATTTTAGAAAACAGAACTGTGCATAACTGACATAATTCAACTATTATTTTAGAATATTAGAAAGGGACCTGTAGCACAGTGATTACATAATTATTATCATTTGTGTATTCCATGACTGATAAAAGGCGCATTTTAGAATGCATCAAATAAAAGAGACAATGAAGTGTTTGATTTAATGAATCAATAAATGAATGAATAAAAAACACTTTCACAAAGGCATGTAGTGCTCCTGCCTGCAGGGTTACAACTCATCCTTCATGTTTTTAAAGAAGTTGATATTTTAAAGATGAATGTAAAAGGAATAACAGCTTAACAAGAAACTGTATTTAGGAAACTCTATTACCAAAGTAATAGTTGACCCATTTCTTCATTTTGGAAAGAAAATCAGAGATACCTCTATTTAATTAAAACAACTGGGATCAGATGAATAATTTTTGTTTGTGTTCTGGAGCAATTTGTTAAAAATATAAGATAGGTGTACCATTTTACTAGTTTTCAAAAATGCTGATTTATGTGGATGGAAATTTACCAAACAAATTATAACACTACATTATTCCCATGTTTGATGGGAAAATTATAAAATATTATTGTGACCATCACAACTAAAAGAATTTTAAAATTCTCATTTGCATACTATTTTCAACCACAGAAGCATTCAAACTGTGTATTTAAAACAAGTTAATAAAAATTACTGCTTTCACTACAATTCTTACTTTCACGATAAAAACAAAACTAACATGAGCAAAGAGAAGCACACTTACTTATATAATAAAAGTAGATTGAAAATAGACTGAGACATGTTGCAAAATTTGTATAATCTATGCATATATATGCATTAAATAGTTAAAGATATATATATATATATATATATATATATATATATATATATAGAGAGAGAGAGAGAGAGAGAGAGTTAAACACTAGAAAATTAAGTTGGTTATAAAAGCAAGTAACCAAAACTTTGGAGGCCATAGGACAAATATGCAAACCAAATCTCTTTGAGAGGCAGAGTGATATAAATCATATATTAACTCCTTTATAGCGCAAAAGGGAAACACTTTTGTGGCTAGGTATTCTGAGAACCTGTAATAAATCAAGGAAGTGAAATAAACTGGTCAAATAAGATGCTTCAAGGAGAATGTCAGCCAGCCTGACACAATGGGGTATCCGGGAGACAGTTGGGAAGCGAGGGTCTCCAACAGGACCAGCTGGCGGTACCAACCAGGAAAAGAATGGTTTCCACACTCTAGGAAAACACACTTATGTGTCAACATGGAGAGAAAATTAAAGGCACAGAGGCAAGATGTGGCCTTTCATGCGCTCTCAGTGAAGAAAGGCAGCAAGCACACTTCGGAGGGGAAGACTACAATTTACAGAGAGTCAGTTTCCACATTTTAAACTCCAAGTAAGAAACCTCATTTATGACATACAAATTTATTTGAAGGTAACTTGCAGTTGGAGGAGAGCTATCAATAACTTTATGATAGTATTAGAAGTCAAACAGTGAAAAATTGAAATTTAAATAATGTTCTAATCATTTCATGAAAATAGGTTCTTACTTTGTTAAAATTAATATTGATTTATTGGAATGTACTTTAGCCAAATATTTGGCCAAACTTAATGTGGTTGGGAAATGTCAGCATTAATGAATATGAAAACATTTTGAGAAAAAAATTTGATGTTCAGCCAACTATCTTTTTAATATTTTAACAATCAGTTTAAAATATGTTTCTTTTAATGTAATAAACTGCATAAAATATTTATAAAATGGAAAGAAAACCGGGAATTTAGCTAGTGGCATAAGGACCTGCCTGGCAGGTGTGAAGTCATGAGTTCAATCCCTGGTAGCAGGAAAAAAAAAAAAAAAAAAAAAAAACACTTGTAAATACGGAGCGGAAGAGGTGTTCAAAACAAAGTAGGAGAATGGCAAAAAAATAAGAATCAAGGTATTTCATGAACAGGTACAAATGCTCTATGATGAATATCTATGAAGAGAAAATTGAAGATTTTAAATAAAAACCTGCTCAGAATGCCTGCCAACACTGAGCAGACACGTCCAGCAGGCCCAATTCAGAACCTTTCTTCCTTTGTGTAAACCCCTGTCATGGGTGGTCTTACAGCGCAACTTAAAATACAACAGGACATCCTTTCCTATGTATAAACCATGTGTTGTATAACTGGTAGCCTTACGATGTAACCTGAAATATTTAAATTCTCTTAGCAATCCATGATGTCACATAACCCTCCAATCACATGTGCTGAATCTGCCTGTGTATCGTTCTGCTTACTTTTTTTTAATCGCCTGAAGCCTGGAGCTCCGGTTCTTTGGAAAAGAGTCTCATCAGGTAATAAACTGCCTCTATAACCTCTTCAGTTCCTTTTCTTCTTTTGGGTCTGTTTTCCATAACATTTAAATTGTACCAATAAACTTAAAAAATTAAAAACCATTAAGTATAAAATAACTTGGAAAATCCATGGTTTCGCTAGCCAAAATGTTTTAATTTTTTGAGTTGGTATGTTCTAAATTTTAGTCTAATTTCTTCTGTTTTTACAAATTTATTATAAAATATATTTAATCAACTTAAAATATACATTTTTCACTTTTTAAAATATAAAAATTATAGCATTAATTTTCTTTTTTATTACATTTCTTGATGCAATTTAGATATACATGATGATTATATTATCATAAGAAATTAGTATCCTTCCATTGGTTTATCTTGATCCCTCTTCTTTTCCCTCAATTTTCAGCAAACTCAAAAAGCCTTTGCATTAGTTGGTTTGGTCCATCATATCCATATGACACGGAGAAGGTGGCTGTCACAACAGAACACACTATGTCACTGCTCTAGCTGCTGCAGTCCTAGACCAAGGGAAGTGGTTTAGGTTCCTGGTGAGAGCTCTCTTTCCAGTTCCAGAAGCAAGGCTTCTCACAGAATCCTCACAAGGTGCTTCCTGACTGCCTGCAAAGGGGCTAGGCAGAGAGAGCTCAAGCACGGGTGGTTCTGAGGAGCAGCTCTGGGCTCAGCTCGAGCCACACTCACATACCTGCGCACTAGCGGTTTTGGGGTGCTCCAGTATTCCACATTGAGGGGACTCTGATGTTTCTTCTGAGAAACATTTAACTGGAAATAATTCTCTATCTCATTCATAATGTGAATTTCTGGAAATTTTAAAATGAGTCACGGAATTTTTCCATTGATACATTAATGCCATTTACCCTAGCTTTCATAAATGATTTTATTACTTCCTAGTAATTTCTCATCCACAAAATGTGTAAATCATTCAACTCCATGAAGTTACCAATGGATTACTTCCAATGAAAAAGAAAGCCTATTGCTTTACGTATAAAATATCCATTATAATATGGATTACATTATGTTATAATGTATTATACTAAATTAAATATTTAATATATTTATTTTTCTTTTGGAAAGGTTGAAAAGAATTGGCAGATTATAAGATATATTACTGTTTTCAGTAAACTTTACCTAATTTTCTAGGACCTGTATTTGTCTCTTACAATTAGAATATTTAAAAATTTTCATCTTATAAAAATAGAGAACAATTGCATCCCTGATGATGGGGCTGGCTGGAGAAGAGTGAGTTCATGCTTCCAGCCTCCACTATTAACCCAGACCTGGAAGCTGGAGACAGCTGGAAGAGTGTAAGATTGGCACGAGCCCCAAGACCCAGGACAACAGCCTGGCATACAGATGCACATACACACACCTCTGGAGGGCAAAAGTAATCAGCAAGGCCAGTAATATGGAAGCCTCTGAAGCAGCAGTGATAAGAGTTGCACTCTTTAGAACCCAACAGAATACCAGTCCCAACTCTTACATCCAATGGCCAAGATCAGCTCCATACCCAGCACATCTCTGGGGTGTAACATGGACATTATCACAGAACTGTAAACACCAGGAGAATGTAGGTTCTTGCAATAGATATAAAGAACCAGTTACATATAGGGAACATCCCTGAGGAATGGATATCTTTCCTACTTGAAAGAAGCCTGCCAGTATTGAGCTGCATATCATGGGACATTGATGGGCATCAACATAGAAGATGAAAGAAAAAAGAGAAAGTGAAGAATGGCAAGATGCAGAGGTAGAGTGTGGTGCCACACCCATGGGCTACTCAGTGAGATGGATGGATCAAACATTGGAACTTTCTGAAGTGATAACAGCAAAAGTGAAGAAAAGAAGTTTAATAGATTATAGAGAAAATGATCTCTCAGGTACAAGAGAAATGATGCTTAAAATCAAAGATATTACAGAAGACACAAATAAATGAATGCATGATCTTAGAAAAAGATGAAAACAAAAAAGCTCATAGGAGAGAAATAGAATTCAGGCAACAGATCCAAACAGAGATCCAGATTAAAACCTCCACTGAAAGTATATATAACAGTTTGAATGAAGGAAAGGGTGGAATTTTAGATCTTGAAGACAGAATTCCAGCTAGTGATCAAGAAAAGAAAATAAATCTTTAACTTAGCAAGAGACCATGAGAAATCAATCCAACAACTGTAAGGTGAAGCAAAGAAGAATAATAAAGATTGATTCAGGTCAGTGAGAAAACTGGAGACAACACAAATGCCCTAACACTCATAAATATGTATGTGCCTAATAGAGGAGCACTGACTATACAAGACAGTTATTGGTAGACATGGAAAATCAAATAAGCAAAGACACAATTGTAATGGGAGACTCCAGTACCAGAATCAGTCACAAAGACAGATTAATTAGGCAGAAAATCAGCAAAGGATTATCAGAGTTGAACCAAACCTCTGAACAAATGGAGTTAATAATAAGAAGCCATGCCCTGAGACCCTGTTGCCTTGGGGGAGCATCAGTGAACCACCACCCCCTGCCTCTCCACTGCTCCAGCAACCCTGGATGTGAGGAGCCCAGCTCAATCAACTATACCAAGGGACTGGCAACCAATGTAGGAAACAACCAGATGCATCAATGGACTAATTTAGAGGAACCCAGGGAAATGTCAAGATAAGGAGGAAAATACAATCCCAGACCTCCAGTCCACACAGAACAAGTTCAGGAGACACAGACGTAGTAGAAATTAGAAGTCACACACCTGATACTTCTGGAAAGATAACAGCTCAAGTAAAGAAACAGTTTAATTCTTGTATTATTTAGTTAATTTTACATGCCTGTGTTTAATGGTCTGGATGTTTATTTTGAAGATAACAGGAGGCATTATGATAGCCACTATTAATTTGTCATCATCTTGTTTTGAAGTCCTGTATTGTTTTCATTGTTTAGTTTTTTTTTAATTTAATTTTATTTTGTTTTGATTTTATATGGGTAACTATTCTGAAGACAACAAAATATAGAGTTGTAGCCATTATTGATTTCCTACTATCTTGTTTTGAAGTCCTGTATTGTTTTCATTGTTTTATTTTGATTGGTTTATTCTGTTTTTATTTTGTTTGGTTTTATTCTCCTAAAAAATAGAAAAAAGAAAAGTTGAGAACTGTCAGCTGGGGACATTGTTCATTAGCACAGCATCTGGCAAGCACAAGGCCACGAGTTTGATTCCCAGTATAAAAAAAAAATTGAGAACGTAATAATGCTTCCCACATTATAACAGGCAAAAAGAGGGAGGAGAAAGTTGTGCCTAGAAGTACAATATTAGGACTTGATGGGAAGGCTAAATTTTGGTGTTCTGTGGTACAATAGTTAGAAAATTATTAACAATAATGTATTACATATCTGAAAACAGATAAATTTGAATGTATTCATAGCACAGAAACAATAAAAGTTAAAAGTGATAAATATGCATCTGACCTGAGATGATCACTCTCCCATGTATACATAAAATAAACATAATACTATATTACAGAAGTACACATAGGAATGTTTCAAATCATGCAAGAAAATTGAAAAAAATTAAAGAAAAATTAGGGTATTGGTTGCATTGTCTAATGCCCTCTTACCTTTAAAATATCGTGTAGCCCCAGTGGTAGTTGTACTGTATTAAGGTATTCCATAGAACTAATATTAAAATTAGAATTAAGGTATTCCATAGAACTAATATTAAAATTAAAAGAAGAAATTTAGCAGAAAAGCTCTTCACTTTGTTGTGAATCCTCTGGTTAATATTCTGGAAGGTTAGAAGCTATCTTTAGGAAGAAGTTAATGAATATCTTTTTACCTTCCTGAGCACAGAACAAGGGACGCCTCAAACCCACTGACAGCTGGTGACTGGCAGCTGTGTGTACACAGTGGGCTCCTAACAGCCTTCTCCGAAACACATGGTTTGGGATTCTGCAGGAGCCTGCCTCTATCTCTGTGCACACACAGTGGGAGTCACTGCTGTGTTTTTCCTCTTTTCTTTTCCTCACCTGTGTCCTATCCAGCACACTCTCAAAACTGAAACACAAAAACCAATTCTTTGTAGAAGCTGACAGTAATATTACAAGTGATATAAGGTTGATTTTTCTATAAAGTTGGTGAAATGCAAGGTAAAAATTAGCTTGAGAGGTGGAGAAACCTGTAATGCAAAACATAATAGATCGTGAAATGATGACACTACAATGAACAATAATTAATATTCTAGACAAATAAATACATTCAGTCTGACTTAAAAGCTAAAGTAGAGTCCTTAAAATAAATGGCCTTATGCTTAGTGGTGACTTGTTTGGAACCAGTGAATCACTAAACTACACTAATGATCAGTAGTGAGACTTCCCTGTGAATTATCTGGGCCGTGAGCTTGTTTCTTCATTTCATTTGGCTGTGTTAAATAAAGAACAAAAGAAAAACAATGAGGCAAAGTTTTTCTATTTTGATGATTACTTCTTGGTTCCAAATTTATTTCACGGGGAAATAGGAAGTGGCAGGGTGTTCTGAACTAGAATGACTTGCCATTTCCAAAAGACTTTAAGTCCAGAACAAGACCTTGTTGACTGTTACCATCACTGTATCATTGTTCCTCGCAAACATGGTGCCCTGTGGGAGTGTCTGGACAGATTTATAGCTGGTCAGCCAGAGTTTAGTAACAGTTTCTGGTAGCTGTACTGATTATTATGAAAAATAATATAAAATACTGAGAGAGATTTTGAGAGAACTATCAGTAGGTCAGTATCCAATGCAATGCATTTGCACTTTTTAATTATGCCTTCAGGGACACCAAGATGCCAATATTTACTAGTCAGTTGGCTGAAGGCCAAAACTCAATTAAGCTAATGTTTGCTTGACAACATTTTTATTTTTCAGGATACTACTGGTGTGTCTTAATTTTTAAAGAAGAAAAGAGAAAAAATTACATATAGTAAGTGTAAAAGTGGTTGTTTCTTTTCTTACATGGATTATGTACTATTATTTATAGTATACTTGATGCATACATATTAAAGCCTATTATTGACCATATGCAGTAGTGGTGTTGTGTACTATACAAAATAACAAAATCATATTTTTATTTCATTAAAAAAGATTAAAAGAATAAAAAAATCTCCATATCAATATACTAGAGCTTAAGCATATTCTATAATTTGTGTGTGATATGTTGGTTTTGGTAAGTTTGATTCTGTGTATACATTACAGACTCAGAAAGGATACAGTTGTCTTATATTGCTTTACATCTTGCCAAATACAAAATTTTTTAAATCTACTCTATGTCACTATGTATATTGAGCTAATGTCATATTAAGATATTTATCAAAACTTCCTAATTGAAGATACTTATTTCAAGAACATGAAAGATTAATTTTCAAAGCCATTAGTGAAATGTTATGCTAGGATTACTTATGGGTATTGCAACCTTTGTAATACTTTGACATTTTTCCTGGAATTACTATAATATATGCCAACTTACATTATTAAAGATATGATAAAGTATTTATACCATGAATTTATTATTTATATGTGAATTTTTATTCATATACACCATGATCTTAAAAAATAAATTTTGTTGTTTATATTGTTATTAATGTCAAAGCAATTGAAAATTGTAGCCAGGTTTAAAAAATGAAAAATAATTTTTATCCTCAAAGTAATTGATCAGGCTATGAGACTTAGACAGATTAAACAGTATTTTTTCACTTTGAGTAGTTTGTTTCCCTTTTATTATTTCTATTGTAACTTTTGGATCTTATTTAGTGTTTAAGATTTTTACACTGGTGAGACAATCTGGTATTAAATATCCAAGTCTTGTTTATTTCACTTATGAGTATGGTTTCTAACTGCATCTATTTACCTATAAAAGCCTCAAGTTTACTGTGAGGATAACAATACATAATATAACAACCATCGTTAAGTTCATATCATCTTTTTAGAAAACTCTATATCTCTATTGTCTGTGTTGTTGTTGTCAATTTGCTCTTTTTGTTTTTTAATTGTTTGCTTCTTGATTTTTCTGTTTTTTCTCTTTAAAATAAAAAAATGACAAGTGATATACTTAAAATAACATTTTCTGGTTATACAAAACATGCTATCATTAATAAGTATTTTTAAATATGTATAGATGAATATAATATAACAAAAATGTATCACATGAAATCAAAAGTATTTGGTAACTATAAAATGTGACTAGAATTATATGAAAATTTAAAAAGAGATATTTTATGATTTATTTTAATGAGTTTAAATATGATATCCCAGAGGAAAAATTGAGGACATGACTATAAATGGCATTTATTCTCTCCTTTATTATGGAAATAAATATATTTTATTTGTATAGCAATATGAATTTCCTGTAATACTTGAAAAGCACACTTATATGAATTTTTTTTGCAAAAACACTGTCTAAGGATATCCTCCTAAGGATACCTTAGGGGAACATATGCCTAGAATCGCATAGGTGAGGACAATTAATGAAAGATATATTTAAGATCTTTACTTGTTTTTTCGGCATGAATAATTAAATCAGAGTCAATAACAAAATCAAATTATAGCATTAAACTACATCAGCTATTTGTTGTTGGCATCTCAAGGATTTTGTATAATACAATGATTCTGCAGAATGATGATTTAGGAATGATTCTGTTCATGTTCCCATAGTATGTATCAATGTGCAGTATTGAAGTTACGTTAAAATACTTATAGCATATATTTATTTTAACTCTGTTAAAATATTTATAGCATATATTTATTTTCATGAGTATGTAAGAAACAAAAGAGTTATCATTAGCAGTCATTATGATGTACATGCATGTTTTCCAGAAAATGAGACCTAGCCAGAAAATGATCAACCATGAACACTGGAGACCCAAAATGCCCATGATCCCTGCCTTCCTGCCATTATCAAACAAGAGATCAGTAATGGGAGGCAAAGATAGGCTGACCAGGCCTGGCATTTTTGATCTCTAGTTTTCAAAGCTGATTCTTTTCCAAATAGATCTTATTTTGGGAGAAATAAAGTATCTAGATATGTGTCCCCAAAAGTCTCATGTGGTTTTGAAAGGTGGTTTGATTATGGTAGCTTGTAGTTGACATGCTATGAGAAGAGGGGACTTGATGGAAGAGGTGGCTCATGGTAACATGGCCTCTGAGGCTTTTTGTGTCTCTCCTCCCTTCACTCTCACCACTTCTGGCCCGCTGTGCTGTGAGTACCTGTTCTCCACCATGTCTCTGTATTGTGCCATCTGTCTGGGAGCCAACTGACTATGAACTGAAACCTCTACAAACTGTAAACCAAAATAAACTTTTCCTCCTTTAAATTGCAGGTGCTGAGTATTATGTCCTAGTAGTGAAAAGACGAGTAGAATGGCATTTTTCAGATGAAAATTAAGGAGCAGAAGCAGGTTATAAAATTGGAGAATTTGAATCCCTGTATGGACAGTTATCTCATCACCTGTTCACTCAGTGTAAATATGCTTCTTACCTAGGAAAAGATATTCAATAAAATGGCACTTTTATCTACTGTATTAGTCATGTTACTTGATGGTAGGACACGGTACCTCACATCTACAACCTAAAAGGGGAAAGATTTAACTTGGCTCATGGTTCCAGGGATTTCAGTCAATGGTCACTTATCTTCAAAGCAGGAATATCATGGTAAGAATATAGTCGAGTGAAACTTCTCAGCTCATTGTACTTAGAAAACAGAGCAAGGATGCAGTGCTAGAGGAAGGAGTCAAGGACCACAAATGAAACTGAAGTTCATGCCTCCATACCCCATAATTCACTCAAACTTACCCAGAAGTGTGTTTGGCATTCACATAGGTGCTCTCAAGCCAAATGTGCTGACACAGCTTAACTGTCACAACTATTCCACACAATAGTGAGCAAACTCAGTAGAATTTGGATATTAGTAGGCATCCACAAAGATTCTATGGGACTTCTTAATACCAACAAATCAGAAGCAAACAATTCATCGTTATCTGTCCAGACCTCCTTTGCAGGTGCTTATCAACAGAAAAGGGATTCAAATTATTATTAAAGCAGCAATCACTTTATTCTATAGGCAAGTTGTTATCAGAGTAGAAAAGTCATTAAGTCAACCTGAAAGTTTTACCAGTGTTATTCAATATGTGAGAAGAAAAAAAGGATGAAGATATTTTTCAATGAAAGGATATACAGTTATAACTGAAGTTTAATTTGAAACTGTTTTTAAAAGTTATCTATATATGCATTTCTATAAATATATCCATTTATATGATTCACCAAAATAAGAGTGAATCTATATCCAATCATTTTTTAAATTTATACATCAAGTGTTTTATTTTGGTTTTAAAATTGGTATTTAAACTAAAGTCAGTATTTGAAAAAGCATTTTCAATATGTTCATCGCCAGGTCTATTTATTTTTATCAAAATCAAAAAATATAAAATTCTAGATGCTCATGGCTTAAAAACAAAAAATGTTATGAGAAGCATCACCGATTTTATTATACCTTTTCATTAAAATACTGCCTTAATTATATGCTACAAATTAATGCATGTTTGAGTTTTAAAAATATTAACAAATGAGCAACTGTGGACTGCGTACCTTAACAAACAAGATCATTGCTTACAGAAATTTTGAACAATTTTAAGATTGAAATTATAGTCCAGATACTGTCTTGTTTGCCTTAATTAAAATTTGTATTTTTAAGGCTTGTTTAACACTTATCTTTACCAATCTTTGCTTTGTAGCTCTCTAAAGTTGCTTCGCTCCTCTCTACTTCTGTTTACTCAGCTGTAAAACGAGCATCATGAATCCATCTCACAGAAGTTAAAGGACAAATTCAGCTGATGTAAACTAAGTGCGGAAGAAGGGCTTAAAATGGACTAAGAGTTCAATTATTCACATCTCTTCTTATATTTATTATAATTTTGTGACTATTTTTCAGACAAAGTAAGTTAATATATACAAAATTAAAATTAATTCACTATAGGTAGCATTTCTTGAGTTCAAGATTTTAAATTTAGCAAAAGTATTCAACTGCAGAAAATATTTTAATGTACATTCTCAAATTAAATTTTTCCTAAGACTTAACACATTTATAATAAATTTTGATGTTTTATTATGTTTATTGGTACATTTTAGGTATAGATAGTTATCACATTCGTTATATGGAATTTATACCTGTATATGATATATCTTCTTTTTTTTCATTCCCCTACCCCTCCTTCAACTCTTCTTCCCTTCCCTATTTACAAAATCTTTGCTTCCAGTTTTTCCTTTGGAAGGAAGGAAAACTTTATAATGTTTAAAATGTTTTAACGTTTAAAACCATAAATATATATTTCGTGTTCCTTAAACATTGTGTGTGTGTGGGTGTGTGTGTGGGTGTATATGTGTGTTTAGAAACAAAACTCATTAGGGAAGAATTGTTCCCACCCAAGACTGTCTGATAGAATTTGATACAAAGACTTGACAGAGCCACAGTTTTGGAAAAATACCACTGTCATCTCAAACAAAGAACACTTTACATCTACCCAGTAACTAACTATTCAAACTTAAACTTGCACTGTGGCTGACAGTGATCCTGTTCACCAAGGTTTATGCTTTAAAATATCTTATGTAACAATCTTGTTATCGCTTTTGAAAATTTCCTCTTTCTTCAAGGGCTTTGAATATGCTAATGCTGTTAATACAGTGAGTGTATTTCTCCGCAATATTCTTCAGTTCTAAAGAAACATAATCTTTAGGGGATATGTCTCTAATTGTTACATAGGTTGACACTGTTTCTTTGAAAAAGTTTTTGCTTCTCAAGCATTAAGTAAAAATTTTTATGATAGTTGTAATTTAAAGAATGTTTTTGAATAATATGCTGTTATTTAGATGATTCAAAAAACAGGTTGTTGGATCTGAGGGCATAGTTTAGTGGTAGGACACATGACTAAGCCTTCCTGAGGTTGTGGGTGTTCCATTATCTGCAACACAAGACAAAAATAAAACCAGGAAAATGGTTCAGTCGGATGGTAAGCCAGAACTTTTAACTCCAGAATCTGCCAGATATCATTCACTCTCTTTCGTATCCAGACAGCACACTTACGTGCATCTTCTGTTGTAAGTGTCTTTTGGTTCTTGCACAGATCTTCTGTATTCTACTTTTCTTTAGTTCAGATTAGTCTTCAAATAGAAGCCAAGCTGCATTTCAAAACACAAATCAAACATTGTATTACATATACAAGGTCACCCGATACTTTCCTACTGTGTTAATAGTAAAAATAACCTTAGAAATTCAACAATGAAATTCTTTTCTAGGAAATTTCACACAATGTGGGTGAATAAAAAATACATCATTACATATTAATGCCAGCTGGCTATGTTTTGTGGCTAACCGAGCTTGGGGAAAAGCTTAAGTCAGTGTTAGAGAATGCTATGTTTCTTTGGAAAGTGATCTCAGGGACCAGGAGATAAGAAAGATGCCAACATTTCTCCCATGAAAATTACAAATTCCAGCCCAACAAGACCTAAGAAAATGTAAGCCCTCATCCATCTAGTTGTGGCTATTGAAAAGGATCAAACATTTACCGAAAACTGTCATCCACATTGTTTTAAAATTACTCCAGGTAGAGTCAACCTTTCCAGCAACGGTAGACTATTAATGCGTTGCGGTTTACCATAGCTTCAGAGCTTGTCCTGTGGCAGAAAATTGAAATCTGCAAAGCAAGTGAGGTGAGGTATTACCAACTTCTTGTTTATATGGGACATTCCACTGCGTTAAAGAGCAAAGTCACTGCTGGTGAAAATGATGTGACATAAAGTAAACAAAATGATCAACCACAAGTCATTCCATTCATTACTCAGATTGTCTCATGCCAAAAAAAACCTGATCTGTACAAGTAGTAGTCCAGCAGTCTCTGAAATTCTTACCCTAGGGAGGCTGTTGTATCAAGTTCGACTCCCCATATCCCATTTATCACCTGTCTCCTTTGTACGCTTCATTGGCTTTGCCTCCCACTTAGCAACACTGCAACTGATCTAAGGTGCTGACTTTGGGGAGTGATACTTGCTGGTAGACCTCAAAGACCTAAACCTGGGGTGTCTCGCTGTATTTGCTGTCAGATGTTTTCTGCTGTTTGTCCTTCCAGAAATGCATAATAGATCTTCAGAGTTTAAGACACAGATTGCTCTTTTATTCCACTCTGATGCTGAAACTCTAACTTCAAAACTCTCACACTCAAACAGATGCTTTGCACTGGCCCTTAGTGCTTTACTGGGAGATTGAGATGTTCGCAAGAAAAACTTGGAGTAACCAGGCAGCAAAATGGCTAGGCCGCGGGGTTTATCGTCAGGCGCTTGGTGTTCAAGCTTTAGTGCTACAGCAGGATCCCGATTCCAAGCCACTCAGCCCAGGAATCTACTAGATGTCTCCCAGGCTTGGACAGCATGGTATCAATAGCATATGATGTGAAAGTGTAAGAAATAACATGATCAAGGCCTCTGGTACTTTGTTATTTTGGAAAATAGGAGAGCCATCACTGTCAGAAAACAACAGTAATAAAGGTGTATGGAAGTTCTCCCGTGTAGAGCAGAATTGTTTTTTGATCCTCTGTAATGCTGAGGATTGAAAAGAACACATTTTCCATTTCCGAAATCGCATATTTATTGCCCAGGGATTTGTTGATCTGATCCACTGAAGACAGAGCGTGTTCTCAAAAGTACAAGGTACTGTGTCTTTGCCACCATGTTTCCCTGCATGCGGGCAAGGGCTGCACATGAATAGACTGTGAGAGTGAGGAACTTTCTCTTCTGTGTCCTTGGAAGGCAGTGGCTGTGACTCCAGTGGGGATGTGGTACTGTTTTTGATTGATCATTGTGACTAAAGTCAGACAGATCTGAACCTTTTTTACCTACAGCAAATTATTGATGGATGAAATAACATTTTTTTAAAAAAATTCAGCCAGTGCCTAAGCATCCTTTTTCAACATAGGTTAAAGAAAACAGCCAGAAGTAGAACCCAGGACCAATGTAATCACAGGGCAGCACACAGGGCCAGGATTGAAGCTCACGCTCTCTTAAGGGACTATGTAGAAATACTGAATCAGCAGTACTTTCAAACTGACAGAATGCTGCTCTTTCTCCAGTGGACAGTTAAATGGTTTCATAGCTGCAAGCTTTTACTTTTGAGTAAGTAGGGAGATGTCCATTGTATGTTTTTAGGCTGGTCTCGACTATAGTGTCCTGTCTTAGTGAGACTCCGTCAAATCCCCACTGTTAGGAAATGTCATTTAGGATTCTGGAACTGACACAACACTTCCATTTCTACTTGGTTGTTTCAGCTATCACATTATCACACACACGGTTACTGAGGTGCGAGCGGTATGATTCCTATAACAAAACTGATCCCTTAATATCTGAAGTTCACTGCTTTTCAGCAGCGTATTCTGTTGTGTAACCATTACCACTATTGAATTTCAAACCCGTTCCTCCTTTTGTGGGAAAGCCTGTACCATTACCAGTTACCTCTTTTTCCTTACTTCCCTCATTCCAGATAATCAGTAATGCTGTCTCTTTCTACCGACTTCTGATTTCTGGGAGTTCCCCTTACACAGAATCCTGTACTATCCGATAGCTCATGACTGTCGTCTTTCACGTTGTCTAATGTTTTCAGGTTCACCCAAGTTTTGGCATACATCCTTTTTATTCTTTTAATATTAAATCATCTTCATTTACTAAAGTTTGTGACTTCAGAAATCAGAATATAGTGACCCTGAGACATAGGGAAAATTTTAGCTTAGTGAAGAAAGACTATATTATTCAAAACTATTCAGTAAAAACTGCAAATCTATATACAAAATAAAATCACTCATTTACAGGTCAGAATAGATTTATCTCCATTAAAGAAAAATATAAGAAACAGTACCATTGCATTTGTTATGCACACAAAAACAGTTTTGGAATTCAAAAAGGTAAAAGTATAAGCAAAAATTTAGTAAAAATACAAAACATAATGTTCATGGCAGAAAACTAAAGGTTAAAATTACATTTGGTTTAGAAAATAAAACAAATAAATAGACAAAGCTGAAGACCCTGAGAAGAAAGCTAACTTTGATTTTATTTTATCTTGCATGGCAGACAAAATGAAATTTTTATTTGAATAATTGTATTGCTTACATTCACATTATATGTGATACCAATATATTGTGTTTAAAATTTTGGTTACATGCATTTCTTAATCATTAGTGTTTTCAGTCTTGCTCCTCATACCAGTTTTTGAGTCATTTCTCTTTAAAGTTTTATAGACTTTCTTAAGCACAGAAAAAGTACAAAATTCCTTTGAATACATCATTCCAAATATTCTATAATTTTTTATTTCCTCCTTTATGAATAGCAGAATAGCAATGACATTAAATCACAAGTTAATGAGTTACAAAACAGAGTATTAGAATTAATATATAACATATTTAGTGTTCATACGATTAATTTATGATTAGCGTCTTTCAATAGGATTACATAAATTTATCAAATTTAAATTACCAGAATGTTCTACATTTGTATATGAAATAAAACCATAATGTAATGCCGTGTTAACACAGTATTCTCAAAGGTAGTTCAAATTTTGGCGTAATTTTCTTTGATTTTCCTGTCATCCTATCCCTTATTTTTTAAATTAATTTTTAATTGTACATGTAGGTAGAAAAACAGTTTTTTGATTTCTTTAAGTAAGTCCTAATAGTCATCATTACCAGAAAACATTATGGTATTTCATGTTATTAAGCATTTTATGCCCCTGTGGTCAGTCTCCTTAAATATTCTATTGTGTTTGAGTAGTTACATTGCCATTATTGCAGTATTAAATATATATATATATATATATATATATATGCAATTTAGCTTATTGTTTTTATTTCTAGTAGCTTTATTTCATTTACTTATTTAATTGACCTTTCTAGGCTAGACAGTGGGGCACACTATGTGTCTTTCTTATTTTAGTGTTTGCTGTATTTCTCCTTATAGCTCTACGAAGGTGATAGCTGTGTAGTTGAGTGTAAAAGTACCATAAATATTATATTTCCCTTAAGGACTGTGACCTTTAGGGACATGAAATGTTTTCTCTTTATGCTTGGCATTTGAATTTTATTTCCTCTGACATTAGAATTGTGATCCCTTTTAGAGCCTTACCTAGTTGGTTTTTTTTTTTTCTTTCCTTTTCATTTTGTTCATTTTCTTTTCCTCTCATTTTTTCAGCTAGCTCTTCAAGGATATAGGAAATACAAAACTGAAGACTGAACTATATACTATGTCCTTTCTTGATGCCAGGGCAGCAGAGAAGACTCAGGTGTCCTAATCCCATGTCTCCCAGTCTACCGTATTCCTGACATAAAGTTCTACAGCCAGGCACCCACCCTCAACCAGGGCACAGCTCTTACTCATTTCTAAGTAGCAGTGATCAGTTTCTTTTCTGCACACAGGAGTTTTCCAACAAGCCAACTGCATTTTCCCGGATAGGATAGGAGTCCTAAACTCTTCTGGTACCATCCCTTCTGCCTCCCAGTGCTCAGCCAATTCTCCCCATACCCATGAGAAACCCTGTTGGTCCTGCCCAGTGGTTAGTAGGCAGAGCTATTGATGTTATCTCATCTCTCAAGTGTTTGCTTGATTGTCCTTTAATCATTACACCAGAAATTCTTCCCTCACCAGAGATAGCAATTTGAGGCAATAAAGAATTCCCCCACCTTCAACAGCTTTGAAAGTGTGGTGGATGAACCAATGGTCAACTTGGAAGACCCAGCTGAATGGAATCAGTGTGATTCTGGGTGTGGAAGGCCAACCTGAGGATTGCTGCTGGCAGCGTAAATGGAGAACTGGAGGGGAAAATGAGGTGCTGTTGCTGGAGAAGCTTGTCACACTGGCTTTTCTGATATAAACTCAACTGTTCTCATTGTCAGAGGAGCTTGGTTCTGCCCTGTCACTGAGGATGAATGAGTTCCATTTGGGGATCTCTGATCCTTACTTTTAACACCGCTTCCTGGCTCCAGTGTAGATCCCTCAAACTACTGGCACAGGTCCTTCATATTTCTGGTGTAGATTTTCTAGCTTCCACCACTGACCTTTGGGCTCTCTCAATGCAGATACTTGACATAGATTTGCGTGAGCTCTAGTCCTCCAGCTGGACTTGTGTATGGCATTGCTATGGGCTCTAGGTCTTCAGCTGGATTCCTGAGGGCTCTAGCATGTGAACAGATCTATGGCACTCTTCTGCTTTTGACTTTTTGGGTGAATATTCTAAGATAATACATCTTTAAATTGTGTGTCCTGTATTAAATGTATTCCCTCAAAAACTCTAACTGCAGTAGAAAACATCTGTTTTCAGAGCAATGCACTGGTTTACTGACTAAAATAGTGATTATGTGTCCTTTTGAGGAAAAGTTCAGGCAGGTTAGGTGCAACCCTTTTGAAATTCTTAGTTTCCTAAATTTCGGTTTGCAGAGCTGCACCTCATACCCACTGTGTGTCCGGCACTCCCCTGGCTAGTCTATCAGTCTCCCGCAGGGACAGAGACGCCAGGAGGATCAGGGTTAGCGGTGTTTGCTGGCTGGAACCCTACAGTACTTTGTATCTGAACTGGCAGTCTCTCCTTCGAGCAGAAAGAATGGCATGGCAACAGGCGTCCTCCATCCCTCCTGGAAACCTTGCTTTATGACTCTGTGTTTGTTCCTACACTTCTGTTCCTCAGCGGTTTTTGTAGTTGTTGTTTGTTTGTTTAGCTTTCTTTCAGTAACTTTGTTTTGCTGTTTGTGTTACACATGGTTTTGAGTTGCACTTTGTTCAGAGACATTTACAAAGTATATTAATAAGTGATCATAGCAATTTATATATATGTATATATACATATATATATGTATATATATATGTATATATACATATATATATGTATATATATATGTATATATACATATATATATGTATATATATATATATATACATATATATATGGTTGCTTCTTTTTAAATCAGTCTTGTGATGATTTATATATCCAGTATTGGTGTTATGATTATTTGTTTGCTTATATGGCTTGTTAATTTCTTTTAGTGTTACTTCTGAGTTGATATTTTTCATGGTTTTTCTACTGTATTTTTTCCAGTGAAGGAGTCTTATTATTTTCCCAGGCTGATTTCAAAAATGAAAGGTCCAGGGATCCTCTTGCATAATCCTTCTAAGTAGCTGAAACTGCAAATGCACCACAGCATGCAGAATGCCTTAGAATTTATTACTAGCTTCTGTAACTTAGTTCTTTGCTTCTTCTCTTCTCTTTTGTCAGAACATAATGGATTACCTTTTCCTTGTTTCGTTGAATGCAATGCCACTATCGCAACTTTTGTGGAGACCTCCCAGTCATATCTTGGGTGAAGATAGTTTTCCATAGATTTCTCTGAAAGTTTCTGTGTATATGATTATCTCTGAATTTTGTATGTTTACAAGCTGAGGTCAATAGCTTTATTACTTAAGGCATATCTTGGCTTTATATAAAATTAAAATCTCGTGATTTATTTCCTTGAGATTTTGGAAAGTTTTATTTTTCTGTAGTCTCATTTATATACTGTCTTGAGTACCCTAGAGTATTTTAATTTCCACTTGAATTTTCTTTGTATTTATTTGTTGGTTCAAGAAATGTAATTAATACTCATATTTCTTGTAGTTTGTCTTTCGAATCAAAATCAGTTACATGATAGGCATATTTCATGGGTAGATTAAAGTGCTGTTTTCAAATCTTTTACTAAGTTGTAATATAAATTTAATCTCTTGCAGTCCTTTCCTTCATAATCCCAGGATTATTAGCTATATAAATTATTAGCTATATTATTAGCTATATAAATGCTGGAAGTTTTTGTTTGTATGAATATAATACTGCACTTCTAATCATTTGCACTTTATAATTCCATAATCAAAAAGTATTTTTGTTGTCCTTGTTCATCAAAATCCTTCATTATATTTTTACTAGAAACCAATCTTCCTATATACTTTCAACTTATTCTCATGGAAGATCTTCCCACTCATCCTGACCCGCTTTCCTCTCAAATCCACTCCTCAATTTGGTAAACTTTTTCTTTTATCTTTGTGCTTTCTCCTTGCTATTCTGTATTTAGACTTTTATTTAATTCTGAAAATAAAATATTGCATTATTTTATTCCTTTTATTAAGCATTTTACTAATCTGGAATATTCCAAACTTATTTTCACTTAGTGTTTTTTTGTAGATATTGTCCATGATTTCCCTTTACTGGGAAAAGCCATTTTCCTCGATCAGGTGTAGCATATAAAGCAATATGTATTTCAGTTAAGAAATCAGTGTCTATTCAGGGAGGAAAAGATTGGTGTTTTCTGATTTTTTCAATGTTCTCTAAGAGCTAAGCTTTTCAGATTTTGCTTCCATTTCTTCCTTTAACAACAAGATTCCGGAAAACCCTCTCCTCTCAGAGAAACTGTTTCCCTCCTCCCTAGAAGTAGTGCCTTCTTAAAATTGCTTAGCATTTACACAATAGCTACTGTTTTAAAAAACTAAATCTTAAACATTTCTCAGTATTTTTCAACTTAGGCATAATTTGAGGTAAGTTGAGGTAATTTGAGTGTTCTGCTATTGCTGGCCAAGTTTCTTCTCTGTGCTTTTATTATTATTATTGGGTATTTTGTTTTGTTTTGTATTGCTTTGCTGTGTTGCCTTCCTGATACTACCACTGGCCCTTTGGGGCCTCACCTAGACAGCTTTGATTATTTAAAATGCGTTATTTCATACGAATTCAACTTAGTAATGACTTTAAATTTCTCTTTAATACACAGGTATTGGAATTGATGTATTCACTCTCCTCTAAAATGTAGGCAGTATTTGTAGGGTGTGTGCGAAGGACGAGATACAGACAAGATTTCCTCTCATCCGTGTGCTATTTTTTTCAAATGTCTAGGGTTACATTCACAGTGAATTTACAGAAGATACATCTAATGAGACAAAATAGGAGAAATTCCAAAACATATTTTCAAATTTAGATGACATTTGAACCTCTAGGACTCAAATGAACTGATAGTTATGGAAAATTAGAGTAATGGAAAATGTTTCCAGGTATTTTGCAATGATGGCATAAAACTGAAACTCAGAGATGAAGAAAATTGACAATAGCTTTTACAAATATTGCATACACATATGTAAATAGATTCTAGTCTTTACAATACTGGGAAGTAATATTTAGAAAAAGTGTAACAATAAATTATAGATAAGTAAGTATTAAATTCAGAATGTAGAACACGAAAAAACATTGAAATAGCATAATTATGTCAAGTGGAAATAAATATGTAAATATAAAATGAATTTATGGCATGACAGATAAAATACATTATCCATTTTACACTAGATATTGGTCCATTAATACATTTTAAATGTCTTGAAAACCAAATAATGAAGTTTTCTTCTTACTATTAAAATTAATATTATTAGTATCTATCAGGAAATGAGACTTAATTTTGTATTAATTATGAAACTATTCAACAAAGTCAGCTGTATCATATTTATTGACATATTATTCTGATATCCTCCAGCTACCAAAATATACAGTATATATATATATATATATATATATATATATATATATGTTCTGATGAAGATATGCCCTTAGTAACTTAGTAATACTATTACAGTTATGAAAATGAAAAATAATTCACAAGTTTTCAGGAAAGGAATTAAGATAATGCATGGCAGTATTTTGTTTAATTTCAAGATTGTTTTCCTCTTGCGTTAAAATTAAGTATCAAAAATTATCTAATAAACCACCTCAAGGAAAAGTTCATTTCTTTTTGACAAATTAATGTAAATGCAGACAACTCTCATTATGAAAGACTTCTGAATTTTGCTTTACTTCTCTATTCATGACACATTAAATGTTTCACTTAGTTTAGCCAGAGAAAAAATTCAATGGTTTATTTAATATGAGAGAAGACTTTATTTAAACAGTACTCATTGAAAAACTGGATTTTAAACAAAACAAAAGCTAAGAGTTTCAAGGACTCAGCTGTAGAATCTGCTGAACATCTGTGGTGGATATGATCACTAACAGTGACAAAACATAAATAAATCAATGAGAGGAAATTTGAACACTGTACTGAGCAGCAGGAAAACATGGACGAAGATAAGGATGAGATGCATCCACATGGCCATCTGTTTGTTAATTGGCTCTATGGAAGACAGGTTTCTGCCCTGACATGGATAGGAAGATAGGGATGTACTACAGCTCAAATGTGTAGCCCACTAACCATGTATTGGGGAATCAATCCCCAATTCTACAGTACTAGAAAGCAAGCCTAAGAGAGATGATTAAGCCACAGGGCTTCATCTACTAGAATACAGTGAACCATTTTTGTGCAAGTCAGTTTCTTACAAAGGGACCAGCTCCCCTTTCTCCACCTGTTCCCTGCCAGTTTTAGTCTCCTGACTCTGATCAATGTTATCACTTTGATGTTGAACGTCCCAGCCCAGAAGTGTGAAAAATGTATTTTCTTTATTCCCTGATCGGATGTGTGCTGTACAACACAATATATGCTGACACAAGGCTCTATTTTTCTTACTGATTGCATTCGGAAGGGTTGGCAAGAGGCTTCCTGGAAAGGCTACACCTAAACTGTAAAACTGGAACAAAGGGGAAGACATGCATCTTCAGTGGGTAGGATAAGCATTTGTAAGGACAAGTTTCCTAAAATAAATGCTATAAGGAAAGACAGGTCAGGAGCTATAGTGACAAAGATACCTGGCTAAAACACTGCCCAGCCAAGGGGAACATTAAGGTCATCTGGGCGTTCTCAATGATTATCAGTCACATAACTTTTCAAAGCATGCTTACACCTCTTTTTTCTCCATAAAACTGTGAGCTTTTGAGAATAGGTGTTTTAGTGAAGTCCACGGTATGATATTTGAGATTTTTTCCCTTCTCCCTACTCATGCTCTTTATTCATTCTTCCAAGCTGATGCTGGATGACATTGAGACTTACTTCTTCCAAAAAAAAAAAAAAAAAATACAAGCAGATATGACGTAAGCTAAACCTTGAAAAGTCTTCATGCATCTTTCTCTTTTGCTGCGTTTTTTTTATCTTGATGTCAAGTAGAAGAGCGTGGGTTGGCCTAAAGTAGAAGTGAGCACTATATGGGACCAAGAGAAACTATTTTATCTGAGGCCTTCCAGGATCAAATACTCTGCCAAAAGCCTGACAGCTAAGTGAGCCTGCTATTTTCAGTTCCAGCCTTCAGCATGCAGACATTATGTTGGCTGTCTTATAGCAAAGAACCACTGGGGACCATAAAGCTGAAACAGGACGCATTATTACTGATGCCAATCACTAAACTTAGGAGTATCTGTAAGAACTAAAAATTAATGCATAGATAATTTCTAGCAACACCCACAGTATTTATACTAATCATCTCACTACTTTCCTGAATAAATGTTAGTGACCTAAATGAGGACAAATAAATTATAGCTGAAATCTGAAAGATATCTAGGTAATAAGCTTTTTGGAAAAATACCTGTAATCCACAGAAAGCACTAACACAGAGGGAAACAAATCAAATTAAGGGCCCATAAAACTGTGGTATTGACCTAAGTTTCTGTTGAGATTACATCAGATAGAATTTGAACTGATTTTAAATACACAGAAGATGCTAACCCACAATTATTTGGATATAGAATTATTCAGTTCACATTAGTCTTACTCTACATAATAAGTAAGATAAATAGTACGAAGCATCTGTTGTCTTGTAAGCTACACAGAAATGCTGCCCAATTTTCCTAAATTGCACATTTATACTGGCTTTGTACGGGAAGCTCTTGGTCCAGTCTGAAAGAATGCCAGCAATTAAGAAAGCAAACATACTCAAGTTGGCACTGAACACACACAAACACACACATACACGTATACTTTATTATTTATATCTCTAAAACCCACAAATGTCCATGCTGATTAGTCCATGATGGTAACCTCACTCTATCTGGGTGCTTTCCCCTGTATTCCTTTAATACTTTTTCTACTCAAACTACATCTTCTCAGCCTTCATGTACGATTTTGTAAAACCTCAATCACATCAATTCAGTGGCTCAATGATGCCATGTTAATTTTTTTTAGAGTTTATTATTTGCAAAATTTTAGTTGCCTTTTACTTTATATATCCAACATTTACTGTCTGTTCCCAGCTCTTAGCATTACATTGTCTGCATAATATAGACCTAATAATGCCTACCAGCTTTGAATTTATCAAGTAGAATGGGCCATTAACATTTTGTATCTACATTATTTACTGCAATAAGTAATCTTTTACATAAAGTAAATATTTAGTATTACGACAGGATGTGTATTAAATAATTGAAATAATAAAAATCACCACCATTGGAAATATAGACATACATCAGAAAATAAATGTTTTTACAAAGTTTACAGTGACTTGCTTCATAGTATTATAGTAAAGTTCTTTTTTTTTTTTTTTTTTTTTTTTTTTTTTTTGTACCTGGGATCGAGTTCAAGATCTCCAACTTGAAAAGCAGGTAATTATGCCGCTGAGCTAAATCCCCAGTCCTACAGTAAGACATTTTAATTTCTCTATTTTGTTATCTATAATTTCCAAGCATGTAGTTGCTTTGTAATTAGAAAACAGTTTTTAATTCAGTGGTTTAATAAATACGTATGTTCTCACATATTTTGAGTAATGAAAATTTTAAATTTTGAAAAATACAGAGTATGTTAAATTAAAAGTATTGTGGCCCAAAACACATATATTTATATTGTAACATGCTCACAAATTGTTGCCAGGTGAGGTACCTAGTAAATAAACAATTTTGCTATAAATTTGTCCCATTAACGTGTAATATTACTTATTTATCTTATACATCATTTTTAATTGGAAAATAGGTAACGAAATAATTTAACCCTTCTTTTCTTAGAACTGAGGAAAATTTCATTTGTTGTTTTACTGGAGTACAAATTCTGGACTAAAATTCCCACAGCTGCTTCTTCATTAAATTAATGTTAATACAAAATAGAAAAGAAGTAGCCAGCTCCTGAGCAGGTGCTTGCAGAGATGCTGGGATCGTATTTAATACTGACAACACCCTGGAAAAAATGGAGGGAAAAGCAAAGGATTTGTTCTCGTGCTCTCTCTCTTGCTGCTTCACTTATATTCTGTGATACCCTGTTCTTTTCTATAAACTGAAATGAAAATGAAATCCTCTTGAGAACATTTTTCTGAATCCTTACAGTGTTCAGGATCTATTTGTTTAAAAGTATCTACAATGTATGTATGAAAATCTGTAGAGTCATAGCATCAAATTTGTTTGATTTTATATGGCTATATTTCTAATACATTATTACTCATAAATTCCTTGAATAATAATGCCTATAGTTTCTTTTGTTAAAATGACATTCTTAGACATATGAGATTGTAATTATTTCTTTTTAATCCTATATGATATAAATGCAAAATCACTGTATTTTCATGGATATGATATTTAGAATTAAGTTATTACCTATTTAACATTTCAGGTGGCTTTGCTGCACAGTAGAGTTTATTTCAGTTATAAAATAGGAAGAACAGGTGCTATAAAAATACTTTATATATTTGTATGAATAAAACTTTAATTTTTCTTCAAACATTAAAGTTATTTAGGAATTTTTAAAGTGGTATGTTCAAGGTTTAGGATGTCAGCACATTTTACTAGAACAATGAACAGAAAAGTTAGTCTCGATTACTAAACACACACACAAAACTGTAGTTTTTCCCAATTCTACCAATTAAAGGAAAAATAATAGTAAACTAATTGAGAAGGCTATATACACAGACTCCTCTGAACACAATATAAACCTGATTGTCACACCCCAACAGGAGACACAGGTGCAAAACTGACAAGGGAAGTTGGCCTTTCCTTAAATTACAAAATCCCAGGACACAAATTCAAAATAATCCTCAAAGCCCTGCACATAGAATTCTTAAGAAAATTCCAGCAGGATTTCACTGGATGGCCCAGACCTGGTGCCAGAGGAGTTCATGATACAAAAGTGATGATCCAGGTTGAGTTTTACCATTGATGCTCTCCTGCACTGTGGCTGTCCTTATACAGTAGAGTGCATTTCCTTTCCTACTTTTACTCAGGCTAAACGTGCTGTGCAGTGTCAGTTTCTTTTCTTGCATTTAATAAAACGTTGCCTACAGTAGTCAGCACTTGTCTTGATCAACTCTTCCTCAGAACAACAAGAACCTAGAAACTACTTCCAGAAGGAGATTCTAGCATGCCAAAACTGAATAACAATACTGAATTTCCAAATTAACAGTGAAAAAGTTATCGTGATATTCAAAATTTAGATTTTAAGAAACTCTACTGTATCGTATCTATTTTGAGCTAAACTTTGATATTTTAGTACATATTTTCCATAGCCATGACTACTATTTACTAGTTTAACTAAAGATTTCATTTTTTTCCTTTGATATAGGATCGTATTAAGACATAAGTTTAGGCTAATCTTGAATTCACAGCCAATCGTCATGCATCAGTCTCCCAACTGCTTATAGGCATTTACCAATACGGACAGCTTCAAACAAAGGATTCTTAAATCACATGTGTAGGCTCTCAAAATACACTGAAAATACTAAATATGTTTCTTTCAAATCACTTCTGAACTGCCATGAACAAGTGTTTTATTAAGAATCCCTAATGGAACACTATTATTAGTGAATGAACTATTTTATATCCTACAATAGCTATAAGACTTAGCAATTCTGGATGCTAGGAGACTTGGATTTTCAAAGAGAATTTTTTGTTAGTTTGAAAGAGTTTAAAATAATTTTTACTTGAATTAGAAAACAGCTAGTCAATTGAACTTAATAGAATCCTGTAGTTAACTTGAGCTGTATTTACAACTCATAATGATGTTTGATTTGGTTTAATAAAATCCCAAATACTTAGTCTGTGTAATATTTTCTTTCTTTGCTGAATTTAAATGAAACCTAGTGATAGCCACTGAAAATCTTTTAATTTTCTTTAAAGATTCTCAAATTCTGTATGTTTCTACTTTCTTTTATTACCACTTACAGTTCACCATTTCTTATGAATGTAGTTGTTAGGATTTGTGACAATTACAATACTTTGAATAATATTTGTTGTTCCAAAAGTCAATGCTTCATTAAACAAGCCTCAGTAGTCCCATACTGGAAAACTCCAAAATTGTATTAAGTTACAGTTTACTCATACCTATTCCATCTTAATTTTTAACACCTAAGAAACAGAAATATCTTTAGGCAAAACTCTTTCTCGTGAAAAGCCATACTGCTTGAGTAAGTTTCAGTAAGTTTATTCAGTAAGTTTATTCTCATTTAGTGGAATACAGTTGAAAATATCATAAATTTCGGCTTGCTTATATGAATGTTACATATTTAGAAATGAGAGTACACATATCTTTTCCTTCTAGTTTTGTTATAAGTCAATTGGGTTCTCTGAGTATTCACAGAAAGCTACACATGAACACATACACACACATAAAACATGCCACACACACTATACACAATTCTTTGAGTGATCATAAAAGGTAATAGTCAGGCACCCGTGGACTTGCCTCATGGGCTTAGGGGCCTAGCAGAATTGCTGGTCTCCCCTCCTCCTTGCCCCAAGACCTCAGAGACTGGTAGGATGGTTAGCTGCCTCCAAACCCAAAAAAACACAGCAGTCCACAGAAAATTAGTGACCCCTTCCACCACCAGCATGACCTTGGTGGTTTGGTAAGAGTCTTAGCAACTCTTACCCACACAGTGACCTCAGCAGGCTCGGGACAGTGAGGTGAGTTTCTCACTCAAATAGACAACCACAATGAGTCAACAGGAGGAGCAGTGCCCACTCCCTAGATGTAGGACCTTGGTGAGACTGGCAAGAGTGTGGGGGAATCCTTCCATACAGCAAACACCAAGTTTGTTGGGGAGAGTGATGATAAGGCCTCCCACAACCTGGAGGAAATCAAAAGGGCTTACAAGACACTCACTGACATAATTGAGTCCCAGCTGAGATGTGTATTACAGTCAAATAGATCTGGCAATCTGGAACAGCCTAAAGCCATAGTAATAATAAGAACCAAGGGTTGACTTACATCAATATTCCCAGGTTAGTCAGCCTAGGAAGAATATAGGATTTACCCAACAGACCCTGCTGGAGGAATTCAGGTGACTGGCCCTCCCATTTATTGTGGGAACTCTGCAATTGGACAGATATCCATCACATGGTAGGACTCTAAGACACATACGATGGACAGTTAAAACTAATGGTATTGAAAAGACTAAAATATTAATTCAAGAGGTGAAAATGACCAAATGAAAAAGGAAAATGCAGTCTCAAACATCAAGTCCATCAGGCACAAGAACAGGTGACATAGAAATATAAAACATTAGAAGTTGTACACCTGAAATTTCTGAAAAGATAACAAGTGAAGTAAAGACACAAATCCATGAGGCCATAGAAGAAATCAGATTAGAAATAATATTTCATGTAAAGAAAGAAATAACAATCTTAATAAAGGAGTTACTCAGCATAGCTGATAAGTGAGGCATATAGAATGCCAAACAGTCATAAACAAAACATGTCTACACCCAGACATGTAATAATCAAGATCCCAGAAATCCAGCATAAAACAGAATACTAAAAGCTGGTTAGAGAAGAGACACAATTCACCTGTCAAGGAAAGCCTATCAGAGTCAATGCAAATTTCTCAGCACAATCCTTCAAGACAAGATGAGCTTGGAGTAAAGCTCCAGATTTTGATATTGATATAATCTGCAAAGCTTTCTTTGAAAATTAATGGAGAAATAAGATACTTCCATGACAAAGAACAACTGAAGAAATTCATGTCCATCAAACCAACCCTAGAAAGAGATACTAACTAGAGATTAAAATGACTACAATTTCCAGAACAACAACAGAAAAAAACCACCAGATAGAATAAGCAGTTAAACAAAGGGGGGGAATCATGAAACCAACAACAGGAAAAAATATGACAAAGTAGAGCCAGTACATGTCAGTTATATTCATTAGTATAAATGGCCTCAATTCACCAATTGAAAGAAACAGTTTGCCAGGATGGATCAAGACACAGGATTCAGCAGTATGCTGCATACAGGAAACACAGCTGACTCAAAAGGAAACTCATAGAATAAAAGCCAAAGGACGGAAAATAATTCACGACATGGCAGGAACCAAGAAAAAAAGAAGAGATAGCTATTCTGTTTGCAGACAATGTGAACTTCAAACCAAAAATAATCAAAAGAGATAAAGAAGGTCACTACATAACGTTTTAGTGGAAAAATACAAAAGGAAGAGCTAACAATCATAAATATAGGATCCACTAAATACAGGAGCACCAAAGTATATAAGACAAATACCAATAGACATGAAAAATAAAATATGCAATAACATAATTGCAATAGGGAATCTTAATACCCCATTGTCACAAACACATAAATCAATTAGACAAAAAGTCAGTAAAGAAATAACAGACCTGAATTAAACTTGTGAACAAATAGACTTAGTAGACATTTACAGAGTGCTTCATCCAACCACATCAGTATACACTTTCTTCTCAGCTACACATGGGACATACTCTAAAATAGACCACATACTAATCCTAAGAATATTCTTAAATAAATTCAAAGGGACTGAAATTATCTCATGCTTATTAACTAACTATAGTGCACTGAAATTGGTAATTAAAGGCAAAAACTGTAAAATCTACATAAATACATGGAAATTAAATAACCTCTTGAACAATCAATGGGTTGCAGGTGAAATTAAAGAAGAAATTAATCAGTGCCTTCAATTTAATGCAAATGCAGATACAACAAATCAAAACTTTAGGAGTGCAATGAAATCAGTCCAGAGAGAGAAATGTATAGCATTAACCTGCTACATCAGGAAAACTAAACAAACACAAATAAACAACCTAATGCTACATCTCAAGCTTCTAGAAAATGAAGAGCAAGTCAAGCCCAAATCTCCAGAAGAGAGGAAATTATAAAGATCAGAGCAGAAATTAGTGCAATTGAGAGTATAAAAAACTACAAAAATTAATGAATCAAAAAGCTGATTTCTTTGAGAGAATAATAAAATTGACAAACCTCTAGCCAACATTATCAAGAATAAGAAAGGAAAAACCCAAATTCCTTCAATGAGGAATGAAAATGGAGAAATTACTACAGATCCCTTGGAAATTGAGAAAATTTTGAATACTTACTTTGAAGATCTTTACTCACATAGGGAAGAAAACATGGAAGAAATGGACAGATTCCTGGAAATGTATCAATTACCAAAGATGAATCAATAAGACAACTATTTTGAATGATCTGTTGTCAGGTATTGAAATTGAAAATGTGATTAAAACTTACCAACAAAGAAAAGCACAGGTCCTAATAGAATCATGGCTAAATTCTATAAATTTACAGAAGATTTAACACCAATACTCCTAAAACTTTTTAATGAAATTGAAAGGAGAACAATTCTTTCTAACTCATTCTTGAAAGCAAATATTACTCTTATACCAAAACCAGAGAAAGACCCAACCAAAATGGGGAAATATAGGCCAATCTCCCTCATGAACATTAATGCAAAGATTCTCAACAGAATACTGACAAAAGAAGGCATCATATCATCAAGATTATACATCATAACCAAGTGGAATTTATCCAAGAAATTCAGGAATGTTTTAACATACACAAATCAATAAATGTAATACACCACATCAGCATAGCCAAAGATAAAAGTCTCACGATCATCTCAAAAGATATGTAAAAATCTTTTGATAAAGTCTAACAGCTGTTCATGATAAAAACCCTACATAAACTTGGAATAGATAGTATGTACCTCAATCTATAAAAGCCTTCTATGACAAGCCAACAGCCAAGATTATAACTAAATGAACAAAAACTGAAAGACTTCACTCTAAAGTCAGGAACAAGACAAGAATGTCCACTGTCACCACTTCTATTCAGTATAGTTCTGGAAACACTAGCCATAACAATTAGACAAAAGAGAGAAATAAAAGGAATAAGTATAGGAAAGGAAGAGGTTAAATTATCACTATTTGCAGATGATATCATACTCTATATAGAAGATCCCAATAACTATCAAAAGACTACCAGATAATTTGCTTAATAAGCAAATTAAGCAGTGTACCTGGATATAAAGTCAACACTCAAAAGTCAATAGCATTCTTATACACAAAAACATACTTACTAAGGTAGAAATTATGGAGATTACACTTTTCATAATAGCATTCAAAACAATGAAATACCTAGGAATCAGCTTAACAAAGGATATAAAAGACTTATAGGTTGAAAACTATTGTACTCTGAAAAAAGAGATTAAAGAAGATGTCAGAAAATGGAGACATATCCATTGCTCTTAGTTAAGAAGAACCAACACTGTGAAAATGGCCAGACTCCCAAAACTGTTACACAGATTTAATGCAATTCCAATCAAAATGCAATTAACTTACAGATTTAGAGAAAATGCAAATAACTTACAGATTTAGAGAAAATATTCCTAAAATTCATTTGGAAAAAGAAGAGACCTAGAACAGCAAAGGCAATCCTAGGCAACAAAGGCAAGGCAAGAGGAATCACAATCCCTAAATTGAAATTATACTACAAAGCTATAATGATAAAACCAATATGGTACTGGCAAAAATACAGTAAAATAAAATAAAATAAAACAAAACAGACCTGAGGATCAATGGAACAGATTAGAAGGTGTAGACACAACTATAAATACTCTTAGCCATCTTATTTTTGACAAAGGGGCTAAACATATTCACTAGAAGAAATATACCCTCTTTAATAAATGATCCTGGAAAAATTTGCTTTCCACATGCCAAAGACTGAAACTGCACCCATGTTTGTCATCATGCACTAAACTAAAGTCAAAATGGATCAAAGATCTAAATATTAAAACAGAAACAGTAAATCTGTTGGAAGACATAGGTAGCAATCTTGAAGACATAGGGGTAGGCAAAGAATTTATGAACACAATTACAAAGTACACAGGAAGTACTTCAAAGAATTAACAACCGGAATCTGTTGTTATTAAAATGATTTTGTGCTGCAAAAGAGTTCACCAACATAATGAAGAGAAAACACACAGAATGGGAAACAATTTTAGCCAGCTGTCCTTGTAGCACATATAAAGAACTGAAAAACATAAGGACCCCCAAATTCAAAGACCCAATCCAAAAACGGACATCTGAGGTGAATACGCACTTATAAACTGAAGGAATACAACTGGCAAATAAATACATGAACCCATGGTCAAAAGACTGGCTGCCATCAAGAAATCAACTGATACCAAATGTTGGCGGGGCTGTGGGGAAAAGGGGACACTTCTCTGCTGCTGGGGGAAGTGCAGATTGCACTGTGGAAATCAGTGTGGAGAACCCTCAGAAAACTTGGATTGAGGTTCCATTTAATCCCACTATTCCTCTTCTGAATATTTTCTCAGAAAATTAAAAATGTCATGCCACAACAACATGTGTGCACCCAGGTTTATAGAAGCACAATTTGTAGTAGCTAAGTCTTGGAAACAACAAAAATACCCATCAACTGCAGAATGGATAAAAAAGATGTGGCATTTTATACAATGGAATACTATTTATCTATAAAGAATGACGTTTTGAGGCTTTTATAAGTAAATGGAAGCAACTTTAGAACATACTCATAAGTGAAATGTCAAACTGACATTTATAAATATTGAATTGCCTCCCTAGTATAAAAACTAATAAAAAATAAAAATTTGAAAGAGTAATAAGATCCAAAATATACAATGTTGTAATAATGAAAAGGAAAGAAAGTGTTCAAAAGGACAGATAAACTAGGATGGGAAAAAGAAAAAAGTATGTATGTTGGTAAACATATACAAATGTATGTATGTATATGTGTGTTAGATAACTATACTACTAATCTCTTAGTTCATCAAAAAGAACAGTTTGTGCTTTCATTGTTTGATTGATCACTTTTGTCCCAAAATTTTATAACCTGTGATCTTATTCTAAGAAAACAAAATGCAATATATTAACTAGTGTTAATTACACACATTACCTGAAATTCTGTATCATTTATATCCTTTTTTTTTTTTTTGGTTTTGCTTTTCAAAATAAAAGTAATAGTCACAAATGAATTAAAAGATTAATAGAGTGAAAACAACACTGAATGCACTCATTTTGATTCTAGAAAGACCTAAATAAGTTTCAACAAGTAATTCTAGAAAGGCCTAAGTAAGTTTTAACATTCAAAAGGTAAAATAAATTATTTTCTATATATGTCTCTTGTTATGGAAATTATTGCATACAGCTCACACTATTTCTAAATTGATGTAAAATCAAGTGTGTTTTAATGAGGCAAAGAAAAAAGTGATATAAAGCAAGATATGCTTACCATGTTTAGTTTAAGATAGATACAGACTCATCCTTTCATATGTATTTTACTGGGGAAAGTTTTAAAATAAATGTAGCATGTCAAATTAAAATTATTATGGCTAAAAATACATTATATTTCATATTGCAAAGAACCCACAAATTATCCCCAGATGGTGTACGCAATAAATAAATAATTTGGGAATAAATTTGACTCATGAAAATTACTTTAGTTATCTTACACACGTATTTTCCAATTGTAAAATTAGTAGATATATAATCAAATCTTAACTCCTTTTCTTAGAAACTCCTTTTCTTTTCAGTCAGGCATACTAAATAACATAGTCATCACCTCATTAATTTATGTTCTTCTGCAATCAGAACGTGAAAAATCTGCTAGTTTACTAACAAAATATCACAATACATTGTTACTCACTGAGGCTATGATGAAATGTAGTAGATGCATATTTCACAATTTTATTTTGTAAGAACTAGAAAAATGCTACTTTCATTGTTTAATTTTTTGTGTGCATTCTTAGATTCACTAATCAATGTAAAGCACAGTAATATTTCATATACATTTCTAAAGAAAGAAAGTTTAACTTTCACTAACAAAATATTTTCTAGTAGCGTTTTAGTGAATCTGAATAAACTTATTTATACATCTAGATGGTGAAACCACTGTGATTTGGAAAATACACAATATTGATCTTAAACTTTTGCAACTCAATTTGTCTATTCTATACCTCACTTCATTCATAAGTTTTTACAGAGTTAAGTGATAATTACCCACATTATATCTGTAATAGCCACGTTCTAAAATAATTTCACATGAAATAAGTGCTATAATTTTAAATAATGTCCTATACTCATCAACTGAATTGTGCCCTGATACATTAGACCTATTCATTGATTGTGCATTATAGATCTACAGAATTTAATGAGGTGGTGGTCTAATTTTGGTGTAGTCTATTGCCAAACACATACCAAATCTGCAAGAAGATATTTTTATATTTAGTTTCATATTTTGAAGAATAACATCACAACAATAATCCAATGTAGATTTGATATCATGAGATTTTCAAAGAAAACTTACATGTATTAATTTTTAAAAATTTCAGGTATTGTTTTGATTTCATTTTATTTGCACATATTGGTAGTACATGATGATTATGCTCTTCTAGGCCTTATACCCCTTCATATATTATATATGCATCATATTCATATGATGTGAGTGATATATATATATATCGGTCATGTGGTACCTAATGATCACATTCCTCCGACGCAGAACCTTGCTATCTCCAACCCCTAATATTTTGTTTCTCTCCTTTCTCTACCCTCCTTTCCTCCTCTCCCATCTCAAGGGCTGTTTCTTGAATAAATGAAGCAAGACTTAGGTGAATTGTTTCCAAAATAATATCAATTAATATATTTCATGAAGATTGAAAATAATTGCTGAAACCACTTTAAAGTAACCACTTTAAAGGCTGAGGACCTGCAAAAGTGATCTTAACTGAAAGTTTCAAGTAAGACTTTCAGGCACCAGAAAATAGTAATGTGTTGAATATTTGTGTTTTTCCCCAAAGCAAAAGCAGACTCTTTTCCACAGATTTGAATTGCAGATGCTGTGTTACTTATCCATGTGTTCCACGCTATGAGCCTGAGTTTGCAACAAATCTTCCACTGCCTCCTTCCCAGAAAATCCTAGTGATATTTCTCGGCAGATTCTCTGTCAGGGGTCCTCAGGGTGACCGTATCTTCTCCTGGGTCATGAAAGCAAGCTGGCAGGTTTAGTCTCAATACACAGAAACAATTCCACACATTGGAATTTTATATCTACCTGAAATGAAATGAGTTATCGAAGTCAGGCAGAAATTGAAGAAGTGATGTAAGTCTAGAACACAAATGTGCTCGCACACACCCAGTTTTTCTAAATTGCCACACCTGTCCCTTTAGCAGGTATGACCCTTAATGTTCTTGCAACTTAAAGCAAATAAGACAGGTTGACTAAAAGAACCTTAAATTTTATTAAATACGATCTCTTATTTACTCCATGGAAAACAGACGACACTAATAACTAAACTGATTAAGGTGAGAAACTTTTCTTCTTTCCTATTAAAGGATACAAACAAGAGGGCCTCCAACTTAGAGTCAGGCCTCTTTCCCTGGCTGCGTACCCCAGGGGTACAGTTCTGACAGGGACAAGAAACCTGCTCTGCTTGGTTCCCCAAACACAGCCAAAGATTTTCAGTTCCCCAAGTGCTTACACTGATTTCGGACCACTGCCTAGCAACCGTTTAGGCTTCGCAGAGCTTGGACTAGCCGATCAGGATAGACTGTGCGCCTCCAATCCAGCCAATGGGGAAAAGGTCAGCTGCTTCTGGGTATTAGGGATGAAAGCAGTACCTGCCTCTTTTCTGTGCATTGGATACTCACCTTAGAATTGCTGCATGACTTTCTGCAGAAGTAAACTTGACCTGGAGTTTTCTTGGTGTCTGAGTGCTTCATTGTCTGCACCAAGAATTAAGTCTTGGGAGTATTCTCCACACTCAGACAGAGAAACCTTTTGTCTAGATTTTATAAACTGCAATATTATAAGATTTCACCAATTTCTAAATATTATCCATTATTAACATGGCTACAGATGCAGTATACTGATTATCTGACCAGTTTTTCTTATATTCTTTTTAAGGGTTCTCAACAAATATTTGCGATTAATTCAAGGCAATTTTTTTCCTAATTAATTTTGTTGTTAAAATTAAGGAAAAACACAAGAGGTATTATTTAACAATTATTTGGAAAAATCCAAAACAGTAAAGTGGACTTACCAGGAAACACAAATAAACAAGCTATTTAATGATTTTCACCAAGATTTTGAGAATAAAATGGTTAATTACAAGCATTTACATCTCACTGCACACACTTATAATTCAACTTTAAGCACACAAATGTTACTATTTCTCTGTATGCAGCAACTCATTTATATAATCAAATAATACAAACTACATAAAAATTAATCTTGAAACTTTTATATATTTTCCAAAACTCAGATATGAATAGTTTTTCTATGCAATATCTATATTTCTGACACTTGGAATAAACATATTTAGAGCATTTTAGACTACACAGTTTAGTCTCGATTTATTATGTCAGAGTCAGTGACATGTCCTCTTATGAAACAGTTTATCTGCAAGATGCTTAGTGGTAAATAGATTTTTCTAAGAATCAGTAGAAATAAGTGTGGACCATACAAATGAGAACGAATAAGAGATAACTCTTCAGCTCCTGTTATGGTAAGGGGCCCAGACAGCGTCACTTATATTTGGCAAAATCGCAAAGCAGACAGAGGGGGGAAAGTGTGTGTGTGTGTGTGTGTGTGTGTGTGTGTGTGTGTGTGTGTGTGTTCAAGTGGAGGTGAAGTTCAGCTTTTCCCTCATTGCAAGATGTTGACTTGCACACGTTGTAGGCAGAGTACATACAACTGATAGTGGAGAATCTTGCAAGATTAGTTTCCTCTGTTTGCTACTAAGTTTGAAGTAGAAGTAAAAATTACAGAAGCTTGCCATTATTTGTCAAATCCTGTCTATATGATGGCAGATTATCATCAGGTTAATTGTTTGTTTTCCTGCGCTGCTTGCTGCAAACAATACCTGACTCTCTGGACAGATTCCATAGGCCAGTACATTGGCTTCCCATGCTGGCCGCAAAAATGGGATGCTGGCTTGCAAAGATATTGGTGTGGATACAAATTTTAGGTTTTTATGTTTAGACTTATACTTCTGCTTATTCAATCAAATCTGGATATTTATCCGAAATACTTATGTCCACTGCAATGAATTTTCTACAGCACATGATTAATCATCTAAACTGTGTGAAATTTATATAATCATACAGAATTCTAAATACAATTGTGAGAATTTAATGAGTCCCATGAGTTTCAAATGATTCCAATCAGTCTATATTTTTGGCAATAGAAGTATTCAAAAGGTCTAACTAAAATTTAATTTCTAAAAAGCTTATTTCAGATTGAGGCATGACTATGTCTTGATATTTAATGATAAGTTATGAATGACAAATGGAAATGTAAAATAATTAAACCATTTTGAAAAGCACTGGATTATCTTAAATGTTTTCAAAATTTGTAGAATCATTTGAAAGCAATAACTTTTTCATATTATTGAATTTTTCTCTCATTTATTTCATATGTAAAAACACTAATGATAACAATAGATACATTTTGAGCAGTTACAAAATGCTAGGCACTTAATAGAAAAGCATCTCAGAAGAGACAGAACATGTACATTAAAACTGAATTCATGTCCCCGAATCAAATGGATATAGACACTAACCATTTAAGTGGACAGTGCAATATTTCAAAGTAATGTATCCCTTACTTTTGCTATTGTTCAAATATGAACACCTCAGTTTGTTATTTTGCATAGAAAGTGTATAGTAGATAATATATTTAATCTTTGTGAAAATTCTATGAGGTGTTTAATTTTTAGTATGTGTACTAAGTGTTAATTTATTAGCATGGTCCAGTTTTTGTTAAGTATTCAAGAATATATTATTAGGAAAGAGTAAAGCTGTCTTGAATATTCTGTGTCATAGAAGGAATATTTTATAGGACCAGAATTTACTGCAGAGTAATTGAGGATTCATGAAATAAGTGGTCCAGCATGTTTATGACTGGAAAATTTGACAGGAGAGCATCAACATAATACTAGAAATATTATTTAAAGCTAGATTATGAAAAACCTCAAAAATAAGTTAAGATTTTTCAAGATCTCAAAATCCAGTGAAGATTTTTAAGAATATAAATTATATAATAAAATAGTTGATAAAGTTTACAACACCATTATCTGCTTTGTCTTGTGGGTTTGGTAAAGTTGAGCTACATCCTAGCTGATATGCTAATGAGAAGTAAACCATAAGACTAAATAATATGAGGAGTGTGTTTGAATAAAGAAAAAAGATTTTCTGTGTAAGTTAGTATGAATGTACATGTAACAGTTAAAAAGCCTATGTATTTTTAATCTCAAAAACTATGAAGTACTGGATCACTATTATCTTTTAGAATAATTAAAATTTTTAAATGAACATCTCTCTCAACTAAGGTTATGTTTTCTCTGCAAATGGAGGTGCTTATTGATATATTAATTTTACAAAATTGGATTAATGCAGTAAGACAGCAATATATATATATATATATATATATTGTCTTTTCCCTTTTTATCAGTACCGGGGATCGAACTCACGACTGTCTGCTTGCAAAGCAGGTGCTTATGCCGCTGACCTAAATCCCCTGCCCCGACAGCAATATATTTAACGCGTTAGCTTTAATATCATAAGATTTAATTAATAAAATATTATTAAAACTGGTAAACACTTTCATTTCTGTTGTCAGCTTATAGTTAAAAGATTAACAAATGATCATTGATAAAAATTGTCTACACATTAACTATAGTTCTCAGATGATTTTTCTTGATGCTTATTTTATTAATTGTTTATCATTATGAGAAATTTTTTCCATAGTCAATATTAAAATATTTTTTCATAATGTCTATTTCTATTAGTTGAATACTTCAAAATAGTAAATTAACTATAAATAACTAAGGCTTAGAAGGATGTTTTTCTTTTTGAAAAGATTTCATGTCTATTATTTTTGTACAGAAAATGAGACATATTTACATAAAGAAATACATGATGTCCTAGAGCCACCTTGGAAATAACTGAAATCACAATGATATTGACTTCCATAATTTTCCAAATATTTTGCCTATGTACATACCACATAATAAGAGCAAATAATTACAAATAGTCTTCCTTCTTAAAGTTGTATGTTAACACTGAATTCTTAAAAAATTAATGGGTATAGTTACATTTTTTAAGTCATGATATAATATCATTACATGTGATCTTAACAATATTGATTTACCTGTTATTTTTAATGACAATATTGCAAAAGCTGAGAATGAATAATGAATGGAGTAATGATTGCTTCTCTTATGGAGTTAAATTATTTATAAAATGTGGAAAATTCCAACTAATTTCAGATGCACTGTACAGTAGATGTTTACACCTTATACAAACTGAGAAGTTGGTATTCCCAATGCTTTGTTATCAGTCCATTAATTGCCTTTCAAACATTTGTGGATGTAGAATTCATAAAAGCTTAAGTTGTACAAACATCTACAGAAGTTTAAAAATCAAGGAAATTCAATGAATAATGCAACATTAAAAGCCCAAAGAAAATTAATACCAAGCTTGATAATATCCAGGTAATTGAACATGAAATCAAGACTGTTTCTCCTTCATTTTGCTATTTTCCATAGTGGCTTATTCTCAGACACATTATTTATACAACGTGAACCCCATGCTAGCATCTGATCTGCTTTTTCCTGCAAAATAGAATTTTTTTTTTTTTTTTGCATTGTCAAGCAAGTAATCAGGTAAATGCTTTAGGTCAGTTACGCATCCTTGGATCAATCTCTGGGTTTAATGCATAACTTACTAAGTCTCAGCCATATGTCTACTTCAAAAGCTCTTGCAGTTGTAAAGTCAAGCTGAATCTAAGAAATGCTGAAGTGGATCTGGGCTGGAACCAGTGATGCAATGATATTTATTACAGGCAGGAAATTAGAAAAGGAAGAGAATGGACAAGTGAAATGTTTTTCTAAAAGTTAAATGGATAGTTACATCTGTTAATACTACAAGAGCACAAATCATAAATTATCCACTGAAAGATAATCATATTGTAGTGTTAATCATTTCCTCAGTGAATGTTTGGCATAAATATTTAAAATACTGTGATACAAATAGCTCCATAAAATCTGTGACAAATTACTTAAAACAAAAGTCCAACCTCCATCTAGAGTCCTCCATGGATTATGTTAGCTCTCACGGATTTCTGACCATTCCGCACTGTACCAGGCGCTGCGCGGATTTCTGACCAATCTGCGCTGTGCCGGGAGCACGGGAAAGGTGGGCGGTGTGGACCCTGATGAGTACTGGGGACCCCGCGGCTGCTGGGGTTGGCCAGAGAACATCTTGGAACGGGGTAGTGCCCGCCACCACGGGGACATCAATAACACAGAGTCTGGTGGCAGCCATTTTACAGTTGGGCAGAACCTACAGCTCAGTGGCATCACTGAGCTCCCTGTAGGGAGGGCTAGTGGAAGGCATCTTGAAATTGGGCAGAACCTGAGTACGTGTTGGCTTCAGCCTCATACAGAGAACTGGTGGGAGACATCTTGAGTTTGGGCAGTTCAGCTGTGCTGGTGCTCCTGTCACAGAGAGGTCTGGAAGAGAACAGCTGGGATTTGGGCAGGACCCTGTGCCATAGTGACATTAGTCAGCTGCTTCTGGTACAAAGAGAACCGGCAGGAGATACTGGGGCTAAACCAAACCACTGCTTGGGGCCCAGCAAGCAGATACAAAATAGTCACAACTCAGTGACATCCAGAAAGTACAGTCTAATTTATGGACTGACTGGTGCAGAGGCTGGAGACTATCCTGTACCACCCCTGCATCCCAGCCTACCCCAGATAACAGCAAATTGGGGAGGACAGCAAAATCTCAAGTCAGCACGCTCCTGAAAGGCCCTAAGCAATTCGGAGAGGGACAGAGAACCCCAGGACAGTCTGAAAGAAACCAGAAACATGACAAGAGATAAAAAAAAAAAATCTCCAGCTGCCCAACATGAGAAAATAAGCCCAGGAGAAGTAAACACCGAAGAGAACAAGCACAGTAACCATCCATTGCTCGACACAGCATCAGCCGAAATTAAAATGTACCTACATGATCTCATAGAAGAATTTAAAGCTGTACTCCTGATTCAAGTGAGACAAGATATAAAGAGATTAATTAAAGAAATGACAAGCCCCGCCCAAGAGAACACAGATGGAAGAACTGAGGAAATCAGAAAAGAAAGAGAAACTTCTGAAGAAGAATTTAAACATAACTTAGAATGCATAAAACAAATCCAAAGGGAATACCAGGAAACTAAAAATTCCATTGAACACTGGCAAAATGCCTTGACAGAAACTAAAGACAGCCTACTGAAACTTGAAGAGAGATTTATGGCATATGATCATGAAAGAAAAAGCCTCTTAAAAATAATAAGGAACCAGAATGAAGCAATTCAAAAACTAGAAGATGACAAGGGGGAGAACATGGCAGACAGACAACAGCAACTACCGAAGGCTCTCTGAAAGGCTCGGCTCAGAGGCCAGGAATGATGCTGACTAAGGAGACACGAATCAGTAGAGATATGCTCTGCTGACTCAGGAACGAACTGGGCTGAGAGAAACCAACTTAGGATACAGTCCTGGTGCTAAAATAGGAACAGAAAAGACTCGGGGTAGAGGCTCGACCCCGCGCCATTGGAAGCTGCGGTTTGGATTTCCCGCCACCCGGCGGCTGGCTGCCTCCACAAGCGGCTCGGCAAGGAGAGACGCGCAGAGCTCTGGGAACGGGAGTCTGTGAACGGAGTTGAAAACAGGACGGACAAGGAGGCGTACACGAAAACTGAGTGGTGGCGAGGTGAGCGAGAAACTGACCCCCTACCACAGTTTGACTCCAGCGGCGGACTTTCTGGGCTCAGGCAGTCCTGTAAGAGCAGGGCGCGGTGGCAACTCCAGCCACACATTCCCCTCTTGGACGGGATTGGTGAAAAGTGCCTGGCCTGCGTGATGCTGCGGGCGGACTCCCTAGGCTGGCCCAACCCAGATCCCAGAGCCTGACGGTGGCCCGGAGGAGCGACTGACTCCCGTGTAGGCTGCCTCCTCCGCAACTCCCTGGTGCGCAGCGGTGGGCGGGAACAACTAGCCAGCACAATTTGATCAGGCTGTGGCTGACAGGCAGGGAAGCCGGGCCTCCTATGTAAGCTTGCATTTTATAAGGAACAGAAAATATGGGGAAGGGAAGCAACAAAAAAGGCTCCTCGGCCCCCAATCCTGAGAATCAGGCAATAGTGGACACCATACCAATATACATTAAGCGCCATATAGAGAGCCTCATAGACCAATTCAGGAATGAAGTTATCAATGACCTGAAGCTAGAAGTATGCAGAATAGTTAGAGAAATGCTAAGCACCACCCAGGAAAAAACAGATGGTGGAATGGAAGAACAGAAAAAGAGGGGAGAATTGCTTGATGGAGAAAACAGAGAAAGCATTGAGTATGCGAAGCAGGTTCAAAGGGACTATCAAGAAATTAAGAAGTCTATCCAAGACTGGCATAACAGCTTGAAAGAAACTAAGGACAGACTATCTGAACTGGAGGGCAGACTTGAAATATGGGAGAAAGAAATGAAAAATTTCTTTAAAATAACAAAGAAACAAACAGCAATAATACAAAGACAAGAAGATGATAAGAGGAGCCATAACTTAAGGATTAAGAACATAAAAGAAGAAGTAGGGACACAAACAAGTGAACTACAAAAGCTACTCACAGAAATAATCCAGGAGAATTTTCCTAATTTAGCAAAAGGTAAAGATACTCAGATGTATGAGGCATACAGGACCCCAGCTACCTACAACCCTAACAGAGAAACACCCAGGCATATAATAATAAAAATTCCAGAAATTCAATACAAGAACAGAATATTAAAAGCTGTTAGAGACAAGAAACAGATCACTTACAAGGGAACACCCATCAGAATCACAGCAGATTTCTCTTCACAAACCATCAAATCACGAAGAGCATGGGGGGAAATAATTCAAGCTTTGAAAGATAATAATCTCCAGCCAAGATTGAGATATCCTGCACAACTGTCCCTGGAAATTGATGGAAAAACGAGGTGCTTCCAGGATAAAGAGGAACTGGGGGAATTTGCAACCACCAATTCAACCCTACAGAAAGTATTGCAGGATATTCTAAAAAAAGAAAAATACAAAGAACCCAGAAATAGTGGCGGGGAGGCCACAACGAATGGAGCAGAGAACAAAATGAAGAAGACAAACTGACAGCTACTGACAGAAAAAGAGCTCAACAGAAATGAGACAGAGAAGATTGGATGATAGGAACAGCTATTTTGGAGAAAATGACATCTTAATAGGTAATGCTGATTTAGTACCATCTTATTTTGAATTCTCATCTAGCTTTTGTTCTTCTGTCTCCAATGGTCTAAACAGGTTGTATCTTATTGGATTTTGTTATGTACGATAGTATAAGCAAAAACCTTTGAAAGACAAGGAGATTATACAGAGACCATTGTTTATTTTCTGTTAGTCGATTCTAAATACTCTATAATGCTGTCATTCTCTTAAATGGTTTTACATTTTTTTGATATACTTAATGCTACAGTATATGAAGTTGTACTCAAGGACTTCAGGGAGAGAGTCAATATGGTAACTATTTTTGGGTCGGAAATATCTGGTGGTGAAACACTATTCTGCTTAAATGGTTATGTTTTGATCTGCCCTGTTTCGCTGTTATGCCCTCTTTTTTCTCAATCTCCACTCCATTATTTACTTTTTTATTTTTATCCATTTAATTAAAGGGAAAAATATAGCAGGATATAATATAGTAACCCACTTTGACTTTCTATTATCTCGATTTGAAGCCCTGTATTACTCTCACCATCTGGTTTTTGACTGAGGTTCCTCTATTCTGTTTTGCTGGATAGTATCAGGTTCGAAAGTTTAGGCATCAGCTGAGAAGATAATGAGATTCATTATAATGCCCATTCTCGTTGACTTTTATCTACTTTTCAAGACCTACAATATCTCCAATGTTTTGGTTTTGTCAGTTTTATTCTTTACGGTTTTGTTCAATTGTATTACAACTAATGATATAGGCAATTCTATTAGAAATAGCGGGAGGCATTATGGTAACCATTGTTGATCACCTTGTATTATGTTTTTATATTATCTATTATATCCACCCTTTTGACTTGACTGATTCTGTTCTGTTATGTCACATTTGGTTTTACTCTCTTCCAAAAAAGCAATAAGAACCGTGGGAGCAATGAAACCCAAAATGTGTAATAGTCACTGTACAAAAGAGAGGAAAAGAAAGTACTCTAAACGATATAACTGCATGTATATTTAAATATATAAGATAGAAAATGATATCGCAGAGTTTTATTGGATCATTGAACGGAACTGTTTGCAGTATCATTGTTGGAATGTCCACTCTACAGGCTTTAATTTTGTGACTTGAACAATTATTTCTAAGATGGCAATATGTAATCCATTAACTAGTGATTTCCTACTGCGCATTTTTTTCTTCTGTAAATCTGTATAACTTGTACCCCTTCACTGTTTTTTTTTTCTTTCTTTTCTTTTCTTTTCTCCTTAAATTAAAAAAAAAACTAGATGACAAAAAGATACATAACTTAAGAATAAAGAATGTGAGTGAGGAAGCAGGAGCAACCAAAAATGAAACACAAAGAATATTCACAGATTTTTAAAGCAAAATGTCCCATATATAACAAAAAGAAATGATATCCACATAAAAGAGGCATACAGAACACCAGCTACCTACAACCAAAACAGATCTACGCCTAGACATATAATAGTAAAGATTCCAGATATCCACCAAAAGAACAGAATATTAAAAGCAGCCAAAGAAAAGATGCAGATTACCTACAAAGGGAAAACTATCAAAATAACAGCAGACCTATCAACACAAACTCTTAAGTCAAGAAGGGAGTGGGGAGAAATATTCCAAGTCCTGAAAGAAAATGATATGCAACCAAAGCTCATATACCCATCAAAACTCTCTCTCAAAATTAATGGAGAAATAAGATATTTTCAAGACAAGGAGGAACTGTGGGAGTTCATGGCCACCAATCCAACCCTACAGAGAGTGCTGAAGGACATTACAGAGAAAAAGAGGAAGAGATACCAGGATTCCAGCAACAGTGGCAGAGAGTCCTCAGTGAACAGGGCAGACAGTGGAATGAGGGAATAAGGTGGACAAATTATAGCAGAAAAGTGGAGTAGCAGACATGAGGCAGAGACGGTAAGCTATAGTCTTTAGTATAGACAGTGCTGAAACTCTATTAAAAAAAAAGAAAAAGGCAGAGGTCATTGTTAATGGTGTATAAGGATTTAAAAGACATAGTAGTCTTATGGACATATTTAGTTTGAATTTAATATATACTGGTCTGTCCACTCATGTCAGATTTGAGGGCACAGACATCTTGACCCAAAGATAGCAGGTTATACCATGGTAAGTATCCTTACTTTCCTATTAACTTAAACTGAAATCCTATAATACTTACATTGTCTTACTATGACTGATCTTAATTGAATCTGAATCATAAGACTATGGGTTGGCCATGGCTGATTTTATTTGAAATTGGTATGCTTGTTAGTATCAACCTTAAAAGTAGAGGCAACTACTCTGAGGATAACAAGATGTAAAGAATACCCATACTGGTATTAATTAGTAACAGCTTCCAAATCCTACAATGCTGTCAAAGTTAAATTTTTATAAAAATAGGTGATACTATATTTAACTATAATAAGCCAGTGTGGTGGTCAAATCTATTGAAAATAACAAGAGGAAACATAGTAACTATGGAGGATCATCTATATTGTGGTCTTACATGTTTTATCCATTGCATGTTTTTCTAGGAAATTGTTTTGCTGTCTTGCTATGACTTGGTATTCCCTATAACACAGAGAGGATAGATATATATGTAGAAATTCACACATGGGTTTTTTTTTCTTTTTAATTATTTACGGGAACAGATTATATAATGTAAGATGTAATGAACAGATACTCTGAGGAAGAGTCGCTAAGAAACCCGAGGCTAATTTAGTAGCATTATGATAGAAATTCTAGCAATACTGTTTGCTGATTAGAATGGCATTGGACTGGTTTCTTGAGTTCAATTTCAGCATATGTAGAGATGGGGACAGCTATCACAAAGAGAATGAGAGATGCGTTGGTAGTTACTATTGTCTTCCCGAATTTGGTACTTGAGGACCTAAAAAATCTCCAATGATTTGATTAGTTCTATAATATACAATAAGTATATAAGGTGGTTGAAGATGGGGACAACTATTTGTAAGAAACTAGAGACAGTTAGATAGACAATGAAGATCTCCAGTGGGCTTGCTACGAAATCTGTATTTCTTTAAATTGTTTTTTTAACTGCTATGTTCTGTTTTGATATGTTTAATCTTACCCTCTTTGAGAAGTAAAACAAATGTGTAGGACTGATAACCATGTTACTGAGCTCTTGTTTGATCATAGAGCAGAAGGGTTTGTAGTGTCACTTTATGAATGTCATTCTAAATGCTTTAATTCTATAACATGAACAGCTATTTCTAAGATGACAATGTGTAACTTATCAACCAGCAATTTCTTACTGTTTGTTTTTCTGTAAGTTTGTATTATTTCTACCCTTTTTTAAAATCTCCATGTATTCTTTTGTTTCCTTTTCTTTAAATAAAAAAAAAAAGTTAGCTCGGGCTCATGCCATGACTGCCTTTCCTCACTGATTTCTGTGACCCATTGAGGATGGATTAGAACTACACTATACAAGGCCATCACAAGTGGTCATCAACATCTCAACACTTATTCTCTTATGCTCTTCCGGGCAAAGAAAATTTCAAAGTAACCTGATGATATCTGATTTGTTTCATGGTCACTGAAAAAAGCAGTCTATTTCAATTGGGATTACCTGCATCTGATAGCTGATAATTGACCTTCATGTTGTCTGACCCATTGTGCTGAAGCTCAGGTCCTTCTGCTGCAATGCCAGTAGCTTCCATGACCCTTAGAGGACACACTGCCTCCTTGTCCTGTTTCTGCCTGAGCTGAAATTAAGACATGAAGTGATGCTAAACTTTTTTTCTTTAATACACAGAAATTTGGGGACTGTTTTTACCAGGAATGGAATTTAGCCTGCCCTATCTGTTGATGACTTACCTGATATTTTGATCTATATCTTAGATGATAAGCTCCATTTAGATAATAATTTCAAAGGCGGTTATTGCTAAAGATAAAGGAACAAACAATTATATTCCAGTAAATAGAAGAGAAATGAGTCATTTGCTCTGTTCTCATAAGTGTAGGCTGAAGAGCACTGAATCACAATGCAATAATTACTGCAAAAGTACGAGTGACAGTGCAAAAAAGAAAATTTGATAAAGGTGATATCATTTTAACTTGGTGCTAAAGAACAAGAAAAGCACTAATAAATTCTAATGGACTACCTTTATATCAATATAAAATACTATCTCAATGTTTCCTTCTATTTAATTGTAAATTCCTTATAAATATGAATTAATTAAGTTTGAAATAACTAGGAATTCTGCACTTTGGCTACTTTATAAAAATAAAAATATTAGAGAAACTTCAGAATAAATTTCATATTGCTTTTATAGTTTCACAATGGATCAAACAAAATAATGATTCCTATATGTACATTTTTAAAAAACACATTTAAACTTTAGTAAAAGTAAATATCCTCAATTGTTTCATTTCTCAAACCCACAGATGAGAGTATACTTAATAACAGGTCTTCAGTTCAAATCAAGCCCTAAAATGATAGGCATCTAAGTTAGGTAGAAATTAATATACAGTCAGAGAGTGACTGGGCTCAAGCAGCTCAGTGAAAATAAAAGACTTCACAGTTGTGACCGGAGATACATCTGAAGGAGGCAAGGCATCTAAACAAAGTCACAGCATACAGATATGGACACTTCCCCAAACGATGACTTGAGATTATTGTCATAGTGAATTTTCTCCTTGCTGAGAAAAAATATTCAATACCCAAAATTATAGGCAAAGATGTTTGTTTTGCTCACAGGTTGTGGAGTTTTCAGCCCATAATTGGCTGGCTCCAAGGCAGAGTGGTTCCTGGCAGGGGATGCTGTAGAGAAAAACATTTCATGATGGGCAAAATATAGTAAAAATAATAAGAGGTCTTTCTGTCCCTTATATTGTATCTAGACTACTGGAATCAGGGTGGTACAAAACCAATCAGTAGACTGATTTAGTGATCAGTCACTCTTAATCCTAACATTGCATCATGAATCAATCACACATTCTAAATGCATCTACCTCTGAAAAAGTCCCACATATGCCAGCATGAAGCTTTGGGAATACATCTAGATATAAGCTATATAACAACTCTTGTTGGTACCTTCTCTTTCATGTTCAGATATGCATCAGTCACTCTAATAGATGACAGAATACCTACAACTTTCTCTTTTCAAAATGTTCATTATTTAGATATCATAGAGGCACCAAGATTAATGATGTTAGTCATACAGTCAAATGCCTTGTTTCTCTGTTGGTAAAATATTAGCTAATACTTGAAATGTTGTTGGTTGAATATGGTTTGACCCAAGTTGTACCCATATTTCTGACTTTATTGTATAAATTATGCCTGACAAATGACTTTGGTGCCAATCCACTTGGAAACTCCCCTGTCTCACAGGAGCTACTGTTATCCCCCAGTAAACCTTGCCTACTTTTAATTTCTTTTTCCTTTAAAATTCTTTCTTTGATTTTGGAGGACATGGACTTGGCATATCTGACATCTATCCAATAGGTGAGAAGTTTTATTTCTCCTCTATCACTAGGATGAATTCAAACTAGGCTAATAGATTGCCTCTAGGATCATGAGATATCCTGAATCAGAACATCCAGCTTTTTAAAATAATATTTATGCAGCAGTATGTGCAAAAAAGAACTTCAGAGAACAGTTGATTATGAGCATTTCAGGATGGTTCTAGATACATCCTGATTTACAGTAGATGATTCTGCCATCCCTGTGGGAACTGAAAGGATTAGAAATTAGATTAGTAATTCCTTTCTTTTCATTTTTATTGTTTTTATTGTGTAATTTCAAATAATTTTTCAAAAAAAAACTAGATGTGAAAATCTTATATTAGTCAGTGTAAATAAAATGGGAAAATTTCTATAAAGTTAAATGATTATATTTTGTTTAGTGAGGCCCAAAATACAGATCACATGTAAGACTAAAATGACTCCTCCTAAATGGCATACTGGAAATGTCGCACTCTATTCACTTGCCAACTTTAAACAAATTTGTGAGAAATCTTGGTGAGTAGATTATTTTCTCTCACAGTTTATGCTACAATGTGATAAGGGCAAGGAATTTGTTTGCAGACACTATGATAGATTATTTGGCCTTGGTAAGTTATTAATCTCTTTAATCTTTCAAATTTGTGTTGTTACTGTTTTAGACAGGGAAAACAATATATTATATATTTCTTGAATGATACTTTACAATATAATCACATTATGCTAACAATAATTTCTAAAGAAGTGCATTTTTGGTATGCTAAAAGGACAATGATTAATTTGGAACCTTTTATAACTTGCATATTACAATTAAGAGACTAATGTTTTCCTTTTACCAATGTGCATTTCAGACACAATTCATATGACTTTTTAGTCTTCATTTATTTACTCATTCAAAAAACATTAATAACCCAGTTGTATTCAATAAACTGATCAATAATAAATCATTACAGAAGGTTAATAAAGGCAGCTTTTCTCTCTATTTTAAAAAGTTTATAATTATTTCTTTCATTATGAACACTGTTTCCCATTATTATTACTGACTGTCATCCTTCAGGAACATCTCAGGGTTGAGTTATAACCCCAATTCTTTATAATTTTGGTGCCATTGTTATAAATAGAATGTTTTCATAAGATCCAGTGGGTCTATGTTCAGTCTCCAAGACAACTTGATCCTCATATAGCAAAGAGGAGTTCCGGAGTTTACATGGTCACAGACAGGATCAACATGGCAGCTGAAGCTTAATAGGTGTGTGTGAAGGGATGAAAACACAATGTCCATGTAGGCAGACAAGGACAAAGGATAGGTAGGGTTACTATGGGACAACTTAGGCTCTGTGCTCTTTGGTTGTACAAGCAATGGTCCAAAAACTATAAAATTGTATAGGGGGAAGAACCTGAGAGGGCCTTGACAGCACTTGTCAATAAATTTTGAGGCTACAAGCTGAGAAAACTTAAGACTACCATCTGCTCAGAACTGCTTTATCTCACCTTCGACTTTTCCACCTCCAGGGTATGTTCATTTTACTAACTACTCTAAAAAGCATTTATTTTCTCTTTTGTTTTTCTTGGTACTGGGAATCAAACTCAGGACCTCACGCTTACCAGGTAGGCGCTTATGCCACTGAGCTTCTATCCCCAGGCTTCTATCAAGTATTTCATTATTCAGTTATTTAGTCACATTTTCTGTAGCTTCCTTAAGCTACTATTATCATGGTAGCCCAGGGAAAGCAAGGTCAACCACAGTCACATTTTGAGAGTGGCATTAAATTTCCTTTAAAACAATTGGTTCAGAATCTATAGCTGAGTCACCACAAAAGCACTTCCCTCTCCCATGATGAGTTTCTCCAATCATTACTATGTCCTTCCTTGAGAGCCGAATTTATTTCAGACACCTCGAACCATTAGTCATGGTCAAAATCACACCAAAATTGGTGTAAATATTACTATCCAAAGATTAATGACTTAAAACACTTGCTTTATTGGCTTTTAATTCTGCAGAATAGAGATTTTTGGATTGACTCGACTACATTGCCATTGTGTCTTCACATGGATTCCAGTTATATGCCTGCACTTAACAGCACATCTGGAGGATTTCTGCTTCTTGAGTTTGGAAGGCTGGTGACAGAGAAATCTGAGTCATACATCTCATAATCCAGCATCTTTGTCAGGGCTTATCTATTTCATCTGTGCTGGTTTCCAAAGGAGAGGTAAAAAGGTAGTCATAGGTTCTCAGCCTTTGGACTGAAAGTACTGTGTCACTTCCGTTCAATTCTATAGATCACAGAAAATCAGAAGTTTGATTCAAGGAGCTACGAAATCACACTGAAAAGTGGTATATAAGGAGAACGAAAGAGTAAATACAGTCATTGCAGAAAATCATTTGCAATTGCCACAACCTGCTAAATTAACCATCTCATTGCAACATGCAAAATGCCTGTATGTTCTCTAGAAACCCTGAAAATCTCATCCAATATTGAGATCATGCGCTACGTCCAGGATCTTGGTATGATGGTATGTAGAGATGAGCCACATCACGTGAAGCTCCTTTTTACTCATAGTTGTATGAACTAAAAATGCAGTTTTATCTCCCACATTATCAGCACACAATGGTAAAAAAGGAAGAATATATTTTAAATAGACACTTGTATTTAAAAGAATGGAAGATTCAAACTAAAGAGTATTTATCTCTCCACAGAAATTATGAAAAAATATCTAACATAATAATTATTTCGACTCCAGGTGTTCCAATAAATCCTTAATCTTAATGTTGTTTTACAATGGAATTAGTTTTGGTCATTGCTTTTCTGCTACATTATGAGAGAGTTATGAAGTCTATTGCTCTCTGATCTCTCTCTCTCTTTCTCTCTCTCTCTCTCTCTCTCTCTCTCTCTCTCTCTCTCTCTCTCTCTCTCTCTCCCCCTCCATCATCCTCTCTCTCTAGTCTCACTATGTTACCAGGCTGGCTCTGAACTCAGATTTCTCCTGCCTGAGTCCCCACATACTTGAGATTATAGGCATGAGTCACCAAGCTCATCAGGTCGTTGAATACTATTATTAGGCTACTTCTCACCTACAGAGAGGGATCTAGTGGCCTTTCTGTAATTAGCAAAATGGAGCATCCTTTGCTGTAGAATGTGGATACTATTGCTGTACAACTCCCGTAAGCAGGCTGAGACATTTCTATATTAAACAGTCTCTGAGATGTGATGACAACTAGTTTTGAAATGTGTTTTTCTACAGCTATTTTTAATACATTGTTTGCAACCAAGCCCCATTGAAAAGGACTTATCACAGGGAATTACCACAGCTAATATTGCAATCAACATCATGATCTTTATTGCCCTCAACTGGGAAGTGTTTGGTCACATCCAAACCTTTTCTGTTATAATACCGCTTTGTCTCCCTGCCACACTATGTCAATAACCACTCCCTCTAGAGAAAAGAACTTGCAAATTTTAAATCAAACTTACTCTTATAAGAAACAAATAAAACTAGGATGTTATTTAGATATGGGAATAAGTGGTAATAAATCCATGAAAGTGCAGCAGAGTGAGCTAGGGTGGAAATTTAATACAAGATGTTATAAATACACAGTAGCACTGTACATAACACATGATATTTGTTGTAATGTTGAAACTAGCATTATGAGTATAAAAACACTGACAAGAGTTTTTAAATATATTTTGCACATTTAATCACTGAAACATGCAGAAGTAACAGAGGAAAACTCTGAAAACATGATTACAGACTGAAGGGTACGAAGTCTTGAAGTATATGCTATTGAACCAAGCAAAGTATTCAAGGTAGATAAAAGAAATATGATTATGAGTATAAGATATGTATTTTATAAGACAAGAAAGAGATCTTATTTACTTCATTTCATAATTAAATGTCTTTATCAAATTTAAATATTTCATAAATTTATAATATGTAAACTACCTCACTCAGCAGTAGTTTTAAATGTTTTCTTACCACATGGAAGAATGTAGGTTCAATGTTAAAGTGCAATAACATTTACATTACTGGTGATTTCAATTGAAAATACAAACATAATAAACATCCATCAGCTAGACTGGAATTGGAAAGATGATGGTATGTTCATATATGACTGATTAACTATAACACCAAAAAATGAAAATGATTGCTCTTTAAAACTTCTAGCTTGAAAAATCCGGAGCGTTAGGGAAATAACAAACTAAAAATGCATTTACTGCTACTTTTGAAAATCAGCATGATGAACAATCTTATTGTAATTCTAGACCAACTCTTGAAGTCAGCCACATAAAATCTCCAAAACTCTTCGTCTATTTTATTCTTTATTTTCATGGTTCTACAGATTGAATTTAGGACTTTTACACAGAACTACACTCTCAAATCTTGTTTTTATTTATTATTTCTTGACAGATCTCACTAAGTCATTAATTTGAACAAACTATACTCAAATTTGGAAATTTGCAGAGGCCATTAGAGTGGAAGAATTGTGATTTTAAAATTTAACCAATAAAAACACCTTGCCTTTATCCACTCCTTGTTTTGTTTTATGCAAGGGAAGATATGTTGGATATGTTGGATCCTCTTATGAAGGATAGATTTGAAACCTTTCTAGGCAAATGGATGCAACTTGAGACCATACTCTTAAGTGAAATAGTATGTAAACGTTGCATTGTCTCCCTGGTGTGACAAACTGAAAGAGCAAACAAGAACCAAAATGTACAGTAGGTACTGTGAAATGGGAAAATTTGTTCAAAAGGAAGAAGGAACTAAGGTGCAAGAAGGGAGAACGGAAGGAAAGGAAACGGAAAACAAAATGATAAAAAGAATAAAATGCAAACAAAGCTTTGTAAATAGGGAGAGGAAGAGGGGTGGCAGGGAGGAGAGGAAATTGGGGAAAAGGAATCAAAATGCTTAAATATATGTACAAATTCTCTATGATGAATGCGATCATCATGAATATAAAAATTATCAACAAACTCAATTTTGAAAAATGAAAACAATGTAGCATATGGGGAGCAGAATTAGGACTCTGAATCAGAATCAGTCCAGCACATAGTAGGGTTCCGTGGACGCTTGCCAACTATCAAGTGAACAAGTGGCTAAACATGAGCTCAAAGAAACAGTCTTGAAACAGTCTAAGAATATAAGCAGAACCAAAGAACATTGCTCTCATTTTCAGCAGCATTCTGATGAACTTAGTATCCCGCGTCAGTATCTCTACCTCCCTCCCACCCTGTTCTCCCCTGTCTTTGGTACTTGCCTTTCTCTCAGCTTTTATGAGACAATATTTTGACATGAATTAGATCACCTGGTACTTATCTTTATGTAACTGGTTTATGTATCAACAGCTGGTCTTACATGTCCTCCCATGTTTTGTGCAATTATTATTATAAAAATAGAAATATATATAAGATGAATTCTAGAATACAATATTTCTACATCTGTGCCTGTTTCTCAATGTTGTTATATTCAATATAGATTAAAAATTCTTACTAAGCCACACAATAATATGGAATAATTAGGGAAATAACACTTTGAGTGACAAAAATGATTATTTTATAAATGATTTAATTTTTGCTTTTGGTACTGGGGATAAAGCTCATGATTTCATACTTGCCAGGCAGGCACTTATGTGGCTAAGGTAAATCCCCAGCCCTAAGTGATTTAATATTTGTAGAATATTTTTCACTAATATAACTTTTTAGTTCATAGAATAATATGAATAATGAAGTTTTCTGGTTTCAAGATTCTATTAATCTGCCTCTTTTTACATTCCTAAAGGCTTTAAGAAGAGAATGCTTTAAGAAGAAATTAAATGTATATAATTTAAAAAAATGTATTAAATAGTATTTATATATGGTTAAAAATTTTACAGAAAATTTATACAAAATTATATATATATATATATATATATATATATATATATATAAACTGTACATATAGGAAACCTATTCAGAATGCAAGAATAGATTCCTAAAACTAATATTCTTTAGAATGTGCCAAAACTTCATTCAGAAACTGTATGCTCATTTCACGCAGAGCACTAATCCTGAATCCGTGGAAAATATAAAGCAGAACACAGAGCTGTTCCTTTCACTTGAAAATTCTAATAAGCAATGTGGTAATGACAATAACATTTATGAATTTTCTTCCCAGTGCTACATGGCTCAAACTCCTCTTCATAATTAGCTTATTGACTGCTCTTAACCTGCTTGCAAGAAGAATTAATACAATCCCCATTGTCAGAGGAGGAAGACTTTAAAAATTACTAGTGCTCAAATATTTAGAAATTGTGGAATTTATATTCAGAGAAGGTAACTGGAAATTGAAGCCCATATTTTAATCACTTTCCAAAACTGCCATTCAAAAAAGATGAATTATATTGAAGATGAAATTATATAAAAGAAATTGTTTACCCATATTGTCAAATCGGCTGCATATTCTAGAATTTATGTGTATTACAGCCATATGTAAGATTACTATCTGATCATTATTATATTCCCTAACCAACAACATGGAAGTTTTTCAGTGATATAGTTAGAAGGCACTGCAATCAAGGAGACGAATAACTCTCCTTCTAAAGTGTAGATTTCTCTCCTATTTTAGATTTGCATATGTATTTAAGCAATAAGCTACTCTATGGCATCATTCTGGTAGTCATTAATTTATGCTAATACTCCTCCCTTCATCATTTTTATGATATAATTTATTATGTGTTTTCCAGTATTTTAAAATTAGTGCTCTACATGAGAAGAATGCCCATTGTCTGAATCATGTTTCCCTGGATCTGGGCTTAAATGATAAGTCAGATAATTTGCATTCCAGAAACAGATTAGTTCAAATACTTCCGGCAGGATTCTGCCTTTTCAGTGCTGTAGTGCTCAAATAGAAGTACACATGGTGATAATTTTTAGGTAACAGACATAGCAATAGCTCAAAGGAGCAAAGAGGGATATAAAATAAGGTCAAAAGCTGGCCCACTAAGTCTTCTGTAGAATAAAATGTCCTGCACATCGTGCTGCTCAACAAAGTGACTAAGTATCCTCAATCACTATGAACAATAATGTAGGTAAAAACAAGCATGAGTAACATAATGAAAGATATAAGCCAATTATGAGGATTTGGTGTTTATAAAATTGAGTATCAAACTTTTATAAAGTGACTCCACCTAAAACAAAGAAACATGCCTAAGAAATTATGAAAAAAAACTTTAAAAATATAAAGAAGCAAAAGTGATGAAATATCTCAGATTGATAGGACTGAATTTCATTCCAGCATCCACATAGATATTGATTTTCATATTGCTTAAAGGGTTGGAAATGAGACAGAGTTGACAAGGGCTAATGGCAGTATTTTTTCCCTGAATTCATTTTTCATATGTACAGGGAAAAATAAAATTCAATCCTCTAATTTAGTAATTAGTATATTGCCTTTAAATTGATTGAATAAATTGTGTAAATTTTTATCTTTTCATTATGAATAACAAGAAACCTGAGGCTAAGTGGCTATCACAGCTTATACATTTACAAGAGGAAAAAGAGACCCAGGCATGTGTACAGAACACATTTAAATTATTTTCCCCTATCCTCTACTCCCTTTTATGTTTCTAGCATGATTAATTTATTAATATTATAAAACCTTATAAACTAAATTATAATACATACAATATATATGCCTAGGAACATATAAAACATGTAAGACAATTGTATTAAATTAAGGTATATTTTTAGATACACTAGCAGTTCTAGAATGCATTTTGTTCTGTTTTTGTATCTATAATATATGTGTATACATATATGTTATACAACGTTTCAGATAGAAGAAACCATGTGATATTGAAGCTTGTGTGTCTGACTTATTTCACTTGACGTGGTCTCATGCTGCATTCATTTTCCTGTAAATATCGCAATAAAACACTTTCAGAGAAAAGACTGAAAAACGCTCTTCCCTTCTCCGGGCCTTATTTCTAAGCAATCAGATTTGGTTAGACTATTCCTTGAAAATTTGTTAGTGTAAGACATTTACTATCATTTTGTTTTGAAGTCCTATCATGTTTTTATTCTTTTGTTTCAATTGGTTCTATTCTGTTGTGTTTAATTTTATTATGTGTGATGGTACGGTCAACTTTTTTTGAAGAAAATGAAATATTATAGTAACCATTGTTCATTTTCTGTTATCTAGTTTTGAAGTCCTGTAATGCCTTCATTCTTTTGGTTGGTTTTATACTATTTTGTTACATTTGATATTATTTTGTGTGAAGATATAGTCAGCTCTTTTGAAGAAAACAAGACACATTATTGTAGCCACTGCTGATATCCTATTGTCTTGTTGTAAAGTCTGTGCTGCTTGCACTGTTCTGTTCTGATTTGTTTTATTCTTTTTTTATTTTTGTTATTCTCTTTAAAATAAAAGAAATTTAGAAAAAGAAATTAAGTTACAAATTTGCCATCAAGTTATTTGAATATTTCATAATAAAATTTTCTCTGTTTTGGGAAACTGTTGCTTTTATTTTATGTTGATGTTCAATAATTCTCACAATAATTCTTACTAAATGCCCATATTGGGTTTTTTTTTTGGCCACAGGCAAAGTGACAGAAAGATGGGGAGAGAGACAGACAGAGAGACAGACAGACAGAGACAGACAGAGAGACAGAAATAAATAGACTAAGGAAAGGGAAGAAGGAAAAAGAAGAGGACAAGAAAGGGGAAAAGAAAGAACAAAAATAGTACAGAAGAGGAGAGATGAAATGAGAGGAGGTGAGGAGAACGAGCGAGGAGAAAACGAGAGGGCAGGGAAGAAGGGAGAGAGCTAAGTTGGAAAAGAAATGAGGAAATGGAAATAAAAACGAGGAGAATAGATTAAAAAGAAGGTAGGCAGCTCAGCTGGCCAGCTATGTTGTCTAAATAATCTAAGATGTCAATCCCACTCAGAGCATTAACAAAAACAACTGTATATCAATAAAACAGAAACTTGTTTTTGTTAGGGAAGATGGAGAGAAGTTGGTTACTCCATTTAATGTAAGAATCTTTTCTTCCACTGAAGATTTTGTAGCAATCAGTTGCTTTTATATTGTCTTATAGATTGTGTTTGTCAGCACATGAAATTTTGTATCAATTATAAATTTATATTAATTATAAATTTTGTATTAATAATACATTCAAAAATACTGTTGAATTCCTCTCTATGCTACATTTAGGAAGGGTTATATGTCTAAGGGACCTCAACCTCTTCATCAAAAAGGTGCTTGTATTCTATAAGCACATAAACCCACCTATGTATGCATACATGCTCAAAATAGAAATATAGGTCAAAAGTCAAGAATAAAATACTGTAACATTTACTTTTAATAGGCACTTTAACAGAAACTTTTGGATTTTTGTTCCACTGTCAACCCATATCACTGTTTTTTCTTTTTGACTAATTCATGAATTTGGACAAAGTGTCCACATCTCTCCAGAATTCTTCATATATTGGCACTGTCCCTACCTCCAGAGTAAGGCCTCCTGAATTTCATTCATTTCATCTCAGGTTTTCAATGCCCATCTCCCCGGTCAGTAAGTGAGGTATGCAGTCTCTTGACCTCATTCTGGTCATTAAAGTGATGAGAAATTTATAAGTCAACTCAGAGGCTTTGTAGACATTTTTGTGGATTTGCTTATTTTGAGGTTTATAAATCATAAACATGGTAGGAAACTATTCTGTTTTCGTGGTCAATAAATCTATATGTTACTCTCAGATGGCAGCAAGTCTCTGAGGATAGAGCTCAGGGTAAATCAGCATGTTGAGACCAGTGTGGGGTGAATAAAGAAATCGCAATGCCAGTAGGTGCTGTGGGCACTTGGATTTATTGTCATATATACAGAAGCCCAGATTCCTCTCTATGGGAATTATATTGTTTTCTCTCATGTTTTTGCCATTTGAATTGAGACTTCCTACCTTATCATCCATCTGCATTGGATTCATGCACATTTCAATCAAATGGCAATCAAATTTATTATTTTGCCAAATAGAGCTGGTTTAGCATTTACCTGAAAATAAAATTTTCTTCTCCAAGCCATGACTTTCAAATAAATGATATTATGAAGCACAAAGTTATGATGAAGAACACATAAAAGTAAATATTAAAGTAATCTATGAAGCAATGATAGCATAAAATTAGATCAACATTAGTATGGGAGAAATTTCTAAGTAAACAATAAGATGTTAACTTCAAAATAAAGATATGATACACTGCAAAGAGCAACTGTGTACTAATGGAGAAAGTTACAATTTTTCAAAATTAATGTCACTGTGGGAAAACTAAGACAAATGATTTAGAAACATTCTCCTTAATATATCACAAATATATTTGTAGATTAATCAGCATTAACCTAGACAGATTAATTTTTTAAGTTAAAAATTCTTAAAAGAAACAGAGTTTCATACTCTCAGACACCTGAAGTAGACATATTTCTACATAGGGATAAATCAGCAAATAGCAATAGTCCTGTCAGGAATTGAAAGAATGAATTTTATATCTCCAAAACATTTATACTGGAAGTGACTGCTCTATCAATTTTATTCATTCATAGTTTAGGAAAGAAGTACCCACTATCTAAAATCCTGTACGTTCCTAGAACACAGTGTCGCTTCAAAAGATGAACCTGGTATTAACATTAAAATTTACAATATACGTAATATACCATTTGCCAAAGCTTAGTAACTATCAAGTAAGTTTTTTAAAGTGAAGATACTGTTTGAAAGGATTTTTTTAGAGAAATTCTAAGTACATAATAAAATTCAGAGAAAGATATAGAGATAGAACTCTTCTCCCTGTATACACGTAGCCTAGAAAAGAAAGCAGTTTACACATATAGTCATGCTTTGGTGTTTGGCTGCTTTGAAACTCACTGAATTATGTGCTCCATAATTTAAAGTGTTGCCCTGGAGTTCATTCTTGTTGGTGACTCACTGCAAAAGCTAAAATTTGCCCTTGCGGACTGATACCTTTTCCCATCACAGAAATTCATTGAGTTTTGTACTTCTCATTTTTGGTATTCATTCTGTAATTGTTACTTTCTATAAAGGCTAGATGACAGGTATCTCTCATAAAATGATAGCCTCTTGGAAAATATTCCTGAGAGAAGACAGAGATTAGATTGTATAACATTCATTCAGATTGTGTTTTCTTTATTTGATATAAGCAGTCCAATAGATGATGAGTTGAGCATTTCTTTCTTATGATCATAATCATTATATATTTTAACAGTTTATCTTAAATGGGAATAATGTAAAGAAAGTAGACAGATAGTATTTGTTCTTAGATTAGCATTAATTTGTCACATACATATGATGAGTTAATTACAGGAAAATTAAGAACACAATTATACGCAATTACTCAAACTTGTGTAATTCAAAATAATCTACATTATCAATCTAATTTAAATTTTTGGATGACAATTGGTCATATATTGAACATAATCATGCCAACTGCAAGAAATGGATTAGTTTCATTTTCTGTTTTTAATCACTGCATGGGGAAAAAAGCTAAATAATAAAATTTTGTGTACCATAAATAAACTTTATATAAAATTAAAGATTGCAGTATAATATAAATTCACATGCTGCTTTTTATGTTCAATGAATGGAAAATAATATGGATTTGAAAAAGCACTTAATTATTTTAAGAATTCTAGTTTTTTGCCTTCAATATTTTTCAAAATAGATTTTTTTTCAATTTAATTTTACTTTTTACATTTATCATTTTGCAAATTTCTTCTTCCCCAGGAAAAATATAGTTCCCCTTCCAATAATATGTTAAAACAAATTCCTTGATCAACAACCTCAGTTGAAGCTTTTTGAATGAGGAAATGGCTCTGCAGTGGTATGGGAATGGCCAGGTGACAAGAAGTTGGTGAACAGGAGCATTTATTTAGGAAAGAAAGCCCTGGAGTCACATCCATTCTGACCAGGAGAAGGCTTTTTAAGGAAGAACAGATCTGCTTTTCCCAGCTTTTTGTTCTTTGCAGCTTTGACCAGATGGAAATACGCTACTGCAGTGGTCAGGGTCAGTCTTCTGTATAAATGCTAATCTCATATGGAAACACAGTAAAAGACTCTCCAAGAAATATAATTTAGCAGATATCTTGGGATCACTTAATTTAATAACATGCATATTTTACATTAACCATTACTGACTATCTAATCCAAGCCAGAAGATTAAGAGAATGTGATGTACAAATATTTTAAGGAATATGTGTAACACATCCCATAGCTGATTTAAATGATTATTACTTGAGTATCTCTAAATTCCTTTAGGAATAGCTATATTTTCACTTTGCAACCTAGTTAACAGCCAATTAATTTGCTATAAAATATTTAATATCATTTAAGATAATTTTTAAATGTAATGTTTTAATAATATGCAGTAACACCTTGGTTAACGAATGCTCTGTTTACAAAAATTCCATTCACAAACAAAAGCACTCTGCAAAATTTTGCTTCCATTAATAAAACTAAGCCCTGGCACCAGGTGACAAGCAAGACCAAGGCTATCTTTCTCACACACACACAAACCCAGTCAACTTCCCCCAAATTGTAAAGCAAATTAAGTTGGAAAAATGAGGTACTATTCTATTGTGATAAAGCACCAAAGAACATTAATGTCATGAATGGCATTAATATTGATTGTATAAATGGATTCAAATGAATCAAATGAGGGTTTATTCATCACTTGATCATTTCTTCCTGTATTGTCAAATAACTGGTCATGATACAGAAGGAGATAAAACTAGTACATTGCCTCCTTAAACGTATTATTATATGTGAAAAAAATAATATGTAAGGGTACTAGAGTTTAAAACTAGATTTTCTTATGGAGTACAGACAGGAAATTACGTTATAGTGGAAAGAAGAAGGACACAAACATGGGTAAAGAGTCCAGTGCAGTAAAATACACATACTCAATACGCTGCTGTTTAACTAGCTCTTCCTTGTATATATGTGGTTCTTTTAGGCTAGAAAAAGACAATCACTTTTAATATAAGGTGGAAATATTGTTGAGAGGACAATTACATCATTATTAAACATCAAATATTAAAACAACATAGAAACTAAAAGTTGTACTATTCTTTATCACATTTCATTACCATCAATAGGAAGGCATTTAAAATGACATTAAAATCACCATTGGCTTCGTATCTAAATATTATTTGTGATTTTCTTTTCCTTCTGTACAATGATACCCATTTCTGTAAGCATAAATTTAATAGCATTCTTACTTGGACATATCTTAATTTAAAATAACAACACAACATTTTGAAACCATGCTTAATTTATAACAGAATGGTTGACATTTGTAACTGACACAAGTGAAAATTGTTTCTTCTTTAAATATATTTGTTCAGATAGTTGTGGGAAGTTAAAAATACAAAAACAGCATGAACATGTCTGAAGTTGAAGGGAAAGAACTGCATTTTCTATAAGTGTCTTGTGAAACTAATTAAGGATCCACTAGAGAAAGTAAATCAATGAAAACTATATGTGATATCCAGCCTGCTTCTCTGAGATTTGTCTTTATTTTCCAGGAAACTGAGAAAGAATATAATTTAAGTAGGAATAGTTATTTATTAGTTTTATGTAACTCCAAAGTGAGTTTTACACAGAACCAAAATTGAGTAAAATTATTAATTGCAGTGGGAAAATATATGTTCAGCAATTATAATTTAATTTTGTATCCCGATACTATGGAAAGTGGGTGTCTAAAATTTTCTTTATATTGATGGTGGATAGAAAATAAAAACAATATTAGGTATATCCTATTAAAATGTAATCAGACTCCATAACTAGATTGTTATAAATATCAGGCTAGATGCATACATTAGGGAACTGAGATTAGTATATTATGAGAAATCAAGAAATTTATGTTTGTTTTCATGTTTAATATGACTTACATTGTTGCTTATAGTGCTTTGAAATAAATTCAGTAATTTGCTATCATGTTATGGATAATATAGATTGAAATAGGAACTGTAGCTCTTATGTAACTTGATATTTCTACAATCCTTAGTCAAAACTTAATCAAATTTGATCTTTTCTTTGACACCACTGATAACTGATCCACAATTCAATACCTGAACTATACACATATATGTTCTGTTTTTATTTACCATGTAGCTCTTTAATTAAATTTTGTAATATTTTTGAAATATTGCACTCACAAAAGCAGATATTCCAGATTTAATCTGAAACTATAACTTAACTTGAATATATTTTAACCTATATATTTTAAGAATTGTACATGTATTTAGAGTAGCACATGATATATTCAATACATATGCATGTCTCATAATATTTGAATCAAAGTGAATATTATCCATCTCCAAACATTGATCATTTCATCGTGGTGAAAATATCAAAGCCTACTAATTATATTCAGAAATGCTTAAAAGCTAGTCAGTAGTTATTCATTATTGTAAAAAATTCTGAAATGATGCAGAAAATATGTTTTTAAAAAAGAAAAGTGAAAACATTAATAAATAAAGCTCACATTTAATAACCAGATTTATTTCAAAAGACAAATCTTACATATTGAGTACTACAGGACTCATTCCCTAATATCTAATAGGGAATAGATCTGTATTTTCCCTCTGCCAATAGATTCTATGGTAACAGGATAGATAAAATGTATAGCAAGTATCTATTTTAAATGAAAGTGCACAAATTTCAATTCTTATATGTGTGGGATTTAAATTTTAATGTCACAAAAGTAACATGTATTGATATAAGTCTGATATAATTTGCAGCTCTATATTGTGATAGAATTAGCTTTAAGATGAATTATTGACCTTCATAGAAAAACTAAGTGAAATGTGGAAAAACATTCTATATATTCTTTCCTATTCCATATGTACAGCATTCTTGTCAAAATCCACACTAGCTGGATGTGATTATGCACATCTTTAACTCCAGTTACTTGGAAGGCTGAGGTAGCAAAGAGTAAATTTGAAACCAGGCCAGAAAACAGTGGTTTGGGGAGATCTTGTCTCAAAATTGATACGATGTAATATAAAATAATGAAAACAAGGTGCAGGGATCTAGCTCAGTGTAAAGGACTCTCAGTTCAACCCATAATACTGAAAAAATGAAAACCATAGTACAGGTTTAGTAAACTTGGCATACCATTTCACTTGAAGTCTATCAGTTACATCATGGTTCATTTACTGTATTGCACATTTTATAGACAGACAAATGTATACTAAGAGATATACACCACTGCAGTATCAAAGAGTGTTATTTCTTTTTTTTTTACTTTATTTAAGAGGAAAAAGAGAAAAACACAAAACAAAACAAAGCGGTGTAAGGGTACACTTAATACAGAACTACAAAAAAAACACAAAAAAACAAAAAAACATAACAGTAAGAAATCACCTGTTAATAGATTACATATTATCATCTTGAAAATAGTTGCTCAAATCACAGTATCAAAGAATACAAGGTGGACATTCAAACAGGGAGACTGCAAACAGCTGTGTTCAATGATCCAAAAACATTGATATACTCAGCTATTTAACACCCCTAAACACACTTGCTGTTATATCCGTTAGAGCTCTTTTTATTTTTTTTCCCTCTCTTTTTTACAACAAAATTTACACATGTTGGATTTTATTAATCCTTAGTGCTTATTACTTTTTTGGGGAGGAGAGAATACAGTCAAATATGGCAAAACAAAGCTGTCAGTCAAAACTAAGGATAGACATAGCACATGGTGTAGAACAGAGTACAAGGTTATCAACAATGGTTATCAACGTTGTCTGTTGTTTCCTTAAAAAGAATTGTCTATCTCATTAGATATTATAAAGTTGGACAAAACAGTAGAGAACAAGACCAACAAAACTTAGGCATTGTAAACATTACAGGACTTCCAAAGAAGACAATAGTCAAACCAGAATGGGTATCTTAGTGAATCTTATTGTCTTCAAAGTAGTTGCCTATATCCTTAAACTTGATATTATCATACAGAATGGAACAGAGTCTAATCAGTCAAAACAAGATCATGGGAGTACTACAGGACTTCAAAACAAGTTAACAGGAAATGAAAAAGAGTTACTATTTATATATCCTAAATTTTAAAATTTTTCCCTTAAGTAAGACAAACATAAGAAATGACTAAATAATTTTTTAAAAGAATAAGGGGGAGATTGAGATAAAACAGGACATAACAATATAACAATAGAGGTCAAAGCATGACTGTTTCAACAACCTAGTACTTCACCACCTTATAACCTGACTTAATAGTAGTTACCATAGTGTCTTTTTCCTTGAAATATTTGGGTAAAACTTCATATACTCTAGCTTCAAATATTTCCATATCAAGAAGCCCAGAATAAAGCCTTTCTAATTAATGAGTGAAAACTTTATAAGGCTTCAAGGCCACCTAATGGGGAATCATGATTACCACATATTTTTATATATTTGAATCATTACTTACATTAGGGAAACTATTCGGTATTCACCCATGCGAGATTGATTTATTTCACTTATGAGTATGGTCTCAAGCTGCGCCCATTTATTGATAAATATCTCAATGTGATCTTTCTTTATAGCTGAATAATACTCCATTGTATAGAAATACCACAACTTTTTTATCCATTCCTCAGTTGATGGGCACTTGGGTTGTTTCCAAGATCTGGCGATTACAAATTGTGCTACTATAAACATAGGTGCACATATATCACTGTGGTATGATGCTTTCAGTTCTTCTGGGAATATGCCTAGAAGTGGAATAGCTGGAATAAATGGGATTTCCAACCCCAACTTTTTGAGAAATCTCCAGACAGATCTCCACAAAGGCTGTACCAGTCTACACTCCCACCAGCAATGCAGGAGAGTTCCTTTTTCCCCACAGCCTCTCCAGCATTTGTTGTTGGTTTTCTTGATCCTGGCCATTCTTTCAGGAGTGAGATGGTATCTCAGTGTGGTTTTAATTTGCATTTCTCTAATGACCAATGATGATGAGCATTTTTTCATGTGTTTATTTGACATTTGCATTTCTTCATCTGAGAATTGCGTATTCATCTCAGATGCCCATTTTTGGATTGGATCTTTGAATTTTGGAGGTGTGAGGTTTTTTTTTTTTTTAATTCTTTATATGTTTTAGACAAGAGGCCCTTGTCTGAGAGAGAGTTCACTAAAATCTTTTCCCAGTTTGTGGGTTTTCTTTTCACTATGCTGGAGATTTCTTTTGACATGCAGAAACTTTTTAATAAGAAATGGTCCCAGTTATTGATTCTGGGAAGTATTTCCTGTGCGGTTTGAGTCCTGTTCATGAATTCTTTACCTACTCCTATGTCTCCAAGGTTTCTACCTAATTTGTCTTCCAATAGATTTAGTGTTTCTGTTTTAATATTCAGATCTTTGACCCATTTAGATTTTAATTTAGTACATGGTGATAGACATGGGTCTAGCTTTAGTTTTTGGCAAATGGAGAGCCAGTTTTTCCAGCAAAATTTATTAAAGAGACTGTCATTCTTCCAGTGATCCTACTTGGCTCCTTTATCAAAGATAAGGTGGTTGAGTGTGTTTGTAGTTGTGGTTGTATCTTCTAATCTATTCCATTGATCTTTGGTTCTGTTTTGATTCCAATACCATGTTGATTTTACTACTGTTGCTTTGTAGTATAACTTCAAGTCAGCGATTGTGATGCCTCCTGCTTTGTCTTTGCTGCTTAGAATTGCCTTTGTGATTCTAGGTCTCTTCTGGTTCCAGATGAAATTTAGGAGTGGTTTCTCTAGATCTATAAGGTATGTTGACGGTATTTCTATTGGGATTGCATTGAATCTGTATAACAGTTTTGGGAGAATGGCCATTTTCACAATGTTTGTTCTTCCTATCCATGAGCAAGGGATGTCTTTCCATTTTCTGAGATCATCTTCAATTTCCTTTTTCAGTGTATTATAATTTTCACTGTATAAGTCTTTCACTTCTTTCGTAAGAGTAATTCCTAAATATTTCATTTTTTTGGTTGCTGATGTGAATAGTCCAGTTTCTCTTATTTCCCTCTCTGTGATTTTGTTGTTCGTGTATAGGAATGCTATTGATTTCTGAGTATTGATTTTGTATCCAGCCACATTACTGAATTTATTTATTGTATCTAAGAGTCTTTCAATGGAGTTTAGGGGGTCTTCTATGTAGAGTATCATGTCATCTGCAAACAATGATAATTTAACTTCTTCTTTTCCTATCTTTACCCCTTTTATTTCTCTTTCTTGCCTAATTGCTCTGGCTAGTACTTCCAGTACTATATTAAATAGGAGTGGTGATAAAGGACATCCTTGTCTTGTGCCCGATTTTAAAGTAAAGGCTTTCAATTTTTGGCCATTTAGTATGATGCTGGCTGTTGGTTTGTCGTAAATGGCCTTTATTATATTGAGGTAAAGACCATTTATTCCAATTTTCTGTAAAGTTCTTATCATGAATAAGTGTTGGACCTTATTGAAGGCTTTTTCTGCATCTATAGAAATGATCATGTGATTCTTATTTTTGCCTTTATTGATATGGTGGATTACATTTATTGATTTGCATATGTTGAACCATCCTTGCATTCCTGGGATGAATCCCACTCGGTCATGGTGTATAATCTTCTTGATGATTTGCTGGATCCTATTTGCCAATATTTTATTGAGGATTTTTGCATCTATGTTCATTAGGGAGATCGATCTATAGTTCTCTTTTATAGTTGGGTCTTTCTCAGGTTTTGGTACTAGAGTAATATTTGCTTCCAGGAATGACTTAGGAAGGATTGCTTCCCTTTCAATTTCATTGAATAGTTTGAGGAGTGTCGGCATTAGGTCTTCTTTGTATTTCTTGTAGAATTCTGCAGTGAATCCATCTGGGACTGGGCTCTTCTTGGTGGGTAAGGACTTAATTACATTTTCAATTTCATAAGCAGAGATTGGGTTATTCAACAGTTTTACATCCTCTTGATCTAGCTTTGGTACTTCATATGCTTCTAAGAATCTGTCTAAATCTGTGTTATCAAACTTTTGAGAGTAGAGGTTTTCGAAATAGGTGTTGATGATCTTCTGTATTTCTATTGAGTCTGTAGTAATTTCTCCTTTTTCATTTCTTATTGCATGAATTTGAGCTTTTTCTTCCCTTGTTTTAATAAGGTTGGCTAGGGGCTTATCAATTTTATTTATTCTTTCAAAGAACCAACTCTTTGATTCGTTGATTCTTTGGATTGTTTTCTTAGTCTCTATTGCATTGATTTCTGCTCTGATTTTTATAATTTCCTCTCTTCTTTTGGCTTTGGGCTTGACTTGCTCTTCTTTTTCTAGCTGTTTGAGGTGTAGCATCAAGTTGTTTATTTGTATTCGTTCTGTTTACCTGATGTGGGAACTCAGTGCAATAAATTTTCCTCTCAGGACAGCTTTCATTGCATCCCACAGATTCTGGTACGTTGTATCTGCATTTTTGTTTTCTTTTAGGTATTGTTTAATCTCTTTTTTAATTTCTTCTGTGACCCATTGATTGCTCAAGAGTGTGTTATTCAGTTTCCATGTGTTGCGGAATTTTTGCAGTATCTTTTATCATTAATTTCTAATTTCAGAGCGCTATGATCCGATAACATGCAAGGGATGATTTCAACTATTTTGCATTTGCTTAAATATGTTCTGTGAGCTAATATATGGTCTGTTTTAGAAAATGATCCATGTACTGCTGAGAAGAATGTGTATTCTGATGTTGTTAGGTGGAACATTCTGTATATGTCTATCAAACCCATTTGTTCACAGGTGTGATTCAGTTCTGTTATTTCTTTGCTCATTTTCTGTCTGGTTGATCTGTCCCTTGGTGTCAATGGCATATTAAGGTCTCCTGTTACAATTGTGTTACTGATAATTTGAGTTTTCATTTCTGTTAATAATTGTTTTATATAACTGTGTTCTCTGGAGTTTGGTGCATATATATTTAAGATAGTTATCTCTTCCTCTTGGAGTTTTCCCCTTATGAGTATGTAGTGACCTTCTTTGTCCTTTATGGTCATTGTTGGTTTAAAGTTCACGTTGTCTGCAAACAGAATGGCTACTCCTGCCTTTTTTTGGATTCCTGCTGCATGAAGAATTGTTTTCCACCCTTTGACTTTCAGTCTGTGAGTATCCTTCTGGGTTAGATGGGTTTCCTGTAAACAGCATATGGTTGGATTTTGTTTCTTGATCCATTCTGCTAGTCTGTTTCTTTTGATTGGCGCATTGAGACCATTTACATTAATGGTTATTACTGTTAAATGCTGGTTAATTGTAGGAATCTTATCTCTCTGCTGTTGCATCTTTATCTTTCTGTTCTGTTTAATTATTTGCTTTGCTTAGTGGTTTTTTCCTTTGTGTATCTAAACTGTCTTTCAATATTTTTTGCAGGGTTGGTTTGGTGTTCATGAAGTTCTTCAGCTGTTCTTTGTCATGGAAGTATCATATTTCACCATCTATTTTGAATGATAGTTTTGCAGGATATATCAGTCTTGGTTGGAAATCATTTTGCTTTAGGATCTGGAATATTTCACTCCATGCTCTTCTTGACTTTATCATTTGTGCTGAGAAGTCTGCTGTGATTCTGATAGGTTTTCCTTTATAAGTGATCTGTCTTTTCTCTCTGACAGCTTTTAATAATCTATTCTTGTGTTGGATTTCTGGGATGGTGATTATTATATGTCTGGGTGTAGTTTTATTTAGGTTATGACTATTTGGAGTTCTATATGCTTCACTGATCCTGATGTCAGTTTCTGATCTCATGCTTGGGAAATTTTCAGCTATTACTTCTCTAAATATCCTCCTGACATCCTTCATGTTGTCTCCCTCTCTTTCATTAATCCCTATCATTCTTATGTTATTCTTCTTTGCATCGTCTTGCAGTTGTTGAATTGTTGTTTCCTGGTTCCTTGTTATTTTCAAAAGATCTTTCCTTTCCTGTTCACTAGCTGCAATCCTGTCTTCAAGGTCTGAAATTCTATCTTCACTTTCATTAAGGCGGTTTTTACAACTTTCAGTGGAGTTTTTTATTTCCTGTATATCTCTGTGCATCTGCATTATGTATTCTGTTTGTTTCTTATATTGCTCGTCTAGGGATTCTATCTTTTTGTTTAGTTCGTCCAATTTTTTATCTGTGTTTTCTTTAGATATATTTAGAATCTCTTTCATTTCTTTTATCATTTCTTCTTTTATCTGGGAGATTATTTCGAGTTTGAATTTCTTTAAAGCTTCCTGGAGTTGCTTGTCAATTTCAGTATCTATTGTGTCCGATATATGAGGTGGATGGGATATATTTTCTTCTATATACATCGCTCCTAGGGTTTCTTGAGATGGGCTGGAGGTTTGAGGTTGTAATTTGGTCTTTCGTTTTGTCATTTTCCTATATTTCTGTGTTTCAAGTGTTATTTGAAAGCTTTCTCAGGATCTGTTGAAAATCCCCTTCTATGTTTGGAGCTACTGAGACTCTGGCACCACGCTACCCCAAGCCATTGGGCCTACAGAACCAGTGGCCCTCCTCTGCCTACTCAGAGCTCCGCAGTTCCAGACAAGCTGGGCCTCAGGGACACTGTGCGTCCACCTGCCCCTTGGAAGCTCCACAGTTTTTCAATCGCAGCCAGGTTAGGGTACTCACCACAGGCCGTGGTGCCTCAGGAACCTGTGGTCCCTCCCTGCTTGCAGAGATATCCACAGTCCTCCAGACACACGGAGAGGCCGATGAGGGCACCCCAGATCTGCCCAGCTCCTCCTCTGCACACTGATGGCCACACACAGCAGCACAACAGGCTGGGCTCGGCTTATAGTGTGGGCCCGCCCACCCGTCGGGAGCTCAGCAGTTCTCCAAGTGCAACCGGAATGGGGAGGCTGATGTGGAAGCCTCAAACCCACCTCTCCCCTTCACTGCACCTGGAAGCCTGGGGGGACTCCAACAGTCTGGGCGGAGATATCCAGAGACCTCCAGACATGCAGAGAGGCCGATGAGGGCACCCCAGATCTGCCCAGCTCCTTCTCTGCACACCGATGGCCGAAAAGAGTGTTATTTCAATCCTTAAAAATCCTCTTGCTCCAACCTCTGACAACCACTATTTTTTTTTTTTACTCTTTCCATAGTTCCTGTTTGCTTTCTATTCATTTGTTTGCGTATTTTTTCATTTCCAGAATGTGACATAGTTGGAATAATAGAGAATATAATCCTTGTTTATTGGCATCTTTTACTTAACATTTATTAAGATGTAAGTCTAAAATGTTTCCCCAAAGTCTCATATGTTCAGAGGTGGAACTTTGAAAGTATAGTTGGATGATGAGACACCATACTCAGGAGCACCATACCTATTATGGTGCTAAGAGGGAAAGGGCAGTGTTTGTGGGTGGGTCACCTAAGAGGCTGATTTACAGGAGCTTCTTAGTCTGAGCTTCTCTTCTATCATATACCATTCTAACATACTAATTCTTCTTTGGAGCCAACCAACAATATACTGACTCCTTCAAATCCCTGAACTAGAATAAATCTCTCATCTTCTGAGTTGCAGGTGTTCCACATTTTGTCCCAGTGATTGGAAAGTTATATATATATATATATATATATATATATATATATATATATAGTATATAGATATTTAAGTTGCTTTGTACGGCCTCTTAGCTCATTTATTTCTATTTCTGAATAGAATTTCATTGTCTGAATACTTCACAATTTATGTATTCTCATTCCTAAATATACCTTAGTTGCTTCTACATCTTGACAATTTTATAGATAAAGTTAGAAGTTCCACATCAGATATTTTGTGTATGTAAGTTTTTGATTCATTGAGTTAATATCATGGAATACAAAAGGTGGGTCATACTTTAAAAGCACAACTAGTCTTTCAGAAAGCTGCCAAAATTTCTTTCATATTGGCTGAACATTCTACATTGTACATTGCCACAAGCAGTGAATTAATTTGCATTGTTCCACAACCTTGTTAGCACTTCGCATTGTCAGTATTTTGTACTTGGCCATTCAAAAAATATATTATGATAACATATTTCAATACTAATTTATAAATTCCTAACAACAAAATGCAGAATTTTTCCTGTGGATATTTATCATGTGCATGTCTTACTAAGTGGAGTTTTTGTTCATGTCTTTAACCTATACTTTTTATTCTTTCTTTTAACTTTAACAGACTTGATCTTTTTATTATTACTCACTTTTAGAGTTAAAGTTTCAAAATACCAATTCTGAAAAATTTTACATGAAGATTCAATGTACTATCAGTCAACATTTCGCTAAGTTATTTTAATTATACCAAAAAACTGGTCTCAAAATTTTATGAAATAAAAACCCAGCATGGCCATCACAATATTTAAGGAGAAAAATAGAGACAGAAGTTTGACCCTATGCTATAAGAATCTTACTATGAAGCTGTAGTATTCACTTGGTATTGACAAAAGGACAAAGAAATAGTTTCCTAGAATAAAATCCTGCACAAATAAACCCATATAAATACAGTTCAATTATCTTTGACAAAGGAGCAGAGGTAATAAAAATGGAGAAAGCCAGTCTTTGATGAATGATGTTGAAACAGGAATAGCCACAAAATAAAATAATGCCTATACATGAAAATTTCATACCACTTACAAAAGTTCTTCAAGACACATTAAAGATTTGAAAGAGAAAAGTCACAAAAGAGGTCTCCAAAGACCACCTTGTGGGATCCAGGAACTCCAGCCAGAGGCGTGCATGTGCATGGCTAAATGTGAGCCCCTCTTGTGACTCCCATAGTCTCTGCAGACTACTTTGTGGGACCTGAGAACCCCAACCAGAGGCACACATGGGACCAGGCTAATCCCTGACCCCTCCTGCAAATCCTGTCATCTCCCCAGACCACCTTGCAGGACCCAGGACTCCAACCAGAGGCACATATGGGACTGGAATAAACCCGGGACCCTCTTGCAACTCCCACTGTCTCCACGGACCACCTCTCAGGATCCAAGAACTCCAGCCAGAGGTGGGCACAGGGCCAGGCCAGAACCCAACCCCTTCTGTGCCTCATAGTCCTGGCCACCCACCTCAGGACTTAGGAAGTCCAACCCATGATGAGCACCCCTGCAGTCCCATCGTTGGCATCAGAGATACCCACACCTCCTGGACCTAGCATTGCTGTTGAACTTTGGCTTCCAAAACTCCCACCAGAATCTTGGAATGCAGGGATTAATCATGTAGTATCATGGGGAGACTCAGTAAGAAGAACTCAGCAGGCTTCCATGAGTGAGGTAAGTTTGCCCCTAAAATAGAAATATATTTTGCCACCTTCAGTGGTTAAACAGAAGCAACAGAGAAGCCCCCTCCAGAAGTAGGCCATAGGCAAGATTGGCAAGTGGATGGGTGAGTCCTTCCTCCACACAGAGAATGTCAGGTAAATTGAGGAGGGTTCCAACAAGGCCTCTCCCAACCTGGAGAAAATTAAAGGTGACTGTGGGACACCCAGAGACACAGTAGGGTTCCACCTGAGACAAACACAATAAACAGGGAGGTCTGGTGACTCTGAACAACCTGAAGACATAATAACAGCAGGAAATGGGGTTGATTTCCATCAGTACTCTTAGGTTTGTGTCATTATTTATGTCTGTGGCTCCTAGGCCTCATGAGTGTGGGAAGCCCTGTAATTGGCTGCCACCTTATATCTGCAGGCTGCAACAGCTTAATTTCCTCTAAGAGTTAAGTTTGGTAATTAAGCAGCATCTTGCATAACTTGTTTAAGCTGGCCCCATTATTCAGGGATTATGCTTATTGAGCCCCCGCCTGGAAATTCAAACTGACCTATGAACCTCCATCTTGCCACTGTGGCTAAGTTACCTGTTGATGTCTCAGCACCCAAACCCCTCCTCCCCAATACCCTATATATTTGATACTCATTCCTTGAATAAAGAGAGACTTGATTGGAATTCCTCAACCTGTCTCCACTCTTTGTGTCTCTTGTTCCCTTTTCATCCCCACTCCCCCTCTAGGGTCTCTGTGGACTTACCCACGGCTGGGTCACATGAGTTTGCATTGTGCATTTGTGATTGGTTCATTGTCTAGTGCTTGGATTGATGGTGTCAGTGCTACACCCACATAGGGGTGGAGCCAGGATGTGATGTAATGGCAGGAAGAAGTTGTGTCTTGCTCTTTTGCCAGTTTCTGCCTTCCTGTTTGCAGCTGCCATGAACTGCAGCCCTGCCATGCCAGCCTGCCTTGGAGCCCACCTAGTAGGGGCTGAAATCTCCAAAAAAATTGGTAATAAATAACCCTTTCCCTTCCCAACTTTGAGCTTTATGTATTTTGTCTCAGCAATCAATAAAAAGTAACTAAGACAGCATGTAAGCCTAGAGAACAACATAGGACATAGCCAACAGCCCGTGAAGGTGGGATTCAGGTGACTGGCCCACCTCTTCTTTGTGGGACCCAGCAATTGGACAAACATCAACTTTAAAGTAGTACTCCAAGATACACACTACCAACAGTTGGCATTAGAGGAACTGAAGGACCAAATATGAACCTAAAATGGGAAAATGGCAAGACAAAAAAGCAAAATGCAATCTCAAACATCTAGTCCACCAGGAGCAAGTACAGGAGACATTGAAATAGAGGACTTCACAAGTAACACACCAAATCTCTGAAAAGATAGAAAGTGAAATAAAAAAAAAAACTCTATAAGGCTATAGAGGAAATCAAATTAGAAGTACTCTGACATGTAAAGACAGAAATAACCTTAGTAAAGGAGTTTCTCAGATAAAATAAAGAAGAAATACAGAAAAAAGTATAGAGGCATGGGAAACTGATTGAAATCTTGAATGACCACTATAGAAAGCAAGCAAAATTCATGAAACAAACTCAAAGAGACATCCAAGAAACAATAAATTCTGCTGAAAGCTGGCAAAACCATTGAAATGAAGCTGAGCATAGGATTTCAGACTCTGAGGACAGAATCAGAATTAGTGATCATGAAAGAGTAGAACTTTTAAAAATAATAAGCAACATGAAATGATAATCTTTGAGATGAAGCCAAGAGAAATAACATAAGATTAACAGGTATTAGTGAAGATGCAGGAGTCAATGCAAATGACATAACTAAAATATACACAGAAGTAATAGTATGAAATTTCCCAAACACGGGGAAAAATCTGATAGGTAGATAAGTGATGCTTATAGAACAACAACCAATCACAATCAACATAAATCTACCACTCAGACATATACTAATTAAGATCCCAGACATACATAAAAATAGAATACTAAAAGCTGTTAGAGAAAAGACACAACTCATCTATCAAGGAAATCCAATTAGAATCACAGGAGACTTTTCAGTCTCAAACTCTCAAGTCAAGATGAGCTGAGTGAGGTATTTCAAGCCCTGAAAGAAAACAACTTTCAACCCAGACTGATATACCCAGAAAAACTTTCATTCAAATTTAATGGAGAAACAAGATACTTCCATGACAAAGAACGACTGAAGAAATTCATGTCCACCAAACAAACTCTAAAAAGAATGCTGAATGATATACAACATAGAGATAAAAATTACAACAATTTCCAGAACAACCACAGAAAGAAACCACCAGGCAGAATAAACAATTAAACAAAGGGGAAAAGCAGAAAGCAAGCAACTGGGACATAACATGGCAAAGACAAACCAGTACATATCAGTTATATCTATAAATGTAAATGGCCTCACTTCACCTATCAAAAGAAATAGATTGAAAGAATGGATCAAGAAACATGATCTTACATGTATATGCTGTGTACAAGTAATACATCTGACCCAAAAGGAAACTCATAGATAAAAGTCAAAGAATGGAAAACAGTAATCCATGCAACAGAAATCCAGAAAAAATCAAGAGTCACTATTCTATTTGCAGACAACATGAACTTCAAACCCGAAATGATTAAAATAGACAAAGAAGGTCACTACATACTCATTAGTGGAAAAATTCAAGAGGGAGAACTAACAATTATAAATATATATGCACCAAATATAGGGGCACCCAACTATATAAGACAAATACTAATGGACATGAAAAACCAAATACACAAGAACACAATTATAACAGGGGATCTTCATACCCCATTCTCACAAAGAGATTGATCAACTAGACAAAAAGTTGGCAAAGAAATAATATAACTGAATCATACCTGTGGGCAATTGGACTTTGTATATGTGTACAGTGTTCTACCTAACCACATCAGAATATACATTCCTCTAAGCTGCACATGGGACATTCTCCAAAATAGACCATATATTATACCATAAAACATTCTTAAGTAAATTCAAAGGTATTGAAATTATCCCATGTGTAATATCTAACCATTGCACACTGAAATTGGAAATTAATGGCAAAAGATATTGCAAAACCTGAATAAATAAATGAAAATTAAATAACTTCCTGAATAATAGTTGGTTACATATGAAATTAAAGAAAAATAAAGCATCATCAACAATTCAGTGAAAATGCAGAAACAACACACTGTAATCTGTGGGATACAATGAAAGTGGTCTAAGGAGGGAAATATATAGCAATAAATTTTCCTGTCAAGAAAATAGAATAAGCACAAATAACCTAATGCTTCAACTAAAGCTTATAGAAAAAGAACCACTTAACCCAAAGCTCATAGAAGAGAGGAAATCATAAAGATTATAAAAGAAAGCAATGCAATTGAAACAAAAAATACAAAGAATCAATGAATCAAAATGTGGCATTTTCAGAGAATAAATGCAACTGATAAATCTCTAGATACCCTTATTTTAAAAAGAAAGAAAAAATCCAAATTCATGCAATAAGGACTAAAAAGGGGGAAATTACTGCAGATCCCATGGAAATTCAGTAGATCATGAATACCTATGTTGAAAATCTCTACTCAGAGTGGAAAACAGAGGAAATCGACAGATTTCTAGAAACATATGAACTACCAAAGCTCAACCAAGAAGATATAGCAATTTTGTATAACCCAATATGAACCCAATTTTATATAACCCAATATGTATAACCCAATATGAAAATGTAATTAAAAACTTACCAACAAAGAGAAACCCAGGTCCAGATGGATTCACAGCTGAATTTTACAAGAAATTCAAGGAAGATTTGATTCCAATACTCCTTAAACTCTTCAATGAAATTGAAAAGGAAGCAATCCTCTCTAAATCATTCCTGGAGGTAAGTATTACTCTGATACCAAAACCAGAGAAAGAGCCAACCAAAAAGGACACCTATAGGCCAATCTCACTAATGAATATTGATGCGAAGATTCTCAATTAGTACTGGCACATAGAATACAGCAAATCATCAAGATTATACATCATGACCAAGTAGGATTCATTCCAGGAATGCAGGGATGTTTTAACAAACGCAAAATCAGTAAATATAATTCACCACATCAATAGAGCCAAAACCAAAAACCGCATGATCATCTCAATAGATGCAGAAAAAGCTTTTGATAAAGTCTAATGCTTGTTCATGATAAAAACCCTTCAGAAACTTAGAATTCATGCTGCTAGCTCAATCTCATAAAGGCCATCTATGACAAACCAGCAGCCAAAATTATAATAAAAGGGCAAAAACTGAAAGCTTTTACACTAAAATCAGGAGCAAGACAAGGATGTCAGCTATCACCACTCCTATTCAATATAGTTCTGGAAACACTAACAAGAGCAATCATACAAGAGAGAGAAATGAAAAAATAAAGATAGGAAAGGAAGAAGTTAAACTATGACTATTTGCAGATGACATGATGCTCTATATAGAAGACCCAAAAATCTCCTACTGGACTACTAGACTACTAGAGGTAATTAACAAATGCAGCAGTGTAGCTGGATACAAAGTCAACACTCAATTAATAACATTCCTGTACACAAACAAAAAAGTTCACTGAGACAGAAATGATGGAAGTATCACCTTTCACAACAGCATCTAAAAAAGTGAAATGCTTAGGAATCAGCCTAACCAAGAATGTAAAAGCTGCACTCTGAAAATTATGCTAAGCTATACAAGGAGATTGAAGTGGATATTAGAATATGGAAGGATATTACTTGCCCTTGGCTAGGAAGAACCAATATTGTGAAAATGGCCATATTCCCAGAATTATTATACAGATTTAATGCAACCCCAATTACAATACCATTGACAAACCTCAAAGACCTAGAGAATACACTCCTAAAATTCATTTGGTACAGAAGATACCTAGAATAAAAAAGGCAATTTTGGGCAACAAAGCAGGGCAAGAGGTGTCTCAATTCCTGAGTTAAAATTATACTACAAAGCTACAGTGATAAAATCAGCATGCTACTGGCAAAGAAATAGACCTAAGGATCAATGGAACAGATTAGAAGATGCAAGCACAACTAAAAAGAAACTGAACTACCTTATATCTGACAAAGGGGCTAAACTGGTTCACTGGAAGAAGGATAGCCTCTTTAATAAATGGTGTTGGAAAAACTGGCTCTCCACATGCCAAAGAATGAAGCTAGACCCATGAATATCACCGTGCACAAAACTAAATTCTAAATGGATCAAAGACCTAAATATTAAAACAGAAACACTAAATCTACTGGAAGAAAAGATAGGTAGAAAACTTGGAGACATGGGGCAGGCAGAGAGTTCATGAACAAAACACAAATGGCCTGGGAAACACTTAAAAAATCAACAACTGGGATCTCATATTATTGAAAAGTTTCCACATTTCAAAAGAAATCACCAACACAGTGAAAAGAAAACCCACAGAACGGGAAAGAATTTTAGCAGCAACCCCTCAGACAAAGGACTTACTTCCACAACATATAAAGAATTGAAAAAGATCAAGACCCCAAAATTCAAAAACCCTCTCCAGAAATGGGCATCTGAGATGAAAACACAGTTCTCAGATGAAAATATACAAATGTCAAATAAATATATGAAGAAATGTTCGCCATCACTGGTCGTTTGAGAAATACAAATTAAAACAGAAGTGAGATATTATCTCACTCTGGAAAGAATAGCTGCCATCAAGAAAACAACTGATAACAAATGTTGGTGAGGCTGTGGTGAAAAAGGAACACCACTCCATTGCTAGTGAGAGTGCAGACTGGTGCAGCTGTTATGGAAATGAGTATGAAAATTTGTCAGGAGTCTAGGATTGGAAGTTCCATTCAACTAAGCTATTCCTCTCCTGGGTATTTTCCTAGAAGATCTGAAAAGGTCATGTCACAATGACATATGTGCACATATATTCATAGCACAGTTTGTATTAGATATATTTTGGAAACAACCAAAGTGCACATCAACTGCAGAGTGGTTGAAAAACATGTGCTATTTTTATACAGTGGAATATTACTCAGCTATAAAGAAGATGATCTTGAGACCTTCATATGTAAATGGAGGCAACTTGACACACTCCTCATAAGTCAAATAAGTAAGAATTGTATTTATAAATATTCAATTGTGTCTCTAGTTAATAAGAAATAATAAGAACTGTAGGAGTAAAACCCAAAGTGTATAATTGCTATTATAAAACAGAGAGGAAAAGAAAGTGATCTAAAGGATATAACTGCATGTATGTTTCAGTGTATAAGACAGATGACCATATTACTAAACTTTCATTGGATCATTGAGTGGAACTGTTTTTAGTCTTGCTGTTTGTATGTTCACTTTGTATGCTTTAATTTTGTAACTTGAACAACTATTTATAAGATGACTGTATATAATTTATCAACTTACAATGTTTTTCGTGTTTTTTTTTTCTTTTTTTCCTTTGGAATTCTGTATTGTTGCTACTTGTTTTTCTGTTTTGCTTTTCTTCCCTTTAAATATTTTTTTTAAAAAATCAAAAAAGAAAACCATACAAAATATTAGACCTAGCCCCAATATCATGCTTTGTGGACTAAAGTTTATAATTATCTCATAGTTCCCTATTGCACATTTGGTAAGATAATCCTCAATCCCTTGTATGTTTAAACGTTTTTCTAAATTTTGATGTAAAATCAATAGTAATTTTGAGAAATTGTGATGAGTATATACTTTGCAAGAATAGAATTTAACACTTCAAAAATATTTTTGAAGTCATAAAAACAGAAGACAATTTTTATGATTTAGAATTATATGTTAAGTTGATTTTTCACACTATATAATAAATGTGATACTTTTTCTAGCTTTTTTTAAGAAGTTGAATATGAGTATTTTATTTCTGAAGCAGTTTCAATACACTTATTGACATTCTAATACAATAGCTATCTGAAGAAATTGACTTCATTCTCAAATCACACAGCTTTTAAGGATTTAAAGAACAGTATAACTGCTCAACTTTTGAAAAGTGCACAGCAGTTTCATTGAAAAAAGAGAAAGACATCCCAAACATAAGGAGTTATGTTTGAATGTTAATCTACTTGTCCAATACTTAAATCTCCCAACCTAGAAATGCAGTTGTGCAAATGCTGAGGTTAAGAGAAATTCATCGGCATAATTCTGTCGTGTGTTCTCTATAAAACATTTTGATTTTCCAATCTCATACAGAAGTTAAAGGATCAATAAATGTCTATAAAATGTTTTGAATGTTCTGTAGGTATAAACCATTACTGTTCAACATTACCAGAAACTGCACTATATGGACTTTGAATTGAAACTGACACTTTAAATGTATCATAATTTCTATCAGCTTCTTTTGTTTGAAGAAAACGGTTTAACATTTTTGTGCTTACTTATCTTGATTAATAAGAATAGAGCATTGTTGTTTGGAGCCTCTTGATGATCTCCTAAAAAGCACTTTGTAATAACACCGAAGCTTATTTGAACATAGAAAATCCAAAGGTTTGTTTTCTGTTCTCAACGTGGCATATCTGAAAATACAGTGAGGGGAAAATATTCAAAATTTAACAATTATCTCAAGGCATACATGCCACAACTTATCTTCTTTAATGCCTATTAATTGCTCCCATTTCTCATATAGAAGGTTTAGAGAATTTCTTTAAATTTTCACCCTCAGGTAGTGAGACTGCTAAAAGATTTGTGAAAGTCACCACACTCTGGAAAAAAGAAAATTTAATTTTAGCTACAAGTGTTTACTGTTTTCTTACTCCTCATCTATTAGTAAGACTTAATTATCATTATCCAAAAGACTAGAAGGGCCAGAAGAATGGCCATAGCATAATGTTATTTGAAGTAAGTCCTCAAATAAAATGATGAGATAATGAGGAAGAAGAAGTAGAGAAAGCTAAGCATGGTTGTATAACAGATCATTTCCTAACTCAGCAGCTCAAAACTCCCATATAGGTCTGTAATCAATAGGCTTTTATGAACACATGCGTGTGTCTGATTGAGCTCAGCTAACCTGTGTGGAAGTTTAGCTCGGTGCAAACCTGCACTCTATGATTCTTGTGTTTATGCCTTCATCTGGCTAGTGAGAATATATTCTTATCATGACCATACATGGGCATAGGAGGAAAGTTGGAATCATACAACATATGGTAGGACTAGGCTGGGCACTGGTGCACTCTTAGCTGTTGCCCAAATACCTGTGTCAAAGGAAGTCTCATAACTGAACAGAAGTCTAGGGATAACAAACCATTCTCTGAATTTACACTAAAGCTGAGGATTCTGGCTGAGATGAAGTATAGTTAAGTGGGTGTTTCACAGGCTCCATGTGTGAAAATGAGAGCAATAAAGATACCTTACTATTACTTCTATTGTTATCATGATTTCTGTTATTATTGTTGCTGTTATTTCCTTTACTTATAACAGTTGGCAAGAAGTGTATGTGTAGCAGTGATAAGAGATGATCAGCACAATATCTGTACTAGATTTCCCTCCCTCCTGTAGTTAGCACATTAAAGAGTCTCTCAGCTCTTATCCTGCATGCTGGGAGCCTTGGGTTGGATCCAAAGTACCTCAAAAAAATATTCTTTCAAATACTAGTTTTCACTGCATTATGATTGTCATGTATCAGATAGACCTAAGTTATCACACAGGTAATGCAGTGCTTCCTAAGATTGAGAAAACAGCTTCAGAAGTTCTTAGTAAAGAAATCCTCCTTCCCACAAATTGAAGGTATATTTTTTAAAAACCTAATTTCAGAAAGAACAGATTTTTGGTGAAGATATCTAGACATGCATAACACATACTACCTCATTTCATTGGATTTGACCGGTTGTAAGATAGTCATAGTTCCTATCAGAGAATATATCATTTTTTTTTCCCTGAGAAATTCTTCCAGTGGATCTTGACTGTGATGGTTTTGATATGAGTCCCTCCCCCTCCGTGTTAAAGGCTGGTCACCAGCCTGTGATGCTAAGGGGTGGTAGTGGAATCTTTGAGAGGTGAGAGGAAATCAGCCTTCCCGGGCTTTGCCTTGAAGGAAACTCTGGAATCGAAGCCGTTCCTGTCTGTCTCATTCCCAGCTACCATAAAGGGAGTCACTGGTTCTGTGACAAGCTTCTGTCTCACAATGTTCGTTTGCCACAGGGCTAAACAAGGACCAAGCAACTGTGGATTGAAGCAACCAAAACTGTGGGCCAAAGTAATCCTTTTCCTCTATTAAATCGATCAGCTCAGGATTTTGTAACAGTGATGTAAGTCTAACATATCAGTTACTGGAACAATTCTGAGCTAGATATCATATGTTTGGTTATTCTTTTTTTTTTTCTTCCCAGAAATATAAACAGTCAGTTTATTTGAAACTGGAATATTGCACCATCTCAGTACAGGTGGGATTTTTAAGAGCTCCAAGTACAGAGTAATAGAGAACTAAACAGTTGTTCCCAATAGTGACAGACGGGAAACATGGAAATAGAAGTTGGAGTACAGAAAGCAGCAGGCTGGCTGACAAATTATAAAATTTAAGTATTTTTCTGGTCCAAATACTATTTTAAATATGTTTTTGTGACAAAATTAATTATGCTATGAATTAATGTGTAGCAGATAGGAAAACAATACTTAATAGCTTTAACGATTCCATTTATAAAGTGAAAATACAAATGATATAGTGCTATGTTAACTAAATAATTATTTAAGATACAGAAAATAAGAAGCATAAATGACCATTTACAATTCCTCAAGACGGCTAAGCCTACTTTTAAATATACCAGCTTATTAATATATCAGTTTATTGTGCTGGTATGACTAGAGATACACTCGCACATATCTGTCCCTATGCACTAGTTTAAGTTATGTCACCCAATCTGTAAACATTTGGTCTGAAAAACTATTTCCATCTAATTCATTCTTCAGAGAAGGGGAAGCAACGATTTGTACTATTTCCAGTAGGTGTTTCTTTATTAAATCTATCGCCATTCGAGGTATGGATATTGGACATTATGTCCAGCAACAGGAAAGCTGATTGGTAAGTTATAAAACTTAAATATTATAGTGACACTGCTATGGTCTCTTAGATATGGTACTCCTGAGTTGACAATTTATTTTCGATCATTTTGCACTGACCACTCAAAAGAATACTAGATTTACCAGCATTTTGAATGTAGAGTATATATATTACATTTTTTATTCGAAGTCTAATCTAACCATAGACCACTATTTAACAAAACCTTCATGTCATTTCAAACTTTCTGAATCTTAGTATCTATTGTTTGCTAGAGTTAGATGCTGATTACTAAAACAGGCTTTGATACCCTATCCAACTTAATTTTAAAAATTGAATAATTTATTTAATCAAAATTCCAAGCCTATCTCTTCCATAAATGCTTTTGTTGATTTGTATAGATTTCAGAGACAAAGTTTCAAAGCAAGTAAGTTCTAGAGTTATATTTTTTAAATCTCCTGTTTGTTCAATACTGAAGATTAAGCCTGTTTCAGGAAATTCTAAAAATTCAATGATTATATATAATGTAAATAGCTTCATTCTTTGGTAACTATCGTATTATTTTTCATATTACTGTCATGTAGAATGCATTTCTTCTACTGATAGCAGAGATCTTTTCTCAGAGGCATAGACAATGTGTTGCTTCTGAATCTCATGAAGGAAGAAAGTGAATTTTAGACCAGGTTTCTTACTACAAAAGACAAGTACCTTGCATATCACTTGTTTTGGGTCTTACATTGATCCAAGATCTTTACTTATTAATTCTTCTCACTAACCAAGGAAATGACACCATTATTTCCACCATTGCTGAGAACATGCAGGGATAGAATGTTGGTTAATAAGTCTTAGGGCTGGGCCTTGAAGTTGTTCACTGCACAGTAGTTCTGAGCTCAGTAAGTATAATAAAACTGTGTGTTAGCTAACAGTGCTATAGATATTCTAGGTCCCCTTCTGCCTCACACTGGATTATTCTCTACACATGGTGTTTACTTTTGGTAGTAAGAAAAAGAAAAATCTATGCCTAAGAACAATGCCTACTTTGCAGACAGGAAGGAAAAGGGGCAGGTAGATACCATGCTTTTCACATTCTTAAAGCTTTCCATCTCCTATGGACTGGAGGAACTCTCTGTCCTTACTCTTTATACTGATACCTGTCCTCATGACTTAGACTTCTGTTCACCTAGACATTTTTCAGTTTTATAAATCAAGTATGAACTCTGTATACTGATTATTCATTTGAACTTTAAGACAAATGAACCCCTTCTCCAGGGTATTCCTCCAGGTCACACATTTTGATTACCACTCTGAGCTATTGCAGGGCTATACTCATCAGAAATTTGGTTCCATTATTCACATTGAAAGAGGAAGCTAGTTACTATTGCATGAAGAGTAGTTCTGGGTTTCTTTTGCCCGTTTGTAATAGAAGTGGGCACTCTATGACACATTTTCTTTATTGATGATTTTCAATGCTTTGGAAAAAATCAACATGTTCCTTGAACTCCTAAGATATCTAATTTGAAATAATTAATTGCATATGTTATATCTCTTCCAAACTCAGTTTTTTTGTAACTTAAGATGTTAAATTGCATCATCTCAGGAGTATTTCCAAAATGTTGAATTTTGTACTTCATCATTCAAATAGAATTTTTGGAGGTGAAGCTTGGATACTAGCTCTTTTTAGATATTTTAATGATGTTCATGTACATCTACCTTTATCAAGGATGTTATATCATTGCAATCCTTCTACCTCATTCAAAAGATAAATAACACTATTTAGTTCCCATCTGCTCAACAAAGTACATATTTTTAAAACTATTGAGTCCGGATTAAGTATCAGCTTCATTTTCAAGTGCTTAGGATATAACACTAAATAACTACAATAACCAAAAACATTAAAATTGTGTCAGTGTCCAAAATTTCTGGTAATTATACTTTACTGAACAAGTCAGCTTATATAAAGTATGCTTTTATTTACTTGGTTTATCATCTTGAAAAAACAGTTTCACAAATCTTTTCAGATTTCAACTACTAAAAATGAGCATTTTATTGTAGTTCATGTGTTAGAAATTCCTATGATGTGCTAGAATCTCAGTTTAGTTTACATCTGGAAAGTTTCAGATATGATAGATGGGAGTGGGGGCAATATGGTGATGAGGTGAAAAGTGAGAAAAGGTAATTCATTCAGTATAGAATCCATCAGTATTTTTAAAAGTCCAAATCAAAAAGTCAATGAAATGTAGTTTTAGTTTGGTGCTCAGCTTCTATCTCATTGTAGTGGCAAAATGTATGATATTCTCCAAGTATACTTATTCTTCATTCTTGCTGTTACATGAAAAATCAGGGCACTGGAGTTCTGTTCATATTGTGTCCTTTCTTTTTTATGATTTTCTTTTACTCCTTTCACTATCTAAAGAGGTCAGAATAAATCAGGTTACCTCAAAGTTCTTGACTACCATTTGTGGTTCATTGTAAGCAATCTCTTCATTATCTAAAGACTTCAGCACTCCTTTCCTGATGATCACTCATGTAAAGTAACCATTCATTTCTGCATGCCATGAGTTAGCAAGATCTTACATTAAGTAATATCTAAGGTTTCATGCACATCTTCCTTAATGAGATTATGCAATGTTTCAGTATCTGTAAGTGAAATCCTATCGACAAGAGATTTCTCTAGAACAAATCTTTCTTTTGATCAGGGGTTTTAGTTGTAAGCAAATAAAGCTAATCCCAGCTGATTATGTGCTGATACGTTCATTTAATGTGCGTGTATCTGTGTGCCAGTGTGAGAAAAGATACTGAGCAATGGAGACTTGTTAAGAGATCAGAAAAATCAAGCTCAAATCTAAACTGCCAGAAAAATAGCTATAAATATAACTCTAATGAAAAATTACCAATGATAGAGTTTACTCTAATACCAGGACTTGATTTTACTGCAGTCATGCTTCTGCTAATGGAAATTCTTCCTCTGTGCCTGCAACTCAACTTGATAAGCATTAATAGCCTTGCATTTGAAGGCTCCCACCTTAAAAGACCAAAAACATGCAATCTATAGGAAGTCCCCTTCATCAAGTTTCATTTTTATGAATTTAAGACATGAACAAGTGGGTGTGATTGAAGTTGCCTACTTCACATGAATATAAATTAGCTGTAGCAGCATTCAGAAAAGAGCCTCCTTTACTTTGTGGCTTCCACACTGGGACTGGGGATTCATAAGTATGGAAATTTTATAAGCATAGCAAAAATGTTCAAAGACCATGGGTGAATAATGCAGACCCCATACAGTCTGGCAGATCTACATGAATGATAACTTTTCTTCAGCTTTTGGAAAGGAAAACTGGAGTTTTGCATGGTCTGCACAGAGCTAACTCCTTTGATAAGCCTGGACCACTATCATGGTCTAAGGTCACTGGATCACAGCACCCAAATCTTTACTGCATGCAGTCTTGGTGCTGCGGATCATCCGATCTTTCTCCTGCACTCTTGGGATTGGCCAGCTGCTTTCTGGGCAACACAAGACCAACTTCCTGCTGATCAGATGAGGAAGCTGTTCTTCTGTCCTGTGGGTCAGAGAAAACCTTGTCTAATGAAACCTGAATGCCTTCCAAACTTGTCCTTCCTTTGGAATTTTTGCTCATCTGTAGAATAACGCACAGTTTCTTAATGCACTGTATTCTCTCATCATAGTGAATCTGTATTTATTATTTCCGGTTTCATTTATTATGATGTGTTTATCTCCTGTTTGAATCCATACTGCTGTGAAATTCTTCTCAGATGTTTTCTCGCATTTTCCCTTTCCCTTTTCTTTTTTTCAAATTTTCATTCATGAAAGATTTTTTTCCCCAACAAACATTCACTACTTCGGAAGCTAATGGATCATAATTTTAAGATCTGGTTACATTATTATCCTGAAATGGGCTTTGTTTGATCTACCATCTATAAATATTTCCTACTATAAAGAATCGCTCATGAATTTCTTTGTTTGCACTTGTTACCGCAGTTACTTCTAACTTCGGGGTAAAATGACCATAATAGTAGATGTCAAATATAGCAGTTAGTACCCTCAGTAAAATATAAACATGATAAATGAGAATAAAATGTAGTGAACAGGAGCTTGGTACACAGTTTATTAACTTGCAAATCACAAACAAAATATACTTCTTTATGGACTATGTAATATATTTTATGGTGTTGTTTAACCTTGGATTAATAGTTGCTCTGTTTCTTGAAAGACATTAGTTTACTCTTCTGGGTTGAATTTCTCTTTTAGTGAATGCTTTAGAAAATCATCATGCTTTTGGAGAAGATTTGGTATCTGACTTTTCCTTTCACTGAAACATAACTTTACCACTTCACAGATAATCAATTAAATTTGTTCTCCTTTGCCTTTCTCCATTATTGTCATTGGTAGCTCTAGATGCTCCCAACTTCATTTTCACGGGTAATTGAATTGGTGAATTATTTACCCATTAATCTGGCTTTTTTATGGTCATTCCCTTCTATGCAACTTCCAACCTTAATGCTTTTTGTCTCCTCCTAATTAAGTTGGACATGATTTCTTAGAATCTTGAAAGTGGAAGATTAGAAAAGCGCCATTGCTTCCCATGTGGGTGATGAAGTTTAGTACACTTTATTTTTGCCAATAAATTTCCAATTGTCTTCTTTTATGCCTTGTAAAATCCTGGAATTAATGAAGGAGAGCATTTTCTCCAAATCTTTCATTTTTGTACATTCACTTCATCCAGTAGCAATTTGATAGAATACAAAACTGGAGAAAATTCAAGAGGATTATGTAAAATTGAATTTTATTTTAAAACAATTCCTACATGATTGAAATGTGAAATTTGTTAAAGAATCTTTGGGATATTATAAACATATGACAAATGTCCTTATTGCATAGTTGGTGATTTCAGTTGGTTGAAATGCTGCTTTGGAAACTCACATAATTCAGTCTCTAGGAATTACCTTTTCCAAACTACATTGCAGTTAGGTTTCTGATAAAGGGGGCGGTCATCTGCAACAAAGAACAATAAATTTATAAAAGGAGTAACTTTACAAGCACCTGCGGTACAGAAGCAGTGAAAAAATAGACCTAATAATGATTTTCAAAGACTTCAGAGAAGAATTTATTTGGTAAGTCTTCAATAAGACACATAAAATTATCAGAACAGATATAGCATCAATAGTCCCAGGATTCAGGCTATGAGGTATGTGTTTTTCTGGCTTTAAAAACAATTAGTAAATCAAGTAACAGCTAACCTCATTTTAATTAAAACAATGTAAAAAACAAAATGTATTGGTAGTTGTAAAGAGTCATTGACAATATTGATAAAAGATTTTTTCCTTTATGTAATTTCAGACAGTTGCTGAGGTTACTTATGAAGTATGGAAATGTATATATAATTCAAATTAGCATATTCTATTAATTATAGCCTCATTAGTCTCTTCATTTTACACTAATGTTAATTTTGAAAATTCCTAAGAAACAGTTGGTTTCTGGATGCACTTGCAGTCACACATACACATTCACTGACATTTTAGAGAATAAGTTCTTAAAGTTTCAAAATACGAGCAAACCCTGAGTGGAATATGTGCTGTGAACCCTTTTCTACAGTCATATCTGCTTTTAAAGAACCAATTCAAAATAAATGGTAAACCATTACATAAAAGTGTATTTATTTTTCAGAGATACTTGAAATGGTATTTTAGAAAACTGAAAAACAATACAAAGCCTCTACATATTTATTTATATTTGAAGAACAAAAAGATTACACTTATCGTAGAAAGGTTGGTATAGACATATAACATTTCTGAATTACTTTATATCTCTTTTCTTCTCCTCGCGACTCTTCTTTCTCCATTTCCTGCCCCCTTCACATGTGCAAATCATCTCACTCCTGATTTGCTATGTTTTATCTTTTATTTTACTATTTAATTTATCTATGTCTTAGATTATTTATGTAAGAGAAACAGTTATATTAACTTGTGTCTCTGATTTATTTCACTTAGTATTAAGGTCTCAGTGAATATCTATTTTCCTACAAATGACACAGATTTACTGTTGTTCTAACAAAGAAGCATTCCACTGTGTATAAATGCCACATTTTCCTTACTGTTCATCTTTTGATGGATGTATGGTCTATTTCTAAGTCTTCACTCTTTGAGCTCTGCTGTTACAAGCATGGATATTCATGGATCATTGTGCTATGACATCTTTAACACTTTTGGGGAAATAGTTACAATGAGAATAAATAGATCAAATGGAATGTCTAGTTTTAACTTTTTGAAGCATTTCTATAATTATTTTGTAGTGGTCATATGAGTTTAATTCTTCCCAACAATGTTAGAAGAGTTCTGTTTTCCCTGCAACCTCACTGGCATTTAATATTTGACTTCTTGATGGTAATCATTCTTTTTGGCATAAGATAGACTCTCAATATTGTTGTTAGTGTGTGTTTCTCTAATGGCTACAGATGCTGAATACTGTTAAAATCAATCATTGGCCTTAAGTATATCTCAGAAGTGTCTGTTCATATCAGTTGACTACTTTCTTTTATTTTAATCTTTTATTTGGAAGGTTTTCATTATTTTTAGCTCTTTATATACTCTAGATTACTACTTCTTTCTCACAGGATTAGATAATAAAATTCTTTTAACTCATCTGTATATTGTCTCAACTTCATTTAAGATTTCTTTTACTGTGAAGATGCCTTTATTTATTTATTTTTTACATTTTTTTTTTTCTTTTTCTCTTTTTATCGGTACCGGAGATCCAACCCACGACTGCCAGCTTGCAAGGCAGGTGCTTATGCCGCTGAGCTAAATCCCCAGCCCCCAATGCCTTTAATTTTATATAAGCCCATTTGTTGATTTTTGATGTTATTTCTTGTGCAACAGGGGTTATGTTCAGAAAGTTGTCTCCTATGCTATGTTTCAAAAAGTTTTGCCTATTTCTTCTTTCAGTACATTGTTTTTGCTTTTATAGGTAAGTTTTTATTTGATATGAGTTTTAGTTTTGTAAATGTTGAGAGATATGGATCTAGATTCAATTTTTCCAGCAATATTTGAAAATACTATCTTTCCTCCAGTCTAGGTTTTTTGTTTGTTTGTTTGTTTTACCTTTTGTCAAACTATGACAGGGCTGAATACACCTGGGGTTGTTTCATTGATCCACATGTCTGGTTTTGCTTTTTAAAATTTATTTGGTTTAGCGATTTATTTATTTTGTCAGCACCATGTTATTTTCAGCATTATAGCCTTGTAGGCTAGTTTGAAATCCAGGCTGTAACGTCTTCTATTAGCCAGGATCATTATTGTCTTTCTGGTTATCCTCTGGTTCTAGATGAATTCTAAGATTGTTTCCTATAATTCTGTAAGCAATGTTCTTAGTATTTTGATTCATGATGCATTCAATATTTGACAAGTATAGTTATTTTGATAATGTTGGTTCTGCCTATCCAGGAAAGAAAAAAAGAGCACCTTTTCATTTTCAAATTTCTTATTTGGTCTCCTTTTACCATACCATAGCTTTCATTGTAGAGGACTTAGAATTCTTTGATCAATTCCCAAACATTTAATTTTTGTTAAAGTTATTGGTGATGCCATTGTTTTCCAAGTGAGTTCATTACTGGTGTTCAGGAACATTACAGAATTTTGTATGTTGATTTTGTAACCTGCTACGTAGCATGTGGTTACTAATTCTAGGAGGTATTTGTGGAATTTCTTAAATCTTCTGTGTAAAAAAATCATGTATGTGCAAATAGTGATAATATTGCCTTCGTATGGTAGTTCTGTATGTTTTAAATGCTGGAGTGAACAGGAGTGGGGATAGTGGACAACCTTGTCTTGTTACTAATTTTAAATGGGAATCTTTCAGCTAATCACTATTTAACAGAAGTTGGCAGTAGTTTTGTCATGACTGGTTTTTATCAATAACTATAAGATCCTGCTATACATATTTTTCTCAGAATTTTAGCATGAACGGATGTTGAGTTTTAATACAGACGTTTTCTCTATATATTGATGTGGTCATATGATTCAATTTCTTTGCTTTTTTTTGGGGGGGTGAATTACAATTATTGATTTGTAAATATAGAACCATCCTTGGAGGCCTAACATGACGCCTACTTGGTCGTGATATATGATTGTTTTGATTATCTGTTGTATTCTGATTGTCAAAATATTATTAAGGGTTTCTTTTGTCTATGTTAATTAAAAAGATTGGCCTGTAATTTTTTGTTGGATTATTGTCTGATTTTAAAAGTAGGTTAATGCTACTTTTCAGGAATGAGTCCTTTCTTTTCAATTTCTTTAAATTGTTTGAGGAATACTTTTGTTATATTTTCAGTGAATTTTGTGTAGAATTCAACCGCAGTCAATATAGTGAAATTCTGGGCTTTCCTCTGTGGGTAGCTTTTCTTTTCTTTTTTTTTTTTTTTTTTTTTTTTATTTTTTTTTTTTAATTACTGCCTCTATTTTGTTGCCTGTTACTAGATTATTCAGGGTTTTTATATTTTCTTGGTTCAGTTAGGTAATTCATATGTACCAAGGTATCTTATTGAATTTTTCTGGATTGTTCAATTTAATGCTGTATCAGTTTTGAAAGTTGTTACTAAAATTTTTCTGAATTTTAGTAGTGTCTTGTGATTTCAACTTTTTTATTTCTTTTTACATTGATATGGATTTTTCTTTCATCCGTGCAAGAATGGTAAAGGTTTTGTCAATGTCAATAATTCCTTCAAAACTCTGACTCATCAGTTTATTTACTTTTTGTGTTTTTTCTCCTCAATTTTATCAACTTCTCCTCTAATCATTATAATTTCTTTTGGATTTGGAGTTTTCTGGTTTTTATTAGTCTTTGAGGTACACATTAGGGAATTTAGTTTTGCTTTTTATGTTTTTGCAGCTATACTCCTCTTAGGACAGATTTTATTGTGTTGCTATATTCAGGATTGCTGTACGGCATTATCTCTTAATTCTAGGAACTAATCTTTCCTTGATTTATTGTGTGATTATACATCAGATTATGCAAAAGTTGCTGTGTAATCTCAATGCATCTACATTATTTCTATTGATTAATTAATTGTCCTTTAGGTTTGATAGCATACATGAGGTATTAGTTTCTTTTGAATTTTTCCAGATTTTTTCATTTTATAAATGAAAAAGAATAAAAATGATGATACAAAATTTCAAAACACTATAATAAGAGATTAACAATGGTTAATATCTTGCATATTATTATCTTTAAATTACTTGTTCAGATTACAAGATATAGGCATGAAAAAATGAAAGATTAAGATCTGTTGAATTCTCTAAGCAGACATGGGATTTTGAAGACATTTCCATGTACTCCTAGAAAACATGTATTTCTGTTGTTTGGTGGAACATTCTAGATATGTACTAAGCCCCTTGTTCAAAAGTGTGGTTCAACTCTGATGTTTCTTGATTGATTTTTTTTTTTTTTGTCTAGTTCATCTGTTTGTGGGATTTTGAATTCCTTCACTGTGAGTGTGTTGATACTTACGCCGGTAGTGTTTGTTTTATCAAGTTCAGTAGGCTAAAGCCTAATGCATATGTATTTATCCTTGTTATCTTTTCATTTTTAATTGTTTCATTAACCAATATGCAATGACTATCTTTGCTTCTCCTGATTGATTTTGGCTTGAACTCTGTATGTTCTGAAAGTAGAATAGCTATTCCTGCTGCTTTTTCATCTCCTGAATATTATTGTTTGTCTTTGATTTTTAGCCTATGAAATTATTTTGGCATTAAATATGTTTCTTCTATATAGATAGCTCTGGATTGTTTTTTAATCCAGACTGCTAATTTATGCCTTTTGACTAGAGTCCTGAAATTATTGGCGCTGGGAAATGTTACTGAGAGATATTCAAATCAGTTTTGACAATGCATTATTTTCTTATTACTGATTCCATTATCCCTTTTGGTTTAACTGCTCACCCCACCTATTCTATTCATTCCAATAGGCTTTTTTGACATTGTTGACATCATTGGCTCTAAGATATCCTTGAGAATATTTGGATTGCTGGTTTGTTATTCATGAATTTCTGAAGGTTTTCTTTGTCATGGTAAGTCCTTATTTCTCCATCAATTTTGAAAGACAGTTTTGCAGAATATGTTAATATGATCTCAAAGTGGCTTTTTTGTAGCTCAAAATATTTTAATTCAGTTCCTCCTTTTCTTTAGCCCATATATATATATATATATATATATATATATATATATATATACATACATACATGTCTGGTCTTTTTCCTTTTTATCGGTACCAGGGATCGAACTCACGACTGCCTGCTTGCAAGGCAGGTGCTTATGCCGCTGAGCTAAATCCCCAGCCTCAGCTTTTATATTTTGAATTCTGCCTCAGTTCTAGTACGTTTACTTTGTAAGTGGTTTGTTGCTTTTCTCCAGCACCTTTTAAGATTCTGTCCTTATGTTGGGCTTTGTGATTTGGAGTAGGATGTGCTGTGAGAAGGTCTTTTCTTGTAAATATTTGGGATTGTGTATGTGCATCTGGTAGTGCTTACTAGAGAAGCTGGACCTCAGGGCTTCCTGTCCATGGCCTGAGGTTCACTGCAATGTCCCATGGAAGTCCATATCAAGAGGCCAAATGGTTACTGAAGGAAGCCTGAAGAATCTGCATGGGAAGCCAGGAGACAGTGTCTGGGGTGAAGATGAAGACTGAAACTCCTCTGAAGTAACAGAAGTGATCCTTCCTTTGATTTCATCCAACATACAAGCCTATTGTTTGGTGCCACCCAGTGTAGAATTCCCATTATCCACACTCAGAACTATGCTGAACCAATTTTGTTATCACACAGCCTTGATAATAGTATCACATGTAGCAATCCAACGTCACATACCCATGATCCACCTACTTCCCAAAATTGCCATTTGTGAGTCCAGGAGGCTTTGGAAGGACATCTAGATACAAGCCATAATAATATGTCACATTCCATCCCTACAGTTGAAAAGTTTTCTGCTACTACTGCTGTAAAGAGATTTCTTTCATGCCACTCTGATTTGTTGCTAATCCCAAATAGTCATTGACTCATCTTCTTGCATCCTCTATCAGCTCTCAGACACATTTTCCATGTTCTTTTGATTCTGATGACATCTGTTGATGTTTCACGTATCACCCTACCTTCAAATTGTACATTCTGTCCTTAGTCAGTCACTTCTGCTTCCCATACTTTCAAAAGAATTTTTCATCTCTTTGACTTGATACTGGTATCTTTTCATGGTCTGTAGTACTTTGCTAAACTGGTCATTCATATTTGTATCATTTTGTTTAGTTCAGCTAGCATTTTAATAGTCTTCTATAAACCTGGGTATCATTGTGTTTATTGAGTCCATTAGGTGTGTCATCCTTGAGCTCACCAAACATCTTATGAATCTGTGGGAATCATTTTTGTCTCCTGTCTTATCAGTAATAGTGAGATTCAAAACGAAAATTGATATTAACATATCATAAGAACCAGTAAATGCTACTACTGTACCAGCCTTAACCACCTTAAATATAGAAGAGAACTGTAATTATAATATATACACAAAGACAAACAAAATATTGACATACAGCAAAAAGCTAGTAAATCCATCATTAGCACTAGAAAAGAATTCAACAATAATAGAGTAAAAGCAAACAAATAACTAAAGATCAATAAAACCTACTAGTAATACTAATAAATAGCAGGAAATAGAAAAAGGAACAATAAAGGAAGTAAATTTTGAATATTAAAAAAAGAAGTGAAGGATTGTAAGAAAATGAGGTTAAATTTCTTACTCAGGAGTAAAATATTAATAGAATTAGATAAAAATAACAATAAAACAAACAACAAAAAGGAAAAGGAAGCGAACAATATAATGAAAGAAAAGAACAACAGAAATAAAAAGAAAAACAAAAAAATATCAAACACCAAAATTCTAATAAAGAAAATAAAAGTTCAAAAAATTTCCTCTCACGCTTTTTCAAAGCTTTGTCTTTAAATGACTGCTTCTTTCCACGGTCTGAAGGCCTGGCATCCAGCAGATATATAAGAGCGATAGTGGCTACTCACACCTATTTTATTTTCACAGTCACGTTTTTGTCTGTGTGAGTGCTGAATCCTGCCCCAGCTTTCCCACACAGCATGGTTGGTCAGTGTTTCCACTCATAGAATGTATGCACTCCAGGGCTTCACACTTTCCATGTTCCTCTGTGTGGTCCAGGTTACTGCTTTCTCAGCCTAACTCCCCAGCCTATGGTTCCGGAAGGTACACTCCCACTCCTAGAGCCACCTCTGTCTGTACACACCAGGCTGCAGCCATCTTCCAAGTTCAGGCACAATGGCAGATAAATAAAGCAGGCAGACCGCATAACTCTGTGCGGATTTAGAAAGTGGGACAGGTGGGACCAAATAGTCCACCAGCACTTTAACAGACAGACCTCTCTAAAAGTCATACAGGGCTGACACAGCCACTCAGCTCAGAAGGCAGATTCCTTGATCTTCCTGACCTGAGCTGAAGCTCTGGATCTCTGCTTAGCCTGTACCCTTTCCATTACTGTCCCCAATAGCCAGTTTTTTACCCAGTCACTGTGATAGGGTGACATCTGATATCCTATGGTACATTACTCTGTAGTTGCTCCATAGCTCAGTCTTACACAATTAATCCCTTCCCCAAATGACTGCTAATTACACACTCAAATTCTGTAGGCACTGTGCTAGACATGTTCTCCAGAGCTGCCTGACACACGGAAGCAATCATCTTCAAAATAAAGCCTCACACTGTTTTTGCAGTTTACAACACCTGTGAGCTGTTCTTGAGGCCAATGCTGCCAGCTGAGTCTATTGCTTCTCCCTGTAGCTGCTCACTTTCCCCAAGCTCTTCTTAGCTTACCTAAGACAGAGCCTCTTCACTGGCCTACGTCTCTCCTTTACTGACCGCTTCCAATTTTTTTCTGAACTCTGCATCATTTCTCAGTCTTCTCTGTAGTTTCCGGTTTTCCTGTCACTTATATCACAGTTCCCAACATCTGCTTCTTTTTAGTGTTTTCCAGGTGGCTCAATTTCAAGTCCCAGAGAGGCTGTGTTTCGATCCAAGTATACACTGGATCATTTTTACTCCTCACAAAGTGTCATTTTTCATTGTTTTTGCTAAGTACAAACCTACTACACATAAAAATTTAATTTTTTCAATGAATTTGAACAAAATGTCTACATTAAATTTTAACTTAAAATGTTAATTATTCTAAAACCAAATAGAAACAATAATGACTTTTGATGATTATTAAAATACAATTATTAATATTAATTTTGTTATATAAAAGAGAAGGGTGTTAAATGATTTACTTGGGATGTAAACACTGATGTATATTACTCCTCCTAGAATGTATAAGCAAATTAATGTGTGTGGGATATAAGATGCATATTATGGTTTGGTAGGAAATGAAATTATTAAATTAGTAGGGTTATAAATTGATATTGAGCCCAGTCCATAACTTTGCAAGTCTTTCTCATTTGTTGATTGGTTAATTGCTTCATTTATCTATTTTCTCCTTCAGAGATAAATTTATTATCTCTTTATATTTCATGTACTTTTTAAGCACTGAGAATACACACTTGAGCAAGAAAAACCTAGGGTCTCTCTTCACAACTCACAAATATTAATTTGTAGAATCATCAGAAAAGTAAAAAAGCTCCATAATTGAAAACTAAATGCATAAATATACAATGCCATTAAGTAAGCAGTCAGGCACTGTGATAGTAGATTTATAATATCATTTGCTCACATATATTATAAATAGTGTGTGAATGGCCCATACATTTATTAGAATATCAATTTTATCTATATTTTAGAGTAACTGCTATTTGAATATTGAAGGTTATATTTCTAATCTTATCAATGATGTAAAATTACATAAATTGTTTGTCTAGAATGTCACTGCCAAGTGACATTTAAAAAAGATTTGACTGCTGACACCTAACTTTAAGGGACATAATACTGCCAAAGTCATTCCTGGAAGCAAGAATTACCCACTGTCTAGAATACATAAAGAAAAAAATTGGACTCCTCAAATTGAAAGTCCCAGTTAAAAATGGGCACTGAATGATACACAGTTCAGTGTTACACAGTTCTAACATGAAGGAATACAAATGCACAGCAAATACACGGAAAATGTTCAGCATTGCTGGAAAGATAAACTGAGGTGGAGGGAGAGAGGAACAGGAGAGAACTGACGTGTGTTATGTACATGCTCCTATCCAAGACAGTGAGTGCAATCACTATGTACTACAAACATGTACAGTAAAAGTTAAAAATTCAGGGATCTACTACAAAGTAAAATAAAATAAAACAAAACAAAATAAAATACATTTGTTCTGTTTAGTTTTTGTGGGTAATTTGAGCTTTCAAGCTCAGGTATATGAGCCAGTCACTTCATTCCTTTTAAAGAATGATTCAGGAATTTAAGGAAACTATTTAAAATGTTGTGCACTTTACTAACCAGCACACTCACTTTACAGTTATAGATCTTAAAGGTGCCTTCTTCACTATCCCCCTACACCCTGGTTGCCAGAACCTCTTTGCCTTTACATGGACTGACCCAGACACTCTCAGGTCTCAGCAACTTACTTGGACAGTGCTCCCCCAAGGGTTCAGAGATAGTCCCTATTTCTTTAGACAGGCTCTCGCTACTGACCTCACAAACCTTGATCTCAAACCTTGTGTTCTTCTTCAATACATAGACGACCTTCTATTATGTTCTCTATCCCATATGTTAAGCCATACACCACTCAGCCAGTCCTCTTAATTTCCTTGCTAGTCGTGGATACAGGGTCTCTCCTGCTAAAGCTCAGATAGCCTCCCCAAAAGTCAAATACCTAGGTCTCGCTCTCACCCCCCACTACTCGTTCCATCACCTCGGATTGTAAGGCAATTCTTTGTGATCTCCAGGTGCCCACAACTAAACGGCAGGTTACATCTTTCCTAGGTTTAGCTAATTTCTTTCATCTCTGGATTCCTAACTTTGCAGCCCTAGCTCAACCCCTCTACAAGGCCACTAAGGGTCCCTTACCAGAAGCCCTGGACCCTACTAGGGCCATACATGCCTCCTTTTAAAAATTAAAGAAGCCTCTCCTAAAAGCTCCAGCTCCTACCCTTCCTGATCCCACCCAACCTTTCATCCTATACACTACTTGTCAGGGCCATAATGCTATAGATGTACTAGGACACAAAAAGGGATCTTCTTTTCAAGCAGTAGCTTACTTGTCAAAACAGTTAGATCACACAGTAAAAGGATGGGCTCCTTGTCTCTGAGCTCTTGCAGCTGCACCCCTCCTGACACAGGAAGCTAAAAAGTTTACATTAGGACAATCTATTTACAGTACACTCACCTCATCACCCATGTGACCTTATCTCACATAAGGTGTTCTCTGCCCTAATGACCCCTTTTTGCCTTCAATAGGTACACTTAGCTCTCTCTCAAGACCCTTGCATCTCTATTACAACTAGTGGTCCTCTTAATACAGCCACCTTACTTCCCACCTCAGAGGGCCATCTTCAACATGACTGTATTGAGTTTTGACAGATGACTCCCACCCCTTTCCCTCACATCAGTAGCACACCTCTCTCTTTGGCCTTTGACACATGGTTCATAGATGGCAGTTCAACAAACACAGACAACCAAAAGAAGGCAAGGTACACAATGGTTAACCAGTCAAAATTATAGAGGCAAATCCACTGCCACCTGGTACCTCGTCACAAAGGGCAGAACTTATTGCCCTTATAAGGGCTCTTACACTATCAAAAAACAAGATTATAAATATATACACTGACTCAAAGTATACATTTAGCATTTTACACTCTCATGCCTCTATCTGGCAAGAACAGGGTTTTATTGCCACTCAGGGAACCTCCATCATTAATGCTCCCCTTATCCTTAAACTTCTAGAGGCAGCCCAACTTCCAAAGCAGGCAGCAGTTATTCATTGTAGAGGACACCAAAACTCTACAGATCCTATTGCTCAAGGCAATACCTTTTCAGATTCACAAGCCAAGTTAACTGCACAAGGGCCCTGCCCTTCTCATCTCCTCCCGTTAGTCCCAAACAGTCTACCTCATCCTACTTATTCACCAGAGCAGTTATAGCTACTTCATAAAGCAGGTTACACACAAAACACTCAGGGATGGATTTTTCAGGGATCTAAACTTGTTCTCCCACATCAACAGGCCTTAGACATCATCACTGACTTACACAATTGTTTTCATATAGGATCACAGGCCCTATACAAACTCTTAGCCCCAATAGTCACACACCCTTCTCTAAAAGCTATCATTGTTAAGATTACTCACACCTGTGATCTTTGTGCCAGGACCTCTCCTCAGGGACACATGGCACCCCCTTCCTTTCCTACCCATCAGTTTCAGGAACACACCCCTGGTCAGGACTGGCAGACAGATTTTACACACATGCCCTGCCACAAGACTATCAAATATCTTCTCACCTTTGTTTGTACCTTTCAGGATGGATAGAAGCCTTTCCCACAACCAGGGAAACTGCTGATGTAGTTACCAAAGTCATGTTACAAGAAATCATTCCAAGGTTTGGTCTACCTCAGATTATTCAGTCAGATAATGGTCTCGCCTTTATTTCTCAGATCACTCAACAGGTATCCCCGAGCTTACACATCACCTGGCACCTACACATCTCATACCATTCACAATCCTCAGGAAAAGTAGAAAAGGTGAATGGCCTCATAAAGACACACCTTACAAAACTCACTTTAGACCTACACCAAACTTGGCCTCAGCTTTTGCCCTTAGGCTTAGCCAAGCTCAGGGCACTTCCCCGGGCTCCTACTTTCTTAAGTCCTTTTGAACTTATGTATGGCAGGCCATTCTTACTCCACAATCTTCCTACTCCCCAAAATCTCCCTCCCCTGGCTGACTATGCCCCAGTCCTCTCCTTCCTCTGACACCTGTTGTGACAACATGCTGATCTCTGCCTCCCACAACCCTCTGGAGAAAACAAACCATATCCTCCCATATCACCAGGAGATCTAATTTATCTCAAATGTTCTAAATCCACAGGACTACAACCGAGGTAGAGTGGCCCCTACCTGGTCTACTTGGCTACCCCTACAGCGGTCAAAGTTGCTGGACTCCCATCCTGGTTTTACATCACTCAGGCTAAGAAGTGCCCTTCCAACCCTAAATCTGATTATTCCCAGAGGTCATCTCATCTTTGTCACCCACCCACCTCCGTTTCATGAAGGCCTCACAGCCACAGTTTTAGCCACAGGCTAAGTCATGTTTTGTTATCCACTTTGGTTCCTAATTTCTTACGTTCTATTAATGATCATTTTTACAGCAGGACTTTTGACAGTCTTTCCTGGAAACTCCCACATCATGCTTAAGATCATCTTCATAATGTTTTATGTGGTAACTGTCATAGTTCTTTCTACCCTCAGCTGTCTGGTTAAATGTGACATCCCTGAAAACCTAAGCCCTTAGCCTTCCCTGTACTGGTACAGCCACCGTCTCCCCTACTCCTCTAGTTTTTCCAGTTCAACTCCTGGACCGGAGACAAGTTTTACCCACCTATCCTCTTAACTTTTATGTTTTCAGATGGGGGAGTAATCACCTCTCATAACTTCACTCCTTCTAACCTCACACTTAATTTTCAGAATTCTACCTCACCGTGATAATGATCCTACCTCAACGTGATCCTGATAGAATGACAAGTCTAAATCAAAGGCATCTTTCCCTCTACCTGATATGGGTCCTTAAATATGACCATACCATGTCTCCTCATAATGTCATGTCTCTTTGTTTTTCCAGTCTAACATATGTACATTCACAAGTGAAGTTGTCCTGGCTAAAACACCTGGCATCAGCATCTACCTGGGCATCAACCATTATCCCATCAACTCCCCTAGGCTCCAGTACAGTGCCCCCTGCCAGCAGTAAGTAGTTAAAGAGAGAAATCTTTGCCACTTTTCATAATAATCATAAGATGGGATATGAAAGGGTTTTGGCCCAGACCTTAGCCAGAAAAAGCCTCAGTGGGACCAGGGAGCTCCTATCTCCCCAGCCCCTAGAGATTTACCTGTAACTCTATCTCCCCCCACCTTTCGGAATCTGCTCCTGATGCCAAACCTGTGCTAATAAAATACCTGTGCATCTCTAATGGCCCTAGGACTCTACCCTTAACTTAGGCTACTTATAGACCCCCCCACGCCATGCGTCCACTGGAAAGATTGCCTGACTCCAGCGGCCAGGGTATGGTGGGGGGATGTTGGTCATCTCTCTCCACATTCTCAGAATAAAGGCCTCTTTTGTTTTATACTTTACATCTTTTGGAAATAATACTATCATTTGGAATCCTATCAAGAAACCCAGATACCTTGCAACTGTGGGGGAGACACACTTCCTGCAGTGGTCAAATACCCACATACTTCCTAAGGATAAGCATCAGGAATTGATATTCTAAATAGGTCTCTATCACCCTGAGGAAGCCAAGAGTCACCAACCCAACCCCCTACAGGAAGAGTCACCACCCTGTATGCATGCCTACAGATGCATGGCTCACTTCCCCACTTGTTCCCAATTTAATCAATTTTACCTGAGCAATTAATCTTATTGGTTTACCATAGTTCTGTCCCACCTCATGTCCACTTTGCAAATTCCCATATTTTCCTCACCTTAATCCTGCCTCACTTTGTGTTTTTTTTCTATAAAAGTCCCTAGAGAAAAATAGAGTCTTTGGCAACACACTCAGGACCCCATTTGTGTCCTTCTCAGACAGCTTTTTTTCTCGGAATAAATACGTTCTGCTCTTAACCTCCATTGTTCTTAAAATTCAGTCTTTGATTTTAGAGAACATGAACTCAAGTATGGCGCATCTAGTCAGTTGAGAGTTTCATTCTCCTATATCAGTACTATCATCAGTAGGCTGCTTTCTGAGCCCACTACTTCATGATGTATCCTTTAAAATATTCCAGAGCTTTCCTCCCTTTGCTCATAAGAAAGACTTAAGTTTTCACTGATAAAATATAAATAAAAGGCTTTGATTGGAATGTGTCATTTTTCCTATAAGAATATTTTCAAAATTATATATATATATATATATATATATATATATATATTATGTACAGTATGTACCCATCTGTTCTTATATAAAGATGTCTATATTCCTTACAAAGTAAAATCATTTTATGAGAAAATAATTACAGGTTAAATAAAAGAAAAATCCTGACAAAGGAGATATCTATGACTCTTACGTTTATATAATACTTTTAGAATGTATTTTTTGCAAGCAATTTATTCTGTGCTCTCATTGTCTGAGTGATTTTAAGTGATAGACTTTCAGCATACTTATTGAAGAAAGGTGAGCTAATAGCTTGTTTTCCCCCAAATTTGAATTCTTTTTACATTTTAATCAAAAAATCAACTTGGAAAAATAAAATGAGAAACTAAAATTTCAGAGCTTTTAACAGATTTAACATGCTTTGTCCAACTGAAATTGAGCAATCTGACATACTGTCGTAACAGTCATACCACTACTTAATTGGAAATAACTATATAAAAAAAAAACTAAACTTTGTGCTTTTAACAAAATTCAGCTATTTTTAGTTAAGATTTATTCATCCTAAGCTGTTGCTTAAAATCAACTTGCAGTATTCTTTTGTTGTTTATAAACCAGGGATTTTTCTGGTCACAGGCTATTTATTGCCTTCAGTTATACCCACTTGGACATTTTCCTTCATTAAAATACATCTGCACAATAGTTGTAGATATGCATGTTTACATATGCATGATGCACACCATATGCTATGCTATAAAATCATCTAAAAGAATCAACATATTCATTTGTTCAACAACTTGGAACTTTAAAAAAGTTAAATTAGATAGAATCCAAAATAAGTATCCACTCTGATCAGGAAATCTATTGTCATGACATGTGATTTTAGGGAACTATGTGTTCATGATAAACCAGTTATGTCTAACATGTGGTGCATTTCAATTTTTAAAATAGTCATGTTTCAACCCTAAGTTTCTAACAGACAAATACCAAGTACCCCAAAACTACTGAACACAAGTTATAGAGTATAATTGGTAACCGCTTGAAGACATTGGATTTGATAAATTGATATAGTTTCTAAAGACCAGTTCCCTACTATGCTTCATTTTAAATGTATTCATTGGCTTAATACATCCATCTAAGAATAGTAAAGGAAGGTACAACCATAGTCATTTTAGCAGGATCCAGATTCGGATTTATGCCTACTTAACATATTCAATCATAGAGGACCAGGAGTTCTATGATCAGAAGTGGATAAAAGGATGTAAAATTACTTCCAAATGTATATGTATAGTTTGGATAATTTTTGTCATTATTTAATTGTTCATGTTTTGTGCTTTGATTTGTAACTTGAACAACTACTTCTGAGATAACAATATGTAATATGTCAACTAGAAATGATTTCTTAATGCTATTTTTTGGAAATTCTACATCATTTCTACCCATTTTTTCTGTTTTGCTTTTTTTTTTTAAATAAAAAATGTATAGATAGTAAAAGGAGACAAAATTCATAATAAGGGACTGAGAAAGTCAACACATTTTAGATGCTAACTTAATGATAACCAAGAAAATATACATTTTACAACATTACAAATTTTGTAAGGATTGTTTGACATTGTTTCCCTGAGAAAAATAAATTTTGCAAGAAAATTTTCAAGAACACTAAGCCTGGAAATTAGAAATAAAGAAAGATTTTATTAGTTAATATGTGATCTAGACTGCATCAATTAAATTTCCTTCACTACAGTTTTTCATTAGTTAACCAATATTGAGTTAGTAAAAATAGTATTTATACTGTCCTAGTTAACTTTCTCCATGTATTATTTTATTAATCCAACAGTAAAGACCCCAGAGCACTTCCCTGACTCCTGGTCAGACCCGGCTTCTGCATCCCTAAGTGAATTTCATGCCAGGAAAAGACCACACATACTGCTTCCATGACAGCCTGCTGTTTTCTGGGCACTGTTGTAGTATATATAATAAGTTAAATATTTTTTTCTGGTTGAAGAATAAGGGTGGAAGTTAAAATAATTATTCTGCTAGGACAAGCCTTCAAGAGATGGCAGTTTGAAAGTTTGGCAAAACTGATATTTGTAGTAAATCAAGATAATCTGTGAAGGAAAGAAAAATACATGTGATTATGGCAAACTCTAGCTGTATTGTACAGTTTTGAAATCTATCTAACGAACAGTTCAGTTAAGATTCTATTTATATTAGCTAATTTCATCAAATCCTTGCATCTAGATGTCATATATTCAATATGTGCGTTTTGTGTTTTTATATAGATATATTTTAATGATCTGTTTTTAGGAAAAGCTCACTTCCTTTAAAAGAATTTGTTTTTCTGAATATATATGTCAAAGTTACAAATTTTAAATTTCACAGAATTATGAACCATAAATTACAATGAAGGACTTTTACATTTTTATTAAAGATGCTTAAATCTAGGACTTCCTCTAAATCTTACTTGTTTTTTAAAATGTGTTTTGAGGGATGGTTTCCTTTATCTTTGTTTTTAACATAAAGTTTTTAAATTTAGATATTTCTTGTTTTACTGCACATTAATTTAGAAATTGCTGAGTTTCATCATGGCATGTATCATACTTTGATCTTGTCTGTTACCTCATAATATCCTCAGTTGCCCTCCCCTCCCCTTTCCTTATTCCCTAACTCTTCTTTAATTTCAAATCATCCTTTTTCACCTTGAGTATACATATGAGAGAAAATCCGTTATATTTTCTAAGTTTGGCTTGTATCACTTAACATGATGATCTCTAATTCCATTTATTTTCTTTTAAATGTCATACTCTTTTTCTTTATGATTGAATAGGACTCTTGTGTTTGTACACAGTTTTTCTTTTCCATTTATTCACAGATCTAGGCTGCTTCTAATATCTTGATTCTTGGAAACTACACTGTGATAAACACAGGTGTGCACATGTATCTACAGTACACTGACATTGGTTCCTTCAAGTATATACTGTGGGTTTGTATACGTGTGTTCTCCTGCAGGTCTTGGCCTCCATATGGACTTCCACAGTGGTTGCACTAATTTGCGTTTCTACTTTTATCACATTGGGGTTGCTTTCTTCCACACCCTCATGTATTTTACATTCCTGCTAGTAGTCATTTGAATGGATAAGACCGAATCTTAGTGTAGTTTTTGATTTGCATTTCTCAAATGTCTAATGACAGAACATCTTAAAACTATGAGTATGTGATTTGTACTTATTTGAGAGAATGTTTATTTCATTTACCCATTTACTAACTCTCTTATATTTTGGTCTTACATTTCTGAGTTCTTTCCTAAAGTATGTTCTCCAATCCCTACGTTGCTTCTTGACTTTGTTATTTGCCAGTTTGCTGTGTAGAAAGTCTTTTATTGAATACAATCCCATTTTTTAGTTTTTGCACTATGTTCTGAGTTGCTGGACTCTTCTTCAGGAAGTCACTGCTAGGACTGATATCTTTAAGTGTGCCCCAGCATTTCCTTGTTGTTCCCGTTCCAAATACTGAAGTCTCAGATTGTTCTTTTTTTTTTTTTTTTTGGTACAGGAGGTCGAATTCATGACTGCGTGCTTCCAAGGTAGATGCTTATGCCCTTGAGCAAAATCCCCCGCCCTGTTCATTCATTTTTAATTGATTTTGTGCAAGAAGAAACAGCGACCCAGATTCAGCTACCTACACATGGACATCAGCGTTTCTCAGCAGCATCTATTAACAAGGCTATATTTCCTCCCAACATATATTTTTGACATATTTATCAAGAATCAGGTATCTTTCAGTTCTATGAGTTCATTTCTTTGTCCCATTGTTTTATTGCACTATTCTACATGACTATTCTTCAGCCAGGATTTTGCTGCTATTTCTACTATGGCTGTACTGTATATTTTGAAATTGAACAATTCTCCAAAACAAAACAAAACAAAACAACACCCTGAACTCCCACATGCAGGTGTACATGCCTATAAACCCAGCACTCTGAGGTGGTTAAGCAGAAAAATCATCTTTCTGAGATCAACCAACGCAATATAGTGAAAGAGACTTTATCTCAAACTTAATTAATTAATTAAGGGCCAGGGATATAACTGTACAAGTTTTAATTACTGGTAATGGAATTAGAGAAAAACATGATAAAACTAGGGGTAGAAGGATTAATATCTTTTCTTTTTATGGGTAGCAAATCAAATGAGAAAGAAATTAGGAAGAATATGCCACATACAACTTTTAAAAGGTATCAATTAATAAATCTGAAAAGGAAGTAAAAGACCTCTGCAAGGTGAATTATAGAACACTGCGAAAAATGAAGTAGACACTAGAAGACAGAATAGCTTTCTGTCTTTATGTATTGGCAGAATAAAATTGGTAAAATGACCATGTGCTTAAAAGTGATCTGCAAACCACTTTCGATCCCAATAAAAACTCCATGAATATTGTTCAAACAACTAGGTAAAACAGCTGCAGTACTTAAATGGAAGCACTGAAGATACAGAAGAACAAAAAGAATTCTAAGAAAATAGAGCGATAGAGAGATTTATCACAATAATTCAAAATTCTTCCATAAATAATATGTATTTTTAATTTATAAAAAGTCCTTTAAAAGGTACCTATATAGAACATCATGTGACCTACATTTTGATGTAGGCAGATATAGTGTAATATTTAAGTCAGATTCAACTTATCTATCTGTCTTTGTATGTATTCATCATTCATCTTTCATATTTTCTTTCTGGTTTTATTATATAGCACAATTAAAGTAATAGAGAAAAATATATATGATAAAAGACAGCTATGCATTACTAATTGGAGTCTGTTAATTTATACCCATATAATTATATTTCTCCTGATGGTGAGAGGATACCTTAATTTTCTAGGGCAGTTTTTGTTTAATATGAACATCTTCCTGTCTACATAGTTTGTGGTTACAGCAATTTGATAAATGAAACTAGAAATACTACTATTATGATGGTCTGTGCTCGCCACTTATGTACAATAACATATGGATGGGTATAATGTACTTTAAAATGTATTTCTATTTTATATTTTGATATCAAGTATAATCATAGACACTTAGTTTCTAGTTTTTAAACTCTAACTTCCATATAATTTGGAAACATAACCTAAATATTATAATTAAGAAGAGATAGCAAGTAACAACCTAATACTCCTTTGTGTCCAGATCATTTATTTCATTGTCTTCTCTCATGACAGTTAAAATCATGATATTATTCTGGAATATAAAAAAATAGTAGCTGTAGGAATAAGTTCTGTGTTTAGTAAAGAAATTGTAGCTAAATTATCACTACTCTGTATTTTGAGATGTTTAACTCTGTAGCTCACAGCTGTTGATTACATCTCATAAGAAAACAGTGATCCCATCACAAAAAAAAGATCATTGTCATTATTCATGCCATGAGATCTTGAAGCCAAATGCCTCAAAGAGAGACCTATCAACCATAACTGATTGAGCAGGAACCATATAAGTAACGGACTTACATTCATACCACTCCTTCAAAGGTGAGTCTCCAGGGAAATGCACAGACAGAATTGGGTTGATAAACATTTCAGAGAACTATTATCATGTAGTTCTGAGAGTTTCTTGTTGTCAGTATCAAGAACTTTAAGGAGATCTTCTGCATAACAAATGTGCCAGTCCATATATAGAAAGATCTGTGAAGGATAATGCTTTTTAATTTAATAGGTGGATTCAGGAAGGCTAGTGAGAAGTTTGCCAGGGATTCCAACTTTTAACCAACTCTGGTCATGACATTAGACTTTCAATTAATCAGAATATTCTGAGAAGGGATCCAATCATAGAAACACCTGAAACTTAAAGTTTGGATCCAGTTACATATGTCATTCTCAAGGAGGCATCTAATCTAAATACAAACACACAGTAATCTAATCTAAATAATCTAATCTAAATATAAATATCTAATAAACATCTAATCTAAATATAAACACACAGTAACTAATCTAAATATAAACACACATCCTATGTTCTTACAGAGGAGATGGATCACTTGTACTTCCTTACGGTGATAGAATTTTTGTATAGTTGGATGATTGCCCTAAGAGAACTTCATATATTGACCCTGAAAGATGTTAGGCAAAGTAAGAAGTACTGTAGTGAAAAAAAAAAAAAAGAACTATAATACATATGTCATTTGCATATTTTATTTGGCTGGGTAATGAAATGTCTGATATATTGAAATTTTATTTCCTCTTATTTCTTTATCAGTTTATTTTATTCAGTCAACCAACTAATCAAATAAATTTGTGAAATTATCTATGAAAAGTATCAAACTTTGGAAGTTAGTGATTACGTCAGTAATGGCCATCCGTTGAAGACGAGTAGAGAGATTCCAGCTTGCTGCCTAACCTTATAAGTAGAAAAGCTGCTTCACTGCTAAATACACATTCTGTGCTTCTCAAACACTAGGTGTTGACCAACATGATGAGTTCTCTGATTTTAAATATATATATTTAATTTTTCAGAATTAAATACTAGGAGTCATTCTTCATAGTAACCGAGAAAAATGTTTCATAACTTGCTAATATTATGTTATATTATATTATATTATATTATATTATATTATATTATTCAGACTGGAATTCCTGAGTCTGTTCAAATATCTTGCTATCTGAAAAAACTGTTTTCTAAAACACTGAATAAGTCAATCAAGGCATTTCCCCACTAACTTCTGGTGAACAAAACCTTAGTGTCAGAAAGAGTGGAGTATTGCTCATTATAGACTAGACAAAGTGAGGGGAGAGTAGATAGAGAGAGGCCATATAAGGGTTACCAACACACACTTAATAGCAGGAATGGGTTTGGATATTCTATTGCATAATAGGTAGACTGCATATGATTGCAATTTATGGTAAGTGTTATGACTTAGATCAAGGATGTCTTCCCACTAGAACATCAAACAGGTATACTCATGATTGAATTCTAGTATGGACAAGACTTTTGCTAAAACTAATTATTTTCACAATCTATTCCTATTCCAACATTAGGGATATGACAATATTAACCCTGAAAAGAGTATTTAACCATTATGCATAAAACTCAGTGCAGTAATAGATAATTCACACACTATTCCAATAGATTGTAAAAATGCTGTCCCGAGCATCTGCCATCATACTCCCTGCAAATGAATCACAGCTCAGTCTCGCTGAAAAGTCACTTCACTTTCTGTTCCTCAGTTTCTCCATCTTTAACATGGGCTTGACAATACAAACATAATTCACAGAAACTTTTTCTAATGTGAATCTGTAAATGTAATGAGTAAATAATCAAAAATCAGTATAATCTCTTTTGTGAAACATTTAACAGGTGCCTTAAAACCATGATGTATATTTTGTTTGCCATATTTATATAAGTAAATATATCTACTAAATAAGTATATATATATATATATATACTAAATGTAAATAAATATTTTATATATACTAAATAAAGATACATATATATATACATATACTAAATATAAGTAGTGAAATATATGAATTCAGAAACTAGCAAACAGTGGAACATAATTCATTAGTAAATCATACAAGTCTAATTTATTTCACTTTTGAGTATTGTTTCATATTGCATCCATTTACCTATAAAAGTCTCAAATTTATCCTTCTGCATAGCTGAGGAGAACTCCATTGTATAAAAATACAACAGCATTTTAATCCATTCCACAGTTGATGGGCATTTGGGGTGTTTCTAAGATTTAGCTATTACAAATTATGATGCTACAAACAAGGGTGTTCATATATCACTGTGGTATGATGTTTTCAATACTTCTGGAAAAATACTCAGAAGGGAAATACTCAGAACTCAAATGGAATATCCAACACTAGTTTTTTTGAGGAAACTCCAGACTGATTTTTCTATGGTTGTATCTGTTGACACTCCTATCAAGAATGGAGAAAGGTTTCATTTTACCCAAAGGCCCACCAGAATTAGTTATTGGATACTTTTTTTACAGTCATCTTCTCTGGGATGATATGGAATCTCAGTGTTGTTTCAACTTGCATCTCTTGAACGATAAATGATGATGATTTTTCATGTTTATTTGCCACATATTTTTTCATCTAAGAAGTGCATATTCATCTCAGATGCTCATTTTTGGATTGTTTGTGATTGGAGGCCTCTTTTTAGTTAATTATGTATATGCTTTATATAGAAGTCCTTTGAGTGACAGTTGGATATAGCTTTTTATTGTTTTTATCAATTTGTGGATTTTCTTTTGACGATGTTGGTGATTTCTTTTGAGGTACAAAATCTTTTTAATAAGATGAGATCTCAGATGCTGATTCTTTGAAGTATTTCCATGAAGTTTGTTTTTTTGTTCTTTAACTTTCTGCCTACCCCTATGTCTTCAAGATTTCTACCTGCTTCCTCTTTCACTAAATTCAGTGTTTGTATTTTAACATTTAGATCTTTAATCTATTTTAACTTTAGTTTAGTGCATAGTGATAGAAATGGGTTTAGATGAATTCTTCAGCATGTGGAAAGCTAGTTTTTCCAGCACCATTTATTAAAGAGGCTATCTTTCTTCCAGTGAACAAGTTTTGTTCCTTTGTCAAAGATAAGGTGGCCAAGTGTCTCTGTAATTATTTCTGTATCTTCCAGTCTGTTTCAGTGAACTTCAGGTCTTTTTTTGTTTTGTTTTTTTTTTTCCTGAGCCATGTTTATTTTATCACAACAGCTTTGTAGCATAATTTCAAGTCCCCTAGCTTGCCTTTGTTGCTCAGGATTGCCTTTGACATTCTAGGTCTCTTTTCCAAATGAATTTTAGTGATATTTACTCTAGATCTGTGAGGTATGCAAATGGTATGTTGATTTGTTATGCATTAAATCTGTATAACAGCTTTCAGAATATTGCCATTTTCACAATTTTGGTACTTCCTATCCATAAGCAAGTGTTATCTTTCTGTTTTATGGTAACCTTTTCAATCTCCTTTTTCAGAGCACTGTATCTTTTAATATACAGATCTTTGAAATCCTTTGTTAGATTGATTACTAGATATTTTAGTTTTTGCATATTATTGAGAAAGATATTATTTCACTAATTTGTCTTGCAATGAGTTTGTTGCCTGTGTACCAGAATGCTACAGATTTTTTAGCGCTCACTTTTTATCCAACTATGCAATTCAATTTGCTTATTAACTCTAATAGTCTTTTGAAGGAGTATTTGGGATCTTTTATGTAGGCATCATGTCATTTGCAAGTCGTGATAATTTAACTTATTCCTTTCCTATCCTCATTTCTTTTATTTCTCTCTCTCTTCAATTTATGCTGGCTAACATTTTGAGGACTATATTGAATAGGAGTGGTGATAATGGATATCCTTAGTTGTTCCTCATTTTAGAGTGGAATCTTTCCATTTTTATCCATTTAGTATGATGTTGGCTATAGGTTTGTCATAGATGATTTTTATCAGATTGATGTGAAAACATTCTATACTAATTTATATAAGATTTTTATCATGAATGAGCACTGGACTTTTACAAAAGCTTTTTCTGCACCTATTCAGATGATTGTGTGACTTTCATTTTTTCTTTGTTGTTATGGTGTAACACATTTATTGATTTGTGTATGTTGAGCCATTCCTGCATTCCTAGAATGAAACTCACTCAGTCATTGACCGGCGCAGCCCCCCAATGAGACAGGAGATGCTCTTGTGGGCGACAGTTAACTGCTGCTTTATTTACGCGGGCTCTGGTTTATATATTTGGCCGTGACCAATCACAGGCTGCCACGAGGAAGCAGGGTGGGAATGGGACGCAGGCTCTGGCTACTATATCCAGCTGTGGCCAATCAGGAGTTGCCACAGAGTCGGCACAGGGCGAATACGGAGTGAGCACAAAGTGCGCACGGGTTGGCTAATTTAGAGAGGGACATAGCGCATTGCGGAAGCTGGCGTGGTCCTTAGTCCCGGGTGGGGTATGGTATGTTGAGTGCCTGCGCCCAACAGTCATAGTGTATAATCTTGACGATTTGTTGCATTCTGTTTGCTAGTATTTTATCAAGGATTTTTGAATCTGTGTTCATTAGGAAGATTGGTGTCCTGGTTTATGTTTGTGTCCCCCAGGCCTCATGAGTTTGTATTGTTCATATGTGATGGTTCATTATATAGTGCTTAGATTGATGGTGTCAGTGCTCCACCCACATAGGGGTGGAGTCAGGATGTGATGTAACAGCAGGAAGAAGGTGTGTCTTTCTCTTTGCTGGTTTGAGCTTGCTGTTGGCAGCTGTCATGAACTGAAGCCCAGCCATGCCTGCCTGTCTTGGAGTCAACTGAGTGTGGACTGAAACCTCCAAAACCTGTAAGAAATAAACCTTTCCTTTCCCAACTTGGGCATTAGGTATTTTGTCTCAGTGACGAGCATAAAGTAACCAATACAATTGGCATGTTGTTTGCTTCTTTTGTTGTCTTTCTCTGGTTTTTGAATCAGAATAATACTTGCATCCAGGAATGAGTTAGACAGAAATGCTCCTCTTTCATTTCCATAAAGAGTGTTAGGAGTATCGGAATTAAATCTTCTTTAAATTTCTTTTAAAATTCATGAATCCAACACAACTTGGGCTTTTTTTTGTTGTTGTTGTTGGAAAGTTTTTAATCATGCTTTCAATTTTATTAACTGATAATGGCTTATTTTAGAATTTCTTGATCCAGTTTTGGTAATTCATATGTTTATAGTAATCTATTTCTTTTGTGTTTTCCAACATATATAAGCAAAGGTTTTTAAAGTAGGTATTGATGACTTTCTGAATTCCTACAGGATCTATAGCTATCTTACACTTTTTATTCCTTATTGCATGACTCTGAGATTTTTCCCCTTTTTAAATAAAATTGTCTAGTGTTTTATTTATTCTTTCAAAGAAGCAACTCTTTGCTTCATGAATTCTTTATATTGTTCTCTTTGTCCCAATTACATTAATTTCTTCTCTAATATTTAAAATTTTCTCCCTTCTATGAGAATTTGGTGTGACTTGCTCTTCTTTTTCATGAAGATTGAGGTACAGTATTAAGTTGTTTACTTGTGCTTATTCTATTTTCTTGATGAAAAAATTCACCTCCATAAATTTCCCTTTTATAACCGTTTCCATTGTCTCACACAAGTTCTGATATCTTTTATTTGCATTTTCATTTGACTGTAGATATTTTTTTTAATTTCCTCTTTAATTTCATCTATGGCCCATTGTTTGTTTAAGAGACTATTATTTAATTTGCATGTGTTTATGGAGTTTTTGCAGGTTTTTTTGCCATTAATTTCCACTTTCATTGCACTATGATCAGAAAATATGCATGGTATAATTTCAGTTGCTTTGCATTTACTTATACATGCCTTATGGGCTTGGATATGATCTGTTTTGCAGAATATCTCATGTGCAGCTGAGAAGAATGTGTATTTTTAATTTTTTGTTATTTATTCATTCATTCATTCATTCATTCATTCATTCATTTTGGTACTGGGAATCAAACTCTTGACCTTATGCTTGCCAGGCAGGCACTTACACCATTGAGCAAAATCTCCAACCCAAGAATGTGTATTCTAATGTTTTTGAGTAGAACATTTTGAAAACATATTTTAAGATCATTTCTTCACATGTTTGATTCACTTTTGTGATTTCTTTGCTGACTTTTGACTAGATGATGTGTCTTTTTTTGACAATGGGGTTTTATGTTCCCGCAATACAATTCTTTTATTGTTTATTTGATTTTTTATCTCTATTAATGTGTCTTACATAGATGAGTGCTTCCATATTTGGTCCATATATTTATGATTGTTATCTGTTCCTTTTGAATTTTTCCCTAACAAGTATATAGTCATCTTCAATATATCTTTTGATCATTTTTGTTTGAAGTTTACAAATAGGATGCTACAAAAAGAATGCTACTTCTGTTACCTCTGATTTTTTCTGAGTTCCTGTTGCCTGTTGTATTTTTTTTTTCATCCTTTGACTTTAAATCTATGAGTTTCTTTTTGAGCTGAATATGTTTCTTGTACACAGTGTATTGTTGGATCTTGGTTCTTGGTCCATTCTATCAATCTAGCTTTTTTATTTATTTATTTTTTGATTGATGAATTCAGGCCACTTACATTGCTGGATATGTTTTATGTATTGTTTTATCTTTTTAAATTATTTTCCTTTAGTTGTTCCCCTGTTTTACCCCTCTGTTAAATTGTTTGCCCATCTTGGTGGTCTCTTTCTGTTCTTGTTCTTGGAATTGAGGTCATTTTAATCTCTATCTGGAGTATCTTTAAGTACTCTTTTAGGGTGAGTTTAGTGGATATGCATTTCTTCAGTTTTTCTTTGTTGTGGAAGTATTTTGTTTCTTCATTAATTTTGAAAGATAGTTTAGCAGGTTATACCAATCTGGTTTGGAAATTATTTTATTTAGGGCATGAAATATCTCCCTCTAAGCTTTTCTTCACTTGAGGTGTTTGCGAAAATGATCATGATTCCAGTGACCTTTGCTTTATATGTGATCTCTCCATTTTCTCTAAAAGTTTTTAACATTCTGTTTTTATTCTGAATTTCTGTGATCTTGATTATTATATGTCTGGCAGTATATTTATTTTGGTTTTGGTTGTATGGAGTTCTATATGTCTCACTTACCTGTATATCAGATTCTATTCTCAAATTTGGAATATCTTTGCTATTACTTCTGCAAATATTTTATTTATGTCATTTCAGTTTGCTCTCCCTTTTTCAATGACATGTAGCAGTGTTTTTAATTTTTTTTATTCTAAAGAGAATAAAACAAAACAAAACAGAATAAAGCATATCAGGACAGAACAATGCAAGAAACACAGGACTTCAAAACAAGACAACAGGAAATCTATAGTGGCTACCATAATGTCTCCTGTTTTCTTTGAAATAGTTATCTTCACACACAATAAAATCAAATGAAACAAAATAGTATAAAACCAAGCAAAACAAAATAATGACAGCACTACTGGTCTTCAAAATAAAATAATAGTGGTTAACTTAATGTCTTGTTTTCTTCAAAATAATAATGTCTTTATTATATCCCACATAATAAAATCAAATAAAACACAATGGAAGAAAACTAGGCAAAACAAAAGAATAAAGAATTACAGGACTTCAAATCAAGATGATAAGAAATCAACAGTGACTACCAAAAAGTCTCAGTTTCTTCAAAATAGCCATCCAAATGATTGCACATAATAAAATCAAAGAAAACAGAATAAAACCAATTAACAAAACTAACAAAAGCAGTAGTTAGTGGGTCCAGAAAACACGAATATTATAAAAGTGATAGGGGAGGAAATACACAACAGAACAAAGTGCCAACAACTGTTATTTTGTAACTGTGTCATCTTGAACTCATATAATTTTCATAATTTTGTTAGCTTTGGTTTTGTTCTTTCTTGTTTTGCTAGATTTTACTGTGTCTGATGGTATGGGCAGCTATTTTCAAGATAATGGGATGTATTTTTTTCTTATTATTTTGTTTTGAAGTTCTATAATACATTAATGAATAAGTTCTGTAATACATTAATAATGTATTATAGAACTTCAAAATTAACTCCTATATGAGTTCAAAACATTTATCTCAAAAACGTGATCTCCGATTATCTCCATTCACCTACCAGAGCCTCAAGATCATCCTTCTCTGTGCTACAAAAATTCTACATCTTTCCCATCTGTTATATAGTTGATGAGCAAGTAATGTTTGGTTTTTTCTGAACTCAACACATGGAGTGATTTTTTTTCTCTCCTTTGATTTTCAGTCTATTAATTTCCTCTCAAATTAAACGTGTTTCTTGTATACAGTATATTGATGGATCTTGTTTCTTGATCTATTCTCCCCATGTTTCTTTTACTGCTGATCTGATTCCATCTATATCAATGAATAAACTGACATGTATTGGTTTGTCTCTGCCACGCTGCCCTCTTGCTGTTGACCCTCCACTTCTCCCCTTCATTCAATTGTCTGTCCTCTTTGGTGATCCTCCTCTGCTGCTATTCCTGGAATCATGGTCATCTTTATCTCTCTAGAATATCCTTCAACACTCTCTGTACTGTTGATTTGGTGGTCATAAATTCCTTCAGTTGCTATTTGTCATGGAAATATCTTATTCTTCTATCAATTTTGAAAGATAGTTTTGCAGGGTACATCAATCTGGGTTGGAAGGTGTTTGTTTGTTTGTTTGTTTGTTTGTTTCGGGATTTGAAACACTTCACTCCAAACTCTGCATGACTTAATGGTTTGTGTGAAATATCTGCCATGATTCTGATTAGTTTTCCTTTATATGTGAGTTTTTTTGTTTTCTCTAACAGCTTTTAAAATTCTGATCATGTGCTGAATTTTTGAAATCTTGATTACTGTGTGTCTGGGTATAGATTTATTTTGGTTATGGCTAGCTGGAGTTCTATATGCCTCACTTAATCATATGCCTGATCTTTACCCCAAGTTTTCTGCTATTACTCTTGTAAATAGACTTTTTATTTCATTTTGTTGTCTTCTACTTTTTGCTGATGTCTAATGTTCTTAAATTATTTTTTCTTTGCATCACCTGGCAGCCATTGGATTATTTCCTGGTTCCTTCTTATTTTTCAGAGATCTTTCTGTTCACAATCAGTAGCTGTGATTTTGTCTTCAATGTCTGAAAGTCTTTCATTAGTCTCTTTCATGTAGTTTTGCCAACTTTTGATTGATTTTTTAATTTCCTGAATATCTCTTTGAATCTGTTTCATGCATTGTAATTCCTTCATATATTGTTCATTCAAGGTTTCCATCATTTTCCCATGCTCTTCTATTTTTATCTGTACTTCCTTTTATATGCTGAGCATTTTCATATATTTGAGATTCCTTCTTTTATCTGAGATATTATTTCTGATCTAATTACTTTAACAGTCTCATAAAGTTGTTTCTTTACTTCAGTTGTCATCCTCTCAAGAGATTTCAGGTGTGTGACTTCCATTTTCTTCCATATCTATATTTCCCAGACTGGTCTGCGATTACCTTTTGCTCCTTTGTCTTGACATTTTCGTGGGTTCCTCCCAACAAGCTGATTTTGGATTCTCAGGCATTACCCATGTATGCTACTTCTCCATGTTGTAGGGGAATGGGTCAGGCACCTGGGTTTCTCTGATGGCACATGCCCAGGGAGGTAGTAGATTATGGAGTGGGCTTCTGCATCCCTATATAGCTACACTGGGGCTTCCCCAATGACCAGAAGTGCCTAGTGGTGGGGCTGATTTTTCTCTCAGTCTGCGTGTCTACACTGCGACTCCTGAAATGTTGGCCAGCACACAGGGATGTGTTTGTGTTATTCTCCCAGTGCATAATGGCTGCTCAAGGGAAGCAAGGACCTCCAATTGTGGCCTGCAGGTGCACAGGGATTAACTGGCTGTGTGTCCCTGCTTGTGCTGACTGCCTGTGGGAAGCACACTTTCTGATGGCAGTAGCTGACAAGCAGAGACAGATCTGGCTTAGTCTCTCTGCACTTGCTGGCTGCCTGCAAGAAGCAAGAGTTTCAATGGTAGTGGTCAGGAGCAGAGGCAGAGCCCCAGAAATTTCTTTTTGATCACAATTTCTTGTCCTCAACACCTAAAGTCTTGTATTGTTTTCCTTTGCATTGTCTTGCAGCTGTAGAATTGTTATTTCATGATCCCTTTTTTGTTTATTTGTTCATTTTTATTTTTTAAAAAGATCTTTATTCTCATGATTGCTATACATGATCCTGCCTTCAAGATCTAAATGTGTATCTTCAGTTTGATCAAGCAGTTTAGCTAGTTTCCAGTGAAATTTTTAATTTATTGGTTATCCCTATGAATCCGTTTCATGCCAACTATTTTTCCTATGTTGTTCTTTCAAGATTTGTATCATTTTCTTCTTATGCTCTTTGTAAAAAAATCTGTATTTTTTTTTTCTGTCCATGCTGAGCAATTCTTTTTTAAGGTTGCCATTTCTTTTTTTCTTTTTTTTTTACCTGAGAGATTATTTCTGATCTGATTTCCTTTATAGCATGAATATGTTTACTTCAGTTGCTATCTTTTCAGAACTCTCAAGTGTGTGTCTTCCATCTTTTCCATGTCCATGTATCTGTATTTATCCTGGATGGTTTAAAGGTTGATTATATTTTTTTTGTCTTGTCAGACTCTTGGTTCATTTTTCAATCTTTCAATCTTGCTGGTCTTTTTTTTTTGTCTTTTTTCATTTTTATCAGTACCAGGGATTGAACTCACGACTGCCTGCTTGCAAGGCAGGCGCTTATGCCGCTGAGCTAAATCCCCAGCCCCTATCTTGCTGGTCTTGACAATATTGTGACATTGGCAATCTTGGAGTCTCATCTGGTTTTCACCAGGTGGAGGGAGAGTTCACCAGCTCTTTCACAGTCCTATTAGGGTCCTCTGGATGGTGGAAGTGGTCACTGGAGCTCTCATATGCTTGTCAAGGTCCTCCAGTCAGGAAAAGGACTCCCCCATGCTGCTATGGACCCATAGTTGTCCTGGAGTTCGTGGTCAGATTTGGCATTCTTGCAGGTCCAAATAGCATTTCAAATTTTTTCACTTTATTACAATAATTTTCCTGAGCATTGAAACAAACATTTAAATATACTGTTCAAAGTAGGATTTTGCTAAAAATTTCTGACAATATTTTTAGTATGAAGGGAGTAAGGATATTCTACTAGACCTATTCTGGATTGTGAAATACAAAAACTATAACTTTCATGATACAGCTTTTGATAATCTTCACAGTAATTTTCTAAAGTGACAGCTAAGCACATAAAATAAATTCAAATTATAAAAACAGTAGAATGTATTCTCAGCTGCAATAAATATGAACACAAAGCATGGCTACATAATTAATTTGAAATATTTTCTGAATACATTCAAAAAGGGAATCATGAGAGGGAGAAACAAGGGATTGTGATGTACTCAGCATGTGTAACAAGGTCCTATGAAGATCATGATCCTTATGTTTAGGGAAACTTTGCAAAAGAGAGAAGAGTCAAGTACATGGAAGGATGGAGAGATAGGAGGAAAACAAGATTTCAAAAAAGAATTAAGGTGAGTTATGTTCGTGTATCCAACTTTCCTCATTGAAAGAAATATTTACGTGCTGCAAACATGTACTAATAAAAATTTTTAAATCATAAAATTTTAAAAAGATTTACTAAGAGGAAATTTTAGTATAAATTTCTAGGAATTTTTCTTTCTAAGACTTTGTGATAAATTTAATATTTATCCTCTTCTTATAAGGAATTAAATGCTAGACAAGAAATTATAATAAGGTTCCAATGGTAATTTAATAATATACTTGGATTAGATATATATTATTTATTAATAAAATTTATTAATAAAACCATGATTGATAAAAAATGAAACAAATCAACAATTGATTAGTATCATGATACTGTAAATTGTATCAATTTACAGAGTTAAATATTAGATTATCATAACAAATTTAATTTAAAGGAAACTTTTTGTTTTTTTTCCCGGTGCCAACTTACCATAAGCAACCAAACTGATGAGACAAACAACATAGAATCATTTGTGTTATATTTGTTTCCAACCATTCTCCACATCATCAAGACATTAGAAGATCTTGTTAATTTTACCACAAAGTTGTAACTGTTCACTTTTATTACTAGTACCACAATTATAATATTGTTTCCATAACCTTGCTTCATCCTCCAATATTTGAAATAGTTATTTGCCTTCTTCCCTTGTTCTATTTCTGATCCTTTTAAAGTTTATTCTTTGGATGATACTTTAACGTGTTCATGACATCATGCTCTTTAGACCTGTTGAAGCAAATTGAGAATTATATCTGAATTTTGCACTTTGACACAAAGATCCAAATAAATTATTGCATGACTAAACCCATAATCTCTTCCTCTGACATTTTGACATTTTATGTGTCCCTTACTCTCTTCTCTCTGTCTCTTTTGTGTCATTTCCTCTCTCTCCCTAATTTTTCTCACTCTTTCATTACTATATTCTGTCTTTGTCTGTCTTTCTGTCACTCTCTCACTGTTGTGTTTGAGATCTAAAATGTTCCCCCACATTGTTATGGGTTCAGAATGCAATTGCATCATGATAGTACTATGTTTACCAGTGGATTAATCCACTGAAGGGTTCACAGATGAATGACCCGTGATCATGAAAGTTTAATCTAGATAGTTGTACATAGTTGTATCTCAGTTCATTTATTTAATATTAAATATGAAATTTAATAAATTTTCAGGATTTTGGAAAAGATGATCAAATCTGTGCTGGTGTGGGGAAGATAGTCACAGTCATGTTTGTCACCTGGTAAAGAGTCTGCCAACCAAAACAAAAAATTTTCAAACAAGTTGTGCACAAACAAAAGTGTTGATGAACCAAGATACCACTGTACATGCCTCTGACACTTCCTTTTGTCTCTCCTCACCCTATCTGCCTTAGATAGAACAGATTTCCTCTGCCATTCTCTTCTGTCATGCCATTTCTGCCTTGAGCCCAAACATCCAAAGATAGAATCACTAAAACTGTGAGCCAAAAATAGACTTCCGTTTAAGGTGCAGGTATAGGGTACTTTACCAATGACAAACAAGTGACTAAAACAGATAACCGGAGAATGAAGTTGTAGCTTTGACTGTAAGAATTGAATTATGTTTGAAGCAGGGCTTTCTATGTGATTCTGGCAGAGATTTGTTATTGTGGGTCTGAGAAAGTGTTTCTATGTAGCACAGGTTGGCCTTGAACTTGTGTATGTAACCAAGGTTGGCTTGGAACTCAAGGCAATCCTTCTGCCTCAGTCTCCTTAGTGTTGGAATTACAAGTGTATGTATGCTACTACCCCCAGCTGGGCAAGGACTTCAGTAGTAATTCAGACAGTAAATGCAAGGCTCATGAAGATTTAAATGTGAATAGAGTGATAACTGGAGCCTGTACAAGTTACACTCTGGCAAAATATGTCCTGAGTCTTTGCAAGCAATTGTCATTAAGTTTGCACACTAATTAATCTATCATAAGAAGTTTCTAGGCAACCCACCATTCAGGCTGTGCAATAATAGTGCTGGATTTCAAAAGAAAGGAGCAGAGCTAGATGATTTGGAAACATTGCAATTTCACTAGAGAAGAATGTTAGCAAAGCTAGGAGGTCTAGGAGAGCATGGTTGCTGAAAAATATTAGCATTAAAAATAAGCCAATATGTTGTACAAGGACAATGAAAAAGATGACTAGAAAGTACCTCAGGAATTGGCCACACACCATCCATCACAGGTTCAAAGGCTCAATATATAAAACATTCATTTGGAAAAAAACCCTGGGATCCAGATGGAGATAGACTTCATAGAGAACTTATTCTTCTGGATTGAGTTCATAGTGTTGGTCATTGAAGCACCCTGAGCCCACCATTGATATGGGCCAAGAGGGCCAGTGTACTGATTCAGGTGCCTTCAGAATTAGGTATCTTCCATTTGGTGCTAGCCTTTTGTGTATGCAAAATAATAGCTTTGATTCTATTTTTGTTTGCTTTATTGTGCTCTATTTAAAAATATAATATATATACATATCTATACACATTTATGTATGTATGTATATATATATATATATATATATATATATATATATACAATGTGTATATATATATGTATGTGATCCATAGATAATAGTACTTTAACAGTAACATTGTAGCTTATGTCAAAATTGAATTTCTAAAGTTTTATGATGTGATATTTTGATATAAACATCTAGTTAGCCTTTATTTTATTAAACTTTATATATTCATACATATTTATTTACTCATCAAGATACTGGATATTGAGCCAAGTGTCCAATGCATGTTAGATAAGGATTCTCAAACTGAGCTACAACTTCATAAATTTTCATTTGTGTTGAGACAGTGTCTTGTGATGTTTTCCAGTCTGGCATTAAACTCGTGAAACTCCTTCCTCAGCCTTCTAATTAGTTGGGATTATCTTTGTGTGCCTCTGCCTGGGTTCAAGCAATATTTTATAAAATATGAGAAAATGTAAAATAATCTTATTTTAAATATTTATTTTATTATGGTTAACATAAATATTATTTTACTTTTATTTAAATGGATTCTTTCATATGTCCTATTATGCATACAATTTTCCAATACGCTGTTACTCAATAATAATATTTAAGGTTTGGAGATGTAGCTTAGTTGCAGAAGTGCCTGCCTGGCAAGCATGAGGTCATAAGTTTGATGCCAAGTACCCAAATGTAAAAAAACACATTTAAAAGGCATGTACATTATAGTTGATAAATTTATAAGCATTCTTTTTTATTTAAAGAAAAAAGAAAGAAAAACAAGACAAAGCAGAAAAATGGGTGGAAGTAATACAGAATTTCAAACAAAAATATTAACACTAAAAAATTACTAGTTGGCAAGCTACATATTGTCCTCTTAGGAAGTTGTTCAAGTTACAAAATCAAAGCATAAAAAGTGGATACTCAAACACTGACAGTGCAAACAATTCTGTTCAGTGATCTAAAAGAAACTTAGTAATAAGGTTATCTATCTTACACACTTAAACATACACATAGTTATATCCTTTGGAGCAATTGCTTCCCCTTTCATTTTCAAGTACTTATTACATACTTTGGATCTTATTACTCTTTCAGTTTTTATTATTTTTACACTAGAAAGACAATGTGACATTTAAAAATGTGACACTTATTTATTTGATTATGAAGACACTCTCAGTTTGCCTCCATTTACCTATAAATGCCTCAGGACAATCCTTTTTATAGCTGAGTGATATTCCACAATGTAAAAATACCCTATCTTTTTCATCCACTGTGCAGATGGTGGGCATTTTGGTTGTTTCCAAGATTCAGCTATTACAAATTGTGCTGCTATAAACATGGGTGTGCATATATCACTTAGGCATGGTCTTTTTGATTTGTGGGGAGGAAATACCTAGGAGGGGAATAGCTGAGTTGAATGGAACTTCTAATACTAGTTTGTTGAAGAAATCTTCATATTGATTTCCATAGTGGCTGCAACAGTCTACATCCCCACTAACAGTGGAGAAGCGTCCACAGCCTCACCAACATTTATTATCAGTTTGTTTCTTGAAGGCAGCCATTCTTTCTGGAGTAAGATGAAATCTCAATGCTGTTTTAATTTGCATTTCTCAAATGATCAGTGTCGGTGAACATCTCTTCATGTATTTATTTGCAATTTTTATTTCTTCTTTCTGTAAAATATGTGTTCATCTCAGATGCCCATTTTTGGAGAAGGTCTTTGAGTTTGGGGACTTGATATTTTTCAATTCTTTATATACTCTGCATATAAGTCCTTTTTATGAGGGACTGTCATCTAAAATGTTTTCCCATTCTGTGGGTTTTCTTTTAACTTTGTTGGTGATTTATTTTGAAGTGAAAAAACTTTATAATAAGATGTGATCCCAGTTGTTGATTCTTTGAAGTATTTCCCATGCAGTTTGCATTGTGTTCATGAATTCTCTGCCTGCCTTTATGCCTCCAAGTTTTCTACCTATCTTATCTTCCAGTAGATTTAGTACTTCTGTTTTAATATTTAGATCTCTGATACATTTTACTTTGGTTTAGTGCGTGGTGATAGGCATATGTCTAGTTTCAGTCTTTGGAATGTGAAAAGCCAATTTTTGAACACCTTTACTAAAGAAACCATCCTTTTCCCAGTGAACATGTTTAGCCCCTTTGTCAAATATGAAGTGGGTGAGTGTCTTTGTAGTTGTGTTTGTATCTTCTAATCTGTTCCATTGATCCTCAGGTCTATTTCTCTGCACTACCATCCTGATTTAATCACTGTGGTTTTGTAATATAAATTCAAGTCAGAAATTAAGATGTCTCCTGCTCTGCATTTGTTGCTCAGTATTGTCACCTTTGCAACTCTAGATTTCTTCTATCCTCAATTTTAGGAGTGTTTGGTGGACACGAATTTCTTCAGTTGTTTTTGTCATGCAAGTATCTTGTTTCACCATTAAATTTCAAAGACAGTGTTTCTGGGAACATCAGTATGGTTGAAAGTTTTTTCTTTCAGTGTTTGGAATACTGCACTCCAAGCTCATCTTAACTTGAGAGTTTGGGTTGAAAAGTCTTATGAGATTCTGATGAGGTTTCCTTGATACGAGTTGTGTGTTTTCTCTAATAGCTTTTAGAATTTTATTTTTATATTGTATGTCTGGGATTCTAATTATTATATGTCTAGGTGTAGATTTGTGTTGATTGTAACTATTAGGCATTCTATATGCTTCCTTTATCTGTATATTACATGTTTGGGAAACTTTCTGTTATTATGACTGTGAATAATTTACCCATGTCATTTGCATTGACTCTTGCATCTTCATTGATGCCTACTAGTATTATATTGTTACTCTTGGCATCATCCATGTAGCTGCTGTATTGTCATTTCATGCTGCTTTGTTGCTTTTAAAAGTTCTACTCTTTCCTGATTGCTAACTGTGATCCTGTACTCAAGGTCTGGAATTGTATCTGCAGCTTCATTTAAACAGTTTTGCCAGCTTTCAAAGATATTTTTGTTTCTTAGCTATCACTTTGAATTTGTTTCATAGATTCTGCTTGTTTCCATATTGTTCATTCAATTTCCCGTGTTCCTGTATTTTTTTTTTATCTATTCCTTCTCTAGCTCTGCTGAATAATTCCTTTACTAAGGTTATTATTTCTGTCTTTTACCTGGTGTCATGGTTTATGTCTGTGGCCCCCAGACCTCATGACTTTGCATTGTACATTTGTGATTGGTTCATTTTCTAGTGCTTGGATTGATGATGTCAGTGTTACACCCACATAGGGGTGGAGCCAGGATTTGATGTAATGGCAGGAAAAAGGTGTGTCTTACCCTTGGCTGGTTCCTGCTTGCTGTTTGCAGCCTCATGAACTGTGGCCCAGCCAGGCCCGCCTGCCTTGGAGCCAACTGAGTATGGACTGAAACCTCCAAAAACTGTAAGAAATAAACCTTTCCTTTCCCAAATTGGGCTTCAGGTATTTTGTCTCAGCAACGAGTAAAAAGTAACTAAGACATCTGGGAAACTATTTCTAATTTTATTTCCTCCATAACCTCATGAATTTGTTTCTTTATTTCTTAATTTGTTTCTTTACTGTCTTTGCAGAGATTTCTGGAGTATGCCTTTTAAAGTCCTTTATTTCAATGTTGCCTCTACTTGCTCTTGATGGACTAGATGTTTTAGATTACATTTTGCCTTAATATGATGTTGATTTTTTTTAATGACTTGTGCTCTGAGTGATACAGCCCATGTCTCTGTGTAGATTTTACAGTACAGTATCTATGAATTTTATTTTTATGGACAGTAGAATGTGTGACAAACTTCTCCAGTCAAGATCATAATTATTACTCTTAATGGCTCTGTCCCCTCCGCATCTGGGCACCTAGATGACTGAGCCTACACCACTAATTTTTGCATACCCACTTCTGTGAGATAAATCTCTAGCTTTTACCCATTGAGGTTTATACACACATCACTTCTTTTAAACAAGGCAGGCTATCACTCTCCAGGTCACTGTGTGTGTGTGTGTGTGTGTGTGTGTGTGTGTGTGTGTGTGTGTGTGTGTCCTGTGCTGGGTAAACCCAAATGCTCAACCTTGCTTGTACAGTCTCTTCCGTTGAAGTACAAACCCTGCCCGCAACTTTGTATAAGATGTTACTGACTTTCCAGATTCACCTTTTGTATCTCCCTTCATTTTCCTAGTGTGAAATAAGACAAAAGCATTGTTGCCTTTTAAATTATATTCTGTTTTGCCTGCAGAACCTGGTGAGTGCCATGCAACTATTTGTTTCCTTGTCAAGTTGACTTCATCTACTGTATATTTTTCAAAAATTTTATATAATTTAGTACATTCTACTTGCTTACTATAGTGCTTCTATGGGAGGTTTTAAATCTACATGTTCCTTTTTTTTCAGTTGATTTGGAAATATATGCTTTTAGCCAGCTGCCCGGACCCAGAAATTTCCAAAACTTCTGAAGATAATATTTATTCCATGCTAATTGGTCTCCTCATGTTGCATTGCAGGTCTTATATACACTCCTGCACTGCTGCTTCACCTGTGCTCGTCTCACTCCTGCCTCACACTGCCCACTGGGTAACAGTAATGCTAGCTATCATTGCTGCTGAGACACCAGGACGGCAACTGTTTCCAGAGTGCAAATGGAATTCTTGCTTTCACTTGGAAAGCTGGTTCTCCACATAGTTTCAGTCTTGACTTATCTTACTGTGTCAAGTTTAATTTTTAATATAATCATTGTCTGCACTCAAAACCTTTTAGTATAAACTTTAACTTATTTTGTATATTTTATGAATTTACCTCTTTCCATGATTTCTTTTGAACAATATATATATATATATATATATATATATATATATATATATATTCCCCCATTGGAGCGATGTCTGTACTTTTCATTCATTCCTGGGAATATGCTGAAATACATTTGAATGTGACATTCATTTTTAAAAGGATAGTATTATATGATGTGTTATGGTTGATACACTGTATCAACTTGAAGTTTAGAAGTTTAACTGAGACACTCAGCAGGGAGCCAGGATCCTTACTTTATAAATATCTTCATCTTGTGCAAGAGGAAGGCACAGAGATTTTTTGAGTGCTACACCTGTTCCTAGGAGTCTGGTGAGTGGCCAGTGCACAATATAAAAGAGGAGAAGAGGTTTGTTCCTTTTTCTCTGGCTTTGAAATGTTGCCCTAGCATCATGCCACCATGCTTTGCAGCCAGCTGATTATGGACTGAAACCTCCAAAAACTGTAAGCTAAATAAACCTTTTCCTCCTTAATTTTAGGTGTTGGGCATTTTGTCCCAGCAATTAGAGAAAATTAATCAAGATAAGATCTCTATTGAGTGTTACAGAATAATTAAGTAGTATGTGAAAAGTGAGCTGAGGCACAAAGAGGCATGTGATACCAATAATATATACAAAATAATTGTATGTGATTTATTTGCAAATCATAAATTTCACATATCTTATAGTGACATTATGAAATGCTAGTGGTTACAAATAATGTTTTTTCACTCAATGGATCAAAGAGAGTGAAATGAATTCTATAAAATCAAAGATACATCAGTGTTTGTTATACTTGTTACTTTATTTTGTAAGCCTATTGAAGTAATTCAAGGGATTTTCTTTTCTTTAATCTAAATGATTTATGTAGTTAATACCAGGTTTTTCTAAATTCACAGAAGCCAGTTTATTTGCTTACACTATTTAAAATATCAAAAACATAAATACTATATTTACTATCTAGTGCAAACATGTAGCTTAAAATTCTAAATTAGCTTTATATGCTTCAAAGTATGATTTGAATCAAGACCTTACTATTGTGTCCTCATTTCTGACACAGCAGGTTTTTTGATAGCCCTGTAAAAACCAGAATATCATTACTTCAGGCAAGGTGACAAGGATAATCACTTTCTATAATTCATGTTTAATACCTGAATGCCAGGGACAAATCATTATGTCCTTGGTCCAAAAATTTTAACTACACTACATCGAGAAAATATTTGTGAGAATTGCCAAAGTGATTTCAGTTCAGAATAGACTGCATTAGATTTTTGTCAGCTTTTGAAAATATTGTAATTCAAAGCAATACTTGAACTGTTAACATGCAATACAGAGTTTATGGCTTCCTTACAGTAGTAAGTTTCTTTGGCAGGCTAGAGGTCTGATGAAATTTTTTATAAGACCTTTTGCCAAATAAAGTACATCTCACGAAAATATGTTGGAACCATTTAGAATGCAATATATTTCTGTATAAAGATAAGGTTTCCTTATACTTATTTTTGTTCATTATCTTTGAAGTTTGTTTGCTTACGTTGCAATTAGAGATATTTTATCTCAGCTGATATAATTTAGTGTTCTTTATTAAAAAGACAAAAACAGTCAAACCTCTACACGTAACATGATGTCAGATTTTCTTTTTTTCTTATAGTATCAAATTTATGGATCAAGGTACGTCTCCAATCATTTTATTTTATTTCATATGATATGATTTCAGATAGTATCTCCGCTAACTGCTGAAACAGCTTCAGATTTGCAGTTCTCCTGCTCATCCTCCTGTTATCTGGAATTACAAGGGTGCACCACTGCGCCTGAACTAGGATATGATTCTCTAATGGGTAAGACACGACTATGCTGGTTATCAACATAATGTGATAAAATGTACCATGAATGTCTGAATATATTTAAAAATATTACAGCAAATACATATCCCCAATAATTATCCTCCAAATCTTCTCCTCCACTTCAAACCCTTATCCCATCACTCTTACCACTTTCAGAAACAGCTCTGGAAGTTCTGTGTCATGCGTGTCTTTAGACATGCTCTCAGTGATTTCACTGTCCTGAACCAATTCAGAATGCTTGTCTTTCCTGGGCATTTTGACTTTCAGGAAGAGCCGTAAGTTGCTGGAGCCACATTCAGTGACTAAGATGGATGAGTCAGGCTGCAGTGTTTTCACCAGCCTGCCTTTGTGCTGGATGGCACTTGCATGCTTTCAGCACACCCCAGAAATACACTCACGAAATCTTCTTCAGAAAGTGGCAAGAATAATGGAATAAATGTGTGCACAGTGAGGAGTATACATTGAGGAGACTCTCTGTAGCTGTGTCTTTTACTAGAATTACTATTTTAAATGACTCATTTAAAGTGCGTCATTCACTTACATTTTGATCACACCTTGTATGCTGCTCACTTACTGCTGTGAAACAATAATGTTTCCTTTCCATTATTAACATATATTCTTATAGTATATCACAGCTTATACTAAAAAAATAAAAAGCCGTGACAGAGCCATAAATTGTCAAAGAGTGAATAGCAGAGGGAAGCTCTGCGGTAAGGAGACACTAGAGGAACCCATGGATGATTCACCCTCCAAAACCCCCAGGAAGTTTAGACCTAATTACACTTTGATTTTGGGACTCTGTTCTTCAGAAATGTAAATGATTTCATTTATTTTACATAAGCATTCGTTTGGCCATTCTTTTAATGGTAGTCCAGAAAAACTATTAGTTTCATATTTTGCTGAATAGCAAATACCAAAAAATGTGAAAGAGGCATTGAAATTTGACAATATTCAGTGCTCAGGTGGAAATAAAGACTGTGACAGACAAAACATCTGTCATTTTACAAATATAAACGTGACCATACATAGAATATTATTAAATATGAACAAAGAGTCTCTCAACAGGAGCTAGAAAGGAAATGAAAACATTACTGGAAACTGGGGAAAAGTTTTTCTAAGATACAGTGACAACAAACTTGACTGAGTTGAGTCAAATAATTTTGTGGAACACTGAACTTTTAAGTAATGAATTTGATGATTTACTGAATGAGATTCCCAGGCAAAAGGTACAGAGCACAGCTATGGTTACTCTTGCTTATTATAGTTAATGACAAGGAACGGTACAGCAAGGAAAAAAATATTAACTAAACCCTTTTGGGGACTCCTCAGATTTCACAGGGAAGCAACAACGATGGAGCCACTCAACAACAAATGTGCGCTCCAGCTCCGGACATGCAGAGTGGCGCGCAGCAGGGCGGAAGGGCACGGAGGGAGCTTGGGTATCATGGGTCATGTGTACAGATCGCCAATGGAGAACCAAGTCAAGGAGCTTGATTCTCAGACTTTTAAACTCAGAAGATTTTGTTCACTGATACTTTAAAATTGCTTGGGATTGGTAACGATTTTCCACCTTTCATTTTTGTTTCTAATTATTTTTAAAAAATAAGAAACCAACTTCTTTTGCAAACTTGGCCACCAATGTTCTTTGTGAATATACAATTTAATTTGCAGTTTCATAACTACGAAACAGGTGAGAAACTTTTCCCCAAAACAAATCAAATGCAAAATTGTTCCAGTACATAATTTAAATAGTTTACATGGCAAGATCAAACATACAATAAATGTTTAAGTAAGAAAATAATCACTACACTAAAGGACACATTGCTGTTAGCTGCCCTTCCAAATATTTCAGCCCACTTTGAAACTTATCAGCCACAGCGTTCACTATATTGTGGATCAAACCTTGTAAAGACATGAAAGAGGACTTCCAGAAGTGCTTCAGAAAATAACAGTAACAATGGGTTAAGTGTGTTGTAGTTTAGTGGATACCAAAAGGGAGGTGAAATATGATGTCTTTCGCTGGAGTATTTTTTCAATTTAAATTTTCACTTAATATTTAGCCCCCACTTGTACATTATGATGTTTAATAGTTTTGAATGGATGATATTTATATGGAATTTCAAATCTGTTTTGATTCTATAATGATCTGGGACTCTTTGGTTAGGTTGGTATACAGTAATTTTATTTCACATGTGGAGTACACATGAATCCCAGAGATTCTAAAAGTATGTGACAATAGGCCAAATGGTTTCCAAGAGATATGGACACATCTTAATCTGCAGGAGTATAAATATTATATAAAGATGGAATATTAACTCATAGCACAATTGCATGATTCTGTTAATAATTTATCCTAAGTTGTCTCTGGGCATCTACATTATCTTCTATTTTTTAATGGGAGAAATAAAAGGGACTTTGAAAAGATAAGACAGGGAAGAGAATAAGCCATAGAAAAATACAAAGACCTAATAGATATGACCCCAGCCTAAAAGTCTGAACTCTCCTGAAACCAAGATAAAACAGGAACAAAGTCTTCTTAGATTCTCTGTGGGGCATGTGACCCTGCTGACACCTTGGCTTTGAGATTTTGGACTGCCTACTTGTGAGAGAAAAACTTTCTGTCATTTTAAGCCACCTTCCTGTAGTAATTTAAGGCATTTCCAGAAAATGAGTACAACTTGTTGGTGTATGAAGTTAAGGGACCTAACTGAGCCTGAAATTTACATGACAAAGTATCAGAAAAAACAGGATGGAAATCCCTGGACATGAGCTGATGGCACAGTTGGCACCTGGAACATCTTCCTCAGGTAAGGTGCCACTCTTCGTTCCTTTGGTGAACTGAACAAGGGCACCATATGGTACAGGATACTATCCACCTAGACATTTTGGGTTGCTTTAGTGAAGTTGTCTTTCTTTCATCCTGTCCTGTCCTATCCTATCCTGTCACTCTCTCTCTTTCTTCTTCCCTCTCTCTCTCCCTCTTTTCTTTCTCTTTCTTTCTTTCTTTCTTTCTTTCTTTCTTTCTTTCTTTCTTTATTTCATTCTTTCTTTCTTTCTTCCTTTCTTTCCTTTCTCTTTCTCTTTTTTCATCATTTTTTAAATAGTGTTTATTTTCTTTTTTCAGTACTTAGTATTGAGCCAAGGACTTTACACTGGGCAACGTCACCAGCCCTTTTTAACTGAATTGTTTATTTATTTATTTTTTTTATTTTGAAGACAGGATCTTGCTAAGTCATTAAATTTCCTAGGCTGATTTCAAATTTGAAGTTATCTTGCTTCAGCTTTCTTGTATACTGAGGGTTACATATGCATTCTACCACCACCCTTGGCAAACAAAATACTTTGTATGAATAATATATAAATAATAGAAATTTATTGCTTACAGTTTCGTATGGAAAATCAAAGATCAAGGTGTAAGCCAATTCACTCTCTGCTGTAAGCTAGTCATCTGCTTCTTACAGAAACCTTCTGGGTGCATTTTCTCATGACAGAAAGAATAAATGGCTCTCCTCGAAGGTTTTTAAAGGTAAGAAATGCCATTCATGATGATGGAGTTCTCATAACATAACAGACTCCTAAGGTTCCTACATCTTAATACTATTGCACTGGTGGTTTGTTTTCAACAGAAAACCTTTGGGGAGAACAAAACATTGAGGATATACCTGTTTGTTTTCCTCAAAGTAAATGAGATGCTAATCACATTTTTATAAACCATTTACTAAGCACCTAGATTCTTTTTTTGTTTGAATTTCTAATTGCTACAGCCAAGTCCAGTTAATATAATTAACTTATTGATTCTAATGAAATTAAAACAGTAATAAATATAAAAATAATATCATAGATGTATTAAGTTTCATATTTTGAGAATATTTGAAACCTGAATGAAAATGTTGTTTCCTAATGTTAAAAGGAAAACTATTATATAATAGACAACATAGACCTTAAATATAACTTGATATTTTCATTTGTTTACCACTCAAATGTTGGTGACTCTGTACAGAGAAGTACAATGTCATTACCTTTATAAACATTAGGTGACTACATTTCAATTTATGATGACCATCCTAGTCTGAATATTAGTCTCAGAAAATCAAGTGATAACTTTAAGGTTATTTAATTACTAAATAAATCATCAGAGGACTCAAATCAGGTAAACCACAGAGTTGGTCTAGAAATTCCAAGCTTGAAAGCAAAGTATCATTAGTTATATTTAAATTAGCACTGAAAATTAGAGATGTTCATAGATTTTAAGAATTAGGTTAAGTGCATGATACTCAGGGAAACAAGCTCTTCCCCAACAAGGCTTCTTCTTAATTCTGGAGCAATAGAAAGTTTGGAAAGTTCTTGAATCCACCTTGATGTACTGTGATTCATTAGAAAGACACACGCATTGCTGTTGTTACACAATCAGTTGTTGTTTACTAAAACATTATAAATTAAAAGTGTCCAAAGGGCAGTTTCACAGGGTGAAGTTCAAAGAACACACAGATACAGACCTTTTGTGGTCTTCACCTCGTATGTCATGAGCACACAACTTTAAAGTATGCTAAAATGCATGGGTAACTGCCATCAGAGAACTCACATTGGAGTCTTTGTCTTCAAATGTCTACAGGACTCAGCCATCCAGCCTTGACTGATGGAGTGCCCATGTGACAGATTTCACCTTCCAGGTCTCATGCCCCATCACCGTGTTGCTCTTGTGGAGCAGTCAGATCTCTTCATGAAGACCACTCGAACTTACCCTAATATATATCATTAAATTGTCTGGCATAATGCAAGGGCCAGTGGCAAACAGGGAGCCTCCAGGCAAGCAAACTACTCTGGGGCTCGGAGGTTAGCTCCCAGGTGCAGAAGGGAATACCCAGATCTTCTCTTTCAACAGCACCGAGTATCTTCTTACACAGCCACTAGTGTTGAACAATGTTTTTCCCCCTTATTTGAAAACATTGACAAAGTTGGCAGATAATTTTTTTTTTAGTTTTATTTGAAATTCTTTTTTTTTTTTTAAACCAGTACCATGGATCAAATTCATGACCTCCACTTGCAAGGCAGGCGCTTATGTGGCTGAGCTAAATCCCTGACTCCTTATTTGAAATTCTTAAATTTACATAAACATTTTCATTAAACATTGATTGTGATGATCATTACTACAACCGCTTTGATAGTACGTACCCACATTCATGTAAGAATATATAAAATAGTATATAAGATAGAATATGACTTGGTAGAAACTACAAATTGCACTAGCAATGTGTTATAGAGTTGTGAGTTTCTTTTTTTAATAGATTGAGGACTACTTTTTTTTCCTTTATTAAGGTTCATTATCATAGAAAAATACAGTGAACCTATTATGAATGATTAGTGGAAGGAAATGGACCCAATAAAAATTTACTATTTTCCCTTAATCAGTGAATAACAGAATGTATTAGCATTCACCAGAATATTACTAGCCATTAATTAATGAAACAATCATAAAGTTGGAAGTGGAAGTGTCCACTCTACTAAAGTGTTAAGCATGTTGGTTAGGGAATAGATACATAAAAACTTGATGGGCCGCATCTGAAATCTGTTATATCTCTGCAGACCAAATTCTACAATGCGGTAGGTTGAAATTTAATAACTAAAAGAAATAATTTCACTGGGAAAATGTAACTGATAATAATAATATACCTGAAAAATTATATTCACATTAAATTCCATCCATAGGTGTCTGGATCATGAAGGATGCACAGATGAAAATATTACAATCCATGGGCTACAGGAAAAATCATGTGCTAATTCATCATCATGATTAGTTTAAATCGTCCACTTCTGACACAGGTTCTGTAAGAAGGTTCTTGCTTCTGCTCAGTGCTGAACTTTTCATGGGTTGCTGAGGGAATTAAATTTCCCTCCTGTGGTGGGCACAATACTTTTTTCATTAGAATTGTATTACACAGAAATTGATTTGTTGGAGAATTTCTTGGCAATATACTTTCCATCTTACCCCCTGGGTCAGAGTTCTTCACTCTTTTTTAAAAATTTTATTTAAAGAGAAAAAAAGCAACAGAAAAAAAGGGTAACAACAATACATAATTCAAAAAAAAGAAAAAAACTAAGAAATCACTAGTTGATTAACACTGTCATCTTAAAAATAGTTGATCAAGTTAAAAAATGAAAGCATGCAAAGTGGACATTTAAACAATGAGAGTGTAAATGGTTCTGCTCAATGACCCAAAAAAACTTTAGTAATATGGTTATCAATATATATTATTGATGTATAGTTAAACATACATGCAGTTATATCCTTTTCTTTTCCTCTCATTTACAATAACAATTACACATTTTGAGTTTTATTACTCCTACAGTTTTAATTATGTTTTACACTAGAGATGCAATGTGATATTTATAAATATGATTCTTATTTGTTTCATTTATGAGGATAGTCTCAAGCTGCCTCCATTTACCTATGAAGGCCTCAAAATCACCTTTTTTGTAGCTGAGTAATATTCCATACTATAAAATACAGTTGATGGGCATTTTGGTTGTTTCCATGATTCAGCTATTACAAATTGTGCTGCTATGAACATGGGTGCACATATATTACTGTGACATGACATTTTCAAGTTTTCTGGAAAAATAAACAGGAAGGGAACAGCTGGGTTGAATGGAACTTCCAATACTAGTCTTCTGAGAATTCTCCATACTGATTTCCATAGGGGCTGCACCAGTCTACACTCCCACCAACAGTGGAGCAGTGTTCCTTTTCCCCACAACCTTGCCAACATTTGTTTCGGTTGTTTTCTTGATGGCAGCTATTCTTTCAAGAGGGAGATGAAATCTCAATGCTGTTTTAATTTGCATTTCTCAAATGACCAGTGATGGTGAACATTTCTTGATGTATTTATTTGCCATATGTATATCTTCATCTGAGAACTGTGTGTTCATCTCAGATGCCCATTTTTGGAGAGAGTCTTTGATTTTGGGGCCTTGATCTTTTTCAATTCTCTATATGTTCTGCATATAAGTCCTTTGTCTGAGGGGTTGCTGGCTCTAATTCTTTCCCATTCTGTAGGGTTTCTTTTCACTCTGTTGGTGATTACCTTGGAAGTGCAGAGCTTTTCAATAATATGAGATCCAAGTTGTTGATTTTTGAAGTGTTTCCTGTGCAGTTACCATGGTGTTCATGAATGTTCTGCCTACTGCTGTGTCTCCAAGACTTTTACCTACTTTGCGTTTCAGTAGATTTAGTGTTTCTTTCTTAATATGTAGGCCTTTGATCCATTTAAAGTTTAGTTTTGTGCATAATGATGTGCATGGATATACTTTCAGTCTTTGGCACTTCGAAAGCCAGTTTTTCCAACACCATTTATTAAAGAGGTTATCCTTCTTCCTGTGAACATGTTTAGCACCTTTGTCAAATATCAGGTGGTGGAGTGTGTTTGTGGTTGTGTTTGCATCATCTAATCTGTTCCATTGTTCTTCAGGTCTATTTCTTTGCCAGTACCATGCTGATTTTATCACTGTAGCTTTGAGTTTCTTTAAACATCATCATAACATAAAGATATTCTAACCCACTTAAAACAATGGCATGCATTGTAGACCCTGAAAGGGGGAAACAACAGTAAAATGTTCACTTAACAAAGAATTACAGTGTTTGAGAGACCTAATTTATTTTATTTTATTTTATTTTATTTTATTTTATTTTATTTTATTTCCACCTCATTGTTTTTCTCACAGTAACAAAATTTTGCCATTATGGAAATAAAATATATCTCTGTGAAAATAGAATTAAATGCTTCTACTTAAAAAGGAAGTAAAATTATAATACCTATGAAAATTTAAATACATTCTTAAAGCATTGCCAACATAACCCGAGGAATTCAGTTAATTATATTAATGAGCATGTATTTTATTATTTAGAACCTTAAGTTTTCTTTCCATATGTGGGTTATAAAGTCTGAAATTCTCTGTACAAACAAGAGGAAAATAAATGTGTAAAAGGAATGGCTAGAAGCAAAACTGTAGATGTAGAATACAGCATAGAATATGTGACTTTTAAATATCCAGCAACTTGTTCATGACTGTGGAACTTAAGACTGGATATTAAAGCAGAACTAAATGAGTTTTATTTTAGCTTTCTGTCAAAATATCAACTATCTCAATCCTTAAATTTTAAAGGTTCCTATTTTATTTTCCTCAACTGTAATCCAAGCCTCATGAATATATAATACAAAAAGCAACTTCAGGAGTCAGGAAATAGCTCAGTAGCGTAGCACTTGCCTAGAAATTATGAAGTCCTGAGTCCAATTTTTGATACAAAAACAAACTTTTAAAAAAGTCAACTTCACAGAACACTTAAGTGTTCCTTGAGTCATTCTTAAAAATGAAGAACCAATAATACCATCTCTATAAAATCCAACTAGATAGCAAGACATTACTGTGACTACAAAGAGGAGATGTGGAGAACATCAGAAAGTCCCTGTGCCCACTGTATAGAAAAGGCCAGAGTAAAAGAACATCCTAGGGTATCATTCTGTTATGTCAAATGGGGTGTTCCCATCTGATCATGGAGATTGTTAGAGTTTGTGTCTGCATGTCCCTGCAAAACCTTATGTGGTCATAATGAGATTTTTTCAGAGGTGGCTGGGTCTAGAGTATATGTCATTGGGATCGATCCATGGTGTAACGCTAGGATCAGGGCCACGAGGAAGAACACTGTGAGTGCTGTGAATCCTCAGGAGCCTGGATAAGACATAAGGGATAGAAAGAGCTCTTGCCTTCCCTTGTTGCTCTGCTGCCTATGGCCTGCATGAGTTGTTTTCACCCTACAATGCTCCTCTGCCATGTGTCACCCTGCCTTGAAGCCAACTGATTGTAGACTCAAACCTCTACAAAGTGTGAGCTAAAAAAAATTTTCCATCTAATTTGGAGTTTTGGCTTTTACATCTCAGCAACAAGAAAAAAGTAATTAAGACAAACATTAAGAACCATTATAGTATAAATAAAAATTAGTACTGAATGAACCAAGAGATAGTTTCATTTAAGAAGAGCCAAATGCCCAGGTGAGTAAACTATGACTCTGACAATGTAGCATTCAAAATATTTTAATGTGACTATAATTATACATATTTATATGGTGCATCATGATGTTGAGACACATGTATATACCATGTCATGATGGGATTGGAATAATGATCATATTTATTATATCAAAAGTCAAAACTGTTGAGTTGTAACATCATTTGAAATTTTCCCTTCTCCCAGACATGGCAGAGCTGTGAGTTCAAGGCCAGTCCGGTTAGCTCCATGGGGAGATCAAGAGCAGCCTAGACTACAAAGTGAGAATCTGTGTCAAAAAGAAGAAGGAAAAGAAAGAGAGAGAGGAAATTTTGAAATATATATTATTGCTTTCTCTGACCACCCAACTTTGAGCTTATTTCTGTTCTTGAAGTGAGAAACGTTTCACTCAGTGGCAAGCTCTTCTGCTTTTTCTAACCCCATTGGCAGCCCCTCTCTTTTGTAACCAGTCTGCTATTTTTTACACTTCTTTTTTGTAAAATTAGAACATGTTTGAAGCATGATTCCACTTAGTGTGGGGAGTTAGTACATGTACAAAATACATCCTAATTTTCTCTTTCTTTTTTTTTTCACTGCTTACCCTTGCCCTCCCTACCTGTTTCTTCCAACTTTTCTTATGTTATTGCCTTTTATATAACTTTGTACTGCTAACAAACTAAATATGTTCATAAGAAAACATATAAATTTGTTCCATGTATGAAAAAATCTATCTACCTGTCCCTCTATGTATCCATATCTATGGAAAGATTTTTCCCTCTATAGAGTTCCATTGTTAGTCTACTGAAATTGCACATGAAAATTTTCACTTTTTCTACCTAGAAATCAGCAAAATTTACATAGGAGGCCCTCAAAATGTGAGAGGCAACTGAACAAAATCCTTAGTTTTTATACAGAATGGTAAAAATGAAGAAAAGTTGCACTGATTACTAGAGGAATACTATTTTTCAGTTGCTTTAAAAATTCTTAAATATCTCTATATCCTAGACCAAGCTACTTCAGGGCCAGGACGTGCCAAGGCCTTGATGTTTATTTGCAGTATTTTATGCAGTGCTGCCATGGGATTCTTCCACTAGTGTTATTTTCAATAATAATTGTAGGCAAGGACGTCCAGGAGAACATGGCGGATAGATAATAGCAGCTATGGAGGCTCTCTGAGTTAGCCAGCTTAGAATCCAGGAATGGTGCAGTGTGAGGTGTCCTAAGCAAGGGGAGATATACCCTGCCAACCCAGGAATGAACTAAGCTGAAAGAAACCAACTGGAAGTGCAATCCTGGTGCTATAACCAGAGCAGACAAAATCTCAGTGCTGAAGCTGGAACCCGTGCATCTGGAAGCCACGATTTGAATTTCCTGCACCACTGCTGTATCTAAATCAGCACAGCAGGGACAGAGAAGTGAAACCTCTGAGAGCATGAATCGGCAAATGGAGTTGAGAGCAGGACTGGTGGGGAGTGCTGCATCAACCTGCAGTGAGTGAGAGAAATGGGGACCCTTCCATAGATAAGGAGGCTCCAACAGAGGACATTCTGGGACTGAGTGCACTGGCCAAAATAGGATGCTGCAGTGACTTTAGTTGCATGTTCCTCTCTCAAGTGGGATTGGTGAGGAGTACCTGGCATGGGTGACACCACAGACTAAGACTCAGTAGGCTAGCCCAAACCAGGTCCCAGCACCTGGCAGTGCACCCTAGCAGTGAAGCCTTCAGTAGGTTGACCTGGAGGAGTGGGCCAGCAGAGGCTGCCTAGGTCTGTGTCCTCCTAGTACACTGCAGTGGGCAGGAACACCTAGTCTGCACAATTCAAACAAACTGTAACCAACAAAGAAAAAAAAAAAAAAAACTGGGCCTCCTATATATGCTTGCATGGAAGGAACAAAAAGAGGGAGCAACAAGAAAGGGTCCTCGTCCCCCAGTCCTGAGAACACTGATCCAGGAAAGGTAAATGCAAAGGAGAATGAGGAAAGAAAACATGCAGTATCAGATTCAGCACCAATAGACATAAAGCGATATCTCCAGAGCCTCATAGATGAGATCAAAAGTGAAGTATTTAATGACCTAAAACAAGATATAGGTAGAATAGTTAGAGAAATGCTAAGCACCATCCAGGAAAAAACAGATAGTGAAATGGAAGAATAGAAAAAAAAGAGGAGAATCATTTGATGGAGAAATAGAGAAAATATAGAATATGTGAAGCAGGTTCAAAGAGATTACCAGGAAACTAAAAACTCTATTGAAAGCTGGCATAACAGCCTTAAAGAAACTAAGGATAGATTTTTTGAACTGGAGAACAGATTTATAATGTGGGAGCATGAAATGAAAAACTTCTTAAAAATAACAAGAAAACAAACAGCAATAATACAAATGCTTGAAGATGATAAGAAGATCTATAACTTAAGAATTAAGAATGTAAAAGAAGTAGGGATACAAACAAATGAACTACAAAGACTGGAGAATTTCCCTAATTTAGCAAAAGGTAAAGATACTCAGATATATGAGGCATACAGGACCCCAGCTACCTACAACCCAAACAGAACAACACCCAGGCATATAATAATGAAAATTCCAGAAAACCAATATAAGAACAGAATATTAAAAGCCATCAGAGACAAGAAACAGATCACTTACAAGGGAACACCCATCAGAATTACATCAGACTTCTCGGTACAAACCATCAAATCGTGAAGAGCATGGGGGGAAATAATTCAAACTCTGAAAGATAATAAACTCCAGCCAAGATTGATATATCCTGCACAACTGTCCCTAGACATTGATGGAAAAACAGGTACTTCCAGGATAAAGAGGAACTAGGGGATTTGCAACCACCAATTCAACTCTACAGAGAATACTGCAGGACATTCTAAAAAAAGAAAAATACTAAAACTCCAGAAACAGTGGCAGAGAGGTCACAATGAATGGAGCAGAAAGCAAAATGAAGAAGACAAACTGACAACTAATGACAGAAAAAGAGCTCAACAGAAATGAGGCAGAGAAGGTTGGATGGTAGGAACAGCTATTTTGGAGAAAACATCATCATAGCTCGTGCTGATTTAATATCATCTTGTTTTGAAGTCCCATCAAGCATTTGTTCTTCTGTCTCCATTGGTCTTAACATTTTGTATCTTGTTGGATTTTATTATATGTGATAATGTAAAAAAAACTTTTATAGACAAGGGGATTATACAGAATCCATTGTTCATTTTCTGTTAGTTGATTCTAAATACCTTGTAATACTTTCATTCTCTTGAATGATTTTACATTGTTTTGATATGTTTTATGCTACAGAATACGAAGTTATACTCAAAGATTTCAAGGAAAGAGACACTATGATAGCTACTTTTATGTTGGGATATCTGGTGGTGAAACACTATTTTGCTTAAATGTTTATGTTTTGACCTGTGCTGTTTTATTGTTATGTCCTCTTTTACCTCAATCTCCTTTTTTATTTTTTACTTTTTAAAAATTTTTATCTTTTTAGTTAAGGGAAAAATTTAAAAATAGCAGGATACATTATAGTAACCCACTTTGATTTCCTATTAACTTGATTTTCAACCCTGTATTTTTCTCACCATCTTGTTTTGACTGATTTTCCTCTATTTTGTTTTGCTTGATACTACCAAGTTTGAGAGTATAGGCAACAACTCTGAAGATAATAAGATTCATCATGACCCCTATTCTGGTTTGACTATTATCTTCTTTTGAAGTCCTGTAATGTCTCCAGTGTTTTAAATGTATTGGTTTTGTTCTTTACTGTTTTGTTCAATTTTATTATAACTGATGATATAGGAAATTCTTTTTAAGTTAACAAGAGGCATTATGGTAACCATTGTTGATTAACTTGTGTTTTGTTTTTACAGTATGTATTATGTCCATCCTTTTGATTTGACTGAATCTGTTTTGTTATGTCACATTTGGTTTTACTCTCTTCAAAAAAAGCAATAAGAACTGTGGGAGTAATAAAACTCAAAATGTGTAATCATCATTGTACAAAAGAGAGGAAAAGAAAGTGCTCTAAAGGATATAACTGCATGTATATTTAAGTGTATAAGATAGATAAGCATATTACTGAGTTTTGTTAGATCATTAAACAGAACTGTTTGCAGTCTCACTGTTTGAATGTCAACTTTATATGCTTTGTGTAACTTGAACAACTATTTCTAAGATGACAATATGTAATCTATTAACTAGTGATTTCCTACTGTTTATTTCTTCTGAAATTCTGTATAACTTGTACCTTTTTTTTTTCTTTTCCTCCTTAAATAAAATTAAAAAACATAATTTTAGGCAAGCAGAAGAGAAAATCCTGGCCATACTCTTGCTGCACCTCTGTAAAGTGTACAAGCAAAAATAGCCAATTTTTAAAGTTAGTGTTGCTCTTTTCACAAAAGATGCATGAGGCAGAGAAAACTCAGAAACTAGCACTAGAGGACAACAAGAAACCTTGATTTAAAAGGATTTACACACAGAATATTTCCATTGTGAACTCTACCTTCCATTGGCATCTTGTGAGTTTTTGAATCCTAGAGGACAATATGCTGTGGTAAGACTAAGGTTTAACAAGGGGAATGCTTTCTTTTGTAGGTGTAATATGATGAGTATGAAAAAGAGTGAGAGAAATGAATCTGCATGAACCTTGACATCAGGAGAATTCAGATATAGCTCAAGTTTCGAAGAGATCACAAATGAAAGTTAGATTTAGGAATTTCTTTTTTTCTTTTCTTAATTTTGTTTTCTATTGGAACACATTTGTGGTGCATAATGATTGCATTCCTGTGGGGAATTGATACGTGTACATAATAAAACTTCATTTTGTTCTTCTGTTCCCTTTCCAAGGCCTCCCTTTCTGCATCCTCCATCTCTTGCTCTTTGTACTTTTTGTGAAAGATCTATCGCCTGTTTCCCATTATCTTTCATTTTTATCTTTATTTATATTTTGAGTTTTGCATATAAGAGAATCTATGTGGTATTTGAGCTTGTGTATATGATTTATTTTACTTAGCATAGTGGTTTATAAAGAATGTTTCCCATTATGTGTCCCTTAAAGCGCTTCCTTTCTTTGAAGTACAGATATTTCTCAGGGTAGCCAGATGGAGTAGCAGCAGGAAGAAAATTTGAGGCAAATGAAAATAGTAATGTCAATTAAATCCATCAATTCAGACAAAAGGCCTGGAGTCATTTCTGAGCTAGGGCAGGCATGGCAGGTCACCCTGCCACCTCCTTGGATAAGGACAGGACTTTGTTCCATTTTTCTTCCTTTATCACTGAGGGATTAAGTTTCCACAAGCTCTTCTAGTAGAAGATCTGAAGAATTTGACAAATTTCTAACATAGTTTTCTACAGCCCCACCCATCTCTATGGACTTTTTCTTTCTTTCTTTCACTGAGTTATGAAATAGAATCCTGGAGGAAAACTAGAAAGAATATTTATGAAAGACATTCGTTGTCCTCTCCTCCTCTCTTCGATGCTCAGCCAGAGTCTGAGGAATTGTGCACCCCCTTAGTTTGACTGAAACCTTCAAGAAATACAAGTAGAAACTGATCCTTTCCTCTTTAGTTCTGGCTCCCCAGGAAATGTGGAGGCACACACAGGAGAGCTGAGTCTGCTACTCACTGGGCATCCTGGGCTCCTGTTCCACTCCCTGAAGAGATTTTCCACTGATGTTAGTTGGATTTACTGCAAAATAGAGTAGATAAGCAAATAAAAACTATTATGGCTATACTAGAAATATTTAAGTAGTACCAATAAAGCAGTAGGCTCAGAGATGGAACACAGGAAAAAAAATACAAAAAATAGAGAATTTCAGCAAAAATGGACTTTCCTAATAATTCACATTTCATTAAATGAACTCTCCTTGTTAATAGGCTGTGGGTACCTCTGATAGAGAATCCACTTGATATCTGGAAGTAAATGGCACTTACCCTTGCTCTTGAACAGAATTCACTGGCCACAAAAATTAATGTGTGTAGTAAATAAAGATGGTGTAGTATGACCTACATATCCAGCTAAAAATTCAGTATCTCTGGGGCAGACTTTGTTAGTATTGGAGCTCTGTAGAGCTGCCAAGTGCTTCTGCTTGTACTGTCACTACCATTCTTTATAACCTTGCAGTGTAGTCCACATATATGGTGATCTACTGAAGGATAACAAATTTCTTCAATATATCTACATGTAGTGAGCCAGAAAAATCAAGATACTGTTTAGGAAGCATTATGGATGATAAAAGTAAGGAATGTATTTCAAATTTTGAAAAGATGTTAATTGCTAGCTGATAAAATCAAATAAACCTATTTTTTGTTTTAAAAAGAATAAAACAAAAGCGAACAGAACAAATCACAACAGAATAATGCAAGCAACACAGCCCTTCACCATCAATGCAATCATTATGCACCACAAATGTGTTCCAATAGAAAACAAAATTAAGAAAAGAAGAAAAGACAACTGGATATCAACATAGGTATAAACTAATGTCTCTTTTCTTTGAAATAGATGAGTATACCTTCACACACAATAGTATCAAACATAACAAAATAGTGTAAAACCATTCAAGAGAATGAAAGTTTTACAAGACATTCAAAAGCAAATAACCAATAATGAACAATGGCTACTATAATATCTCATTTTCCATAAAAATGGTTTATACTATCACGTACATTAAAATCAAATAAGACACAACATGGTAGAACCAATGGAAACATAAGAACAAAAGCATGGTAGGACTTTAAAGCAATATGATATTAAATCAGTACTGGCCACTATAATGACTTCTTTTCTTCAAACTAGCTGTATGTACAATCACACTTAATAAAATCAAAGAAAACAGAGTAAAATCATTCAACCAAGAATGAAAATATTTTAAGACTGCTAAGCAATATAATGGGGAACTAGGGTTAGCATAAAATCTTATGCACTCTTACCATTTCTTACATTAGGGAGACTATATGATATGTGTGTGTGTGTGTGTGTGTGTGTGTGTGTGTGTGTGTGTGTGTGTGAATTTGATTTATTTCACTTATGAGTGTGTTCTCAAATTGCATCCATTTATTTATAAGTATCTCAATGTGATCATTCTTCATAGCTGAGTAATACTCAATTGTATAAAAATATCACATCTTTTTTTATCCATTCCTCAGTTGATGGACATTTAGGTTGTTTCCAAGATCTGGCTTTTACAAGTTGTGTTGCTCTAACATGGGTGCACATATATCACTGTGGTATGATGTTTTCTGTTCTTCTGGGAATATTCCCAGAAGTGTAATAGCTGGGACTTCAAATTCCAGCTTTTTGAGATATCTCCAGACTGACCTCCACACTGATTGCACCAGTCTGCACTCCCACCCACAGTGCAAAACAGTTCCTTTTTGCCTGCAGCCTCTCTAGCATTTGTTGTCAGTAGTTTTCTTGACCTTTCCAATTCTTTCTGGAGTGAGAAAGAATCTTAGTGTTGTTTTAATTTACATTTCTCTAATGACTACTGATGCTGAACATTTTTTCCTGTATTTATTTGCCATTTGTATTTCTTCATCTGAGAACTGTGTGTTAATCTTAGATGCCCATTTTTGGATTGGGTCTTTGAATTTGGGGAATCTGATTTAAAAAAATAAATGTTTGTATGTTCTAGGCAGAATTCCTTTGTCTGAGGGACAGTTCACTAAGATTTTTTTCCAATTTTGTGCATATTCTTTTCACTATGCAGGATATTTCTTTCAATATGCAAAAACACTTTAATAAGACATGCTCCTGGTTATTGATTCTGAAAATTATGTCTCGTGGGTTTGATTCTTGTTTATGAATCCTCTACCTATCCCTATGTCTTCAAGATTTTTACCTACTTTGTCTTCCAACAGATTTAGTGTTCCTGTTTTGATATTTAATCTTTGATCCATTTTGACTTTAATTTAGTACATGGTGATAGGCATGGGTCTAATTTTAGTTTTTGGCATATGGAGAGCCAATTTTTACAGCATCACTTATTATAGAGACCATCTTTCTTCTAGTAGATGTGTTTGGCCCCTTTATCAGATTAAGTGGCTGACTGTATTTGTTATTGTAGTTATATCTTCTAATCTATTCCCTTGATCTTCAGGTCTGTTTTTATTTCAGTACCATGTTGATTTTATTACAGTGACTTTGCAGTATAACTTCAAATCCTGCTTTGCCTTTGTTGTTTAGAATTGCCTTTGCTTTTCTAGGTCTCTTCTGGTTCCAGATGAATTTTAGGAGTGATTTATCTAGTTCTATATATACTAATGTATATATAGTGGTATACTAGTGGTATTTTAATTATGATTAAATCTGTGTAACAATTTTGGGAGAATGGCCATTTTTCACAATATTTATCCTATTTATCCTATCCATGAACAAGGAATGTCCACTTTTCGAGGTCCATTTTGATTTCTTTTTTCACAGTATTAAAATTTTCCCTGAATAGATATTTACTTCTTTTGCTAGATTGATTCCTAAGTATTTTTCTTTTTTTTTTTTTGGACACTATTGTGAAGGGTGGGGCTTTCTCTCGGTGATTTCATTGTTAGTGCATAGGAATGCTCTTGAATTTTGAGTGTTGACTTTGTATCCAGCTACATTACTAAATTTATTTATTATATCTAGGAGTCTTTCAATGAAGTTTTGGGGGGTGTTCTACAAAGAATATTATGTCATCTGCAAATAATGATAATTTAATTTCTTCTTTTTCTGTAATTACTCCTTTTATTTCTCTATTTGTCTAATTGCTCTGGTTAGTATTTCCAGCACTATGTTGAATAGGAGTGGTGATAATGGGCATCCTTGACTTATTCCTGATTTTAGGGTAAACGCTTTCAGTTTTTGTCCATTTAATGTGATGCTAGGTGCAGGTTTGTCACAAATGGCCTTTATCAAGTTGAAATAAAGACCATCTATTCCTATTCTCTGTAAGATTTTATCAGGAAAGAGTGTTGGATCTTATGAAAAGATTTTTCTGCATCTATAGAAATGATCATGTGATTCTTATGTTTGGCTGTATTAATATGGTGCATTATATTTATTTATTTATGTATGTTGAACCATCTTTGCATTCCTGGGATGAATCCTAATTGGTTTTGGTGTAAAATCTTCTTAATGGTTTGTGGCATTCTGTTTGCCAAAGTTTTAATGAGAATGTTTGTGTCCAATTTCATTAGGGAAATTGGCCTGTAGTTCTCTTTTTCAGTGGGGTCTTTCTCAGGTTTTGGTACTAGAGTTATATTTTCTTCCAGGAATGACTTTCGAAAAATTGCTTTCTTTTCGATTTCATTGCAGAGTTTGAGAAGTGTTGGCACTGTGTCTTTGAATTTCTTATAGAATTTTGCAGTGAATCCATCTAGGCCTGGGCTCTTCTTTGTTGGTAAGGATTTAGTTACATTTTCAGTTTTTTTTTTTTAATAGGAGTTGGGTTATTCAGCAGTTTTACATCTTCTTGACCCAGCTTTGGTATTTCATATGTTTCTAGGAATCTGTCCATTTCTTCTGTGTTATTGAACCTATGAAAGTACAGGTTTTCAAAAAAATGATTGAAGATCTTCTCTATTTCCACAAAGTATGTGGAAATTCCACCCTTTTCATTCCTTATTGAGTGAATTTGAGTTTTTTTCTTTCCTTTTTAAAATAAGGTTGGCTAGAGGCTTATCAATTTTATTTACTCTTTCAAAGAACCAACTCTTTGATTCATTGATTCTTTGGATTGTTTTTACTCTCTATTGCATTAATATCTGCTCTGATCTTTATAATTTCCTCACTTCTTTTGGCCTGGGCATGACTTGCTCTTCTTTTTCTAGATGTTTGAGTTGTAGCATCAGGTTGTTTATTTGTGTTTTTTTCTGTGTTCCTGATGTGGAAATTCACTGAGGTAAAATTTCCTCTCAGTACTGCTTTCCTTGCATCCCACAGATTCCCATAAGTTGTATTTGTATTTTTGTTTGCTTGTAGGTAGTGTTTAATTTCTCCTCTAATTTCCTGTGTGACCCACTGATTGCTAAGGAGTGTATTACTCAATTTTTATGTGTGTTGGAGGGGTTTTACAGTTTCTATTATCATTAATTTCTAGTTTCATGGCACTATGAACTGAGAACTTGCATATGATGGTTTCATTTTATTTTTTTTTTTTACATTTACTTAAGTATGCTCTGTGGGCTGTTATATACTCTATTTTAGAGAATGTTCCATTTGTTGTTGAGAAGAATGCATGTTCTGATGTTGAATGGAACACTGTATATGTCTATCAAGTCCATTTGTTCACAGGTGTGATTCACTTCTGTTATTTCTTTGCTGGTTTTCTATCTGGCTGATCTGTCCCTTTGTGTCAATGGTGTGTTAAGGTCTCCTGTTATAATTGTGTTAGTGCTTATTATATTTTTCATTTCTGTCAATACTTGTCCTATATAGCTGGGTCCTCTCAAATTTGGTTCATATATATTTTATATTGTTATCTCTTTCTCTTGAAGTTTTCCCCTAACTAGAGTGTAGTGACTTTCTTTGTCTCTTTGGATCATTCTTGATTTGAAATTCAAATTGTCTGCAAGCAGAATACCTACCCCTGTGTTTTTTGGAGTTCCTGTTGCATGAAGTATTGCTTTCCATCCTTTGACTTTCAGTCTGTGAATATCCTTTTGGATTAGATGGGTTTCTTGTGGACAGCATATGTTTGGATGTTGTTTCTTGATCCATTCTGCAAGTCTGTTTCTTTTAATTGTTGAATTGAGGCCATTTACATTAATGGTTATAACTGTTATATATTGGTTTATTGTTGACATGTTATCTTTCTGTTGTTGCTGCTTTATCTTTTCACGCTGTGTAATTGTCTGCCTTGCTTAGTGGTTTTTACTATGTCTATCTAGAATGTCTTTCAGTATTCTTTACAGTGTTGGTTTTGTGGTCATGAAGTTCTTCTGCTGTACTTTGTCATGGATGTATCTTATTTCTCCATCCATTTTGAAGGACAGTTTTTCAGGGTACATCAGTTTAGGTTGAAAGTCATTTTCCTTAAGTTCTGAAATACTTCACTCATGCTCTTCTTGACTTCATTTTTTTTTGTTGAGATGTCCACTGTGATTCTGATAGATTTCCTTTATAAATGATCTGTCTCTTCTCTGTAACAGCTTTTAATATTCTGTTCTTATGTTGGATTTCTGGGATGTAATTATTATATGTCTAGGTCTAGTTTTATTTTGGTTATGGCTATTTGGAGTTCTATATGCTTCACAGATATTTATGTCAGTTTCCATTCTCTTGGTTGGGAAATTTTCAGCTATTATTTCTGTAAATAGCCTCTTGATATCATTTCACTGACCTCTTCTTTTTCATTTGTCTCTTTCAATCTTACATTGTTTCTCTTTGCATCATTTTGCAGCTGTTGAATTGTTATTTTCTGATTCCTTGTTATTTTTAAAAGATCTTTCCTTACCTGTTCATTAGTTGCAATCTTGTCTTCAAGGTTTGAATTTTCTGTCTTCACTTTTGTTGAGGTTTTTTGCCAGCTTTCAATGAAATTTTTGATTTCCTGTATATCTTTTTGAATCTGCTTCATGCATTGTTTGTTTCCTACATTGCTCATTGGGTGTTTCCATCTTTTTACATTATGCTCTAATTTTTAAACTATTTCTTCTTTAGATGTGTTTAGCATTTCTTTCATTACCTTTATCAATTCTTTTACCTGGGAGTTCTTTTATAGCTTCCCAGAATTTTTAAATTTAAGTTGTTCTCATTTCAAGCATTTCAGATGTATGATTCATATTTTCTTCTATATACATGGCTGCTAGGTTTGCTTGTGATGGGCTAGATGTTTGAGATTGCATTTTGGTTTTTCATTTTCCTATGTTTGTGGGTTTCAAGCAATGTTGTGAAGCTTTCCATGGATATGCTTTAAATGACCTCACATGCCCACAGTACCCCTGGACTGATTGGCGATCACTGGGCTTTGCCCAGTGAGGCAAATAGGGACCTCACATGTGTCCTTAGGTGGTCTAGGATTTTGGGCAGGGTTCTAAATGCTGGGGGCATTGGTCCAAAACTCTCCCCAGTGCAAGTGTGCTGGAACTTACCTAGTGAGCCCTCAGCTCCAGGGGCTCAATGGAGGTGGTTTGGCATGGCTCAGTCAGACCCACAGACCTCCCATGCCTCCTATAGATTTTCATAAAGCTGGGCAAAGCCCTAACCACTGGAGGCAGTGGTCCAGAGCTCTCTCTGAGTGAGCCAATCATGCTGAAACTCACCCAAATAAATCTATTATTTAACTGCAGAATAACACACTTTATGCCTGGCAAATAAGATAAACATAAATAAGGTTCTTTATTCAAATTCATAATCATTCTTTGGGACAGATAAAAAGGCAGACAGACAGAATCACACACACACACACACACACACACACACACACACACAGAGGGAGAGTGAGAGACAGACAGACAGATAGACAGACAGAGAAATGAAAAAGCTTACCTTGTACCAAACAGTATTCAAAATCCAACCATATAGCAATAAACAAAAAAGAATATAATTCTTTACCTCAATATACTTATGCTGGGTGTGGTGGTACATGCTTGTTTTTTTTTTTTAATTTTATTTAAAGAAGTACTAAACAAAACACAAAATGTGTAGAAATAATACATATTTTCAAAGAAAAAATAAACAGTAAGAAATCACTAGTTGATGATTACATATTGTCCTCTTACAAATAGTTGTCCAAGTTACAAAAGTGAAACATACAAAGTGGGGATTCAAACAGCAAGACTGCAAACAGTTCTGTTCAACTATCCAACAAAAACTTAGTAATATGGTTATCAATCCTATACACTTAAACATATGCAGTTATCCATCCTTTCATTTATGCCAAACAAACTAAAACAGGGTAAAATCACTCTGAACAAAAAATAATAGTATTGCTGGATTTCACATCATGACACTATGCAATCAGCACTGGGTACTGTAGTGTCTCTTTTTCTTCAAAGTTGTTGTTTGTTGCATCAAGCATTATAAGATCAGTTCTTGTAAACTGTTTATAGGTTCAACGCATGCATGAGTCTCAACAGGAATTTCTATCCTTTCTATATTAAAGGGAGAAACAAAACAAAGCAAGAAAAAACAAAACATTTAACTCTAAACACATGAAACAAAAAAGTCATATAAAACCACTGTACAGAATGTTCTACAATGGTTACTGTGTTGTCTGTTATCTTCAATAGAATTGTCTTCATCATCAGACATAGTATAATGTAATCTAGCAGTACATAACAATATTAATAAAAACAAAACTTTGTAGATAGTGTAAAACTTCAAAAACAGGTAATAATCAAACCAGGATGGGTATCATAGAGAATCTTGTCATCTTCAGTGTAGTTGCCCATACTCTCAGACTTGATTCTATCAATCATAATAATTTTGAATAAATTTTTTAATACCAAACAGCAATCAAATAAGCCAGATTTAACTAAGATCAGTCATGGTAAAACAGTATAAGCTATACAAGGCTCCAGATTAAGTTATTAGGAAATTGAGGATGATTACTGTACTATATGCTGTTATTTTTGGGATAGCTGTCTGTACTCTCAGATCTAGTGCTGGTAGACAAACTGGGACAGAATATAATCTATCTAAACAAAGCAGTGTAAGTAATGTGAGTTTTAAATTCTGTTGCACTATTAGCAATATCCTATGCCTTCTTATTTAAGACTATTCCTCTGTTTTCACTCCCCCAGGGTGTGCTGTGCATTTTTGTTTCTCATCACCTCCCTCAGTTTTTAGAATGGGGCATCCTGCTATTTACCTAAGTGGTTCTGAACCTTCTCCATCCTGGACTTGATCTCAAGTTGTATCCCTTTACCAATTAAAGCTTGTCTTTCCAACCTATCTGAAGGTGCTGGTTGAGTTGCCCCTATTACTCTCTGATTCCCTGTCACATAGAACATTGTTTTCTCGTATTTGATTTTTGGTCTGATTTGATTTTGATTTTTGAGATTATTTATATTCCCTGTCACATAGAACATTGTTTTCTCGTATTTGATTTTTGGTCTGATTTGATTTTGATTTTTGAGATTATTTATATTCCCTATAAAGAGCATCTCAGTGGACCCTACCTCCTGATCTACTCTGCCTGTGTTTCTCTATTTTTTTCTAATTTTTTAGTGCATCAAGGCCTTCCATATTAGAGATTATAGCTAACCTTCTCTGCTTCATTTCTGTTGTGCTATTTTTCTGCCATTAGTTGTCTGCTTTTCTCCTTAATTCCACTTTCTGCTCCATTCATTGAGGCCTCTCTGCCACTGTTCCTGAAATCCTAGTACTTTTATCTCTATATAGAATGTCCTTTAATATTTTCTGTAGGGTTGGATTGATGGTCACAAATTCCCCAAGTTCCTCTTTGCATTTTGATTCTCCATTAATTTCTAGAGACAGTTTTGCAGAGAACATCAATCTGGGCTTGAGGTTATTTTCTTTCAGCACTTGGAATACTTTACTCCACGCTCTTCTTGATTTGATGGTCTGTGTTGAGAAGTCTGCCATGATTTTGAAGGGTTTTCCTTTATAGTTGATTTGTTTCTTTTCTCTGATGGCTTTTAATATTCTGTTCTTATATTGCATGTCTGAGATCTTGAGATATGTCTCAGTTTGTCTCTCTTTTGGCTGTAAGTGGCTGGAGTTCTGTATGCCTCATATATCTCAATATCATTTCCTTTTCCTAGGCTTGGGAAGTTCTCCTTAATTATTTCTGTGAATAGCCCTTGTAGTTCCATTGTTTGTACCACTGTTTCTTCAGTCACATTATTTTTAAGTTATATATCCTCTTGTCATCTTCTAGCCTTTGTATTGTTACTGCCTGTTTCCTTGTTATTTTTAAGAAATTTTTCCTTTCATGATCCCACATTGCAACTTGTCTTCAAGTTTTGATAGTCTATCCTTAGTTTCTTTCAAGCAGATTTGCCATCTTTCCATAGAGATTTTAATTTCCTGGAAATCTCTTTGAACTTGCTTCGTGTATTCTGTTTTCTTTTATTCTTCAGTGAGCATTTCTCTCCTTTTTGTGTTCCTCCATTTTGCCTTCTGTGTTTGCTTGAGAGGTGCTTAGCATTTCTTTTATTAATCTCCTTATATCTTGCTTTGCTTGATTAAATATTTCACTTTTGAGCTTGTCTATGAGGTAACGGAGATATCTCTTTATGCCCACTGATGCCATGTCTGATATTGCACGTTACTGTCCTCAGTCTCTTTTATATTTACCTCCCCTATATCAATATTCTCAGAGCTGGGGGCTGGGGACTTTTTCTTGTTTCTTCCTTTTGTCATGTTTTTGCTTTCTTCCATACAGGAAGAAAGCATATAGAGGAGGACCCATTCCCTTTCCTTGTTGGTTATGGTTCTTCTGAAGCATGCTGGCTAGGTATTTTTGCCCACTCCAGTGTGCTATTGAGGTGCAAACAGGGGCAGCATATGCTGGCCCCTCCCCTTCTTGTCAATCAACCTGTGGGGGCCTTCACTGCATTAGTGTGTGCTGCACTCAGGAATTGATTTGGGACAACTTATTGGGTCTCAGCCAGGGCCATGACTCAAGCCAGGAATACCCCACCAATCTGGTCTGGGAAGGGAACAACTGACTGAAGTCAGTGTTGTTCCTTATTCCTGCCAGTCCAGCCCAATTCCAAACTGTCATCCCGGTTTTGCCCCTTTCCTATGGAAGTGTCTTATTCCCAGCACTAACCACGGATCAATGCAGGTCTCTTGCTGGCTCTGTTCTCTGTTGGGCTCACAAAACTCCAACTTCAATGTGACTGCACTTCAGTGTGACTGTGGTTCCAGGGAGTCAAAGTAGCAAGAATTCAGGCAGCTCGATGAGTCACGGTGGCATGAGTTCGGGCAGTGCAGCCAGAGCACTGAATCTTAGCTCTTCCAATAGTAGCCCCAGGAATGTATGTTTGACCATTTTTTCCCCTTTAGTTTCTTTGTGGGTCAAAAGGATCCATTTCCTTCTGTCCAGGCCTCCCCATGATGTTTTATTTCAGCATCTGAGCTGTCTGTCTGAAAGAGCTTCTGCATTCTGCTCTTATCTATCCAGCATCTTTCCTCAACTCCTGTACATGCTTGTAATTCTAGCACTAGGGTGACTGAGGCAGGAGGATTTCCGTGAATTCCAGGCCAGCCTGGGCTATGTAGTGAATTCAAGGCCAGCCTTGATGACACAGAGAGCTCCTGTCTCAAAAATAAATAAATAAAGCTTAAATTCTAAATGATAGTAATAACATAAAAATAAATATGTAAATCATATAATATATTAGATGATAAACATTACAGGGAATAATAAACAGCGAAATACAAGAGAAGTAGATGTCAAATAATTAGAACATAAATTATATTCAATGCCCCCATTTTGTCAAATGCAATTTATTATTGGTTAGATACTGCTGCACTACAACACACTTGACTACTTTGTGTATAACTCACTGCATGCACCTAATAAAGCACCAAGCTAAGGGGACATCATTTTCTTGAAAAGCATGGAATTCATTTGATCAGCAGATCTGTGTATCTGTACATTTTAATCTATAATTTTGATATTCACTTATAAAATTGGATAGAAGTATATAAATAGAAACTAATTTCTGCTTTAGAATTATGTCACTATGTTATTTATCATAGGTCATTTGACTATAAAATACAGTCTTAAGCTATGTTTAACTGATACTAATTGTTTAGAATAAATGAGTCTCCTCAAATTGTTTTCTTTGTCCTAGTGCTCTAGCTTTTCTTTTAACACATGATTCATACGATGTCTTAGCTTATTAACCTACTGTACAGGTAACAAAGGATTTCGGGCACCTTGGAGTCAAATGATAGGAATTTCTTTTGAAACCTAGCTATGATGTGTTCAGGTTGGATATAAATCTACTAGAAGTCAAAGTTGTGCACTGTTTGCAATGCAGAAGAGAGAAATGCTAGATATCTCTCTAGGTGACTTCAGTGTCCAGAGAAATGATATTGCCCCTTGTAGAAATGCATCTTCGTATCATCTCTACATAGAATGAAGTAATTTCAAGGGACATTGCTAGCCTCTCTGAAGAGGAACTAGGATTTGAGAGGAATAAATAATGTAAAACATAACTCTATTTCTTGTGCCTTGGACACCATGTGAATCTATGGTAAAGGAACATATTTCAAGTCTTGTGTTTCTTAGTATGTAATCTATCTGATATTTCCAGTTATTGTTTGTAAATGTGTTCCCCTATAAACAGTTGATAAAACTTTTCATATTTCTAGAGTGAATTATTTCAAAATGAAGAGAACAATTACTAATAGATAAATTAAAGTTTAGCACTCTGGTGATTTTATCTTTCTGGCTCTTTATGATAGCTTTTCAATGCCAACATATAAGAATAATAAATTGATGAGAATTAAATTTGATTATAATCTTTGTGGATAAAAAATCAACTTTCTATGTTTTTAAAATGACAATATTTTACATCATAACGAAGTAAACTTTAATCATTTGATCTATTGCAGTGCCATCTCTATCATATTAATTAAATGGTATACTGAGAAATAAAATATAGGAAATTGCCACATTGTTTCACAATTTTATTTAAATATTACCTATTGGCTATAGTATTATATTTTAAATTGAATGACTAAAATTAAATATATGTATATGTCTTTTATAACTAAACACGATATAAAATATCAAGTGACTATTAAATATATATAATTAATATGTATTTCATAGTTGCAATCACAATTGTACCTAGCAAATATTGAATTTTTCACAAAAATCAAAAAACTGTAGAATGTTTTGCTGTTATGTTCCAAACAAGAGAGATTTAAATATCCTATGAGGTTAGACATTCATAGCTGAGTTTAGTTATGTGCTATGAATTCTTTATTTGCAAGTAATGGAGCAAAATGCGTGCTGGCATGGAGAAAGCAATCATTATTTCAGGCAAATCTCTTTGAAACCCAATTTTAGGCTGAATGATAAGAAAAACATTGAGTTTATACACCACTGCTATGTTTTAAATCTTCATAAAAACTGTTTGGAATTAAAAATGTATTTCTAAGGTGTTCAATATGTTCTTTGAAATTCTGTATGATTCCTATTATTATGGAGAGAAGACCTTTGAGAGTAGGTTTACCCAAGTAGCTGTTTACTCTTTTAAACAGGAAAAATACATTCCAAATATATTAAGTCATGGCCAAATGCTTGACTAGTTCCTTTATTAAGAAATGGAATAAATAACACAATTTGGTCTTCTGTTAGACCCTATCCAATTCTGTTGGCCCAGTGTTTTGAGAGATTTGTATTGCTTTCAAATTGAGCCTAATAATTACTCCCACCCTATTAACATGACTCTAGCCATGTGCCTTTGAGAACTTACAGTTCAATTTTCTAGAGAACTGAAACAGTTCACTTATTTGTAACCGTATTAAATTGTATAGAGGGAATGAATGTGTTCACTTTATGTTTAACAGCTCCAGAAACAGAGCATTTGTCTTTTCCACATTGCTGATGATGCCTAACTCATAATTTAGTTGTATATTCAACTCACGGTGAATAAACAATTATCTATATTAAAGAATCAGAAATTTTATTAACATGAAAATGAAAACAAGGCTTTTGAAGGAAGTGCCCAAAGTAGAGGCCCTAGTCCCCAAATGATTGTTCTAATAATTTACCCACTTGGTATTATTTCAATGAACAACTTCATGATTGTGTGTGTGTATATGATTATATATAATCAATTATGATTACATATTTATATTATATACTATATATTTCATATATGCTATATATACTTTTTATTTTATACTATATATACCTTTACTATACTATATATACTTTTGATTATATGTATTTTTATTATATACTATACATATTATATCAGTATAGAAGATCTAAGGAATTTTAAGTGACTAGTGGAGAATGGGCATAATTAGATGACTGAAAATATCTGTGTGTGTTTGTGTGTGTATATATGTGTGTATACACCTACATGCATACACACGTGCTACTGACTGGATTTCCTATCTATATAGCAGATTATTTTCAATATGCATATAGGGAAAATCAGAAAATTTATGCATGCGGTCATCTTATTAAACTTTTCTAGTTTCTTGTTGCGTGTTAATGTTATAAGATCTAAAGGACCATGGAGAGCTAAATTGTGACCTCTAAAATTCTACTGAGGGGTCCTAACCCCTAGATCCTCATAATTTAACTTTATTTGAAGCTAGTATTTAAGTCACAATAAAGTTTAAAAAGTGGTCACTGGTATGAGGTGTCCTGTAGTGTGAGATGTCCTTGTAATAAGGGGACATACTGACCCACCCTGAGTCTCAGGATGAAGACTCTGGGAGGAAACAGCATCTAAAGTGTAGAAAAACTAACCCCACTGCTGGGTTGCTTTGGAATCTGAGATTCCAGAAAAAATATACTCCTGCTATTTAGCCAGAGTGGTACTTTGTCCCAGGGATCATAGATAACTAGTACAAATATTAAAGAGGATTAAGAGCACATCTATATATCTACGTATAAACAGCTAACTGTGTGCAATTATACTGGTTTGCCTAGAAATTTGTATGTTTTCCACTTATTTATCTTACTCCAAGGCACTGTATATTCAGCAGTTTATGAAATAAAGATCAAAAAAAGGTGTTCGTAGGATATTTTTTCTACTTCAACACCACAAAAGCAATTATAGTTGGCTGCTTTTTTTGTAACAAAAGGAAATAATTTAAATTTGTGATCGCCAACTATAGTCAAATATGTAACTATAAAGTTATTTTTATTTTGTTATCCAAACTGTGTTTCCTTGAATATTATGAATAAACAAATCTAACAAATATAGAATTATTTTTGTCCCTATTGTCAAAAAGAAAGTTGTTAATTTAGGGCTAGATGTGTAGCTCATTGTATCCTGAAAACAACTATGTTCTGGGTTCAATCCCGAGCTTTACCCTCAAAACACTGTCATTAAGAGTAGAAATGGAGAAATAAGAGCAATAAAAGTACTTCACTTCAGCACGTAGTCATAGTTAGAAATGTGACTGAGAGGACTCTAATGATACTTCCTCCTTAATATGACACAGGATCATATGATAGAAAAACTCATAGGATAACTGTTATGCTTTGTGTCTGAATGTCCCTCATGTGGTCATGAGGGCAGTTTTTCATGGGAGTGTTTTAATTTAGAGTTTGAGATTGGTTCATTGTCAAGTGCTCGGACTGGGAGAGTGAGGGCCACACCTGCCCTAGGGCAGGTAGCCTGCATCACTATAAGGGATAGAAAGGGTTCTGCTCTCACAATTCGCTCTTGCTTTTGCTGTCTTCCGCCACCAGGAATGAACTGTTGCCTCTCAGCTATGCCACTCTGCCTTGCAGCCAGCTGAATATGGACTGAAACCACAAACTGGGAGCTAAATAAATCTTTCCAACATTATCTTTGGGCATCAGGTATTTTTGTCTTGGCAATGAGAGAAAAGTAACCAAGACAATGATATATTTAATATTTGAATATTTCATCAGATTAAGTCTAAAACTATCCCCAATAAATAATTCTTTTTTCACATCTAAGCAAGTAAAAGTTTAGTGTAGGAATATACTAGCAACTGTGATTATTGCTGAAATGTGGAGATTAATAAGTAATTCGTGATGAAGCCACCATTTTTCAAATGTCAACTATGGAAGCTGGAATGGACATGGAGTATGTCGATGCTCCTTCTACAGGATTTGTTACTCCTTTGCACTTGAGCATTTTTCACTGTAAAAGTGGTGTATGTGTATTAAAATTTTTGGTGATGATGTTGATTTTCTGTCTTCCCTTGCCCTGCAGTTTGCTCCAAGAAGCTGTACCCTCTGACTTAAGGTCTCCTGTGTCTCCTTCCTCTGCGCTCTGGCTTCTTCAAGAATCATGCTGATGTAAGCATGGGAAGAAAATTGGAGGCGAGTGACACAAACATGAATGAAGTTTGTTTTCTTCCCTCTGATTATCTCTGCAGTGTTTTCAACCAATGACCTCCGTTTGCATTATTTCACCTTTCGCATCCTTCATGCTGAGGGATGGTGACAGTCTGCAGATGATACTGAACCTTTTGTGCCACCATATATGTCACTGGATGTCATAAGCAAACTTTCTAACACTTCTGTAACCAGTACCTAGTTACAAAATATATATTCATTTCAGGTTTGCTCAGCTCTAGGGAGTGCTTCATACACAGGACTACGACATTAGTTTGTCACATATCTGATAACAATAAATAACCTCCTGGCTTTTGAGAATTGGGACCTGAATAATTCATACATTTGTCACTTTTGCAAAAGACAAGAAAGGGTGATCAGCTTGTACAGCTCTCAATAACTCTGGCAATTGTAATCATAGAAATGATTGTATCCTTTAACTAACTGCAATGGTTACAGAGATAAAAAAAAAAAAAAGACACAAAAGATACTGACCAAATGTTCATTTTGAACCATGTTTTCCCTCTGCGTTGTCTTGACCAAGATTGAGATAGGCTTTTCTCCTTCGCTTGGTCCCTTGGACTTTGCTTTCTATCTCTTCTGGTCATTTTCACTTGCTTATCCCAGTCTGGAAGATTATGGTCATCTCTCTTTTCCGTTGCTTGAACATGTGAAGGAAAAGCCTTACTTTGACTGAGTTTGAGAACTGTGAAAACTTCTGAGGGTGGGAAAATTTCCCTGTACAGATATAGTGTTTTTTCTCAAAAGACTTGGCACTTTTCACCTTGTGAATTGATTTCTATGTAGTCATTTCTTGTGCTGTGAGAGTGCTTGATATCTTCACCTAACATCCTGATATCTTCACCTAGATTTATAGGTCCTTTAAGTTCTCCCTGGCTTGGAAAACAGATCTGTGGTGGTGAGCCTCAGTCTGAGTCCTCTGTGCTGGAAAGAGTTGTCTGCACTTGCATCTGAGGAAGTGCTGTAGTTTTACTAGGTGCTTCTTCCTAGTTTTTTTCTGTCTCATCGACACTATTTTTGGCTTTTTTTTTCCAGCTGAGCAGAAGTTTTCCTCTGCTCTTGCATGTTGGCAGAGGATGCCTGTGAACCGAAGCATGGTTGGCTCTTTTGAATAGAGATTTACTCTAAGAGATTTTGTTGGGGGGGAATTCTAGTGCTTTTACCTGGTAAACAAAAATTCTTCCTGTGCAATTGGAGAGTTTCTCACTCTCAAGCAGGAATTTCTGGCTCCTATTTGAAGTCTTTTTGATTTTCCACTCTCCTTTCTCTTCTTCCTCTCTCTTCCTCTCTCTTCCTCCTGCTTTTGGTAGTACTTGGACTCAAGCCAAGAATAGTGCTGATGAAATAGAGAAAGGCTAAGAAGAACTCTAGCCTCGGAGAGTTATAGCACTTTCCTCAATGCAACTGCCATGGCTCTGCCCAGCACAGAGCATTAGAATTTTGACCTACCAACATGGATCTGTTTTCCCAAGCCAAGAATAGCTCAAAGAATCTATAAATCTGATCCCAAGCATTAAAAAAAATTTTTTTCTTTTGTGAGAGAAAACTGAACATGAGACAGTTGTGCTAAACTGTTAAATTTTGGAGATTAGGTTCAAATTAGCCTTCCAGAATCCTGGAATTACAGTCATGTGCCACCATGCCAGATGAAATCTAAACTTTTGTTTTTCCCTGATAATTTAATTTGAGCCCAGCTCCTAATATCTGCTTGTCTTTAAGTGAAGAAATCAACAATAATCTGTGGCATATATACCCCAGAAATCTGCAGAAGTTCTAGTTACTTTTCTTAAATGTGAACGCAAATCTGGAGTCTTAAAATTCTCTGATGACTCAATCTTTATTCAATTTGTAGATAACCATGTTTGTGATATTTAGAATATTTTATAAGCTATTAGGCTTATCAAAAGATATAATCAGAAATGGCAAAAAGTTTCAGGTGAGAAATTTTAGCTCTTTATTCCCAAAGTACACATTTATCCATGCAGCAATATTTCCCTTTAGGACAAGAGTTTATCACCAGATTATTTCAAAATCATTTGTGCTGAGCCCCATCCTGGAACCATAGATTGCTCTAAAGCTCTCCAGCACTGACTGACCTTCGCAGACACGTATTCTTTATTTCTTATCCATAGTCTAGGGCATTCCTGTAAGAATCATAATAGAATCTCTGAAATGGGACTCACCTTTCATAAAAGTGTTCAAATTCTTAAAGACTTTCCTTTACTTCCACCTTTTTCTCTTACTGATCTTTTGCTCTTTTTGTATTTAAGCAGAAAAATGCAGTTCATGTCTCATGGGTTCTACCTCAAAAAACCTAAGAAAAATGATAAAATCATTCTGACATTCCTTCCCCTCTCCTAACTCTGTAGCTAAAGGCTTCCAGCCTTTCTTTTGAGAGTAGCAGTAATTATAAAATTTTTAAGTCACACCTGACCTTGTATGAGGTCACGGTCTGCACCTTGTGTGCGGCATCCATTACACATTCTTCACAGTGGGAACACGAAATGTCTGTCAGCTCTATGACCGCTCTTTTCCTCACATCACAGCCCACCCCTAAGTCCAAGCCCTGTCTGTCTCCTCTCCTTCCCCCAAATGAAAAACAATTGCATGATTTGTTAATGACTACAGAGAATCAAAAATCCCTTCCCTAAGTTTCAGAAATCTGACTTGCCTATTGAAAATTCATCTTTTATTTTTAATTCTTAGAATCTCAATTGCTCAATATTTCATAGCAGAAATATTTCACAGGTTTACAGGAGCGATTTGAAATCTTACCAACCAGGTGAACCAGTCAGCTCAAACTGTTGAATCTGTGGCTCTTACAGAGCTAGTCAAGAATTTTTGGCATGACGACATCATAGTTAACATAGATAGAGAAACAACATAGTTTGGAGGTAGTGCCTATTTGGGTTCTAGGGAAAATTCAGAGTATCACATCACTGGAGACACCAATTAAAAGAGGAGTTCAGGTATATAATCTCTTAATAGCTTTGTTATTACCAAAGGAGATAGTTGCTTTTAAGATAGAGATTCATATCTGAGCAATACCCTGAAAGCAAAATGAAATTCACATACTGATAGTTATACTAAACTGAAAGCATCTAAAGTATTTTCACTCTGTCAAATATCAGACAAGATCTTTAATCTATTCTGATAACCTAACTGAGGAATTTACACTCCTCAATCTCAAAAGTCCCTTAGCATGAAAAAGCAAAAATGAAACAAATTCCATCTTCTACCCAGATGGAACTTTTGGAAGCAGACAGAAAGCTGCTGAGTCTCTCCTATCCTGAAGTTTAGTTTGGCCCTGACAATATTGATGAGGAAACTTCATTTCCTACATGAACCCATGATGTCTTCTTGGCCATCTTCCCAATTGAGAACCCTACTGAGGCTCTGAGGATGAGGTAAGGAGAGTACTCATCTCCAGCATTCAACTAATTTTTTCTCCTGGATATCAAATTTGATTCAGTTCTATAGATCTCATGGATAAGACCATGTTCTTCCATGCCCTTTCTCTTATTAATTTATACCTTTTCTCATAAAAGGTGCTTATCAAACTCTGGAGTAAAAGTGAAAAGGAACCCTAAGTGGTGACAAAAAGATTCCTTTAAATATAAGACAGGCACAAGACTTAAAGGAAAACAGAGATATTCAATGGAAAGTGGACAGACTTTACTTATGAGTACCCACTATGTGAGGAATTTTGTGGGCTCTTTCAAGAGATTGAACAATGTGTTTCATTGACAAAGTCATTTACTATGAGTTCGTTTTATCCAAAAAGTACATTAAACTTATCATTTCTAATTATATGAAATCATAAAAAACCCATTTATTGAAACTAAAGCTTGTTTTTAAAGATAATTTATAAACAATATCTGCACTTCTTTGTAAGGTATATGTGATATTCAAACATGTGATGACATGTATAAACAAGGTATAATGATCAGGAAAGACTTTCCTGTTCCCCAGGCAGTTATCGTTTCTGTGTGTTTCCATGTGTTGATAAAGCTTTTCAGTTCCAATATAAAATGATACCTGGCTGGCCAACAACACTCCCCAGTCACGTGGGCACTCAAAAATTCAAGCATGGTCATTCAGACGTCCCAGAAAGGCACAAGGGACTTGTGAATTATACCCATGCTGATCATTACCTATCTAGTCATGCTGTCTCTCCTCCAAGGACTTCTTTCTAAACCACTTTACGGCCTCAATACTGAAGCCAATTTCAGGGAAACAGCACCACTGAAAAATGAATCATGGCTCTTCCAATAATACACTTCTGTTCTCCTCACCACTGGTACTACTGGTAAATGCTATGGATCCATATCTGATTCACACTTTCAAATGAAAAGTATAAAAGGTATTCCAAATGGAAGTCACCCTAAATTGATGCCTTGAATGAAGAAATTTTCTTGAGGTTCTAGAAGCAGATAGGGCCATTAAGTAAGTGGATTTTTTAAGAGGTTCAGAAAAAACAGATGGTTAGGGTAAGTGGTTAGGGTGAAATAACTTCTTGTTCTTAGAACAAGAGCCTCCAGGATTCCTTTGTGTGAATCCTAGTCTTGTGATTTGTCCTGCCCTCCTTTCATGCTTCCTCTCTCCTCTCCACTGTCACCTGAGTTAGCCACGTAAGCTCCCCCTGCCCTGCATTATAGACACAACTTCCTACAGTGTGCCTTCGCTTGAGTATCTACCCACTTCCCTCATAGGCCCTGTTCACCATTAATAGCTTCCGTGTGACTGGAGGTACCCAACAGTCTGGGACACTGTCTCACTCAGCTCAGAGCTCAGTCTCACAGCCATAGTTTTTACTGTTGAGTGTCTGTTTCCTTTCCATTGAATACCTCTGTTTTCCTTTAAGTCTTGTGCCTGTCTTGTATTTAAAGGAATCTTTTTGTTACCACTTAGGGTTCCTTTTCACTTTTACTCCAGAGTTCAAAAGAAATTCCTTCAGAACCAGTGCATTTCAAATAAAACTATTCTGTAATTCCAGCAGAATGCAACAAAAGAGTCTTTAGTGGGCTTAAGTATTTGCAGTCGTCCTTACCATGTTGCCAATACAAATACCTACAGAAAGGAACAGCACACATTTCTTAATGTTTTTGGCAACTCTTGTACAGATTAGTCACTTTCATATTGATAATTAAATGGGACAAGTTCCTATCTAAATATTTTCTAGGAATTCCCACTTTCAAATCCATGCAATAGTAATTTCTAAGAACAATAATTCCATTGAGCCATATTTTTATCTATGGAAGTCATACTTTTAATTATCTGCTGGATGATTGGATTAGATCCTATTATCTAAATAATCTAAATAAGATCAACAATATCTTTAACCAGACTACCCACTTTTCTCACAATAATCACATTGTTATTTTTTATCTCATTTTTCCACACACTAGAAAAGATAAAAAGAACTGTCAACAAAATCATGTTTTATGACTTAGATCTATAATGTTCTCCCACATTTTTATGTGTCTGGAAGATGAATGGATAATAGTATCACTGTAAATATCCATTGATTAGTCCATCAGTGAATTCCTGGATGATTTCTGATAGTGATACATAGATTGTGACTGCTTTTCCTTACTAGGTTCAGAAGAAGACAGAATTAAATGTACATGAAAGATGTATGCATAAATACGAGAAAGAATAAAACAAATAATTTCAAGATATTTAGAAATACTAAAACTAATACAATATCTGTATATTTTAATTAGCAAAATCTCATTAATAAAGTTATTTCAAAAACTGGTGTGCAGTGATAGGTAGGTCAGAATTATAATGTTTCATCAAATAACCATAATCTTCCTTGTCTAAGGAAACATTGTGGCTGAAACAAATAATTTTTGGTACTTCTTAAAATTTTATTACCTCATTGGCAGAAATGTACAGATTTTTAATTTTTAAATGTAATGCTTAGCTTTTATATCTCAGAGCTATACGTATATTCTTTGAATATTTTATTGTTGTAGAGCTCACTTCAATTATGTTTAGGGAACTTCTACTTTAAGAAAACATTTCCAATGTTTTTAGTGAATATTAAAACCTACAATATTACATATAAGATATTTGAATTTCCAGCAAAGTGATTAGTGATTAGAATCCAATGCTTTATGAGAAGCTGTGCTACTTGAACCTATTAGTATTCTGCCATAACTTCATACGGGAAATGCACTTTTTAAAATTTCTTTAATATGTGACACACAGTACAAAAAATGAACTAGCTTCTCTGGGGAGTAACTAAGCCAAGGACATTACCATCATCGACTTTATGATAAACTGCACATTTTAGATTAAGAGGAAAATTCATTTCAAAACATTAACCCACAGAGATCTTAATAATTGAAGCTGTATGATTTGGAGTTAAGAAATGAATTAAATGAAATAAATTAAAAATCAAGGTTTTTTTCCCATTTTCTTTTGATAGAACCCTAGATTGATGGTTTTTCATTTTGGAATCTTTCTTTTCAGGACTTTGCTTCAAAAGAGCCTGAAAAATGTAACAGCTGAACTGCATAAGCACTTTTTCTTTACAGAAATCATTATTCATCAGTTAAAGTGTTTCTAGTGAAATTGAAATTTACTCACATTTAGATCCATTAGAAGATTTGACGGTCTTCATTCATCCTTATTCTGTAATGAAGACCCTTAAACATAAATTGAAAAATCTGTCTCAAAATTAATATACTTCCTTGATTCATCCTGGATTTGAAGCTACAGAGTCAATCTCTTCAGTTCATGTTCTTCAGTGTTTTGATAGAACAAGGAAAAGGCAATGATTCAATGAAAAATAACCAGAATTCTACATGTAAGTACATGCTCATTTTTAAGGTAACTTCTCTGTTCTGGAACAGGCATAAATGGAAACTGCACATCTCTTCCACCTTCCTTCCAGCTCTCGTTTTCATGGGAAGTAAAGTAATGCCCAACATTTGTAGTACAATTTTCTTCTCTTTTACCCTTCTACCCCAAATTAGATCCTGAATAGATGCTTAATTTCTTCCCCTAGATCAAGTAGCAATAAGGACAAGTTTGAGAAAGAAATATCTTTAAAAACGTGTCAAAGTAGTAGAGATAATAAATACTTGCTCTGTGATCTCGCATTTCTAATACTGCATAGCCACTTGGAAAATCGAGTGCATATATACACAAGGGCATGTATGCAAATGATCATGTCATTATGTTCGTGACATTCTCACACTGACAACAATCAATATCTGTCAGATGATAATGAACTAATAGAGGAATACAGTAACAAGAATTAAAAAAAAAACTATAGTCCAAAAGTGTAAATTTCAAGTATTTTCAAGAAATAATATATATGAGTACACAACAGTGCAAAGTATACAATGATGGTGCTTAAAAGTGCATAAATGGTGATAAGATAATAAAGAAAAAGAACTTACTAGCACAGAGTTAGAATAATGATATTCAGGAAAACATGAAAGAAATGACCAGCTATACTGGGGAATTCAGCTAACTGTAAAATACAGTCACTGAAACAAATGTAAACAATATTAAAAAAGAAAAAGTACTGTCAAAGAAGGATAGAGACTTGCTTTTCACTGTCAATAAAATAATAAATTGAAAGGAAATTTTTTGTAGGATCACTTAATACTATATAAACAAAGCTAAAACAGTTTACTTTCGAAATTCACTTTCAGTTGAAGATTTTTAACAAGTGACTTCCTTTGAAAACACATTTGCTGATTAATGATGGGCTTGTTTCTATCATGCTGCCTTTCTGTATTGCTTTGCTAATTCTGCCAGAACAAATACATAAAGGGTTTGAACAACAGAAATGCACTTAGTTTATTTTTACAGCCAAAAGTACAAAATAGAGGAGATAATGAGTGGGTTCCAACTACCTGTCTTCAGGAAGACATTATTCTTTGTGTTTTCCTTAACTTCCAGTAGTTTGGTAATAAAGACAGCAGTGATTGTTCGCTTGTGGAAACATAGTCACTTAAATTTGATCTGAGTCTTAATCTTTAGTTTGTACCTTCACTATAGCTGTGCATAGATTTCTATTTTTATGAGGACACTGGTCATGTGAAGTTATAACCCAATTTCATGAATTTAGTTTACTGTGTTATCCCTATAAAGACATTGTGTCCAAATAAGGCGACATTCTTAGACTGTGGAGTTTGTCCTTTAACATATAGATTTGGAGAGGACAGAGTTCAGTCCATGCTAGTTTCTTCTTTTTTCCTTTTCTTTTCTTGTTTACATTTTTTTCTTTTCTTTACTTATCTATAATTTTCCTCTGGCAGGATCCTTCTCTTTCAGTTTCAGACTGAAAATAGTAATCCTTCTGCATATTTTATTACTACAATCACCCACATATTCACTGACCTTAAGCACTTCAGTCAAATATTTAGATGTTGAATAAAATCTGTCATCAACATAAAATACTCGAAAAAAATCTCTTGTGCCAGTGATTATATTATAAACGTTGGAAGGTGATAGATACTCAAATTTCTATATGTAGGTATACAGTAGACTAAAACTCCTGCATAAAGATTTTTTTAATTCAGTTTAAATTTTGCATTTCTTATTAAAGCATGTTTCGAGTAAATAATGAATACTTTCTTTGTTGAGAATTGGTACCTATGCTTACCACATCTTTATAGTTCCTCTTCTCTTCAACTCTCTTCTCCCTCCCCCTTTCTTAGAAATTATTTCAGTCTTCACAGTCTACTTGTGTCTGTCTTGTGTATTGCTCTTTAAAGTATTTGACCATTGCATTTCTCACATAAGAGAAGTCATGTAACATTGAACCTTTGGGCCCTGTGGGTCTGATTTATTTCTGATTGCTCTTTTCATAACTATTTTGTTTTTACTATGCTGTTCTCTCTGATGATTATGTGTTTGCTTTCTACTATAATTATATTTCCTTATGCTCTGTGCTTAAGGCTTATAGCTAGCTGAAATTCTGCATGCCTATAATTCCAGTTCTTTTAGAGACTCAGGCAAAAGGATCACAATTTGAAAGTCAAGCTACACAATTCAGTAATTTAGGATGATCTCATATCAAAATTATATATATGGATTGAGAATGTACATTAATATGAAGGACTTGGTTTAAGACTTGCTACTGAAAAAATAACGAAATAAAATCTTAAGGCTTATGAACTGAACTACTAATGAATACTATTTTTGCCTAGCATTATAAAATGACAGCAAATAAATTCTTTCTTTAGTGTCAACAACTTAAGTTTTGTAAGTAGCATGTTAATGATATGTCTATTAGATTTCCTTGTACAATGCATGTTTATGAGAAACTGAAGGTATTGCTGCTAGTATTTGGAGTAATCTCATAGTTTCTAGACATTATCTCAGAAGGAGTAATATTTAAAATATGCAAAGTTATAAGATCAATGTATGTATTAGCAGAAAATATTTTCAAAAATCTCTTTTTGACAAGTCTCTATTCCTGCTGACTGAGAATACTGGGAGTCCACCATTCACTAAAATACTTCAGCTCACTGGGAACCATACTTAGGATTCTTCTATGCTCTTTAAAAAGAAACTAAAAATGAATTTTAATCATATATATTTAAATTTGATCAGTGTGTCAACTATATCTCTACATATTGTTTGTAATGCCTTTATTCTTGAAGTCCATCATTTCTATTTTTATTTGTTAGATCAAGCTAATTCCCTTTTTGAAACTGAATATCCTGAGGGAGTTAACATTTTTATCAAGAACACAAGTCTTGAAGTCTTAATTAACTTAGTACTTAAAATATCACCAATTCACCATACTTTAAATTCACAGGATGTCCCATTTTCTCAAGTTGTATGTACACAATACTTTTGAAGATATGCTAGGATCATAATTCAGAATCTTTTATGCTACATCTATTGCCAAGAAAAATTTGCAAATGGATTATATGAAAGTAAAACTCTGTAATGTGCTTTCAATTGTGTAGAGATAAGCATTATATTTATAACTGAAATGCAGATTATTCAAAAAATGTTTTTCAAAACAGCCCTTGCGTTACTTGATCAAAGAGCTGTGTAAAATTTATGAGGTAACAAAATACTGTGACCTCTGGGTGATATTGATTGTATCTCTGAAAGGGTATGTTTCTTTTTTAAATTTATATTCCCAAATAAAATAGTAAGTAGTTTTCTTCACCTTTTGCATTCTCTTAAGAGATGGTGATACTCAGAATACTGCTACCAGTTGGAAACTATATTGAAAGTCTTATTTATTTTCTATGTAGAAAATAATACAATATTCCTGTCCTTTTAACTTTCCAGTATTCTTGCGTTCCTTTTGAAAGACAAACAAAAATGGTAGGTACTATTTTAACTATAATTTTCTAGATACAGTCTTTAATATAAAAAGCCCCTCAACACAAATGGTAATGCATAAAGTGTGCTTATGAGTCATTTTTGTATCAGGAAAACATCACTTCAAGTGTTATTTCTTTCCCACATTTTCTGAAAGGATTCTTATGAACCTGTCACTATTTCTAGAACATTTCTGACCTCATTTAAATAAAAAAATGCGTTTAAAACATGCTTGCAGGAAGGGAGAGAAGGGAATAGGAGATGTTGGTGAGAGGGTATAGATGTACAGTCATGGTGGATGAGCAGCAGGTCTAGAGCTTTCATACACAGCGTGAAGAATAGACTTAGTGATATCGCGTTGCTCACTGGATCTCTGCTGAGACAGTTTTAACATGTACAGGCTGTCGAGTTTGCTGCCATGCTAATATGTTAAACTGTAGTAGTCGTCCACCATGTTTAGCATCTATGTGTATATAAAATATACATTTAAAATATTTACACCTTTTATTATCACTGATTCTAAAATACCTATATATTGAGTCATCACCAAATGTCTGTCCAAATTCTTGTCTTTATGGTTTTTCTTTAACTTTCATTAGTACATGTTTTCAATACGTAATGATTACATTCACCTAGGGAATAAGTACATGTACATAACACGTCTCAATTGTTTTTCTCTTCTTCCTTCATCTCCCCTTTTCGTTTACTGATATTGCATTCATTCATCTTATAAAAGTTTACAGTTAGTGATCCCATATACAGACCAAAATAGAGACTAATAGGCCAAAAAAGCATATAAGGCACTTGTACTAGACAATGTACACTTTTACATCGATTATCTGAACTGAATTATAACTCTCTGTCTCTCTTTCTCTCTTATTATCCTATTATTTGTCTTTTATTCTGTACTATATTTGCATATTAAGTTTTTCACATGCAAAAAACTGTGTAATATTTAAACTTATGTGTCTGCAATACTTAACATTATAGTCTCAAGGTACATTCATTTTCCTACAAATAACTCATTTATATTTCTTTACTTAACAGTAATACTCCATAGTGTATAAATACCACATTTTATTATGCAGTCATCCATTGATGGACATATATATGCCACTTCCAAGGTTTCATTATTATGAACTGTGCTACTATAAATATGGGCATGCAGTGCGGGGCATGATGGGGTATGCCTGTAATCCCAGCACTCGAGAGGCTGAGGCAGGAGGATCATCACAAGTTAGAGACCAGTCTGAGCTACAAAATAAATTCAAGGCCAGCCTGAACTGCAAAGCAAGACTATGATAAAAAATGTTAAATCCCGCAGTTTATTGTTTCAAAAAGACAATTAGGTTGATCTAACAAATAAAAATAGAAATGATAAACTTCAAGCTTGATCTAACAAAAACAGAAATGATAAACTTCAAGAATAAAGGCATTACAATGCAGATGTAGAGATATGATATAATTAAATATATGTGATTAAATTTAATTTTTAGTTTTCTTTTAAAGAGCACAGAAGGATCATAAGTGTAGATCCCAGTGAGCTGAAATATTTTAGAGAATGATGGACTCCCAGTAATGTTAGTCAGCAGTAATAGAGACTCGTCAAAAAGATTTTTGAAAACACTTTGTGCTAATACAATTATCAGAAAACATTTCTGATAATTGACTTTATAACTTGTATATTTTAAGTGTTACTCCTTCATAGATAATGTTTAGAAACTATAATTACTCAAATTACAGCAGCAGTGCCTCCAATTTCACATAAACATGCATTGTATAAGGAAGTCTAATAGATATATTTTCTGTGTTCATTTATATGCTACTTCCATAACTTTAGTTGTTGATACTAAAGAAAGAAATTGTTTGCTGTCTATGTATAATACTAGGTGAAAATAAGTAGCAAAAACCCTAGTACCCCAGCCTCCCAAGTCTGGGTTAGAGACCTATACCACCACAGTCAGCCATGAACTTACTTTCTTACTTGTTTTCTTCTCATCTTCTTTTATTTTTTATTTGATGAAAAAATAAATATGTAGTTATCTTCTTAAAATATATCAGTTTTCTAAAAATTGAATTAGAGAGTTAGAATTTTAATCACTGCCTTATTTCTGTAATTGGGTCCCTATTTTGTAAAAAAAAAAAATCAGACCTATGTTCTAGGGGAAAATGACAAGTCTGACTTTGAGAGCATCTTATTTAGTTTAGGAGAAAAATAAACAATATCATGCCACATAAACAGATGTAACACCAAAATAATCAAATTGTTCCTACTGGAACACAATAAAGTGACTAATGTGGAATCTCTAGGGCATTTTCATCTTTTCAAGACAAAAGTGATGTTTGTACTGTTTCATAACAGAAACCACTATAGTAGTTTTCAATGGAATAATCCATACAAACAACAATAGGTGCATCTGAGTGCACTGTATATTCACCAATAAACTACTTAGTGAGTCCTTAGTGGTAACTTTCAACTTTAATGGACAAATTCCCCTCTTAAATAAGCAAATTCCGGTCATCCAGTAATTTATCTATTTTACACAGTCCCTTCACTCTCACTGTAGAAATTTGTACTTGGTCATATGGCTTTTTGATCTAGATTTATTGTTATAATTCACTTTTATAACGAAAAGTATTACTGCTGTCAGTTTTTTGCATGTGCCGATGAAGCAGAAAGAAGTGGAAACCTGTATTACAACTGATGGTACATTTACAAATTATGCTTCAGTCACCTGCACTGTGAAACAATGATTGTATTTCTGCAAAACCCACGATGGTGTGCAAACTGTAGATATTTCTGTGCATAGTACTCATGTCTAAGTTCTACACAGATTGCCACTAGTGTAGGGTTGAAGCGAACTGGGGATGACAAGAGTTAAGGAACTTTGCAGTCATTTCAAATTTCCTCCACTTCAGAAGCCACGTTGGCCTCTTTTGCCCACGGCCCTCCTGTAATGTCACTTATTTTTTCCACTCTCAATTGCTTTTGTGAATTGTATTTCAAACAAATTAATCATTTACTTGTTATACATTACGTGGCATTTTAAATGTTATCTGTTTTCATTTAATGCTTATAACTTCAGTGAGCGCTACACTTGCTTGTCTGTCATTGAGGAAACCGAAGTACAGAGAATCCAAGTTCACTACATTTAGTGAGATGATTTTGACGTCTCAGATTGAGACTGTGTTTAGGAGTAATGATCAGCTGTATGAAAGACAAATTATTTCCACAGTATGGTGAGGATTTGATTAGATTAGTAAGCCTATTTTATATACAGGAATTGGTTTAGATTTTGCTCAGTTATCTGCTACCGAAGGAAAACTATGTACTATGGTAAAGAAATGGAATAAGATGATTTAGAATAACTATGACAAAACTGCGATAAACTTTGCGTTACATAAAACAGGGTGTGAATGTCAAGCATTTTCCTTATGAAAGTCAGCTGTAAAGTACAGCGGAGGTCACTTGGGCCTGCGTCAGGTTGGCTGCGCTGTCACACACGCATCCCCACATGGGGAGCAGCGATCCCTGGCTCTCCAGGGACCTGCACAATTTATGTCACTGCTCTCCGAGGTCATCTCATTTGTTAATAGCACAGACTTAAGTATTAGACTAACGTGTGTTTTTGAAGCAGAGTGTAGATTCTTCCCTTCAAAGTCCTGCGTTAGAGTACAAGTGTCAATCGTTTTTATGGTTAAACCAAGGTCTCTTATAAACATATATTCCACTGTATCTTAAAGAGAAATGTCTCTCAGCAGAAAGCTGAGGCTGTTCTGAAATCAATAGTGTAAGAAAAGAGAGAAGAATGACGTGGACGAGCTAAAAACAAGAAAAAAGGTATCAGTGAAGGCATTAGCAAACATGAAAGCAGAAAATATAAAAGGAACTAATAAGACTGTTAAGCGGGGGTGAGTTGATAAATCGCTAAAATGAGGGGTCCACAATTGTCTTCTACCGTATGTCAGTGTATATAGTTATAAATCAAGAACAGTCCATTATGCTTAGCTTTATGTCTTTCCATGGAAAATAGCTAATTTGCATGTGATTATTTGCGTAAGGCTGGTTTATAATTTTATATTGTCTGATTGTTATCAAATGTAGGAATCACAGATTTGGTACCAATTTTTATTTAAGATTTTCCTTGATACCTTATGAACTGATTTTAATGGGTGATATTGAGAATCAGTGTTATATCATTCAAAAAAGATATTTCAAAGAAAATAAATACCCATTTATTTTAAAATGAATTAATAAAAGAAGGGAACATGATGTGTATCATAGTAAAGAATTATATCCATTAATTAACAACTTGAAAGCAGATGCTTTTGATAAACAGTGTAGTAGAATAAATAAGAAAAATACCAAAACTACAGTTCTCTGAGGTTCTCTACCCAAAACTACCTTGGATTACCCCAGATGATGTAAAAATGAAGTATAAGCATACAAATTTTTCTTTAGGGTTACCATGCAATTACATATTATGGGAAATGCAAAAATAAATGTGACTTATAACAATCTTTTGTAGATCAGGTTAAATTTTCTACCTGTAACCACCTGCTTAAATGATATAAGTTAAGGACTCAAAATATATATAGAAATTTAAAGACTACTAACATGATTACAGAGCTTTTGTCATATCAGTTTCATGAGATTCAAAGCCTGAAAAGCTCTATGACCTGAGCTTTGGAAGTTTTACTTTGTGTTAATTACACTCTTGTTGTTCCTTGGTACCCACAGTTGAGTCCACATTTATAAAGCCAAGAGAAAAACAAACGAGGAAAGTTCAAGGGAAAACTATCAATAATTATTTTCAATTTGTGTAGATCATGACACTGAAAACATGAAAGGATTGAAATTTTAAGACATACTATAATACTATTTAAGCTATAATTGACTAGAATTTATATTTTATAAGATATTCCATCACTGTTTATTTAAAGTGGTCTGTCATTTATAATATGAAAGCTGTGTTACCAATGGGAAACTAATTTCACTGCACATTTTTCAAACTTTTTTATTTTGTTATAATCTCATCTTTTCGAGAAAATCGAAAATATTATACAAAAGTTCCTGCTTATTTTTTCAACTTGCTTCTAATCTTGGATTACATGGTTTGTGTGATTTCAGAAATCAGTATTGATGTGATTCTAACTAGCAGCCTATTGGATAGTATTCCCATTAATATTGTCTCCCCTAGGATACTGTATAACATATTGTGCTTAGATGCACAAGTAATTATAAGCTCCTGTTAACTTTTATGAAAATCCAGTCCAAATTTATTGTCCAAATTAATAAATTAAAACATTTGCAGCATAAATTGATTTTTACATTAGTCTCATAATACCTGGAAAGGCATGTCAAATTGACCACACATTGTACTTGTAGTTGAACATTCTGAGTGATAAAGATAATTTTATGTTACAGTGGTAATGCCATTTTATCAATTCTTGAGATAAAAACCTGTAATTTTCCAACTGATTTCTTATTGTCATTTTATGTAAGAGCAGACTAAAGGGTCTGAAGCCCAGATATTTTACCTTTAGAAGTGTTTCATCTTTCCCTGAATATTTCAAAGTGCTGTGGAATGAAACACCTTATTTTAGCGATATTTTATCACCTAACTGGGTTAGGAGAAAACAAACTCTTCCCTGCTTCTAATCTGTCTCCTCCTTTCAGTTTCTACTACGTATATTATCTCAAACATTGTTTTTCAACTTCTTGTTTGTGGTTTATGAAATCAGTGATCATTTATCTCTGACATGCAAACACACTAAATCATTCCACTTATCCTGATTATCTTTTCTCTACCGAGCTGTCTCTAGAGAAAGTCCCTCTTGACGATTTTCCTGTATGGAAATCTTCAGTTCCTACATTGTCTCATCCCAAATTCTCTTTGTTCCATATCTGAATAAGCTCAAAATAATTTTGCTTGGATTCTTGATGTTAAATCATTTTGCTTGAGTTTTGAATGTTGTCCAACACTAATGTGCTTGTCTAACATATGCGGAGCTCTGGGCTCTTTCCATGACACTGCAAAATCATTTGGATCGTGATTTCATAATTTTAAGACTGAAGAAGATAAGACAGTGTGACAGAGTGAAAATGGAGATGATACTTCAGTTGAAACAATGCATAAATATTTTTCTGATGAGATAACATTTAATCAAACACCTGAAAATCAGAAATGACATGTCCAGATTGACATGGAAAGTGCAATCCAAATATATTTTTCTGGAAATACCTCAGAATTTTTCTGAATGGTTAAAGAAGCTAAGGAGGGTGATATGGGTAAAATGAGATGAAGAAAAATAATTGCGGAAACAGAATCAGAAAAATATAATATGGAACAAATTATCAGAATAGGGAGAATCTGAGGTTTTACTTTAAGTGAGATGAAAAGTCATATAAAAACCAAACTATAAAATGACCTGATAAAAATCACAGTTATTTCACGGCAGCTGCTATTTTTGTAGAAAATGGGTATGCTTATATAAGGGGACCTGCGAGTTCAGGGTGTGAAAGTGCATCATTTTTGTGGAAAAGAGTATTTGTGTGATGAACACTCAGAAATTATCCCACTAGCTCTTTTATGAGTAAATTTTCAATGAGTGATGAATAAATACATATTTGAGAATATTTAGAATAATTCTTATAAAATGATATTTAAATACACAGTGTGTGGAAAATCTCCTCAAGGAATAAATTCCAGAACGGGAACTGCAGGTTTGTAATAATGTACATGATAAAAGATGCTCTGTAGCGTAGGTATTTTTATGTTGAGTGTTGTAAACAGAACAACGGGGCTGATGGAGTAAGCAGCAATGGTATCTAAAGTAAATGTATATATCTATTTACCTGTCGATGGGCACCTAAAATGATTTCACACCTTTCCTATTGTATACTGTACCAAAATAAATATTGATATGCAGGTTTCCCTATGAAATACTGACTTTTTCCATAAATATCACCAAGTGATACAGCTGGATTAAATGGTAGTTATATTCTGTTTTGGAGGAAACTCCATGGTGATTTCTGCAATGGCTTTAGTGGTTTAGATACCCACAAGTAGCACAGAAAGGCTGCTTTTTTCCAGCATCTTCACCTGTATTTATTGTATTTTTTCATGTGCAACCTTCTTAATAGCCACTCTGACTAGGTGGGATGGACTCTCGGTGAAGCTGTTGTTTGTATTTGAAATGCATATTTAAATACTTCAAATACCTCTAAAATGGGATATTCTCAAATATCTATCAAGATAAGAATGAGTTTTAAACTGTGGCATGTTCACCTAATGGATTACTACATAGAAACTCTAATCACATAAACATGTGACTCACATAAGCAAAATATTCAGTAAAAGAGGCCAGATATAAAAAGCATACCTGCCCTAGAATAACATTAAGCATGAAACATGCAAAATTAATGCATACAATTAAGTCAAGATAGTGGGGGTCACCAATCGAAAGTGGCACCTGTAGGTCTTCTGGGAGTGTTACTCATATTCTATTCTTTGAAAAATGTACCCAGGACCAGGTTTTAGATTTTCTCATAAAGCTTTACTTTTACCAGCATTTCACTGTGTTTCTGTGTATTATCGGCTCAATTTTAAATTAAACTTAAAAACAAGTTTCAAGGACAGGATGGCAAAAACAACTGTGAATACAAAAGAAAATCAATAAAAGAGAAGAATGAAAGAATAGAATCCTTTAAGAAAAAAATAAAAACTGCGACAAATGAATTCTTTATAAAAGCAAAAGGTTAAACCCCAAAACAGATTGAGTCCATCACAGGCTGGCAGCTGTTCAAAATGAACAAAAGCCTTAATTTTTAAGTGCTCAAACAAAAAATGTTTCAATAGTTTCAAAAGTAATATAAATTGCAAAACAAGAAATATCTCTGAATTGTCTTCAAGTAACTTATTTGTATGCTGAGTAAGTGATGGTTAGCATTGTTTATACATGAAGCCAATGAAAGAGATGATGACATACTTTCATTTAGACATCAGATGCCTTTGGAAAAAAACATTCTTTAACATGCTGAGTAGGAAATAAAAATCAGCGCAGTGTAATTGCATTATAGATACAAAATTTAAAAATGAATTTACCAAAAAAAAAGAACAAAAAGGACCTTTTCTTGTATTTCTGAAAGTATGTTATGAAAACCTCAGAAAATCACAGCATCCAAGAATAGCTAGACATGCCCAAGAGTGACCCACATTTTTGAATAGTGTGACTTTCTATCCTAAAAATTAGATTTGCCCCAAAGTTAAGCCTTTGAGTAACTTTTTTTCTAACCCTTAATGTCTCCCTTCTCCCACTGAGTCGTTTGCATGGGTTTTCACATAACCGTGACTCCAAAATGGATGCTTCATCTCAGATAGCTGTAAACTCACATGTCCAGCTGTTTTCTTACTCCAACTGCCTGGAATTCCAAAAGGTATCTGTTAGAGTTTGGATCAAAAATGCCCCCCCAGAAGACTCATACGTGCGGAGGTGGAGCTTTGGGAAGGGATGAGATGGCAGCCGAATGTGCTGTGAGGAGCCGGGCTGACCTACGTGTGCTGGCCTCTGGGGCGTGGCTGGAGCAGGTCTGTCCCTGGTCTCTTCCTCTCCTTATACCATCTTGTCTTGGTCTCTTTCTGCTTCCTGACTGCCATAAGGGAAGTGGCCTTGCCCAGCCACACTTGTAGGCTGGGATGTTTCTGCCTCTGAGCCAGTGAGTCCTGCACTGAAACCTCTGAAATTGTGAACTTAATAAACCTTTCCTCCTTTATGTCATTGTTCTTAGGTTACTTGGTCCTAAAGATGAAAAGCATCTTAACTTCAATTGTATGAAACAAAGTTATGTTCTTCCTGCTTAATGTCAAATGCATGTTAGAAAAACAAAACATACATTATTCCATGACTTTGGATTAAATGGCTTTATGTGATTAATACGTCGTGTCACATTCTCAGTGCTTTCAATAATGCATTTCCTTCCCTCTCAAAATATAGTCCAAGTGGGATAATGTTTTGCTACCTTTACTACTAGAATTTAAACTTATCTCTCCATCATTTCTCTGTTGGGTTATTTCAGTAGCCTTCTAAATTTGTTTTATTATTTCCAAATTATCCTTAACTAATTCCTTCTCTAAGGAGAAATGAGAATAATCCTATCAGAAGCTCAAAGTGTGCGACTCAGCCACTCTGAATCTTCTAATGAAAAGTGAATGTTACCTACTTTATGATGGCCCACACGGTCCTCCGTGACTTAGTACCTGTCATCTCTCTGACCTACATACTTACTGCTTTTCCTCTCATTTAATCCACTTGGACATTGTGGGCACTTTCACCAATTCTTGGCCATAAAAGAAAAATTGCTACCTTCATTCTTTTTATTCTGCCTAGAATGTAAGCATGTAAGTCTGCAGGAATATAGCTGCCTGGCAAGTGTAAGGTCCTGAGTTCTATCCTGGGTACAAAGAAAAAAAAAAAAGAGTATGATAGCATACTTCAATGTATAGAAAAATGAGGAAGTTATATATGGAAAAGCACCAATTGCTAAGGTTTGACCAAAGAACAGCTGAATGCTCTGGTGTTAGCTGAGTCTTTAAAACCCTTCAGCATAATAAGAAAAAGAGTGGTGCCGAGCAGATTAGCCTGAGGTGAGGCGTTATCTGTCATGGATGGATGTAGGCAAGGGAATGTAACTTTATGTGGACAGGGCAACAGGACAAAAAAAATCCAGCCTCACCTGCCTCCCATTAAATCAAGTATAAATGGGAGTGTAAGGTTCCCTTTTCATAACCCACAAAAAAGTCAGCTCCTGGAGTAAGAGTTACATGGAAAAGGGTTAAGAGCAGATCTGGAAGAGCAATTGGAGTAAAACAAAATCACACACAAAAAAACGGAGTAAAACAAAATCACAAAATCAAATTGGACGAGACAGAATTTGACTTTTTGTACCTTAGAAAAACACACTAGCTCCAAATCATAACACTAAATAACCATGTTAACATACACCATTCATACTAGGTGTATTACTTCCCATTGACACTTGGATTTAAATTGGTCAGCATTCTTTTTCTAAGGATCAAAACATCTTGCCAAGGTCTAAAATGAGAATCTATTCATCAAATACAGTCATATGTGGCAATCCAATTTTTTTAGCAACAAGGAGATTCTGATACCTTAAAAGCCCCTAAATATAAAATTAATAGAATATTAGATACCTTTAAAAATTTCTTATCTGGAAAAAGAAAATAAAACTTCCAAGATCAAAAGAAAAATTAATTCTAAAATATAAGCACATTATGAAACTGGGGCATTTGTAAGGAATTATTGTAAGGAATTTTTATACAATAGTCTTAGATTTCATGGAAAATTGAGAAGCCCATGGTATTTTTTCACATACCCTGTTCCATGCATGTATGTCCTTTCCTATCATAAACCTCTTTCACCAGAATGGTACATACGTTATAACTGATTAATAAAAGTACATTATACAATCTCTTAAAGCTCATAGTTTACACTAGGCTTTTTGGTTTTGCAATTCTGTGGTTCGGGATAAAAACGTAAAATGGCACATGTCCACCTTGATGATGTGACAGCATAATTTTACTGCCTTAAAACTTTCCTGTACTACCTTTTCACCTCTTTTTACAAATGCATCTTAACCTCTGCCAAGCTCTGCTTGTTTTACTGTGTCAGGCGAGAGTCAGACCATTTGCAGAATGTCATATATAATAGTGGGAATCATGAATTATGAAGCTATTTCAGAATGATTTTTTTAAACTTAATAATATTCCTTTATGGTGTATTCATGATTTATTATTTTTTATGGCTTGATGGCTCAGTTCTTTAACTCTTGAATAGTATTTCATTGGGTGAACCCAACATTATTTATCCATTGACATCTTTGTTACTTCTAATTTCAGCACTTATGAGTAAAGCTACTGTAAGTATTTTTGTAGAAATCTGCTTAAATTACTGAGGATAATATAAGAAATAAAATATAGGGCTATTGAAACATGAAAATAACATATGGAAAATTTCCGGCAAATGGAAGACTCAAAATTCCTTTTCTTTCTGTTTATAACTAGGTTATATATTATACCATAATGGATGAGGGAGAGGATAACGCCTTCCTTTAAAATCCATAATTAATATCTAGTTGTCATAAATAATTCAGGTTTGCTATCAAAAGATAGAATCCATAAATCTATTTTATGAGCATTTAATTTTAAATCACCAAAGTTTGCAAGAGAACTAAAAGTATCAATTAGTACTCATGTACACGTATCACAATACACATCTACAACTTATAACCAGCCTAAACACTCCTCAATTTGTTTATAGACTTTTAAAATAAATTATAACATAAAATGAAACATTAGTAGGCCATGAGAGTGTTTTGGGAAAGAACAGTTGATTAAAGTCCCCCTTTCCAGAATAAAAGATAGTTTAGAAGACAAAGAGAAAGGGCCCCAAAATGTAAGGACAAAGACCATTTCTACACAGTTCATTAGAAAGTAACATAATTTCTAGAAAGGAGGAAAGAATAAGAGGATGAAAGAAAGAGAGATAAAGAATGAAAACAGAGGGAGAGAGAAAAAGGAAGAAAGAAAGAAAGAATGAAAGAACAAAACAAAGAAACAAAGACAGAAAGAGCAAACGGGAAAGTTTACCAAGCCAACATACACAATTGGTTTCAAATTTTGTTCACAAACATTGAACCTGTGAAACAATACATCCAACCTTTTTTTTTCTTGTCAGTAGGAGAACAGATAGTAAGAGTTTAATAATCCTTTATATGTCTCTGTATTGGTGGAGCTGACATTTTATCTAACAATCCATTTTGTAAGACTCTTTTTAATACTTTTTTAGACCATCTATTAACAGCAAATCTAATACTTACACAGTTTTAGTTTTAATTTCTGCTATTTATAAATTAAGGCAATTTCCATCCATAAGGGAGAAGAGGACTCTGATAAGGAAATTCAAAGCATCACACTTTGGAGTAGATTCTTTTATAGAAGTACAGTGAGGACAATCAATTTTCAAAAATCTTATTTCTATACATTTTTTAAAAATTAGCATGTATTTTATTTTCCATGAATAATATTTGATATGTTAATTTTTATTTAATTTTCTTTTGTCTTTTTCCTTTTTATCGGTACCAGGGATTGAACTCACAACTGCCTGCTTGCAAGGCAGGCGCTTATGCCACTGAGCTAAATCCCCAGCCCTGAGATGTTAATTTTTATAACTGAGAAAAGATAGTCGGAGGGCCAGAAAGAGGAGATAAAAAGAAAGAGTAAAGAGATGAAAGAGGGAGGCAGGGCAAGAGAGAGGGAGAAGGAGGGATAAAGGGAGGTGGAGGAAACAAGGGAGAGAGAGAGAGAGAAACAAAAATAGCAATTGAATTCCAAATCCACATAACATGTGAAGTTAAGTTTTTGCAAACATAAGATTTGGTATACAAGAGTCAATAAAATGTGTTCATTAAATGATAATTTATTTAGGTTTGTTAACTAACTGAATGAAAATCTATGAGTTAGTCAGTTAGTCCAACAATTTCACAGGGATCCAAATGTGGAAATAAATATGACAAATTTTGAAAATCATAGTCATTAATTTTTAAGAAAATCTACATCAGTGGATGAAGTGTTCTGCTTAATCTCAAAATTTTTCTGGTCAAAGGCAAACTCTTTTCTTACTTATATCAAAAATCAATTAATACCAGACATTTATCCATGACACTGCAGTCGGGGGCTTAGGAGAGTACTGATGCTTTACTGTTTTGAGGCACTCTCTTCCAATCCTGTGGCCAGGGTGTCACCACAACATGTAGACGATCTTTGTGTGTTTTCTGAGATTGGAAACCACCACCACTTCTGAACACATCTCACTAGCCAGGATCTCCTTAGGTGATTCCAAATCCAAATGTAAATGTGGCTGAAGGTGGGAACAGAGCAAGAATTGGGACTAGCGAAGAGGACAGCTCAGTTCCACCCTTGGTCTTCACATCTGGGACAGCTTCTCCATCACCAGCTCACACCAAAATGAGAAATGGTTTAGGACACGCAATCTGGTGCCTCTAAGCAGTTCAAATATCAATCAGAGTCTTTAAATATACATCTGTGGATATATGTATAAATTAGAATATAATAATATTTTTCTTCACCTTGAGCATGTTATTAATTTACTTTAGTTTTAAATCAAGTTCTTAATATGCTCCAATATGAGGTGATTGAGAAGACACAGGAAAAGACATTTCTGACACAAGAAAGGCTTACATGTGTATTGACAGTGACATCGTAAAACTACAGGGTGTCTTTAGAATTAACAATCATAAAGGATGATTTAGGGATAAGTTTTTCTAAAGGAAGAATATGGGCTCAGTAACCTTTAGCAATCTCCACTGGCTATATAAGTCTGTGACATTTCCTTTACCTCTCTAAATTATATCTAACTAAGATGATATTGTATATACTTCAGTGTATATGTGGGAAAATTCCAGTCTTTACCAAATTCAAGGGAATTTTCTATATTTAAATAATACTAACTTTAACTGTTCCAAATTATTTTTTCCAGGTTTTAAGTGGTATACCAATGATAACATTGATAGAGATAATGTTATGAAGGTTTTCTCCTGCCTCTACTTCCTTATGTAAAAGTTCAAATCATGAAAAAATCTCTAATAAATGCTCTAAAGGCCATAACAATATATCTACCAATACATGGGAAGTAAAAGGAGGGAAAATTAATCATCACACTCCTTCTTGTACTGATGTATAAAAAGTTCAATGCATCATGGCGTTTTCCTAAGTTTTACTATTTAGATAAACCACAGTAATGTGTGTGGAGTAGGAGTATACATAAAAAAAAAATGCTTGCCTCTAAGTTTAACATTCTGATAACCATTTTTCATACAAGACCAACTCTAATTAAGTGAATGCATACACACCCTCACATCCAACTATGTACATGCACACACACACACACACACACACACACACACACACACGTACTTGAAAACAAATTGAAAGAAAAGTCAATTCTTGGTTAGTGTCGTGTTGTACTCAGAATTATCCACTGCACCACAAATGAATTCTGCTGTTATTGTTTTTAGGTCAACATCCTAAATTTTGTCTCCTTACATCATGAAAATTTTTCCTAAGCGAGTCTTAGGAGTTTCTTAGTCAGCATATCCCAAACATCCCACTCCAGATATTTCCACTGTGGTGGTAACATTTTTTAATTTGTAGTTTATATCAGTTTCTGTTTATGCACTTCCATTTATCCCATACTTAACATAACCAGTTAAATAGCATCTATTATCTCTTTCTGCACAGTAAGAGCCAGGCATAGGTGAGCTTGGCTGTCTTCTTGGGACTCACCAGGCTGAAGTAGCTAAGGCTCCAGACTGTGCTGTCTTAGCAGGGCCTCGGCCCGCCTCCAGCTTCAGTGTGGTGGTAGCTCAACACTTGTTCTTGTCTTTACTTTCTTGTGGTTTTTGGTCAGTGATCTTTTCTGTGTCCTCAGTGTCCTTACCACATGTTATCACCTAGGTTCTTCTTAAGGCTGGCAGGAGAACTGTTGCCAGTCTTCCAGAGTGTTGTAAAATAGTTATTATGTTAATTATCCCAGCATTTTTGTCACACAACAAACCCAGTGAAGAAAAGAAGTACCCATCCCACCAAATCATAGGGTTGGGATTCCGAAAAATAAGTGATGTGTTTATCTGGGAGAGGAATCTTAAGTAATGCTTTGAATTCTACCACATAATTTATTAAAATATTATAAATATTATCTCAGAAGTATTTTTAAAACTATTAATCTGAATTTTTTGTCCTGCTTTAAATTACTGCTGATACAATTTTAGTTTTAGTTCAAAAAGTTGACATGGATTAGTGGATTTCTTACTAATATTTGAAAAAACATTAAAATTATCTTTAAGTGGTACATAAAATACAGAAGAATAAGGTGTATGTAAATAGTTAAGAAAATTAAAGCAAGAAGAATTTTGCCCATAAAGGCATATTTTAGAGAATTTTAATTGAATGATATAGATGGTTTTGTAAGAGAAACTCCTCACCACCCCTCTACCATACCTTTGTTTTAATATGGAACAGGGGTTTTGAGAGAACCACATAAATAATTCCAAAGTTTTGTAAAACTGCACGTGCTATTAATGGAAAATTTCAAAATAATAGATGATAATCATCATAGCTACAGCTCTGTAAAACTTCAAGAAATCAAATCACTCATCATGCTTTGTTAATTGGGCTTCTATTATGCCATGTGATAGCATTCCATACACATTATATTGTACATTATGTATATTAAAATGTTTATTTTTCCTAATGACACAGAAAATCAAGATTAATTATGATAGTTATTCTTTCAATGTGAAACATATTCACTATTTCAATATTTTGTCCAAATTCATACAGGTAGAAAAATAGCCCAGAATTTTGTACTTATGAATGATGACACAAATATCATTGATAGTATGACATAGTAAAATGAAACATCTGTAGAATCAAACATGCTTATGTATATACATGACTGGCAGATTTGTGCTTCCAGTATGCATAATGTTGCTATTTGAAAGATGTTTATAGCAAACATCTAACCATTTGGGCCAAAGTTTACAGTTAGCAAGAAAAAAAATACAAGTTTAGCATTTTAATGGATGTGTTTTACTTCATAGAGATAAGCCCTCATTGTCTATTTTTTTTTTTTTTTTACTAAAATTTACTTTGTAGGCACCCAGTTTCCAGCCACATTAGACTGGGCTCTGCGGGTTTCAGGCCTGCCTGAGCCATGCCCAGTGACTCTCTTTCAATCCGGGGAAATGGGCTGCCAGGGGAGGGAGCTGTGCTGCCAGAGGAGGGGAGTTCCTGCACACCATCTTGAGCGCTGGCAGTGTATAAGATCATCATTCCCAGTGGTCAAGGACCCACCCAGCTTCCAGCCACACTAGACTGGACTCTGCAGGTTTGGGGCCTGCCTGGACCACATCTAGTGACCTTCTTTCAATCTGAGGAACTGTGATAGTAGTGAAGGAGGGAACAGGGCTCCAGGTGGGAGTGAGTTTCTGCAAAACATCCCAAGCCACAGGAGAGTTTAAAATCATTGCTCCAAGTGGGCAAGGACCCACCAAGCTTCCAGACACAATAGACTAGGCTGGCAGGATTTGAGGCCCAACTAGAATACACCCAGCAACCTTCTCAGTCAAGGGAATTGAGAGCATGTGAAGTGAGTTCCAGTGCATTGGTCCTTGCATGAGGAGAGCTTTAGCCCATCATCCACAGTGATTAGGTTCCTGCCCAGCTACCTGGAACACTGGAGGTGGCAGCAGGTGGTCCTGTGAGCATGACTAGACCATGATCAGCAACCTCAATTCAGTCCCAGGAGCCAAGGGCATAGGAGAAGATTTCCAACACACCCAGGGGAAGTTTTGGAACAACACTTGAAACATGGAAATATAGGAAAATGACAAAATGAAAGATCAAAATAAAATCTCAAACCTCCAACACATCCCAAGAAAGCCTAGGAGCCATGTACATAGAATAAAATAGATGCCATACACCTGACAGACCTAAAATAATAGCAACTGAAATAAAGAAGCAACTCAGGAAGCTTTAAAGGAATCCAAACTAGAAATAATGTCCCCGGTAAAACAAGAAATGATAAAAGTAATGAAAGACATGCTAAACACACCTAAAGAAGACACAGTTAAAAAAGTAGAGGAACAACAAAAAGACAAAATGCATGGATGAACAATATCAGAAACAAACAGAATACATGAAGCAGATTCAAAGAGATAAACAGGAAATCAAAAGTTCCACTGAAAGCTGGCAAAACAGCCTCAACAAAAGTGAAGATAGAATTGGAGACCTCGAAGACAAGATTGCAGCTAGCTAACAGGAAAGGAAACATCTTTTAAACATAACAAGGAATCAGGAAATAACAGGAATTCAAAAGCTGCAATATGATTCAAACAAAAACAGCACAAGATTGGTAGGAATAAATGAAAAAGATGGGGACAACACAATGGGCTATTTACAGAAGAAACAGCTGAAAATTTCCCAAATGTGTGAATGGAAACTGACATGTGGATTAGTGAAGCATATAGAACCCCAAATATCCATAAAGAATATAAAAACTAAACTGGACATATAATAATCAACATCCTAGAAATCAAACAAAAGAACAAAATATTTAAAGCTGTTACAGAAATAAGGCAGATAACATATAAAGGAACACCTGTCAGAAACACAGATTTCTCAACACAAACAATGAAGTCATGAAGAGCATGGAGTGAACTGTTTCAGATCCTAAAGAAAAATAATTTCCAACCTAGACTGATGTACCCTGAAAAACTGTGCTTCTAAATGGATGGAGAAATAAGATACTTTCATGATAAAGAACAGTTGAAGAACTTCATGATCACCAGGCCAACCATGTAAAGAATACAGACAGACAGTTTAGATACACATAGGAAAAAAAACAACTAAGCAAGAGAGACAAAGAGAATGGAAAGATAAAAATGCAACAGCAGAAAGACAACATAACAACAAGAAACCAATATATAACAGTTATAACCATTAATTGTGTCTTAGTTACTTTTTACTCGTCGCTGAGACAAAATACCCAAAGCCCAAAGTTGGGAAAGGAAAGGTTTATTTCTTACAGTTTTTGGAGGTTTCAGTCCACACTCAGTTGGCTCCAAGACAGGCAGGCATGGCTGGGCTGCAGTTCATGGCCGCCGCCAACAGCAAACTCGAACCAGCAAAGAAAAAGAGACACAGCTTCTTCCTGCCATTACATCACATCCTGGCTCCACCCCTATGTGGGTACAGCACTGACACAATCAATCCAAGCACTAGACAATGAACGAATAACAAATGCACAATTCAAACTCATGAGGGCTGGGGGACACAGACATAAACCATGACAAATTGGAATGGTCTCAATGCACCAATTAAAAGAAACAGACTGGCAGGATGGATCAAGACAAAACAACCAACCATACGCTATCTACAAGAAACCCATCTAAGCCAAAAGGAAACTCACGGGTTAAAAGTCAAAGGATGGGAAACAATACTTTATGAAACAGGAACCCAAAAAAAGTGGGGGTAGCTATTTTTTTCAGACAGTGTGAATTTCAAACCAAGAAGGATCCTAAGAGATAAAGGAGGTTACTACATATTGTTTAGGGGAAAGTTCAAGAGGAAGAGACAACAATCTTAAATATATATGCAACAAATTCCAGAGCAGCCAGTTATACAAAGTATTAATAGATGTGAAAAATCAAATTAACAATAACACAATTATAACAGAAGACCTTAACACACCATTGACACCAAGGGACAGATAAACCAGATAGAAAATCAGCAAAGAAATAACAGAAATGAATCACACCTGTGAATAAATGGACTTCATAGACATATACAGAGTGTCCATTCAACAGCATCAGAATATACATTCCTATCAGCAGTACATGGGACATTCTCTAAAATAGACGTATATTAGCCCAGAGAACATATGTAAATAAATGCAAAAGAATAGAAATTATTCTATGCATGTTATTAGATCATAAGGCCATGAAACTAGAAAGAATGATAAAACAAACTTCAAAAATCCCACAAACATGGAAACTGAATAATACACTCATGATCAATCAGTAGTTCATAGGGGAAATTAAGAAGAAATTAAACAATAGCTACCAGCAAAAGAAAATACAAGTACAACTTACCGGAATCTGAGGATGCAATGAAAGAAGAAAATTTATTGCACTGAGTTCTCACATCAGGGTAACAGAATTAATACAAATGAACAAACTGATACTATACCTCAAACATCTAGAAAAAGAAGAGCAAATCTAGCCAAAATCCAAAAGAAAGAAGGAAATTATAAAAATCAGAGCAGAAATTAATACTGTGGAGACTAAAGAAAAGAATCCAAAGAATCAATGAATCAAAGAGTTGGTTCTTTGAAAGAATAAGTAAAATTTATAAGCCCCAGGCCAACCTTATTTAAAAAATGAAAGAAAAGCTCAAATCCATGAAATAAGGAATGAAAAAGGTGAAATCACTACAGACTGTGGAAATAGAGAAGATAATCAACACCTATTTCAAAAATCTCCACTCTCATAGTTTGATAACACAGAAGAAATGGACAGAATCTTAGAAACATATGAACTATCAAATCTGGGTCTAGAAGATGTAAAACTGATGAATAACCCAATTTCGATTGATGAAGTTGAAAATGTAATTAAGTCCTTACATACAAATTAGAGCCCAGGCCCAGACCGATTCAATACACAATTCTACAAGAAGACTTGATGCCAAAACTCCTCAAACTCTTCAGTGAAACTGAAAGGGAAGCAATCCTTCCTAAGTCATTCCTGGAAGCAAATATTACTCTAGTACCAATACCTGAGAAAGACTCAACTAAAAAAGAGAACTACAGGCCAATCTCCCTAATGAACACAGATGTAAAAATCCTCAATAAAACATTGGCAAACAGGATGCAGCAAATCATCAAGAAGATTATACACCATGGCCAAGTGGGATTCATCACAGGCATCCAGGGATGGTTCAACATATATAAATCGATAAATGTAAGCCACCATGTCAACAAAACCAGATGTTAGAATCACGTGATCATTTCTACAGAGGCAGAAAAACTTTTGATAAGGTCCAATCTTCATTGATGATAAGAACCTTACAGAAAATTGGAATAAATGGTCTTTACCTAAATATGATAAAGGCCGTCTATGACAAACCAACAGCCAGCATCATAATAAACAGCCTAAAACTGAAGGCCTTGCCTTAAAATCAGGCACAAGAGTAGGATATCTTATCATCACTCCTATTCAACATAGTACTGGAAATACGAGGTAGAGCAATTAGACAACAGAGAGAGAAATAAAAGGGGTAAAGACAGGAAAATAGGAAGTAAAATTACCATTATTTGCAGATGACATGATACTCCCTATAGAAGACCCCCAAAACTCCATTGAAAGACTCATAGATATAATAAATAAATTCAGCAATATAGCTGGATACAAAATCAATACTCAAAAATCAGTAGCATTCCTATACACTAATAACAAACTCACTGAGCAAGAAATAAGAGAAGCTACACACTTCACACTAGCATCTAAAAAATGAAATACTTAGGAATTAATCTCATGAATGATGTAAAAGATCTATACAGGGAAAATTATAGTTTCCTGAAAAAGAAATCAAAGAGGATCTCAGAAAATAGAAAGACATACCTTGACCATGGACAGGAAGAAAAAATATTGTGAAAATGGCCTGTGCCCCAAAACTTTATACAGATTTAACTCAGTCCCAATGAAAATACCATCAACATACCTCATAGATCTAGAGAAATCACTCCTAAAATTCATCTGGAACCAGAAGAGACCTAGAATAGCAAAGAAAGTTCTAAGCAGCAAAGGCAAGGCTGGGGGAGCACAATCCCTGACTTGAAGTTATCCTACAAAGCTAATGTAATAAGATGAACATTGTACTGGAATAAAAAAGACCTGAAGATCAATGAAATAGACTAGAAGATACAACCACAATTACAAACCCATTCATCCACCTTATCTTTAATATAGGGGCCAAACATATACACTGGAAGAACGACAGTCTCTTCAATAAATGGTGCTGGAAAAACTGGCTCTCAATATCCCAAAAACTAAAACTAGACCCATCCTTATCACCGTGTACTAAACTAAAATCTAAATGGATCAAAGATCTGAATATTAAAACAGAAACACTAAATCTGTTGGAAGACAAATTGGGTAAAAATCTTGAAGATGTATGGGTAGGTAGAGAATTCATGAATAGGAATCCAATTGCACGGGAACTACTTCCCTGAATCAATAACTGGGATCACGTCTTATTAAAAAATTTCTGCATGTCAAAAGAAATATCATGCATATTGAAAAGAACATCCACAAACTGGGATAAACTCTTAGTGAAAAGTCCCTCAGACAAAGGACTTCTGTCTAAAGAATACAAAGAAAAAAAATCAGATCCCCAAAATTCAAAGGCCCAATCCAAAAATGGGCATCTGAGATGAATGCACAGTTCTCAGATGAAGAAATACAAATGACAAATAAATACAGGAAAAAGTGTTTGTCATCCTTACTCATTAGAGAAATGGAAATTAAAACCACATTGTGATTCCATCTCACTCCAGAAAGAATGGCCAGGATCAAGAAAACAACCAACAACAAATGCTAGAGAGTCTGTGAGGAAAAAGGCACTCTTCTGCACTGTTGTTGGGAGTGTAGACTGGTGCAACCACTGTTGAGGTCAGTCTGGAGATTTCTCAAAAGGCTGGGATTGGAAGTCCCATTTGTTCCAGCTATTCTGTTTCTAGGCATATTCCCAAAAGAACTGAAAACATCATACTACAGTGAAATATGTGCACCCATGTTTGTAGCATTAGGATTTGTAATAGCCAGATCTTGGAAACAATCTAAGTGTCCATCAACTGAGGAGTGGATAAAAATGTTGTGGTATTTTATACATTAGAGTACTACTCAGCTATAAACGATGATCACATTGACATATTTTAAATAAATGAATGCAATTTGATACCATACTCATGAGTGAAATAAATCAAACTCACATGTATGAATACCGTATAGTCTCTCTAGTGTAAAAAATGGTAAGGGTACATAAAAGTTTATGGTAATCATGATTCCCTATTACATTGCTTTGAAGCCTTATAATGTTTCCATTCATTAGTTGGAATGGTTTTATCCTGGGTTGTTTGATTTTATTGTCTGTGATGGTATGAAGAGCTATTTTGAATAAAACAAGACATTATAATAGCCAGTGCTGATTTAATATCATCTTGTTTTGAAGCTCTACTGTACTTTTGTTCTTTTGTTTCCATTGGTTCTATCATGTAGTATCTTATTGGACTTTATCATATGTGGTAGTATAAACAAATTTTTTATGGACAATGGGATAATATAGTAACCATTGTTCATTTTCTGTTTTTTGGTTCTGAATGTCCTGTAATACTTTCATTCCCTTTAATGGTTTTGTACTATTTCGTTATGTTTCATACTATTGTGTATGAAAGTATACTCAACTATTTCAAAGAAAATGACAGTATGGTAGCTACTACTATATCGGGTTGTCTTGTGCTGAAATACTGTGTTGCTTAATTTGTTTTGCTCTGTTCTGCTTTGTTATGTCCTCTTTTATGTTAATATCTTTAAAATAAAAAATAAAAGTTAAAAAATAAAATAAAAAATAAAATTTACTTTGTAATATCAATGATTAGTACATTCCATGAAAGGACATTTTTTGAGGAGAAAAGATTTTAAGTGTTATTAAATACATGTACCAATTAATGCTATCAAAATCCTACACTACAGTATATTTGAAAACCATGATGATAAATCCACAGACCAGTTCAATTAGTGCCCTGGTCTTTGTATATATATGGTCTTAGGTAATATTCTCTCATTACTGAGACAAAATACCCAACAGTCACAAGTTGAGGGAGGAAAGGTTTATTTACCTTGCAATTTGTAGAGATGTCTGCCCATAATCTACTCACTCCAAGCATGGTGGCTTGGTAGAGGGGCATCACAGAGAATTAGTTCATGGCAAGGAGAAGACAGAAAAAGCAAGCCAGCAGGGGGACGACAAGTCTATTTCTCTCCTTGCATCCAGGTGAGGGCACTAGGGCAGTGCCAAACCAATCAGTGGGCTGATCTATAATCATACACCCTTCTTCTAGCCTCATACCACTTCTGAAAAAGCCACACCTATGACTATATGAGGATGTTGAGAGACAACTAGACACAAACCATAACATAGACTCTTAAGTAAAACTGAAACTTAGAGATTACTTCATACTCTAAACGTATGAACAAGAAGTACACTTCTTTCTGGAAGCTGTGATTTGTGCATCTTTCTTCCATACTTTTTTGGACTTTTAGGAGGATATATCTTGAAACTTTTAAAATCAACAGGTTTTCAGTACTTTATTCTATTTAAAAAAACCAGGATTCAGAAATGTAATGCTTATGAAACAAAAAAGGTTACTATTAGGTGTTTTTCTCCACACTTAAATTTCATTGTAGGGAGTCAAATAAAAGACATACATTGAAACTGAAAAGTACTATTTACAAGTTGTATCGTATCAGCATACATCCAGTATCCATTTCTACTGGCTTTATTTGTGCCTCTGAAATGGTGAGGCAATTTTTCTGTAAAAGAGGATCATCTGAGTGAGTGTCTAAGAAATTATAGCAAATGAGAGACTTTATGTGAAACCTTTGTATGCAAGAGTTAGAGAGGTCTATTAAAAACACAGACACCATTCACGTGACATGTTAAAAAAAACCTGAATTTAAGTGTTGTATCAAAAATGGGTTCTCTGTGTTATTTTCTAATACCTTATTACTTTAACTATGATTGGTTCCTTATGCACATACAAGGAACAAATTTTTTTCCTCATCTATTTTAGCATTCTATACTATGATGGGAAAAAATAAAACTTTTCAGAAACCTGAAAAATGAGTATAGATTGTATCAGCCTGAGAAAAAAGATAAACCTGCTGAACATAAATAAAATAGAGTACACTAATAAAATGGGCTAAATAAGTCTAAGAACAAATATTTGTGTGTGTTCAAGTTGAACAACAAAGCAATAGTGACAAAAATGGAATAGTTCTATAATAAAAACAAATATAATAAAAAAGATAGAGGATTCAGAAAAATCTCCCAACATATCAGCTCTTCCAACTTGACAAAAGTGCCAGAAGAATATGTTGGAGGAAAGACAAACTAGTCAACAAGTAGTGCTGCGAAAACTGGATAACTGCAGGAAATTGAAACTGGACCCATATTTCACACTGTGTACTAAATTAGATGCAAAACAGATCAAGGATATTGAAATAAGAACATTAAACACACAGGAAGATAGAATAGGTAAACTACTTGCAGATATAGGTATAGGAACACATTTTATAAACAAAACCACTTTTGCACAAGAAATAACATAAAGAATCCACACATGGGATGATATCAGATTTAAATCTTACTTACAACAAATGAATCAGTCAGCAGAGTGAAGACACAACTGATTGAATGGGAAAAATATTTGCCATTTACTTCTCAGAAAGAGAACTAATGGTCAAATTAAAATTATACCTCCTAAAAGTAAAAGCCCAGTCGAGAAATAGATTAGACAAAGGAACAACCACTTCACAGAAGAATTATAATCAACTAACACAGGAAAAAAGTCAATATCTCTTGTCAATAAAGAGGTGACTATTAAGACAACAGCAAGATTTTATCTTACTCCAGAAAGAATGGCAATTAAGCAACAACAACAACAACAAAAACCCAATAACATGCTGGCAATGCTGTGATGAAAAAGGAGCCCTCCTTCATTGCTGGTGGGAATGTAAACCAGTACAACCATTATGGAAATCAGCATGGAGATTTTGGAAAGGATAAATTAGAAATACCATATGACCTAGTTATCGTTATTCTGGTTTTCTTTCCTAAAGAGCTTATGACATCATACTGCAGCAATGAATGCATGCCAATGTTTAGAGCAGCACATTTCATGGTAGCTAAATCCTGGAAGCAGCAGTGTGATGTCTGAATATAATAGAATATTGGTTGAGAGAAGGGCAAATTTGAGACTTTCATAGGACAATGGATGCATCTGGAAAATAAAATGTTAAGTGAAGTAAACTAGGAACAAAAGCATGAATACTGTATGATTTCCCTTATTTGAGTAAGGCAAAGTACAAACAAAGAAAAAAAAAAAAAGATACAAGGGATGGATCTCCAGCAGATGGTAACAGTCCAGGGGATCAAAGAGTAAGGGGTGAGAAGCAAAGGGAAAGAGAAATAGAATGTGTCTATACCTATTAAGGGACCCTAATAACCTCAATGAATGTGGACATTATATACCATACACATGAGTTGAAATTAAAAATAGCAACAAGAATGAAAATGGAAAAAGAAGAACTAAAGGAAGAGAGAGAGGGGAGAGATAGGATAATTAAGAAAAGAAACAGTCTGTATTATTTAAGTTCACTGTTTTCTCAATATGATGGTAAAATGGGTGCGCTACAAAAATTACATATTAAATTATACATGTGTCTTCCTGTGTATATGAGTGTGTGTGTGTGTGTGTGTGTGTGTGTATGCTGAATGAGTGGTTGTAAGTTACCGCTTTTAGTTATATAACACACTCTACTTAAACATTATTGCTTTATCTTTAACACAATTATTTAATTTTCCAAGCAGCACATAAAAAGTTATCATTTTTATCAAATTTCTTTTTTGAAAAGTAAACAATTTCACATAATTATTGTGTAATGGCTAGTCATTTTCCTTTTCTTTCCCTAGAATTTACCTTTAATTGCTCTTGCTTTTATCAAAAAAATAGTATTTTAGGAGAAATTTCAAGATTTCCACAAAATTTGACAGTGCAGGAAACGATGTGGAAATTTCTATGTTAGCTGCTGTCCACGCATATACACAAACTGTCTACATGAGAAAGAAATACATGTCACACTGACTGAGCCTGTGCTGAGGCACTGTTATGACCCACGTCTATACCTTATATTCACATGAAGTCTTGATAGATATTATATGATTTTGCCAAAGGTGTGGTGATGCATATAGATACTTGTAGTATAAAAATATGTTTACTTTCCAGGAAATACTTGGGTGTTCTGTGTGCTTATCACCACTAAACCTTGGCTGAATGTAATCTTTTTAGTGTTTTAACAGTTTTCCCTTTTCCAGAATGTAATACAGTCAGAAGCACGTGGAATATACCCTCTTCCGGTAACCTTATTTCTCTTAGTAATATGTATTAAAATTTTATCCATGACTTTTTATGGATACATTTTTCTTAGCACCGAATAGCTGCATGAGAGTGATTTTGTATAAATATACATTTTGAACTCAGTGGAGCATACTATTATATCTTAAATAATTTGTTTTTGTAAAAATATTGTCAAACTATCTTTTCAACTGGCTGTGCCATTTTACACTCTCTTTGGCAATGAATGAGGTTTCGTCTTATTCCCACATCTTGTTTCCCGTTTAGTGTTGCTCATGTTTTATATTCCTAGCATTTCAATAAGTATACAGTGGTATCTCATTATACATTTTAATATGTAGTTCTCTAATGACATGATGTTGAATACTATGAGTATGAATTTGTAGGAAAATATTTGACTTTGGATACTGGCAGTAGTAAAAGGGGACAGTTTTGCTTGTCTTGATTTTAGCAAGCAAGTTCTTCCTTACTATTAAATACAAATGCAATATAAAATGCTTTATAATTGTTACCAACATAAGCTGTTAAATTTATTCCATTACTGCTGAGAGTTTTTAAAATAACTAGGTATTGGCAATGTCAAACATTTTTCCTGCATAGATTTCTATGATCACTAAGCTTTGTATTTTAGCTTATTGTGTTATTTAACTGACTTAAGTGTTGAGTCAGTGCTGCACAACTGAAGTCTCATTTTATTGTTATATAGAATTGTTTCATAAACTGCTGGATTTGATTTGCTAATTTTTGAAGACTTTTCATCTATGTTTGTGAGTTTTTTTGGTGTATTGTCTCTTTTCTTATAAAGTGTATGTTTGTTTATGCTGGTGTAATATGCCTCACAGAATGAATTAGGAAATGTTTCTTCTATTTTAAGTTCTAAATGAAAATATGGAGAAAATAAATTTTACCTTAAAAGTTTGATAAAGTTCATCAGTGAAGTCTAAGCATGATTTTCCCCATATTGAAAAATCATTAATTTATTGATTCCCTGGGTAAAGTCAGAAAAAGTACATGGGCCTTTTGAAAGTTGAAGAAAAACTGCCAAGGTGTTCTATAAGAATAACAAGCAATCTGCAGTCTTGATTTGCTTCTCTGACCACCTGGACTGTTGCACTATTAAACTCAAACCCCTAATGCCCAGATGGATCAATCAGTCAGTTAGGGTTGCCCTCAAAAGAAGGGACCACCACCTGGAACCTATGAAAATAGGACCACCATTAATACTCAGTGGTTACCAAGTTTTTGTATCTGTTCCTGTCTTCCTACTTGAAGCACATTTTACTCTTATTTTGCACTGTCTTCTTACTCTTCTTCCTCCTTCTAAATCAGAGAGAGCGACAAGCCTGGGAAAATTAGATAAGGGGCTGAAGACCCCAGACCCATATAGAGATGCAAGAATTTCTTCCAGATTAGCAATGGGCAATGAGTTGTTCACAATTCTTTATTATACCTTTCACACCTATCGGGGTCTGTCATTACACACATTTTTTTGTTTTGTTTTGTTTCCTGAGATTAGTTGTTTGCATTTCTCTTCTTAATCATTGAATTTGGGAAAAGACTGTTGATTGCTAATGGCTCTTTTGGTTTTGTTTAGTTCGCTAATAATCTCCTGTTTTTATTTCACTGATTTCTTATCTAATATGTGTTTTTATGCTCATTTTTAATATAGCACCCTCATCTTTTTCTTGTTTCTTGAGGATCAAGGCTGCCTTTTTAAATTTAGATTTTCACTGATATATAAAATCTCAAAGATGGTTCATGTTAATGAGGTGCCATGTGCTACATTGATACATACATAGACTTTATAAGCTTAAATACAGTTAAACATATGCATCCCTCGGGTATTTAATATTTCTTTTCATAAAATGTTTAAATTTATCTTCCTAGTTTTGTTTGTTTGTTTGTTTTGTATTTGTGTGGGATTTTATTTTGGGGGTGTATACTCTTGCTATGTAATTCAGTCAAGCCTTGGACTCTGTATGTAGCCCATGCTGACCTTGTATCTCCATGATCCTCAGTCTCCTGGGTTCCTACTTGCTACCTCTGTTTTCATTTATGTGCGTATTCATTTTTGTAGTCTAGCTAAGAGTTGCCCAACTTTATAGTCTACTAAAAATTACTCTATTTAATTTTTCTTTTTAAAGATCTACCTGTTCATTTCATTGATATTTTATATTGTTTACTCTAATATCTTACAATTATTTATGCTTTGATATTTTGGATTATTTACTTTTTCATTAGTATTGCTTTTGCTGTATACTATGTTTAGTATGTATCCTCTTTTAATTTGTTTAGAACAATTTTATTTCCTTTTAAAATGTTTTTCTTGATACACCAATTGCTAAAGAGTAAATTGTTTCAAATACTGCCTTTCTTTCCATTTTCTTTTTATCTTTTTTCCATTCTTCCTTCCTTCTTTTCTTTAATTCCCTTGGCTCATTATAAAATTATAAAGTACAAAAATGTTGTGGTACAGCTCAGTGCAAATACCATGAGTTCAGTCTACAGCAAATCAGACAAACACACACACAGCCACAAAATCCTGATCTCTAGCCCTTATATTTGTCAATTCTTTCTCAGAATTTCCATATATTGCTCACATTGCCATTTGTTTTTGTATGTTATTTGGGTTTTCCTTTTAAGTCTGTTCCTATTACATTAATCATGATGTTTTGAATTCTTTATCACGTTATTTCAACATCCCAGCCCTATCTGACATTGGTTCAGTATGCTGAGTGCTGGACATGTTGTATAGTTTGAAGATGACTCCAGTAGGTAGGTTCTTCCCAGTATGATGCTTAAGTGTGGGAAGAAAGGAAGTGTTCCACAACCCATACTCAGTTCTCAATTTTTTGAGAGCTCCATGCCTTTGATCTGTGAGCCTCTCTATTGCTCCTCAGGAAGCAATGAATGTAGAAAATGAGAGAAGATTGGGGAGTTTCTCTTTACCAAGTTATTTAAACAACCTGGGCTGTAGTAAGGTAGTAACTCCTGAGGGCAGGCTTTGTTTAAAAGAAGAGTATGTGTTTAAGTATGTAAGAGACATAACCATACTACTAATTCTCTGTTAGTTCATTCAAAAAGAATAATTTGTGCTGTCGTTCGATATTCTGTTCACTTATAATCTTTGATCTTGTAACTTGAACAATTACTTCTAAAATAACAATATGTAATATATTAACTAGTGTTGATTTCTTACTGTTATTTTTTTGAAATTCTACATTATTTCTACCCTTTTTTCTGTTTTGCTTTTTTAAAACTAAAAAAATTAAAAGAATAAAAGTAAAAAACACCAGGATACTGCAGCATATTTAAAAATGGTTATTTTCCCTTTCCCCTGTGAGGTGCACAAAGAATTTTCCTCTGCTCTGTCTTCTGGATCTGGGCAGCAATTGTAGTAGAGCTCACTGAAGTGTGAGATCCCTGACCATGGACAGATTTGATCAGAGTTTATGCCTCTCTTGTACCCCTAAGAATTCATCTATGACGGTTTACATTTTCCAACCCTGGCCCTGGTTCCTATAGTGCTTTCCTCATGGGTTTCTGCTGAGATGAGTTGTGATTTTCCATAATTGCTTGTCTCCAATATCCATGGCAGTGGTTTGCCCTGTAAATCTGACTTCTCTGGCAGATCTAAGACTTGCTAATTTTTCAGTTAGTTCAGCATTGTAGGAGAAACCCCTGACATATGGGACTGGACCTAGAGGTTAATTAACTTTTAATTTTAAACACTTTGAAAATTTTGTCTTCCTAATTTAAATCCATGTCTAACACATAACAATTTTCTAAAATTATCAACACTTTTGTTATAATTAAAACTAAACTATGTTTTCAAATTCTAGAATGTAAGTCTTTTCCAAATAATGTGAAGCATATCCATTTTGAGCTCAGTAAGTTGGAAATATGCTTTCTATGCTATGTCTTGACGATTCTTATGATTTTCTTTGAGGACAAAGTTCTAATAACTATCTACATCCATAGCCTTAAGAGTCAATTAGCATAATTAAATTTTGTCTGTTACTGTATTTTAATGTTAGATATGAAAATATCTCTATGCACGAGAAAATAGTTTAGCACATTATTTTGACTACATTGTAGATAAGTAAAAATGAAACTAAAATCCATGAAAAAGAACTGAATTCTAAATGAATAAAAATTTTTAAGGTTTTTTTTTTTTATCTTTTTCCTTTTTATTGATGCTGGCTATCGAACTCACGACTGCCTGCTTACAAGGCCGCTGAGCTAAATCCCCAGCTCCCAAAATTTTTAAGATTGAAGAATAGTTCCATGATTTTAAAGAAGAAAATTAAAAAATAAAAATACATTTGTAAAAATTATAGACTCATATTTTTAATCTATTTTCATAGATTACACTTCTATCCAATTTAAACAATTTCAGTAATTCTTTTCCACAATTTTTAATTTTTAACAGATAACTAAAACAGTTTTTAGAGAAATTTAACCTTAGTTAAATTTAACCTCGGTTAAAACTGGCCCTTTTACCTATAAGACAAGTAAGGGAGTATTACCAAGATTACTGTATTTAAAACTATAGAAAGTAATTCTTCAGCTAAAAGGAAAGCATGGAAATATTTAGAAAGAGAGTTAAAGTATTTTACATGCATGTATCATTGACTATTTAAAAGTGATGCTCTGATGTGAGTCATAACACCTGTGATAATTTTTTTAGATTATCATGTGATATACTGATAATTGCTGTTTTTTTATTTCAAATTGTGTGTGTGTGTGTGTGTGTGTGTGTGTGATTTTGGGATCAAATTCAGAACCCTGTGCATACTAAGCAAGTACTTGTTTCAGTAATCTACTAAATACCCAGTCCTTGCAATTAATTCTTCTTAGTGAAGGCATATCGTTTTGCATATTTTTGTATTGTATTTTACTTATGTGAATTTTTAGCCATTTTTCCTATTGATATATTTATTTAAAAGGCATCTTTATAAATTAATCTCTAACTAAATTTAATTAAATTGATGTTATTTAATCTTTACTAACATATAGCAATATACGATATTTGGAATAATTTTATATCATATAGTGGTTTTTATTGCTTATTTATTTTCAGTTTTAAATTAGAAATTTCAATTTACATTATTTTCAGTTTAAATTAATGTTTTATAGTTAGGGTTAGGGTTAGGGTTAGGGTTGGGGTTAGGGTCACAGAAAGCGCCTAAGGGAGAGATACATACTGTGACCCATGAAGAGGTTCGCTATACTCCCAAAGAGCTTCTTGAGTTTTCCAACTCTTATAGGCAGAGGCCTGATGAGCAAGCATGGGACTGGATTTTATGGGTGTGGGATAATGGTGGCAAAAACATACATCTGGATCAGGCTGAATTTGTTGATATGGGCCCATTAAGTAGGGATTCTGAATTTAATGTCATAGCTCGTGGAGTGAAGAAAGGTATTAATAGCTTATTTGGATGGTTGGCAGAGATATGGATCAAAAGATGGCCCACTGTGAATGAGTTAGAGATGCCTGATATTCCATGGTTTACTATTGATGAGGGGATTCAGAGACTCAGGGAAATGGGAATGCTGGAGTGGATCTGTCAAGTTAAACCTAATCCTCCACATGGGGATGATCCAGAAAACATACCCTTCACCAGCACCTTGAGAAACAGATTTGTGAGGGGAGCACCAGCATCCCTGAAGGGCCCTGTTATTGCTCTTCTTTGCATGCCAGACCTTACAGTGGGGACTGCAGTTACTCAATTAGGACATTTAAGGGCAATGGGCTTGATTGGGTCCCGGAGTGGCAGAGGTCAAGTGGCGGCACTTAATCGCCTAAAGCAGGGTCCACGTACTTACCGTAATGGACAACAAAGGCAGAACAATAACCAGAATAATCTAACACGTGCAGACCTCTGGCGTTGGCTGATTAGCCATGGCGTTCCTAGAAGTGAAATGGATAGGAAGCCTACAAAATTTTTACTAGATTTATATAATTGAAAAAATTTACGGGCAAATGAACAGAACCTTACATCAAATCGTGCTAACAGGGAATCACAGTCCCTCAACCAGTTCCCAGATTTGAGCCAGTTTACAGACCCAGAACCCCTCGAATGATGGGGAGGCCAGGTCCCCTTGGAGAAGGACTCTGATGCACCAAAAATTTATACTGTTAATCTTTCTCCCATCCTTCCCCAGAGGGACCTAAGGCCTTTTGCTCGAGTGACTGTCCACTGGGGGAAGGGGAATGATCAGACATTTTGGGGATTACTGGACACTGGTTCTGAACTAACACTGATTCCAGGAGATCCAAAACGTCACTGTGGCCCTCCTGTTAGAGTAGGGGCTATGGAGGCCAGATGATCAATGGAGTTTTAGCAAAGGTCCGACTTACAGTGGGTCCAATAGGTCCTCGGATTCACCCTGTAGTTATTTCCCCTGTTCCAGAATGTATAATTGGGACTGATGTACTTAGTACCTGGCAGAATCCTCACATTGGTTCCCTAACCTGTAATGTGAGGGCTATCATGGTTGGGAAGGCCAAATGGAAGCCACTAGAGTTGCCTTTGCCTGGTAAAATAGTAAACCAGAAGCAGTATCGCATTCCTGGAGGGATCCAAGAGGTTACTGCCACCATCAAGGACTTAAAGGATGCAGGGGTGGTGGTGCCCACCACATCTCCATTCAATTCCCCCATTTGGCCTGTGCAGAAGGCAGATGGGTCTTGGAGAATGACCGTGGATTACCGTAAACTGAATCAGGTGGTGACTCCCATTGTAGCTGCAGTACCAGGTGTGGTTTCCTTGCTTGAGCTGATTAACACATCTCCTGGTACTTTGTATGCAGCTATCGATTTGGCAAATGCCTTTTTCTCCATACCTATCCATAAGGATCATCAGAAACAATTTGCTTTTAGCTGGCAAGGCCAGCAATATACCTTCACAGTCTTACCTCAGGGGTATATTAACTCGCCAGCCCTATGTCATAATTTGGTTCGAAGGGATCTTGATTGCTTTTCTCTACCACAGGATATCACACTGGTCCATTACATTGATGATATTATGCTGATTGGGCCTGGTGAGCAGGAGGTAGCAACTGCACTGGATTCATTAGTAAGGCATTTGAGAGCCATTGGTCCTTGTATTGGTCAGGGTTTTACTAGAGAGAACAGATATAACCCGGAATATATAGAAACAACAAGATTGGCTTATGAATAGTCAGTCTCAGAGTCCGATGAGGAAGTGTGCAGAGGGTATCTATGCACTGGAGGCCGAAGAGTTCAATCCAAGATCTCTGGAGTTCACTCCAGTGTCTTGTGCAAGTCCACACCAGCAGGCTGATGGGTCCGCGACAGAAGGCCCAAGGCTCTGTGATGAAAAGCTGAAGAGTCTATGAGGGGAAGCTGAAGAGTCTGTACTGGAAGCCAGGAGGCGAGGTCCAAACTCAAGGTGAAGACTGGAGCTTCTCCCAAGAATGGCATTGATTTGTCCTTCCTCCTCTCCTTTTATACCTCGAGGTGATAACTCACCCTAGGGTGGGTCTTTTTCTACATCCTTGGGTTTAGTAGAATTGCTAAACCCATTTAGTTAACTTCTAACTGTCTCAAGTTGACACAATCAATCAACCACTAGAATCCACCCCTTGTCAACTTGGCAACCAGATGCATTTCTTTAAACTAGTTCCAGATACACAAACATGCATATAATTGCGCCTAACATGTTATGACTGTCCCTCGTACAAATGGAAACACAATAATTCCCCTACCAAAATACACAATGTAACTTTTCTTTGGTTGATGCTTACTCTTATCAGTTCATAAGCTTAACATTATAACACAAGTTTAACAATTCCCAAAACACAGCATCCTAACCCTAAAATAAAAATTAATATAAATATTTTATTCAGGTTACTATTATATAAAAAAGCAGTAAAAAGAAATTCTGTGCATGAATAAAAAAGTCTGAACAACTATCTACCTAAAAAATAAATTTATTATTGAGATGACTTTTCAGAAGTAATGAAAAGTTTTTCACCACTTCTTTTAGCACCACAAGCCAACAGGCATAAGAAAATGTGTTAATAGAGCCTAGAACCACTTGGAATATGAAGAAGAATTCTGTTTGGGAAAAAATTAGATGAAGTAAATTCAATGCAGTGGTCATATCACTGCAAGCGACATCATTGGAACCATTTAGAACATATGAATGACAACACAGGAGGTACATATTCATATTTTAGAATTAGACTCACGTCTTTTCTTTCACGCAGGGAACTTATATTATGAAAAGTGAAGTCATTTCAGGTTAAGATTGTTTCTTTCCATAGACTGAAAAGATGCATTGAAAAGTACTGTGGATGCGCCATTTACATAGAGAGCACTGCTGTCTGAATAAAATAAGTGCTTTCCTATGCCAAACCATATAGTTCACCTTACAAGAAGTAGTCCCAGAACACTGCTCACTCCAGAGCTTGCTTTAATGGTAAAATGTAGTAAGATTACTCTCTCTTATCCAATCACTGTCATTCAATTTAAATCTTCACAAACTCCTAAGAAACATGAGAAAGAAAGAAGCTGGTCATGTTGCTGAGTGCTGTTAAGAAAAAGTACAATTGACAAGTTTCTAAAATAAAGAAAAAATTTTGTGTGTGTGTGTAATGATACAGATGTAATTTTGTGATGTAACAAAGCCAATGAAAATTATCTCTTTGATTTCAAATAATCTCCCCAGAAAATCTTATCAATGTTTCTTGGTTCTTAACTGGATAAAATAATAGAGTTAAGCTTTTTATTTAATATTTATTATGATATATTAATTTCTTAAAATGGGTCAATAGGCTGCCTTTTAAAATTGTTGCTAACCAGCTACAACATTATGCATATTAGAAAACACAGCCAAGTGCTTCATCAGTAAATAAAAGAATCTTTTCTGGGGCCAAATGTAAGACATAGATTGATTGAGACCATATTCAGTACTTTTCTTCAAGTTGGAATATTCAACTAGTTTTTAAATAGAATAATCATTTTGACTTTTAAATTGGCCCGAATGTATAGTTTTTAGTGATAAAGTGCTTCTTTAACTTTTAGTGGAAATTCACTTAAAATGTCCATTTAAATGTTTTTTAAAGCTTTTTTAAATGCAAAATATGTTCATTCCACATTAATAGAAAAGGCATTAAATTTTATTTCACAACATTTTGTATTTGGATAGAATATTTTAAAATGAATTGTCATTTTATCAAATGAAGATTGAACAATATTGTGTTTATTTCAAGGAAGATTCATATATCTTCTGGTATTTTAATGTTAGTGTAACATTTTGTTTTCAGAAAACATCCAAGATTGACATTAAATTCCTGATATAATTATCTTGAAAATATTATAATATTATTGTTACCAGTGTTACTTTCTTGGACAATTTTAACAATCGTGGATCTGAGTCTTGATGTGGATTATTTCACTTAGGACAACAAACAAAAGGAAAAGCTATTATTACTGTATCTGTTTTACACAAGAGAATTGTGAAGCTTCAAGCTAGTTAGGTTACAGAACAAATAAAATAATTGTGTTGGTTGCATATCCCTGGAGAAATTTTCTTGAATAATAAAACTTTGCAATAAACTTCTACACTGATTTTCATAATCATTAAGCATTATCTTACTTTCAAATAACTAACATTTGATACTGCTAAAAATTATGCATTTATATCAGCTTTCTGAAACAAATCTCTTTCTTCTCATAGAGAACCTTTTTATCTTTGTGCTACATACATTTGTAAAGGCTTTATGCTTCCTTAGGAAAGATGTAGGACATGAGTCATAAATGCTACTTGGAGACAGATTAATAACATTTTTTAAAGATTCCGATCAATGTCCATTTAGTTTTAAAATTTAAAACATTCTTAAATCTCAGAGAGGAAGTCAAAGATGAACTAGAAGGTCCCTACACACTAAATTTCTGACAAAATCATTAACTTCATCATTCTGTAGAACAAAGTAGGAAGTCTGGAAGTCGAATGTAAATAACCCTTTTTCCTGTCACCTTTAAGTTTATTGATAAAAAAAAATCTTGCAACTGTATAAAATTACTGGCTGTACTTATGATTTTGCTAAGATATTTAGGCCTCTTATTATTCACTCCAACCAAAATAAAGCAGTCAAACAGACGAATATCTGCTGCCATTCTGACTTTTAAATGTTTCCTATACTAACTCTGGCAGAGAGAACCAGATGACCATTACATCTGCGGTGTGTTGGGCTCTGTACAGCAATTTCATTTAAAAAAAAAAAAAAATTGTGGTACTAGGGATTCAAGCCCAGGTGCCTGGAGTATGCGAGACAAGCTCTGTATCCCCAGTTCTTTTCATGGCATTGTGAGACCAGCTGGCTGACTTGCCCGGTTGGCTTTGGATTTCTGATTGGCCTGCTTGGATTTCAGGTGTGAGGCAGTGTGCCACGCTTGAGTGAACAGTTTACAAACTATACCATGTAGCACAATATACAATTTAAAGGAGCACTAAAAATACATGATGAGAAGCAGGGATTCGGACTGTCTGAGATAGGAAAAGGATCTCGGGATGCAGGAAGGATCAAGGTGCAGCGTGGGTATTTATTAATTCCCAGGAATGAGTATAATTAATATGTACCACAACACATACTAAGAAAAGTTTTTAAAATGTATGTAACAAGTGGTTGCATGAACATCTTACTGTCGGGATTTTGTCTGAGCCCTAAATGTAAGTTTAATACAACACTCTGAACACTCAGTACCGATAGTCTACAGTGCAGCACGGGCTGGGCAAAGGTTTGCACGAGTTCCCTTATCCATTATCCCATGGGACTAGTTCTGCAAAAGAATTGCCAAGAATTCTGGATGAAACTGCTTTAGAGCAGGCTATCATTGAAAAACAATCCTTTCCCCCCATCTTTACAGTGAATGAAGGAACTCCAATGAGGGGTTTGTTTCTATCTAAAATTTCTAACCTTGTGCTAGCTGTGGGCGAGACAGACACAGCTGTGAGCTGTAGCTCACAGATAGTAGGGGAAAGCCGTGTGACCTGGGGACTGGCAAAGAACTGTGGAGTATCATCTTAACAGGGACAAGGTCCCAGTGGAAGAGGCGGTAGCAGGTCACTTTCAGCAGCCAGCTGGCTGAAGTGCACCCCAAACATCAAGTGGAATCTCAACAGAGACCCCGCAGGACTCCGGATTCACCTGCAGAAGCAGCGCTGGAGGAGTCTGGCGGCTGTACGTGAGTGGTGGAGAGACAGGAGAACTCAGTACACATGGCAATGGCTAGCTAGGTAGCGAGGACCTTCCCTGGACCTTCAGGGACTTGAAGGGCATGTGATTTTGAGAAGGCCTTTTAAGCAAAAGGTTACAGAAAGCTTAATAGAAGATGGTGTATTAGGTGGATTCCTAATAGCATGAGTTTTAAAGTATAATGAATTAGAATTCCACAGGCTGTACTCAGGTTATCCCTCAGTTAAAGATATTTTTAAGAAAATTTTCAGAGAACCCTGCATGAATTAATATTTTTAAATTGTGCATGCAGAATAGCAAAATACATACAGCTTAGACTGAAGCATTTATTTACTGTAAGCTACTCAACATGAAAGGCCACATGTTTTGCATTGTTTTTGCTTGTGTCATTTTTTTTTTTTTTTTTTTTTTTTTTTTTTTGGTCTTTTTCCTTTTTATCGGTACCAGGGATCGAAATCACGGCTGCCTGCCTACAAGGCAAGTGTTTAGGCCGCTGAGCTAAATCCCCAGCCCTTGTGTCATTTCTTACATGGATGAGGATACACTAGGCTGGTAATAAATAGAGACAATTTGTACGAAGTTTCTTTAACTTTTTCTTGAAGAGTTCAGAAGGGAAGAGATGGAGTGCACAAGACAGGATTTTCATATCCTTCAGTGGCTACATTTGAATGGTGGCGCTTTTCTAGTGACCTAAAATCTCCCAGTATAGAATCACCTCTGAAAATGAGACCTTTTAAAATATTCTGCTTTTATAAGCAAGGTGTTATAATGTTAAGCCATACTATTGTTTTAAATATATTGCTAGGAAAATGGAAATAATCATTTTTTTTCCTATAATGAAGGGGATAAAAGCCCTGTGTGCATGTTAGGTAATCAGTTTACTGCTGAACTGTTGAGACCTCCAGGATCTCAACATAAATAATTACATAATTGCCTAGATGGAAACATTTCCATGAAAAAAGACATGAAATGAATTTACATTTACATGCAGCATAAAAATACATGAGTTTGGTTTTGAAATTACATATCAAATTTTAAGGCTAAATCATTCATGTAAAAAGTATGTGAATTTACACAAATATTTCCTATTAATTCTCTGAAAAGTATATCATATCATTTATAGACCATCTGCTAATATGATTTCCTGTGGATTCTTGTTGAAGGATATTTTGCCCATTTATGTGATAAGCAAAAACAGTGTAAATTTAAAGTAAAATCATTCACAGGGATTAATTTGTGATTGTACTATATAATTTTAGAAAACTAATAAATTTTTATAAAATGACTACTATAGATTGGTTTTAAACTCAAAACAATTCAGCATAACGTATCTTTTTAATTTTTTTCAAATTCCCTTTTACATTTTAAATCTCAGTGTTTCGAGATAACTATAGATTGACATGTAGTTTTAAGAAAAAAATACAGTGATTCCAAGTATTTTACTCTTTTACATCAACAACAATTTCAAAACATGTGTGTGGCCTGCAAGATTCTAAAAGTGTCTGCCATACACACCTCGCATGCTGCCTGCTCAGGCTTCCCAACTGCCCATCTGCTCCTACCAACCCTAATATAGTTGTCACTTCCATACTTTTGTCGTTTCAGAAATGATGAATTCATAGAATCACATAAGATGTGACCTTCAATAATTAGCTCTTTACATGCAGCACAAATCTGTGTCAGTTTATCTAAGTTCTTACTTATATCAATAATATATGTATTCCTACATGTGAGTAATAGTGCATGAATGTTTCCACTTCTACAAGACATTTTGCTAAGTGACTACAAACGTCTGTGTCGTAGGTTTGTGTGTATGTCTCTGCATAGATTTTTTTTCAGTTTTCTGAAATAAGTTCACAGGAGTGCGATTGTCTGACTGCATATGGATTTTCTTAAACTGTTTGTCAGAGTATCATTTAATGTGTCAACTGCAGCATAACAGTGAGTCAGTTTCTTTGTGTTCTCTCCAATAATTTTTGCTTCACTGTTTAGTCATTTCATTTCCATCACTCATGCTTATGAGTGACACCTCACTGTGATTTTAATTTGTGTTTTCCTACCAGCTAATGATGCTGAGCATTTTTTCATGTACTATTTATAACCAATTTCTTTTTTCAAGACAATTGGGATTTGTTCCCACTTTCTAATTTTCCTCTTAGACTTTTTATCATCTTTTAATATAATCATTTGACTTATGATTTGTAATTTTTTTGTAGTTCATAGCTTGCCTTTATATTGTGTTAATTACAAGGTTGACAGATAAAAAGTTATATAGATATAGAGGTAGAGATAGATACAGATAGTTGAAGCCTAACTTGTCACATTTTCTGTTTATAGATCCTGCTTTTGGAAGCAATACCCAGGGAAAGTGTGGACACAGCTGCTAAAGAGAATCCTCATGAGGGCAATGCCATTGGAGATGAGAGTTTGGTGATACCTCCAGGACTTCAGACTGGTAGAACCCCTCCATCCTGGTGTGAGTCTTCAGTGAGCTAGAACTCGCTTGGTGAAACTCCTGCCCCCATCCATTCACAGTGACCAGCTACAGTGTGAAAAATAACACATGCTAATACACAATGTTTTATATTTCATGTAATTGTAGGTTTAATATGTTTGCTTGAGAACAGTAGAGCTTTAAAATTGCATCATAAGTTTGTAATTGCATAGCGACATCTAAAGTACCTCAGCATTTAATGGCATTAGAGAAATCCTCTAGAAATTAATGTTTCTAAAATGAAAGCATCACCCATTCTATAAAGTCAGCAAAGTGGCAACAACTATTTATAAAATATTTCATTATACTTAAAAGACTTTATTAACACATTTTTGGTTTATATACTTGATCCTTCTGTCTTAATGAATTTGTTTTTGCATAATTCCTCTATAAAATATTTAGTAGTCTAGTTTTTAAATCAGTGTAATGGGCAGGCAGCACAATTGTAGATAGCAGAATATATACACTTTATGAAAACTAATGAGCACATTTTGAATGTTATGTGCAATGCTTTGGTTGTTCATGGTGTTTTTCCATCATATTTTGATAGTATCAGCTTAGTATTTTAAATGGTAAATTATTCAATAAATACTTATTAAAAGACAGTTAAGTGAGTGATAAAATTATTACTTATATAAATAAATATAAAGCTGAATAAGGTAAAAAAAGAAAATAGTTCCATTATCTGTCAACATAAGGTTTAAGTCACTGGATAAAATTGAAGACTTTATTTTTCTTGATCTTAATCACGGTGAAATATCTGCACACTGAGATTCTCTTTCTTTCTCTCTGTCTGTCCATAGCACTAAGAAAGATAAATGGAAACAGTGCTTTCTAGTTTTGTTCCTGCCCTATTTCTAACTACAAAAATTGTCACAGTAATCTATTAACACACTGGATTTCTTTCTTCAGTCCAAGTGACAAGGTTGCTATTTTGCTAGAAATGAATTCTATCATTTTGTTATAGCCACAAAGGATGATTAAAGGCGCCAGCACTGGAAATTACCTAAACCTTTGTCAAAGAATATAGGCGATCATAAAGTTGACTTATTGTGATAAAAAAGTAGAAATTTCACCTCATCTGTCTACTGGAAATGTACAAGATATGATATGATGGGTCATAATGAAAGGCGGAGATTATTCTTTATCTATATTGAGTGGAAATTTCTTTTATAGAACAGAGAATTACATAATCCTGAGTCCAAATCTTAAGAAAGAAAAACAATTAAGGTAGTGAAGAGGTATAGTCTTATCAGGCTCTACTTACATGAAACCTATAAATATGTCTATTTTTCCCTTTATTTTGTACTTTAGAACCAAAGTCAAAAATAAAATTGATATTTTACTAACACATTAATAATGCTCATATTTTTAAGTCTCATTTGCTTTGGCATTACAGGAAGGAACATATGAAGTCCTTTGAATTACTTAAACCATGAGACAAATAATTTTTAAAAAGAATAATATCATAAGTTAATTACTTTTAGGTTTAATGTGTATGTGAATCAATTATCATTATTTTGATGCAGCAACTAGATTTATTTATTTATTGGTGCATCAAATAATTTTTAAATCTTTACTAATTGATAGTATTATACTGAGTCAAAATAAAGAATAATAGCTAATAATGACAGACATATGAATTATGCAGCAGGAAAATATCCTGGTTGTAATACAAAAATCTTCAACTTTCTATGTAGATACAGGAAGATTAATTCCTCATTACTCTATGTCATCCTGAAAACATGAGCTAAAAATGAGCATAAGATAGTTCAATCTCCATTTGTTTTTTCTTTAAAGTTTCTCATCTCTGTTGGAATGTGGGAAAATCATATAAAATTATATGGGAAAATATGAAGTCCTTTAAAATAATTTTATTAGTGAAATTTTTGTCCAAATGAAATACAGCTCATTCATGATCACTTGAAATCACCTGTTATAACTATTGTTCAATATTTTGGATACCGGTAGGGTTGAAATAGCAACCACAAAGATTTCAGGGCCAGGAATTTTATTCTACAGATTGTATCCATGTCCCCTTCCTTCCCTCAATTATGAGACTCCTGGATGTACAGTCTAAAACTTATGAGAATAACTTAATCAATGTATTATACCAATTGTGTTTCTAAAAATAGCCACTTGAAACATTTTTCAGGCATGAAATAACTTCATGTTATAAACTCTCTCATGTGAGGGACATTTTTCCTCAAGTGTTCATTGTCAGAGCCTTGCTATATCACTTTTATTATGCTTTTAATTGGAAAAAGTCAAGTCTAGATTTGATCCTAATCTCTTTGATTTTGGAATGGTCTGTGACTTACTTGACTGACGGAATACATGAAAAGTCATGTCATGAGATTTGGGATGATAAGACCCAGAGAATTTAGAGGTTTTATATGGTCACTTGGAGAATGTTTCCCTGTGACCACAATGATTTAGAACTTTACAAAGTGGTTCATCTGTCCCAGGTGAGCCAGGATCCCAGTTCACCTGTCAAGGGAATTGCAGAAGCACAAGAGCACATACATGGGTAACCAAGCCTCTGTTTTGTGTGACAGAGATTTCTCATGAGGTGTAGGCTGAGTAGATATGCCCAGGGAACTTCAGAGTATGGAACCTGTGTATCATTCAGTAGGTGGAAACCAATCAGAGTGCTCCAATCTGATTCCAAACAGAATAAATCAGTAAATTCAGAGTATTATAACTTCTGCAGGAGGCAAGGTCTCAAGTGGTTTATAAACAGAACTGGTAATCATTACTGATCATATTCACTTACCTGAACTATTCAATTCAACCAGATTTCCTGTTTGTAAATAGAAGACAATTTTCAACAAAGAACAGGAAATTTTCTACTAACTGATTTAAATCACAAGAAAATTAACCCACTTATGGAAACATGCATCCTAAGTAAAGACAGACATGAACATTGCCATATCTAGCCATTAAAAAATATTCTGGAAGTTTCTGTTCTGTTTATTTCCAAATTAAAATCCAGAATATTATTTTCTTCTTATGAATGACTTACTGTTCCACAGTCATAATATGACTGTCAGGAGAAACTGGGAATAAGATATGGCCATTTACAGAAAGTGGGACGTAATTGCTTCCAGAAAAGTAGTGCAAATTTTTCCAGAAATCTTTTGTTTCTTTTAGCCAAATGCACTGTGAGTTTTCTCTTAAATTTGTAATTAACAAAATGAGTGGAGTTGCCCTGCTTGGAAGACAGTGCAAATTCCTCCACTGTGAGTGAAGCAGCTCAAATTCAACAGCTCCAGTTCTGCCCAAATACAAGGCAGAGTGCTAAGCAGGGTAAAGACAGTGGCTGTGGAGGGGTAATATGTCCTCGGCAGTCTGTTTGTTTAGGCTCACTGAAGGTTCCCAGCATGTTAGTCTGGGTAGACTGGCCAATCTGCCCTGTTCATCTTTAAGTTTAGATCAATCACTCTGGGCGTTTATCTGCTACATTCTTGAGCATAGATGCAGTAATTTGAGAGGATCATTGAGTACATTTATCAGTTTGAGACAAATCTTAGATAATTTTGGAATACAGTTTCTATTAACTGGCAATATCTCTCATCCAGAGAAACCAATTCTTTTCTTACTCCACTCTATCCAGTTCTGCTCCTGGGTCCCGATGGGAGAAGTCCCTTTCCCCAGCCTTGGAACCTGGTTCAACCTACTCATCTTCTCAGGCCACCAGCAGTTGCTACATTTTGTTTTAGGTAGTTTAGGTGCAGGGAGTCTCCCTTTCTCCACAGGGAGTCTTTCCCTTTCTTCTAACCTCTCAGTGCCCTAAAGTTAATGCTCCACAACCACTGTGTGTTTGCCTGATGAAAGACATTGCAAGGAGTTATGTCGCTCCTTAAAATCTAATGAATTTGAAGTGAGACTGTGTCCCAGGTACTCACTCTGTGTCCCTGGAAAAACTGCATCACCTCCATACATCTCTTTACCTCATTTTTAAAAAACAGGACCGTTTTAGCCTGTACTCATCATTCTGGCCTGGAATTTCAGTGAGTTCTTAAGGGATGCGCTTATATAAACTCGTATTCAGACACTGCTTAGGAGAGTGATGGCTACATAAGGCTATTTGTGTGCACTGGTACACATAGAGACATCATAGTTACATACACAGAGAATGTTTTGGTAACTTTTCCCAGGGTTCAGACTTGTATGGTTTCAGTGTAATCACGGTTTTCTGATTAAGGGGAAATTTCACTCAGCTGAATCAGGAAAACATAAATACATGAGCATCAGCTGGGTCTCAGGAAAAGAGAGAGAGGGAGAGAGAGAATGAACCGCAATCTGTTCAGAAAACTAGATTTAACACTTTATAATAATTCTTACCCTTTGTTCTTCTCTACCACTAATTCCTAAATTCCATAGATTTCCATTCTGTAAACTCATTCCCACCTGTCTTAGATTTCCAAATCTATCATTCTAGTGCTAATCTACATGGATTTTTTCCAAAATTTCATGCTTCAGGTCCGTTTTTATTTTGAATTCCAACATGTTCTATAAATCATCATTCATGCACTGCCTCTTGCATTTGGCACACTCCTTATGTAGTTATTACAAGGCATGTGGATAAGGGTGGACGTTTCGGCTTGCCGAATCTTAAGGATTCTTTGTGTTTCTATGTCAGAAAAGTAGGTATATATGTCTCTGTTTAACTTGCAAATCGATTCTGTGAAGAAGAATTATTAAAGAAAATAAAAGTCATGACATTCACAATTAAACCTCATGCCTGCTGTAGAAGTTCACATCTTTCAGCAGTGTAGGAGGAACACGTCCTGTAATCTTAGAAGTACCTGACTCTCAGCAATTCAGTCTGAGTTTCTGTTTTATTTTGTTTTTTCACTTGAATCTGAACTCCCATCTTTGAGCGTGACTCACTTTCTCATTCACAGGGGAAAGAAACTTGATACATAATCAGAATTCTGTGGGTGTTGCACAAATGCAGGAGGAAAGTAAAGCGCCTGAAGGCCAAGGAAGTCCTTGTAATGACCGGAGAGCTTTCACTGAGAATACGCATGAAAGTGCTCCTTGGCAGACTTGGCTATCTTAGACTTCTCAGCAGCTCGGAGCCCAGGATTTTGAATTTAAGTTGTTTCCATAATTAGACACCAATTTTTTCCTGTTTAGATATGTTTCATCACGCTGTTTCCTTGCTAATAACTTCAGTAACTCTCCATTAGTTATAGCATTGCATATAAATAATATTTGTTCATTGGGAACATTGTATACTATGCTACATATATGATTTTGCTTTTTGAGTCAAGTAATAGCTGTAAATTTTTTTTTCAAACAGCTCTCGAAACATTTTGCCATCATAGTTTTAGCTTACTATTCTGTTTTTTCTTTTTTCATATAATCCTCCATTTTTGACCGCTTCCTTTATGATCCCAGACCAGAGATCTCCCTGCTTCCTGATAACTTCATTTCTTACCTCTAGGTGTGTTATTTATGCGCTTAACACAACTTCAGAGAGACATTTTCTTCCTTGTATAAGTAGATCACACCTTCATTCACTATGTATAATGTGGTGCAAATAGTCATGATTCTATCAATTAATCTGTCAATAAACTATGTAACTCATGAAAAATATGTAAGTATATATAAATTCACATTATTTCTCATACACACAAGCTTTAATAACATAACTTTGATGAGTTTACCCCAAGGCCAAAAGCTGATGTGATTGTTCTGGCCAAATCACGGGTCGCCAAGTGGCTTTCTCAGGGAGGCGGGGTATCCTGCACGTTCTAGACATGGGGTGCAGCCTGCACACTGCTTATCAGAAGGGAGTCCCGGTGAAGCAGTGTGGCTCCAGGAGACAGAGGTGTAAATGAACAGGAGAGCACTTGTCTTGCATATGGGAGGCTGTGGCCTCCATACTCAGTTCTGCATGAAAAAGGACAGAAAAGAAATGAATGCCTCCCTTAGTTCTCCTGTGTACCTGTAGCCAGGGTTACCTATAGTTCATGGGTGCCTTTATTGAGAACCTTACACTCTGTTCAGGGGTCTGTCTAAAAATCTGTTACCAAAAAACTGAGAAGAATCTGACGAAGACAGATACAGAAAACAAACAAACAAAAACTCATTAAAACTGTGATCTGTGCTTTCTTCCCAGACAGTCAAAGCCTTTAAAGCAGTATTTCTAACAAAGCGTGACTCTCCACTTAGTTCGAGAGATGTGCAATGCGCAGCTAAAGGGAGAATAGAGGTTGGTCTTTATTTTGACCTTCACTACTTTAATGATTTGGATCACATTCCTGCTTATACCAGAATACAAAGCATATTTGTCTAAAAGCTGTCAAATTGAAATATATTAGGCCTGCTTTGATAGTCTATCCCTTCCCAATTTAAGACTGAGGACAGGGTAAGAAATTTACAGGGATATTCAACTACCAATGATTATTCAGCAGTCTCTGGAATTCTCTTTCACCTGAGGATTTCTTGAGAATGCTCCAAGCAGAGTTAATCATCTCATTCAGGCTACATTACACCTTCAAGCAATAGGAACTCCTCTCTGACATGTCCTGCATGGGCAGAACTGAGATAATGATTAATCAGACCCAGTCCACCTTATGCAATTTATAAAAACTGGTCATGATCTTTTGTTCTGGGGCCAGTCTGTTTCCATCAGATCAATGCCCCTTTCAGTTCCTTAAGCTGAAACCCTTGTCTTATTTTTTCTTAATTTCTAATTGTATTAATAAATCTACCTAAGCCAGACACTGATGCATCCTGAAATTCTTGTATGACAGTCAGTAAATAACTTACTCTCCGGGGAACTTGAGGTCCCTATCTCCGTTTAGGGGGCAGCTCCTTGGACTCTTGTCTAGTGACAAACAAACAATAAACTTTTCTTCACTTTCACTTATTCCTCACTACTTTTCTACTCCAAATATCTGTACGTCCTCCTAGAGTCCAGTTGAATAAAAAGACAGGAGTCTATAATTTGAGACTCTCAGCAATGATGAAACCTTCATGTCCATGCTGATATATCTCAGACTTTCTGCTCGGGGTAATTCCTATGGAGAAAAATGTAACGGCAGGACATGAATGGTGCACCCCTTGTCAACATCTTTTTTATACCATGGTGTGGAAAGATACAAGGTTTGATTGGCAATTTATCCAGGCTAGCTACACTCGTGGCAAATCGAACATCTCTCTTTCATTGTCTTTCTTACACCACTGGGAAAGGTCAAAAGGTCATTAAATAAGATCCTGGTGCTTTACTCTGATGTACTCGTCCCCAGATAATCGGGGTCTTAGTTTACTTTCTTACTTCACCTTCCAGCTTTCAGGCTTCTTCTAACCAAAGTCCCTCAAACAAGCTTTATTTCTCTTTCTGAAGCTGGCAAATATTTTCCAACACCATCACTGCACTGGAGGCTTCTCCAGAATTTGGATCCCTGTACCCTTATGCATCAGGATCCACTGGTGTTTTAGTCAATCAAAAAATTTGATTTTCAGAATAGTAATCACCATATGTAAATCAATATCCTATCCGCAGTTCCTTTTCTCCTTATATTTCCATATGTCCCCTTTTTCTTCACTATTGTATCCTACATAAGATAGTAAAGTCTAAGAAATAACATTTGCATAATTATTGTTCACTGTGAATGATCTAATGAGAAATGACTAAAATGATTTCAAAAGTATTGATTCTGTATGTTACACATTTGGTTGACTAAACTATTTTTGAAATCACTAAATATACTTCAAAAACATACTTTGTTTTACTTATACTTTTATTTTGTTTTACCATGTGATTCGGGAGCCGTTAATCCATTATCTAGTGGTTATTTTGTTCCTCCAACCCTCACTCCGAAGTAACAAAAATATCTTGATAATCATCGCTGAGAATAAATGTGAATATCATTGGCAATACGTGAAAATTAAGGCCATCAAATTTAGGTTGTTATTTTCTGGACTCATTTGCAATGCTGAGATGTATTAGTGTATCATCAGTGCTTACTAGACAAACATTTAATATAAGATATATGAATATCAAAGAATTCACAAGAGTGGCTTACAGAGGCTTCCCCGAGGCAGGTGTGGAAGAGTGTAACAGGGCTATCTGCACACTGGAGCTTGGAGGGATACAATTGAAGGCCTGAGCTTGTGTAGTGTCCATGGGAAAGTGTGTCAGGCAGCTGAAGGGTCTGCACTGGAGGCCAGGAGACAAAGCAGACAGAGCCTTCCTTCTTTCCCTTATATGCCATCCTGGTACCAATCTTCCACAGGGTGGGACTTCCATATCCACAATTATACTGAATTAAGAGCTAAAGCCAATTCTTTTGGGAATTTATTTCTCAAGTTGGCACAATCAATTAACTATTGCAATTAGCTAAGGGATGCTGGAAAATTTACTAAGACTTCTCTATGTCTTTTTAAATCAACAATAATAAAAATAGTAATGCTGATCTCTGTATAGGTTCTTCCCCAAAGATTAAGTACAAGTATATAAAAATTAAATGACACAACATCTGATAAATGCTGAACTTTTATTTCCTCTATATGAAATTTACTCTGATCAGTCAAAATAAAATTAAAAAGAGCCAGTGCTCTAATCCCAGCACTGTGGGAGGTTGAGGAAGGAGAATCACAAATTCAAGCCCATCCAGGTCAACTTAACTGCTTGATGAGATCCTGTCTCAAGAAAACAAACAAAAAATTAAATAGGGCTGAGGATTCAATTAGGTGTGTAGGTCCTAAGTTCAACTCTTATCGAAAATAAAAGAAAAAATTAATGAATTAAACTTAACAGACATTTTATGGCCATTCAGGTATTATTAAAATTTGGCTTCATGATCTTTTATGCTTCCTCTTCTCTTATGCACTATATGGTTCTAGTAATGGGGGGGGGGGGTACGACCTCTGTCTCTATTCAGTTACACTGGCACATGGTCAATGCTAGTCTCTTGGTCACTGGAGCAGGCCATGTGATTAGTTCCAGCTAGTTGGTCCTGATAAAGGGAATTAATCTCCCTTCCAGCTGATAGCATTTAGTTGTCTGCAACTAATTCTTCCTCTCCTTCTTACTGTTCTCCAAGTAAGACAAACCATAAAGAATTGCACTGGGGTGGTAAGGACACAGATGGAGTACTGCACTTGAGAGGAAAAGTGTGCTCTCATTGCCCTGCACTGCAAGTGATCAAGAAGGAAATGTTGGAACATGATTCTGACTTATTTATTAATTCAACATATTTGGTCCACCATGGTTGCTACACCACTAAATCGTACATACTTCAGAGAGAGAAGAAAATGGGAATATGGATAACAGAGATTCCAATCCTGGATAATTTATACTAAAGTACTGTGTAGATTGATAGTTTTAGATTTGTATAAATGGAATACTTTATTATTTTCCTTTTATGTTTGGTACAGTAATAAGTACAATAATATATATATATAAATATAAATAATGTAATTTTTTACTTGTGAATTTGACTTTGTGTTTTGATTTTTAAAATTGTTTTCAATTTTTGTAATAGTTTTTAGAATTTATGTCCTCTGGAAACTGAGTATATCTCACTTTTATTGAGAATTGTTTGAAATTTATTATTTGGCTTTCAATTTGATTTATTGCAGCCATGAAATATAAACAATACTTTAATATTTAATATTGTTCTGGTTTTCTTTTTCTTTAGGGATTGTAACAGTGTTTTCAGATTGCCATGACGAAATATTGCAGGCTATCCCTACTAGTTTTATTTAAAATGTCCTTTCTGTGTTGAAAATTGGAAACACACTTACTGTTACTTTTAAAGTTTCCCATGATCTTATAACAAGCTGAATTTTCACTAGTCAAGTTGGATGAGCTGTACTATGCCAACAAGTAATTCTTAAAGCATTAGTGTCTTAATATCAAATCCACCCAAGTATCAATTAACAGATGAATAGATAAGCATGATATGGTAAAATACATTCAATATCAGTTATTTAAAAAAGGAACTTATCATTTGTGACACTGTGCATATACCTGGAAGACATTATCAAGTTGTATGGGTTGGGCCTAAAATTCCTTCCCCAAACCACACGTCAGAGATGGAGCTGCTGGACATTGATAGGTTCATGGTGGGGTGCTGCACTTAGCAGTGGACTAACTCTCCAATGGGAGGTCACTGGACTATGACCCTAGAGCACTGTATTCTCCCTGGGTTTCCCCATTTCTTTCCTGACTCCCAGCAATTGAGCAGCTTTCTTCTGCCATGACCTTCTCATATGAGAAAAATGTAACTCCTAACCTGCTAGATGTCAGGTGTCTCAAGTTTGTGCCCCCTGAAATCAAAGAAGGATTTCCAAGGAACAGAGGTTAAGCAGAGGAAATGTTTGTTGAGAGATAGCTTCTGAGAGACAGGAAGAGTCCCAAAAGTGGGTGACCAACAAGACCCTTTGCTTCAGCAGGGACACGTGGGTACAATATGGGTCAAACCATGGTCAAGCTATAGGATTGCAGGTACAGTACAGCAGTTTAGCTAGTATTTATCCAATAAGGAAATGAGGCACATAGCAAAGGCCTAATTAACTTCGGCTTATTTATGACTTTTAAAACAGATATATTCTTGGGGAAGGATGGGTCCAGATGCTCTAGTCATACAGCTGGCATCTGATACCTTTCTGGACTTAATGGCCCAGGAGACACTGATTGCAATTTAATTTCAAGTTCCTGTTGATCGCTTAGAGAGGCACATGAGCCTAACTTTGCATCTTTATCTTGGGCCTGGTCTTCCCCAGCCACATCCCTGATGTCTCTCCTTTTCAGTTCACTTCCCGGGGAGTGCAGGAAGTCCCTCTCTGTGTACTAATTTCTATCTAATTTTGCTGCCTGCAATACTTCCACCATGCCTATTTCTGCCTTGCAGCCGGACAACAATGGAAGGAAACCTCTGAAACTGATTACCTCAGTAAGCCTCTATTCAGTTAGGTTGTGCGTGTCTGGTAGCATGTCTTTGCTGAGGGAAACCAATGCACACATTAAGTGAAGTAAATCTAACATAAAAAGACAAATATTGCACAGAGTGAATGATGATTATCAGGTGCTGAGGAGATTACAGAAGCATTTGATGAGAATTGGCCAAAAGGTACAAAATATGGTTAGAAATGCGAAATTAATTCAAGAGATTTCATACAAAAGGACGGTAGTAAAGATATTCATTCTTTAAATGTGATAATATAGTAGAATTTGAATATTTTCACCACTAAAGTGAGAATACTTTGGGGTAAAGCTTCATTAATAGCTTGATTTGGCTATTCCATGATGTTCAAAGCATTATGTTGTGCCTGATAAATGTGCATAGCTTTATCTTTCAATCAAGAATTATAAAGTCTTACTCCTGGTTTTTACACATTTGGTTTAGTTCCAGAATTTGGCAAAGTGTCTCAGTTGTGCGCAGAACACAAGAAGACTGGAGGATTGTGCACTGGTTCTGGAAAGTCAGCCTAAAGAGACATAAAATATCAACAACAAAAGAGATTAGAAATGTGGGTACAAATTAACAAGAGACCATACTGTTTTTCTTCATATAAAATATTGTATATTAAGCATTATTTGTGAACCAAACAAGGAAAAATAATCCTTAAACAATGTTTTAATAACAATTTGGTCATATAGAATGATTTAAGCCACCTATGCTTAAATATTTGTGCGCTGAGTGAGTACTATGAAGGTAACAATGAACCATGTATTAATGGTTGTTACTCTGCCATGAGCCTGATTTGAAACTGTTTTAATTCCTTCTTTTCTTCTCTTTAAAATAAAAATATACACAAAGTGCTGATACTGTATTTGCTGTTTCCAATATGTATGTTCTGATGATTAGATAATATTAGAACTAAAATATCACATTCACCTTAAAAATATACAAAGTGAAAATTAAACTTAATAGAAATTTAATGGAAATTTAGATAAGCCTCTTATTTCCTCTAAAGCATGCACTAAGTTGGACACAGTAGCTTCCAGGAGCATTGTATTTGTAAAATTTCAGTGTGAGAAGGTTGCTGATAGTCACTTTTCATATCCGGCTATTTGTGTGGGGGAGATTTCTGTATCTCAATATGTGCAAGGGGATTCTTGTGACTTGTCTAGGAAAGCCAGGGATGCCAGCTGCCTCACACTGACTGCAGGAAATCACTGAATAGTCTTCCAGTCTTTGTAACTCCATCCACCAGAGACAGAGCTACTAAGGAAGCTTGTGAAATCCATACCAGCCTTACTTTGGGCTATACACATAGCTCTTTAGAACTTTGTGTAGTCAGGAATGCTGTGAAAGATATGTGGTAGTTGGGGAGATTCACAGATTCTTGCAGTGCAGTGGAGCAAATTGATCACCTCCTATTTAGGATGCAGAAGAGAGAGAAAAAGGGGTGCACATGCCCTTGATATGTATCACTAAGAGACCTAAGACCTGCTAATGGCCCCCAACTTTTAAATGATCTACCAGCTCCTAAAAACAAGCTAGAACTAAACCTTTTATACATGGTCTTTTGAGGACCATTAAGATCCAAATGATGGAAGCAGCAAACAATCTGGAGAAAAAGAGAACACTGTTTATACTCATATCTGAGTATTGTCAA